>NC_072425.2:143779000-144452000 GCF_028878055.3 Symphalangus syndactylus | reverse complement strand
CAATATATTTTCTGACCTAGCCTCAGAAGTCACGCATCCTCATTTCCACACTATACCATTGGGTGAAAAGGCCAGCCATATTCAATGCGGGATGGGAATACGCAAGGGCATAAATCCTGGGAGGTGAGTCACACTGGGGCTGCACTATGACAGCATTATTTTAAAACAGTGCACCAAGAAGTTCAGTCACAGAAAAGATTCCCAAGACTACCGTGCTTACACCTGGACTGGAGGGGACACCGCTATGTGAGACTTTGATACTAGGGTAGTTCAAAGCTGGACTGTTCCAGTGTCTGGACAGGATTTAGAGGAAGATACAAAGTTTGAATTTGATATCAGTTCTGGAATATAGGGGCTATTATAGTTCCAGGGAGTTGAAGGACAGAGTTGTCAGAAAGATCGCTGGAGCCTTCAACATGAATGGCCTAAGGAAAGAAAAGGCATTGCAAATAGAAAACAGGAACTACCAGCAGAAGTAAATATATACATTTACAACTACATGTCTATCGTTATTGTTTTCCTTCTGGAGATATCCAAGAGGATTTTGGTAACATGTTTGCCTCTGACAGACAGGAGATTTTAAAGCAGACAGAAGCTACTAGGCAACCTACAGCTTCCATAAGGCAGAAAGCAACAGGATTGCATTCCATAAGACAGGGAAGCCAGGATAGAGGGCCAGTTCTAGCAGACAGTTCATAGTTCCATGAAAAAACAAACAAACAAACAACAACAACAACAAAGAAACCAGAGAAATACTGGCTCCCTGTGAGACTTAACATATTTTATAGAGTCCCATAACCATTGGGAAACTGAAGCCAAAAGTCTATCATCAGTCTTGTGCCCCCAGTGGAAAGGAAAGGGTATCTGAGTTCTGGGTAATATGACTAAGGCTGTCCAGTGGGTTTTCCTATCAATAGGCAGCGAATGTCAATAATACCAATAGAATGGTTAGCACATATGTTGTATAGTATTTTCTATTAATTAAATTCCTTAATATAACCTTGTATTAGAAACACTTTGCTCACTTTTCAGATGTCCCAAGGATCCTCATTCAGGGGTAATAGCTACTTGTAATATCCTGTGAAGCTAATTATTGTGGGAAACTCAGAAGAAAATAAACCTGAACAACATGTTACAGTTAGTTATAATGTATACAGTTAATATATAAGACTAGGGTTAGAATGTATAGTAAAAGTAACAATAGTCATCAGAGAAATAAAAGTCAAATAGAGGCAAAGTAACTTCATTAATAGTAGGGGCCCTGTAGATAGAATGCCTGCATATGACTCATAAATCTATCTAGCTGTGTAATTTGTTCATATTACAGGAGGTCTCCAACTTAAGATTTGATTTACAATGTTTCACCTTTACAATAGAATGAAACTGCCTCAGTTTCAATGAACTTTGAATTTTGACCTTTTCTAGATCTAGCGATACATGGTACATGAGATATTCAACACTTTATTATAAAATACACTTTGTGTTAGATAATGTTGCCCAGCTATAGGCTAATGTAAGTGTTTGAGCACATTTAGCACAGGCTAAGCTAAGCTATGATGTTTGCCAGGCCAGGTGTATTAAATGCATTTTCAACCTTCAATGGGCTATCAGGATGTAACCTCATTGTAAGTCGAGGAGCATCTGTATTTAATTTATCTGTGACTTGGTTTCTTCATCTAAAGAAATAACATTAATAGTACCCACCTCACAGGGTCATTGAGATCTTTCAATGAGCTACAGCTTCAAAGTGTTTTGACCGGCTCCACTACGGAATGTTTTTGATAGATATTAGTTACCACCAGATCAAAGTTGATTTATATTATTCACAAAATATTAACTATTTTCACATTTGTTTTGCTTTAACTATTTTAACAAGATATTAAAATAATGTATGGAAGATAAAGGTTTTAATGCAAGTAAATGTTGGACTAGAGCAGCCATATTATATTCCAGAAAAAGTATACTCCACGTAGTTGGTGCCACATTAAAATTGCACACCACCACTCCCTGGTGGCTGCACGGCTAAACTGTAGCTTTCTGGAAATCACCTCCTTTGAGGTTGAAAATGCATAATACAAACAAACAAAACCACACAGTAACAGGATGACACCTCTATGTGAGTCCAAGTGGCCATTGTCCAAACTGCATAATTCTGTAAGAAACGGAGAAAGCAGAAGTACCATTTTTTTGCACTTTTAAAAATAATCTGAAGAGATTGGCAGTGAATTGGCCTAGTTCATCTGTGTTCAGATCTATCAGGCTGTGCCCATCAGAAACCATCTCCCAAGTCTTCTCAGAATAAACCAGGACCATGCATCTGTCAGGAACAGGCTATTTGATGTCACTTATAAAAAATCAAGAGAAGAGCTTTTCTAGTTTCTTTGCCATGTTGAGTTACAACACTGAAAAAACAGGCAGCTACAACCTTCATTCCGCACAGTTTGTGCTTCCAGCCAGTCCCAGGCCTTAGTATTAATAGATTTTCCACTCCATGTGTTCTTACTTGAGTGACTGCAAGTTAAACTGATGAGAGGAAAGTAGCAATTACTACTCAGACACGTTCTTGTGGACAGCTATTGGTCTTCAATGCCATTTTTTTTTCCCTAAGACTCTTAGTTGTCATTAACTTCTATCTTGCTGAAGAGTGAAGTAATACTGAATAAAGATGTTGACAACAACAAAAAAAGAGCTCCTGGGGTTTGGGAAAATTCTTCCTCCACTGACCAACTCAGATTAAAACAGTATTCTTTAATGTGTTCCCTTGACTATCCTCAGAACTGTTGCTAAGCCCTGAACTCTCTCTCCCAACCATGGAAGATGAATCACCCATCCTTTATTCAACATTATGGAAACAGATAAACCAATTATCTACTGGCTCGATTGTGCTTGTTCGTCTTACCCCCCAAGGCAATTGTTTTTAATCAATATGTAGATCAAAATCACCTGGGTGTTTGCAAACTAAGATTGCCCTGTCACTCCCATCCCCAAAGATATACAAACTCAGAGCCTCTGAGTGGGTCGCCCAGGAATGCACATTTTATAAAAAGTGTCTAGGAGTTTCTGAAACACAATCCTCCTTAAGGACTAATGATCTCCCAGGTCGCCCTAGGGAAGAGCCTTGTTCCCAAAGGTCCTATAGCAGGCAGCATGGCTTCTCCTGCTCATCTACTGCATCTCTGCACAATATTATGTCTCTACTTCTCAGCAGATACAACTATTCCTAAGCTTTTCTCCTGCATTCCCTTTTTCAAATCCTTTTCTTTTCCTCCCAAACCAAAGTAATAGAGAGGCACGCTTCTTAGTACTGGGGCAGAATTGGACATCATAAAATCGTGTTTAAAAATGGAAGGCATAAATCACGTGAATAGAGTAAGATGTATATGATCCAATTAAGGGGATACAGCTCTAGAATCACAGAATAACAAAGTACAAAACTCTTTTTTAAATAATTTAAGATTTCAGAGCCACCTTACTTAATAGCAGCAATTCTCAAAGTATGGTCTGTAGACCCCTGGGGGTGTCTGAGACCTTCTCAGGGGTCCATTGGAGCAAAACTATTTTTATAAAACACCAAAATGTTATTTGCCTCATTCATTATATTGACATTTGCACCAATAGTTAAAAGCAATGCTGGCACCTTAACAAGAATTGTGGCTCTGTCACTAAGCTGTACTAGTAGCCACTGTATTCTCCACTGTCATACACTTGCAGTAATTTTCTAAAAAGCCAGTTTCACATCAGAGTACTCTTAAAGAAGATGTAAAAATTATTAATTTTATTAAATCTTAATCCTTGATTACGTATCTTGGTTTCTTTTTTTTAAAGACTGTGTTTGACAAAATGGAACGTACACAAAAAAGAGTTCTGTTGCGTCACTGAAGCATGATGGCTTTCTTAAAAAAATGTGTTTATGCAGTTGTTTGCGGTGTGTGCTAAACTAGCTGATTTTTTCATGAAACACCATTTTTTCTTGAAAGAATGATGGACAGGCTAACTATAGTTATTCAAAGATGAGTATTTGACCAAGCCTGTCATATCATGTTTTCCAGTTTTATCGTTGGCAACAAATACCATTGTACTGTTACAACTGACAGTTATTTGTTACCAATGATAACCCTGAAAAATTTAAAAGAAAATAGAATTTGGAAAACTTTATCTTTCACCAGGAGCTTTAAACACCCACAATACTAGTGATTGTGACTTTTTTTGATGTTTTATAATAAAATGTGCCAACATTTGGAAGATTTAAATGAATCAGAAAACCAGTATTTTTTAAATGACTAATATATGTCATTTAGGTTGTTATAGAATCATCTTTGGTAAGAGATTTTCTCAAAGTGCAAGACAGACCAGGCCCATGGATTTTAATGTAACAGATTATAAAACATTCATTGATTCATTTATTCATTCATTTCAGATTCATTCATTATTTTCAGATTCTACATCACAACTAATATTTAAGAAACTAAAACTTTTTGAACTTTGGTGTTCTATCAAAGAAGACAATCCACAATTAGCTAAAAGGCTATTAAAATACTCCTCCCTTTTCCAACGATGTATTTTATGACTGAATGTAAAAGCAGATATGAGAATCCTGTTATCTTCTAGTAAGCCTGGTATTAAAGAGATTTCTAAAACTATAAATGTACTCTATTTTTTAAATGTACTGTATTTACTGATGTATCATTTAAAACATTACCCTCCAAAAGAAAGCATGTTATTTCAGACATGTTCTGATCAATACGGAATAGAGGCAACATCTTCCTTGTTCTAAGATTCTGTTAGGATTTTTTTGACAGCCTTTTTATTCATATTGCTCTTATGACATTGGATATTTCTAAGCTTCTTGTTGTTTCTTTGTTTGTTTCACAAATCCCTAAGGAGCCTTATCGCACCCATGATGAATAAGTGAGATCGTATTTTTACAGTAAGCTTAGGTACCTAAAGCTAGCATCTAGTAAACATTATCTTGTTAGAGTTGACACACCAATATCACTTTAAGAAATCTCTTTGGATCTCAATTCTATCCATTCAATACATCATGTAACTTTCTAGTGTAAAGTAGCAACAGATTCAATGTTTATCCAAGTCGCTGATAAAATATTTAACAGGATAAGATCCTTTAATACTCTATTAAAACTTTTCTCCTATATGCGAAGTTGAGACAGAGCTTACAGAAGTCCAGGTATGCAGACCATTGGTAAAAAATACTGTCAGTTGTAACAGTACAACGGTATTTGTTGCCAGTGATAAACCTGGAAAACATGATGTGACAAAGTTTGCTTCCTTCATTTTTTTTAAAAAAGGTCAAATACTCAAGTTTAAATAACTGTAGTTAGCCTCTCTATTATTCTTTCAAGAAAAAATGCTGTTTCAGAAACACCATTCTGGATTCACCAATGTAAATTTCTTAGTTTTGAAAATTGCAAATAAATACACTTATTTTCTGTTTTCCACATTCTCCCCATTCTCCAAAATTCCTGAAATATTTCCAATCATAGTTACAGAAGATACAATATCCTTTCCATTAATTGCTCATTTGCTTGGGATGGATGATAGGCATACACTTTCTTACAAACCTCTTCATAGGTTTTGTTTCCCCGTTAAAATTATTGGGTGTGTCATTTTCAACAGGAAACTCATGATTTTTGTCAAAAAGTAGCATATCTGAGAATTAAAAGGGTTGTGAAGTTTTGTCAATGTTGGATATGACAGCATTTTATGACAAGGTCCATTTTTTGTCAAGAGACCAAATGGGGCTGTGTCCCATTTCAATACCTTTTGTCTCCAAAGAAATGCCATTGTTTCCAATTCATTTTGCAATTTAGCATTTCTAGCATTTAGGTATGCCAACACTATACTAATTACTAGCTATTTTCTTTATTTCTATTGTTTGTTCACAGAGCTCCCTATGCATCAACACTGATTTCAAGTGCCTCTATTTTTGTTTTAACAGAATTTCTTGCAATTTTATCTTCTGTCTCTTGCTATAAGATCATGTCTACCTTTAATTTGAATGTTTTGGTAGCTTCCTTCTCTCTAGAATACTCCTCTGATTCAGCCCAGATTTTCATTCTCTGGACATTAAGAGCATCAGGATGGCATGTTTACCCTCTCCCAAATTTCTCTCCGTTCCATGACACTAACAAATGTTTCTTGTTGGCATGCAGGTACGGCATACAGCCATACCATTTGCTGGTTCCTGTGTGCTACAGAAATTTACCAAAAATCTAACTGATTATTTAAGTTTCCTCCTCTCAGAGCATCATGTTTCTATGCTAGTTGAATTGCTAGATTTAAAAGTGCAGCATCCACTACTTCTGTCTGGGTGGGCAAGTTTTAATATATTCCCACAAATATACCCCTCTATTTTCCTTTTCTTTCTTTCTTTCTTTCTTTCTTTCTTTCTTTCTTTCTTTCTTTCTTTTCTTTTCTTTCTTTCCTTTCTTTTCCTTCCTTCCTTCCTTCCTTCCTTCCTTCCTTCCTTCCTTCCTTCCTTCCTTCCTCCCTTTCTCTCTCCCTCCCTTCCTTCCTTCCTTCCTTCCTTCCTTCCTTCCTTCCTTCCTTCCTTCCTTCCTTCCTTCCTTATTTTGAGATGGACTCTCACTCTGTCACCCAGGCTGGAGTGGCGTGGCACCATCTTGGTTCATTTCACTGCAACCTCTGCCTCCCGATTCAAGCGATTCTCCTGCCTCAGCCTCCCGAGTAGCTGGGATTACCAGGTGCATGCTGCCATGCCCGGCTAATTTGTCTTTGTTTTGTTGTTGTTGTCGTGGGTTTTTTTTTGTATTTTTAGTAAAGACGGGGTTTCACCATGTTGGCCAGGTCTTAAAATCCTGATCTCAAGTGATCCACCCGCCTCGGCCTCCCAAAGTGCTGGGAGAACAGATGTGAGCCACAGCACCTGGCCTTATTCCCCTTTTATTCTTATTCTTATATTCTCACATCCATGAAGTCTCCATCACCAGCTTCTTGCATTATCAGGCAAGTATGTCTTTTTGGCATACATAATCATAAAAAAAAAAACTTTAGACAAATTAAATGTAACAGTTTAACTGAGGACATAATGATTTGCTAATCGGCCAGGCACCCCTGACCCAGAATAAGTTCGGGGCAACCCTGACACTGCCACCTGGTCAGAAAGAACTGACGGACAGAAAAAGGAAAGTGATGTACGCAAAATAGAAGTCAGATACAGAAACAGCTGGATTGGTTACAGCTTGGTATTTGCCTTATTTGAACATGGCTTGAACAGTTGGCTACCTGTGATTAGCCCAAAAGCAGATTACAATCTGCTGACATATCCAGTTAGGTTAAAGTTCACTATGTATGGAGAAATCTTTAGGCTGAACTTAAATTATGTGAGGAGGCAGCTTTAGGCTAAACTTTATTTAACATAACTAACTCTGACACCCCTACAAATAGTCTGTGTCTTCTGAATTTTTTTTTTCATTTTTGGTCATATTTCTTTAGTCTTGGGTCCTTTGAGAAGTTTGTATTTTATCACCAGATGCCATAGGGTTCATTTTCCTTGTTACTGACCCAAACCCTCTGCATTTGCATCCAGGCACCTGAGTTCATGAGCACTGTTTTCCAACCCCCTTTCCATGCATGTGAACTGCCAGCTCCCCAATACTGCCATTCACTTCTTTCTATCCTATATATTAATTATTCTGTTTTGGAATATCTGCTAGTATTGGCAGTGACAAAAATACGGTGAGAGAGCAAGGAGGCCTTTTCAGCCTTATTAGGACCTTGCTGGACCTAAGAATAATTTTTCAGGATTACCAGTTTAAAAACAAAAGTTAGGACTGGGGTTGGTGAGCATCATCAACATTCTGTTAAAGGAATAGGGTTTAGGAGGGAGGGGGCAGGCATATCAGAGGGGGCTTTTGTTAATCATTGCAAATATGGCTTTAAAAATTGGATCTGTGGCTCACTAGAAACTGCATTCCCATCATTATTATAGCAATGTCTGTGTTAGAAGAGAACATTCCTCAGCATTTCATTAACATGAATTGGGCCTCTGTGGCCAGGAATTGTAGGTGAACATCCCAGCATAGGCAATGCCTTGTCCAAAATGACCCATTCTTTCAGGCCCGTGGAGAAGCGCAGCTGGCCTGTTATTGCAGCCTCTTATTACTGTTGTCATCACCATCAGCATCTCAAATTGACTAATTATTCAAAGTGTGTGAGGCACAAAGTAATGTTCCTGCCTGGAAGCTTGTGATATAACAGCACCACTAGCAGAAGTGTGTTTTCAGGGCCGACTTTTCTGGATGATAGAAATATCTCATGAAGCCATGAAAATGTGCTGTGGTTATTAAAGGGGTTCCTAGTGATTCATCTCCTGAAGGTCCCCAATAACTTTTGAGACCCTGATATTTTTGCAAATTAGCAGCTGTGGCCTTTTCTGAGCTAGTCCCCAGCATGAAGCTTTCAATACCGTTACAATGCTATGCATTTGCCACTTGGATCAATACCACGGATTCCATTAAGCTCTGTTTGGCATCCTGTTTTCTACCTATCCTTGGTGACCTCCTTTCCCTGTTTCCATTTTCAAACCTCTGCAGGCACTGTGCAAGAAAGCTATTAACTGGCCTGAATCAGGGAGAATTTATGCAAAACTCACTCCCCATTCTCTGCTATGAGATTGGGAGCCAGAGCGAATGACACTACAGATTCACAGAAACGAGCCTGCATATAAGGTATCATTCCCTGTAATAAGAATAACTAACTAGAGATAGTAACATAAGGATAAAGCTTAGGGACTGACTTCAAGCTAGTGCCTCCCCATGTCCATCCATGGTGACAAACTCAAACAATTATTCTCACTTTTTCTTTTCTCCTGAAAAATAATGATTGATAATTATCCTTCATCCCTTCCTCCCTTCCTCCTTTCCTCCTTTCCTCTCCTTTCCTTTTCTATTGCCCTTTTCTTTCTTTGTTTTTCTCCTGATTGTTGTTCTTGTATGGGAGATGGACAGTAATCCATAGTAACTTTCGACCTTCTACTTAAAACTGTGAGACATCTCCCTAGAAAAAATTCATTTGTAGAGGTTTGTATGAAATTACAGGTGATTTTGAAACCTTCACATCTATACAGGGATTCTCTAGAGATTCAGTGGGCCCCAAGTTCTAGGGATGACTCTGTGGGATCCTCAGCGTCTCACAATGGGGACAAGTCATATAATTCTAGAAGAGAGAGAATAGAAATATTTGCCAACTCTTTAAAAAAATAAGTTTCCTGAGGTACAATTTACATATGGCAAAATTCACCCTTTTAGGTGTACATTTCAAGTATAAGCACCGTCATAAATAAAACATAGAATATTTACAAACCCTGAAAAAAGTCCTTGTTTCCTGCTTCAGTCAATCACCACCCCTCACCTTTGTCCTTGACAACTACGGATGTTTGTTTTGCCTCCAGGATTTTGTCTTTTCCAGAATGTCATATAAATTGACCAATATGGTATGTAGCCTTTTGTGTCTGACTTAATTAGTATTGCATAATTATTTTTTACCATTTCTAAGGGAAAATACATTAATAAAACACAGCAAAAGTTACCGTATGAATTTGCTGCCTGAGATGAATGTGAGAGGTGATGTGTTGAGGTCAGTCCCTGAGGCTTATCATGAAGTTAATATAAGTAGGTGGCTATTTATTAAAAAGAATGATAACGTATACATGTTTTCTTATGTTTCAATAGTTCATTTCTTTTCTGTACTGAGAAGTATTCCATTGTAGGGATGTGTCACCTTTTATTAACTTTTTATTTCTTTAGTAATTACTTTTATTTTACCTTTATCATCCTCTTGTTTTAGCTGAATACAGGCTCAAATAGAAGTGGGATAACCTTTGGCTTTTTTCAAAAGGAGGTCTTCCTCACTTTCCTTATATGCATGAAGTAGAAATGGCCTTGATTCAACTAACGTCTATTGAAAACCTATTAAAGGTTGATTGTTACACTAAGCATTTTTCTATTTAATTCTATTAGCTTCCTGTGAAACAGAAATTGTTATTCTTATTTTGTTATCTGGGAGAACTAAGAGAGGTTAACTGATTCTCAAGGCATAGACTAGGGGCAGCACTCAAGTTATTTGACTCTAGATTCAGTTCTTTCTTGAGTTTTCAGAATCCCTCAACTAACTGATCATTGTCTTAGGATAGAGAAGAGATGGAAGGGACAAAATCAGGACACATGTAGATAGACATGGTGATTTACTTGAAGTTTGCATAGAATCCCAACCAGCTTTTCCCTTCCTACCCATTCCTTGCTGCACTCCCTGCCATGCCAATTGGACTTCACCACAGCTCTTCTCAACCATGAACAGGATAAGTTGAATTATCCCTGGGGGTCACAAGCTCAGATATTTCAGAAAAAAAGCCAGAGGGAAAAAAAAAAAAACAAAAACAGTGAAAAACAAAAAACAAAAACAAAAACAAAAAAAAAGCCAGAAGGTCCTAGAGAGAAGGAGATCCTTTCCTCTAAATCTAGTGGGGAAGACTTTCTTGGACCCTCTCTAGTTCGAAGAGCATCATCTTGAGCCAATTATTCAGCTCATTTAAGTCCTCAATGGGACACAATAGATCCCCACTCTTTCTATTTTCCAAAACAGTAAGAGGTGGTGAGAGCAGGCAGGATTATGTCTCTGGAAATCAGTAGAGCTCAAGATAAAATACACTCCTTTCCCTCATTCTTGTGGCCTGAAGGTTAACATTCAACAACACCAGGGTCTAAGAAATTGCCGCCTTTGCCTGAATTAAATGAAATCTAATGAAACAGAAATCCAGGTCAGTGCAGTTCACTATCAAACCTTCTGCTCTTGCATTGCTGGCAGCTCTCCTTGCAATAATTAAACAGAAAGTCGTAGGCAGGCAGCGGTGAAATCCATTGCTAATCTTGCCCCTCATCAGCCTATCTTCCTAAATGTTCCTTAATTAAGGTTTCTAAATGCTCTGCATTCCCTCTGCACCCAGGGTACCAAAATGAAGCTGACTGCTTCAGGGATGCCCAATAGCTAGGGGTGGAAGGTCTTCCAAGGCATATCTTTTCCAAAACATTAAAAATCAAAGATAAAATCCAATAAATGGAAAGACATGTGGGAAATGAGCAAGGAGATGAGGACAGAGAAGGTTGGGAGGTGATTTGATTTTATTTTCTGGAGGATTTCACTTTAAGGATTCTGAAGGCATATCACTGGCTTTATCACGGCTTCTCCAACACACCAGGGAGTGAATGAAACAGCTGTCACATTTAAACACACACAGCGGTAATCCTCCACTGAGCACAATGCCAGGACAGAACAGAAAATCTATCAACACTTACAATGCATTCTATTTATTTAGCAACTCGTCCTGCTTTACCAAGAGTCCCATCTGTGAGGTTGAATCTGGGGCCACACGCCACTGGTGGCTTTTTGTGGCTTGGAGGCTATGGCAGGGAGAGTGCAAGAAGTGGTCAGATTTACCAGGTGGGCATCTGAAGATGTTAAAATCACAGAACGTGGATTTTAGGACGCTCAAATGTCTGTGGCAGAGTGGAGCCACAAACCTGTCACATCCGGAGGCAAAAGGCATGTGAGAATTGCCTCAAGCACTCCTGCTTCCACTTTCTTCTCTCTAGCAAGGTCTTCATTTAAAAGACCTGGATCTCCACGTATTCACCCATGAGCCTGGTCTCGGGGGATGCCTGCTGATCACACGGGGCCTACTAAGGAAAGCAAGGCTGCTTCGAGGGGCCATGGACAGCTGCCTGTCCAGGTATTGCTCAGATAGAACACTCTGGAGAGGGCCTCCGAAGTGCCTCCACATGAAATAGGATCTAAATTCTACTTATTAGAATAAGTAAATATTTACTTATTAGTTATGTACATTAAACAATGAGATTATACATGGTAGAACTGGAATTCTGTATGCAGTCTTTTTTTTTTTTTTTTTTTTTTTTTGAGACGGAGTCTCGCTCTGTTGCCCAGGCTGGAGTGCAGTGGCGCAATCTCGGCTCACTGCAAGCTCCACCTCCCAGGTTCACACCATTCTCCTGCCTCAGCCTCCCGAGTAGCTGGGACTATAGGCACCCACCACCACACCTGGCTAATTTTTTTTTTTTTTTTTTTTTTGTTTCAGTAGAGACAGGGTTTCACCATGTTAGCCAGGATGGTCTCGGTCTCCTGACCTCGTGATCCGCCTGCCTTGGCCTCCCAAAGTGCTGGGATTACAGGCGTGAGCCACCGCACTCAGCCTCCTGTATGCAGTCTTCTATAAGGAAACTGAGGCTCAGAGAAGGTGTGGTTGTCCTGGAGCCACCTCAACTGCCCAGCTAAGGAGGATCAGAGGCACAGCCAGAATGGAAGACCTCCAAGTCCTGGCTTCACAGTTGCTTCAAGGACTCTGTGAGTACTGAGATGACTAAAATTTGGGTGGCAAAATGGTTGTCCATAAGGGAATCTCGAATGGTAAAATGAAGCAGGGATGGAGAATGTGAAGAAAAGACAAAAGACACAGATAAATCTACCATGATCCGCCTTGAAAAGGCTCTCGGTTGATCACAGCTCTGGTCTCATGGAGACGTTCAAAGAACAAGTGTGGAAATCAGGAAAGAGACACGAAGATTATTAAAGGACTGACAGAGCTACCAGATTACAGTCTACACATGAGGCTGCAGAGAGATCGGTCAAGTACTAGCTTTATAAACATGTTTAACTTAATTCAATTATATTAAAAGAAATGTAATTCACATAATGTTTTTGGCCTAGTTCGAGGGGTGTTTTATGCCAGCTACCATAGGGGTCACAAAGGTGAGTAGGTACAGTTCTCCTTTCAGTTTCTGGGGGAATTCAGGAAACAGATTCATAGTAAGTTGTGTACTCTGGGAAAAAGAGCAGCAGATTTGAACTTGGACAGAGGGAGATCCAAATCATTGCAGATTCTACTGTGTGATTTCGGGGAAGACCACCTCTGTTCCCTCTCCTTATGCATCACAGAGTGCTTGTGAAATGGAAAGGAGAAGATGTAAGTAAAGAGGCATGCAAAGGCCTGTCTGTTAGCAAGGTTCAATAAAGACAAGCTTCCTTCCCCCCACAAACAGTGTACTGAAAGGCAAGAAAGGGCAGGGCCTGGCGGCAGGAGTGGAATAATGAAGTTTGTTCTGGCTGAAACACAGGATTCATGAAGTAGAGGTAGCTGGAGCAGAAGCAGGCTGGGAATAATACAGGGCCACACTAATTGTCTAGAACCTGATTGTGTAGGTAATGGGGGAGCTGTAAGATTCTATTTAGGTCAATGATGATGGCAAAGTTGGGCTTTAGTTGAAGCAGGGGATCCCCATTAAGGAGACCACTGTCCTAGTCCAAGTCAGATTTATGAATTCCTTGATAACTCTGCTCTATCTTACTTTGCTCTTCTTATTCTTTTCTCCTTAATACTGATTAGCTTTTGCCATACTATATTGTTTACATATCTGTAAAGTAAGTTTCATGAGAGCAGGAGTTTTTATTTTGTGTGCTGCTAATCCAAGCACATAAAACATCACTTGGCAATGATAAGTGCACATTAAGTAAATGCTTCTTGGAATGAAGAGAAAGTGAATAGAACAAGGCAACCCCATGATCCCACACCTGAGGAGCTAAAAGATGGTGTTTACAGAGAGTTAGAGAGGCAAGGCAGGGGAACAGCTTTGCTCAGCAAACTAACCAGCTTGTTTTCTGTTTCCTCTGAACAAAAGTGAGCCTGAATGCAACTGTGGAAGATTGAGGTTGAAGATTTTCCAGATCAAGTTTGTGCATGGTGCCTGATGGAACAGGGGGACCACAGCCAGACTCTTCAATTGTTCAGATGCCAGGATGTGTGATATCAAGGGGCTTTTTGACATGTCTGGGAAACAGCAGGATCTAGTGGTTGAGCTGAGGTGTGGCCCATCCTCCCAATGCCCAGTCTCCCCTGCTGAGCAGCTCTGAAAGGAGATGCAACTTGCCTCAGGTGCTCCCCACTGAGAACACCAGGCCCAGACCTTGTTGGCTGGGGTGCTGGGCTGGGCTGTGTCTGTCCCTGCATCTCAGGCTCCTCTCAGCACCCACCCCCATTAGCAGCTTTGGAAATGTAGAACATGTGGTAATCCTTAACTCCACTGTTTTGAAATGTCCCTGCAATGGCTATAATAATCATCTTACAAACAACCTAGAACAAGCTCTAATTGCTTTTAATGTTGTATTACAGCTGGGAGATGGGGAGAGCAAAGACATGCTGACTGTCATAGGCCTGCTCTGATTATATGGTACTTCTGGGAGCATTTTCACGGAGGAAAAGGCAACAAGCGTATAGGATTTTTTTCTTCTTTTCGGGGAACCTGGCTTAGTGGTGGCCTCCCCTCACCCAAGCAGTAAAAGGGAGAGCCTCTTGAGCCAGCAGAGAAACTTAAGCCTCCCAGTACCCTGGAAGCAACAAAGAATAATCTGATATACAGACAAAGGTGTGGGGAGGTATTCTCACTTCTCTTAACTACTGCTGGTGATGATGTTTGTGAGCCAGCTCTTTTTACCACTGGAAAAGTTCTTAACTGTTAATGACTCCCAGGTGAAGGCACCAACCCAAGACTGAGATGTTCTGAATAAATGAGGGAAGAAATAAATGAGTAAGTGGATCACTGACTGAGCCAACTCCTACTGAGAGCCTAAAATGCATAAGGGTTTCACAAATGACTACAACCGTCCCTTCCTACAACTCCATAAGGCAGGTTCTAAAATCACCCCCGTTCTATGGATGAGGAACTGGTGCTCAGAGAATTTAAGTGGACCTTGCCAAGGACAACAGGAAAATATCACGAGCAAGAGACTCAGGACTCATGCATCAAGCCCCACGTTGTTTCTGTTACGCTGTCTTACCTTCTTGAAAGCTCTGACTTGGGCCGGGCGCGGTGGCTCACGCTTGTAATCCCAGCACTTTGGGAGGCCGAGACAGGCGGATCACGAGGTCAGGAGATCGAGACCACGGTGAAACCCTGTCGCTACTAAAAATACAAAAAAAATTAGCCGGGCGTGGTGGCGGGCGCCTGTAGTCCCAGCTACTCGGAGAGGCTGAGGCAGGAGAATGGCGTGAACCCGGGAGGCGGAGCTTGCAGTGAGCCGAGATTGCGCCACTGCACTCCAGCCTGGGCGACAGAGCGAGACTCCGTCTCAAGAAAAAAAAAAATAAAAAAGCTCTGACTTGGGAAGATTGGTTCAGATTTTGTGCAACTGGCCATCCCTGGTGCATCCCAGAGACTGGCACTCAATTTCACTTCATGAGTCTCTTCCGTCCCCCTCAGATCATAGCACCGCCGTTTACACTTCAGCGCCAGCACCTCCTGCCTCCTCTTTGGGACACCTTTTCTTACCTTTGATGCTATGACAAGGGGGCTTTCCTCCCTGCCTCTAGCAGACTGTTTTGCTTTCCCCATTCTTTTCATAACTTTCCAAAGACACAAAATCACAGCTGTGAAAACGGCATGTTATAGCTATTGGTTGCTCACATCTTTCAAAGGGCTTTCCCAATTATTTTTTCATTTCATCTTCACAACAGCCCTCTGTGGACCAGGAAGGCAGCTGTCATTACCCACCATTCATTGGTCAGGGAAACTGAGACCTCAAAAAGGGGAATCTCCCATGGGAGTCATAGGTAAGGTTGGTGACAGAGACAAGATCTGCATTCAACTGCTTGACTACCAGGGCCAGTGCTCTTTCACAAAGACACCACGACCAACATGGATAGAATGCGCCTCTAACTGCAGCTCCAGTTTATAAGGCTATTTGAGCAAAGGGGATGGAGTGAGGCCTCATTTGGAGAAGTGGAGATGAGGATGGGAGGGTCTGGCAGAGCAGCACGGCAGATGTTGGTTAGATTCTCTGCACCTATGTATTCCTTCCGTAGGCAATTTCGTATCCCAGAAAAAAATGAAATAAAATGATAATCCTAAAGCCATTTGTATATCTTCTTTGGAAAAAAAAATGTATATCCAGGTCCCTTGCCTATTTTTTATTCAGATTATTTGTTTTTTTATTTTTTTTTTATTTTTTGCTATTGAGTTGTATGAGTTTCTTACATATTTAGATATTAATTCTTAACAGGTATGTGGCCTGCAAATATTATTTTCCCATTCTGTAGGTTGCCTTTTCATTCTGTTGATTGCTTCCTTTGCTGCAAGGAAATTTTTACTTTGATGTAGTCCCATTTGTTTATTTTTGCTTTCATTGCTTGTGCTTTTGGTGTCATATCTAAGAAAGTATTGCTGTGATCAATGTCTAGGAGGTTTTTTCTATGTTTCCTTCTAGGAATTTTACAGGCGATCATACATTTAAGTATTTAATCCATTTTCAGTTAATTTTTGCATATGGTACAATTTTATTATTTTGCATGTGGGTATACAGTTTACCCAACACCATTTATTGAAGAGGCTGTCTTTTACCCATTGTGCATTTTGGTGCCCTTGTCAAAGATAAATTGAACATATATGCAGAAGTTTACTTCTAGCTATCTATTCAATTCTATTGGTCTATGTGCCTGTTTTTATGACAGTACCACATTGTTTTGATTACTACAGCTTTTTAATATCGTTTTAGATCAGGAAGTGTGGTGATGTCACAACAGGTATATAAAAAGGGGCTCAACATCACTAAACATTGGGGAAAGGCAAATCAAAATCACACTGAGATATCACATCACACCTGTCAAAATAAGTCTTAGCAATAGACAAGAGATAGCAAGTATTGGCAAGGATATGGAAAACACGGAAACCTCGTATTTTGTTGAGGGAATGTAAATTAGTACAGCCACTATGGGAAACATAGGAGTTTCCTCAAAAAATAAAAATAAAAAAAACAACTGTAGAATCCAGCAATCCCAACTTCTGGGTGTATACTCAAAGGGAGCGAAATCAGTATCTCATAGAGATATCTGTACTTCCCTATGCCCAAGATCATTGCAAAGATCACTGCAGCATTCTTCATAATAGCCAAGATATGAAAAACAATCTAGCTATCCATCCATGGAGAAATAGATAAAGAAATTATGGTACACACACACATACACACACAATGAAATATCATTTATCCTTAAAAAAATCCTTCCATTTGCTACTACATGGATGAATTTGGTAGACATTATACTAAGTAAAATAAGCCAAGTACAGAAAAACAAGTACTGCATGGTCTCACTTATATGTGGAATCCAAAAAAAAAAAAAAAAGAGTCGAACTCATAGAAGCAGAGAGTGACCTGTGGTTGCCAAGGGTCAAGAGTGGGGGAAGTGAGGAGATGTCGGTCAAAGGGTACAAAGCTTTAGTTACAAGGTGAATAGGTTCTGGGGATCTAACTACAGCATGGTGATTATAGTTAATAACACTGCATTGTTTACTGGAAATTTGCTAAAAGAGTAGATTTTAAGTGTCCTCACCACACTCACACACAATGGTAACTAATTGTAATGATAGACAGGTTAATTAGTTTGATTATGGTAAGAATTTTGCAATGTATATATATATCAAATCATCATGTTGTACACCTTGAATATATACAATTTTTATCTGTCAATTATACTTCAACAAGGCTAGGGAGAAAAAATCCTAAAATCTCTGAAGATAAAAACCACGCCACCAGAGTCCTGCCGGCTGCCTACCTGTATTAGAGAAAAGCATGAAGGATGAACTTTGTGGGCAGCTAATAGAATCTGGCTCTCACAGTTTTCTATACAGAATCCCTCTACAGAGACCATTTCCTCACCTGGATCCAGGTGTTCTGGGAGGTATGCCCAGCACGTATGCCCAGGCAGGTCTCACCGGCCTCAGGGCCAGGCTTCTCAGCCTCACAGACTGCACAGAGGCCTCCTGCTCCTTCTCTCTGTCTGGAAGCCATCTCATAAAGGCAAAGCAGTAATTATTTACTCTGCTATTCACACAGCATTAGCCATTCGCCTCCACTCTCCAAGCACTCTGCAGACATTAACCCCTTCAGATCCTGCCGCAAAACAAGATGGTGAGTGCAGGAAGCATTCATTAAACTAACAGTTCACTGAATGAGTCACACTCTATGCCCCACAGTGTACCATCTGATACACTGAAAGTCACTTGCTGCCAGTGTTTTGACAGGGTGCAGGGAACCACAAAAGTAGGCGAAAGATACCTAGCTGTAGATACATATTTTATTCATTTATTCCATAAATATACATTGCCTGCCTACTATGTGCCAGGCACATGTTTGTCAAAGGTTGGTATAGAGATTGACTCCCAGGTAAGGTACACAGCTACCATTTCCTTTTACAACTTATTATTCACCTATTGAAACTTTAAAGTCATGATACAGTCCAGAGGAAGTTTGGAAATCAGATTGATAAAACAAACACAATACTTGGAAGAAAGACTGTGTCTACAACTGACATGCATAATCTCAGGCTTGCTGCAAAAAAAAAAAAAAAAAATACGTAAATAAATAAATAAAAATGAGAACAAACAGCAAAAAAAAAAAAAAAATCCAACTCACTCATATCAGTTGACACTTCCCAGAGTGCACTGCAAAGTCAATTTGTGTAGACATGCTCAAAAGGGCTCTTCTCATGTGCAATGGTGAATTGTAGCACACTCCATATTTCATTCATGTAATTAACCTCACATGTCAAAACAATTACCTCTTCTATAGACAGGGACTAGCAACGTATTTCTTTCCTTTTTAAGTTTCCTTTGAGCAGAGTGATCAAGAACGCTGTTAGCAGAATGTGAGGACCTCATTTCAATTTGGCTTTCCCTTAAAAAGGCCACCATGTCATTCTATGCGTGGAGACCTCAGCGTCTGCAGTCTTATCCCACTGATATTGCACAAGGGGAGAACCGGTGTCAGGGACCTGCATGATGCCAGGTGTGTGAGCTACAGGAGAGCAATTTGGCAAACAATCCAGGGTAGCGTATGGAACAATCCTTTATAAATGAATACATGCTGTTGGTGGCTGGAACGTAAAGGCATCTTGCAAGAGTATGGAATAAAAAAAAGCTGCCAAGTCAGGTTGAGGCGTTTTGACACTGGAGCTATGAATGCTACAACAATCTATTACCATAGGAAGCATCCTCCACTCTAGGTGTGTGTTTGTTATAAATCACTCTGCTTCTTTCTTTTCTCCTACAGTTAATGTATTTTCCTTCAGCAAATATTATTTGCTGTGCATTACCAGCTATGTTCAGCTGTTAACTTTTGTGTCTATAGTTAGCATTTTTATTCAGCTAATATTTTCATTCAGTGACATTCACCAAGCGTCAGTTTGATTCTCATCATATTTGCTAGAAATGTTTTCCTCCATTAATGTGCATTTCTCCCTTTAAGGTTCTTATTTTCTAGGTATTTATAAGCTGTAAGGACTGTCAACTTCAGCTAGCATTACAAGAAATTCTGATCACTTGCTGCAAAGTGCTCTGAGTTAGTGGCTCCTCCCCAGATGAAACATCTATCCAGGGCACAGTCTTTGGCATCTTTAAAATGGGAGTCATAAAGGTATGAAGATAGGTGCGCCCAAGCAGGACTTATTTGTAGTAGCTGAATGAAAGCATAAATGTTTAGGGTATTAAAATTTAAAAAAAGGATGAACTAGAAACAATGGGATGGGAATTCCAGAGAAATAGATGTAATCAAACATGTAATAAGGAGAAAGAAAACTATTACAGGAAAGCTATACAAAGACAGCATTTACTGCCTTGGGAAATGGCAGGCTTTCTCTCACCAAAGACTTTAGAGAAGGGGGTCTCAACATTTTCGCTGGGCCCCAACACAGAGTTTTAGATTCATTCTGCCTGGGGTAGGCCTAAAATTTTGCAGTGTTAAGGAGTTCTCAGGTGATGTTGTCAGATCTAGGGCCACACGTGAGAATGACTGATGACGGACAGGCAAAGAAAGCAATGTCCCTCCTTCTACCTCTTCCTCCCCTGATGCTTTCTCTGCTTTTTTCTCTCGTGGCTTCTGTTTCTTCAATGCCCTACGCCAAAGCCAGAGACCCAAAAAGTTGACATTGAGGTCCATGCTGAGACTGGTAGGGAGGGAGTTAGGTCTGAGTAGGGCAGGTCGTGAAGTGGGAAAGGTGGACAGGACACAGGGGCATATTTGCAGCAATATGTAAGCAGAAGGAAAGGATTCCAATTTCTTTTATACCCTCTGCAAGCCCTGTGACATCTTTAAAATAAAATAAAATAAAATAATATAAAATAAAATAAAATACTTGTAGCCACATAAGATCCATTACTAGGTAACAATGCCTGTCCCTTATCCCTACTTTGCCTAGTGCATTTCTCCGTGTTATTATATGAAGAATAAAAGCTCAGTGCAGTGCTGGCCCCAGCCTCGATGCCGTCTATTATTAGGGCATTTCTCTAGCCCTTCTTTAAGCCCTTTTACTATTGAAGGTATTCCTGCTCCAGCTGGATGTCTTACTGTGAACTTGGTAGAAGGCTTTCTCCGATTAGATGAGAGATGGCTGAGGAAGGCCTTGCCACTTTTAAGATTATTTGCTTCCATGCCAGGACAAAAACTCAGTGTATCAAGGAGGCAACTGCTAGGCTGTCAGCGGGGACCCAGGAAGTTGACTTAGATATCCACACATTTACGGAGCTGCTGGGGTGAACAAATTGGGTTGACACAGGCAGAATCTTCAAACTCTGCTTCAAAATGCTTTGTATTATTGAAGCTTTCACAGTCAGTCTCTTTCTGTTTTTTGTACTTTCCACAATCGTTTCTTGGAGACTGGTCCTGGGACTACTGAAGTGAGAAGTTACCCCAAAGCCAAGCTGGGATTCCGCCAAGCCCGGTCCATGGGAAACAACACGGTGCCAGATGGGAGTAAAGTGCAGCTCTGCTCCAGATGCAAGGCCTGAGAGAGGCCTTGTGCGAAATCCAGGGACTCACAAAAGAGAAGGCGCAGAGCTGGTGGCCGGCTGCCTTCTGAAGGATGCATTCTGGCATTCTGGCAAGTACAATTGCAGAACTCACCCTGGGCTCCAGATGACATTAGAAAGCTGTCAGCCTCCAATTAGGTTCTGGCAGACTCCGGATTTGAGCTTCATGAGAGCACTGTCCCCCTTTTCTCACCAGTGTCCAGCACCTCCAATTCCGCCCACACCTAAGCCCCATCACCATGCACCTATTGTGATTCTGCAGAGCCATAGCTAAAATGATCATCCTACTCCCAAGTAGGAACTCAGGGAGCTGTGATCCTCTCTCTCTTCTGAGCACCTGCTGCCCAGAAGAGGATGCTGACTGGTCATCTGGGAGGAGTAGCAAGAACTATCTGGACATTGGCCCCTTGCCTGTCATCCTCAGACACTTGCTGGGGTTTAATAAAACTGGTGTGATTCTTTAGGCACTGCATCCCTTGGGTTTTTTCTTTGTGTTCTATTTTGCATTTCTCAGTTGGTTGACATCACTCAGCTGTCAAAATCATTTTTTTTGAGGCTGTTAGGAAATCTGTGTATGAAGCTTCTAGGTATATGTATTCTGTTTATCAGAGAAGAGCATATCTACTGGAGGTACCAGGAAGAATAGTTTTCAGCAAGAACTCCAAGGGAGGAGGGATGGAAAAATGGTTCTGAGGACAGCAACGTGAGCTGGGAAAAACTTGCTTCTATTCAGGATGATACAGATCCCCAGATTTCATAGAGTTCATTGAAGGAATGTTGGGAGCAAACATGAACCTGAGATGAGAGCTGTCTCTTTCTTCCCAATTCTGATAGTGGTAGTCATTTAGGTTCATATATTTCAGCAAGCTGATTGTTTCCCATCTGTTGGGATTAAGGCATTTATTCTGATGTAGTGGGAAAAGCATGTTTTGTGCACAGCTTCAGCACTGTTTAATCTTCAATTCTGATTCTGGCTGTACCACTTACTAGTTGAATGATTTTGAGCAGGTCCTACTACCTCAGTGTGCCTCACTTTTCTCATCTGTCAAAGGGAGAAAATGATGCCTAACACCACAGGGCTCTTGAGGGGTAAGTGAAGCCCCATGGTAAAATGACTCTATGTCTGCTAAAAATTTAAAAACTGTTGGATCCTTCCTGCCTGTCCCCTGCCTTTTTATTGCACAGGAGAAAGGAATTCAACCTCTATATATATGCTTCCCAGCTCACTGCCGTTTCCCCGGACTAAGAAAATGCATATCCTATGTCTATATCTGGTAGAAAAGCATTTGGCTACAAATAATGGAAACCCCAGTTTAGTGTCTTAAGCAAATAGAGATCTCTTTTCCTCACGTAGGAATCTGGATGAGGGTTTTGCTGGCATTGGCTCAGAAGCTCCACAGGTCAGGGCTGCTGTCTCTGTGATTCCTGTCATCTTTCCTCTACGGGGCAAGACTGTGATTGCATCTTCAAATGTAGCATTCACCTTCAGACAAAAGCAGAGTGGTGGTAGCTGTGCCTTTCCTTTTTACTGGAGAGCTAAAAGCCTTCCCATTGCTGCCAGGAGACTTTTACTTGAATTTCATACATCAGAGCGGTGTTAAAGGACTAAGCCATCTCTAGCTGCAAGGGAGTCTGGGGAACACTGCATTTAATTTCCTCACTTCTCTATGGGAGGAGAAAAGGGAGAAGGAGGTTAGGAATGTAATATCAACCAATAAACAGGGTCTGCCACAATGCCCAGCAGAAATGAAGTTTGTATTTCCTCTGGTCTAGTTCAGTATACCAGTATTGTCTTATATACCTATTTAGCACTGTATAGCTAAGTATACAGCCACAAATATAGGAGATTGGGAAGCTTCATGGAATCTAGCTGCAACAAATATGATTATTGGTCATGGAAGAAGCAGCTACTGCCAAAAATAGAGGTTAATCATATTACACTAAAAGTGTCATCTGCTTTGCATTTGCCTCCCACTGGAGGGTCATTTCAGTAGTAGTAGTATTATGGGCTGAATGTTTGTGTCTCCCCAAAATGCACATGCTGAAATCTTAGCTCCCAAAGAAGGTGAGATTTTTGGCAGGTGATTTAGGTCTTGGGGTGGAGCCCTCATAAATGGGATTAATTTTCTTATAAAAGAGACCCCAGAGAGCTTTCTCTCACTGTTTCTGCCTTGTGAGGACACAGTGAGAAGACAGATAGCTGCCTGTGAAGCAGTAAGTGGACCCTCATCTGAAACCATCTCTGCTGGCTCCTTCACCTTGAACTTCCCAGCTTCCAGCACTGTGAGAAGTAAATGTTTACTGGTAAAGCCACCCAGTCTATGGCATTCTGTTATAGCAGACTAAACTGACCAAAACAGATAGCCAACATTTATTGCATTTGACTACATGCAGACACTGTGCTTAGTGTTTTAAACACTAACAACACTTTAAGTGTTGTTTTATGTAATTCCTCAAAACTAGACATCGATACCCACCTGAAGGAGTTTGAAACAGAGCCTTGCAGAGTGGGAGGCTAAACGAGAACACAGAACACGTATTAGAAAGACTGGCAGAGCATATTGAAGTAAACAAGCCTTGTAAATAATTGAGTGGTAAGGAGTTGGGGTGGGGTGGGGGTATAGCGGGAGGGAGAGCTGAGAGAGACAAGGGAGCAAGAGTACTGAATTTATATCAGACAAACCTCGGTTACAATTTGATTCTGCTATGTATTTCTATGGGCAAGTCACTTATTACCTATCCTCTCTGAACTTCTATGTCCTCATCAATAATAATAGTGCCTGTGTCATAAGGCTTCTGTAAACATAAATAATAATAGCAAATATTTGAATAGCACATTTTATGCTCTGTTCTAAACACTACAGACCAACACACACAGACACACACACACACGCACACACACACATACCCACATACCACATACTCTCTACAAGGAACTTTTATCCTCACTTACAAACAAGAAAACTGGCATAAAGATTGTAATATCTCAGGAGTCAGGATCCATGGATCACACTATGCAATTACTATGCTACACTGGTGATATAAAAATTGAATCTTTATGAAGCGTGCCTGTAAAACATTGGCCCACACAGCACTCAGTAGGTGCTATCCTCTTTCTTACTATCATCAGTTTTATCTTCTCTGAGTGATCTTTGTGCAAATATCTTTATATTTGTGGTTCTCAAATATAAACAGAGCCCAGGGATGATCCCCCTCACCCTACCCTGAGGGATATAGATATATATATATATATATACATATATATATATATATATACATATATTTGAGATAGTCTCACTCTATTGCCCAGGTTGGAGTGTGGTGGTGTGATCTTGGCTCACTGCAACCTCCCTCTCCTGGGTTCAAGCAATTCTCATGCCTCAGGCTCCCGAGTAGCTGGGATTACAGGTGTCCACCACCACTCCCAGCTAATTTTTGTATTTTTAGTAGAGAAAGTGTTGGCCGTGTTGGCCACGCTGGTCTCAAACTCCCGACCTCAACTAATCTGCCCACCTCAGCCTCCCAAAGTGCTGGGATTACAGGCATGAGCCACCGCACCTAGCCTACCCTGATGGATATTTGGAAAGGTCTGGAGAAGTTTTCGGTTGACACAGTGGGGAGGGGAAACGATTTGCATTCCTGGTGTCTAGTGAGTGGAGACCAGGGATTATCAGATGCTGCTAAACATCCAGCGATGCACAAAACAGCCCTCACAGCAAGGATTTATCCAATGTCAAAGGTCCATAGTGCCAAGGCTGAGAAGCTGCTACGGACAAAGAACCATCTGCAGAGAGTGATCAGAATGACGGCCTCAGGAAGTAACCACTGCAAGAAGACTATATGGAGTAATCTGAAAGGAGCAGTCTCCAGGCAGGTCAGACAGAGGCTATCCCCTTAGGGCTGAGGGTATGACTAGGGAAAGAAATTGGAAATTGTGGGCAAAGTGCTCTGTGAAACTTACACTCTATGGGACAGGTTTATGCCTAAATTAAATGTATAGTAAAATATATGTTGTCCTTAGGCCTCAGTATTGGCTTGTACTTTTTCATAAAATCCTTTTGTGTATGTTCCTAAACTCCAGGTAGCTTTAAAGGTAACTCTCTGAAATGGGTTGATCCTTTCTGACTCTTAAGCCTCAAGATTTTGGAAAACCAGACTGGAAAAACCATGTAACTAACACCGTTTATAAGGCCCTCTCTAGCAAGGTGTTTTCAGTCTGAGTTTTCTATATGCCACATATGACTTGGAGTGGTCCTCACCAAACAGGCAGTGATCCTGGAGGCTAGCCTGGAAACTACTTTTGGCAGTGGGAGCTGGGAAATACCAGATCTCTCTTTCTGCCTCTGACTTAGCCTTGACTTCCAGTACCTGACCCAATCTTAATTGTAACAAGCACAACAATAGCAACTAACAGCATTGAAGGAATGCTTACATACTGGACACTGTGATAGTCTTTATATGAGATTGCTCATTTAATCTTCACAACCAATCTGTTGGTAAGTACTATTATTACCCTTGTCTTACACACAGGGAAGTGAAAGAGAGAGGTTAAATAACTTGCCCAAGATCACATTTGTGATATGCGTTAGAACCTTGATAGGAAATTGAACAATTCCAATTGCAGAAACCATGTTCTTAGACATAACTCTACATTCCCTCCCTCTGAACTTCTAGACTATTTCGTTAGTTGGGGTGGTGCTGGGTATAGCACAGACATTTGTGGGGCTACCTGCTCTTTCCAATGCCAATGACAAAAGCCCTCAAAGACTGGATCTGCATCAGCCCTGGGACCAATCAACAGTATTTTGTCTCTCAAGGACAGGATCATGTGATTAAGTATGAACCACCCCCCGCCCCCCCCGCCCCAAACCTCATTTCCATCCATAACCAAACAAGGAGTTGATCTCACCCTAGCTAATCCTTTAACATTCTTAACCTGTTCCACCTTTTGTGGGACTGAATTCCACAAGTTTGCTTCCTCCCGTGCACTACATTTTCCTTGTACTATTAAATTGCCTCTTCATTGCTTCAGAAGAGGGCTCTAGTTCTCCACCCAAGAAGCCTTGACAACAGTTCCCATATACCTATTTCTGTATCCTTCATGTATAACACATTTCTTCTCATTGTCAATCTTTCTACCTCCTTGATCACTGAAGTGGCCCTTCTCTGATTGTACTCAATTCTGTTTCAGAAAATGCCTGAAGACCCAGAGGAAATGAGGAGCACTCAGTCAGTCGGCGTCATAGGCATCAGCTGCCTCTGTTTAATCAAATCCACCCCTCTTGAGGATGTTTTCACTAACACCTGCTATAGGAAAGCAGGGGGTCAGAAACACTTGGAAGAATTGCATATGCTTCTACATCTATTTCTATAACAAAGAGAAGAAAAAGGTGGGAGATTATCTATGAGGACCTGAGACAGGGAGAGAATGAGACTTGGGGAAACCACCGCATATCTGTGTTCAGTTCTGGATTCTGATAACTGGGATTCTACCTTATTTCTCAAACCCAAGCCCTCCCCAGCTCCTCACCCAACATCTTGCATCTAGTTATAAAGGCTATTGGCTTTTTGCCTTTTGAGCACTGTACCTGATTCTGTGTTGCTATAACCTCCCTAACTGCCCTGTCTCTACGGGTCCGAGTCCTTACCTTGCTTAATTTTCAATTACTTTTCTGGGAACTGAGTTCTTCCCTTAAACCACTGCTAAAGATTCTTTGCTTGGTCAAACCTTAGTCCATCTTCTGAAACTTCTTCTAGGTCCTCTGTGTACTTCCTTATAAAATCCAACTTTAACAAACAACCGAAGTTAGTTTAGTAAGATCCCCCCATCGGCCTTTACAGATCATCCTCGGTACCTGCTCGGTTCCTCATTCTCCACCGCCCCCCACGTGACGTCTGGTCACTCTGACCTATCTCCAGCAAGAATTCTGTTTGGTCAGCTTAGGCAGAATCCACCTACCTCGCCTGTTTCCTCTTCATGATTTTCCACCTGCTGACCCCCACCCTGCTCCTTGGTTTTAAATTCCTCTCTGCCAATGTTACACTGGAGTTGAACCCAGTCTTTCTTTTCCACTTACAAAATCCCATTGCTGTTGCCCCTATACTTATCCCAGTGATCCGGAATAAAGTCTACCTTACTGTGCTTTAACAAGTATCACTGAGTGTTTTGTTTGTTTGTTTTCTTTAACACCACATCTCATTGGCTGGAGAGGAGTATGATGGTGTCAGGTATCAGACTTTCTCACATGTTGACTTCTGAATGCTGCCCATTTCAGAAGTTCCTTATTGCAGGCTGAGGCTCACTGTTAGCCAGCCCTAAGCCAGTTCTGCACTAGGCTTGTTACTGAGGCCTGGGCCAGAAGAATGCTCTGCTGTAGCCTGACCTTAGGGCACAGAGCTCTATCTGCTGCACTGACCTTCTTCCCCCAGCAGCTGTCTCACCAAGTGGGTGGATCTGGCTTTAGGTCTCAAAACATCTGTTAACTACTCCCCCTAAATAGACCAATCTCATCCATGTCCCGAGATTAGGTGAAATAAAGGAATTTAAAACCCAGAGTAGTGAGAGGGACAGGGGTATTTTTTGGAGGTTTTGAAGAAAGCTCGGTGGCCATTTGGGGTTTGGTATATTCTTCTAACATTTTGGCCTGTATTCTATTGGCTTCTGTTGTATCTACATTTATTTTTGTGTCTGTAGCTTTCATTTGTATGAGGAGAGCATTCAGATCTAAAAATCACTATTTTTGGAGTGTGAAAGGCCCAGAGTTGGGCATAGAAGACAAAATGTGGAGGTCATGCTGTTAAACGAACCATAAACTCAAGGATAAGTAATTAATTATTAGCATGAAATTATTTTGTGTAGTTGTTATTGTTGCTTGAATCTTGAAAAAAGGCAAAGATTTTGAGCCACCTCATTCTATTTTTCAGCAATTCTAATTGTTAGAAAGTTCACCTTTAATTAGTTGACATTAGCCTCCTTATAATTTTTAGTCATTGCTCCTACATCTGCTGGCTGAAATAACACAAAACAAACATACTACCAAGTCTCCAAGACAAAGTCTTCAAGTATTGGAAAATAAATCTTGATACCCTTAACGTGATTTTTTTCCTTTCCAAATAAGATTTCCTTTCCTTGCCACATTCTAGTCATTAATATCATCCAATTAAAACCTCACGGACGGATATGAAAGGGTATCCTTTGTCTTGTGGGAAAGCATTCCATTGATTTGTTTCGTTTTGTCTTCTTGCTAGTAAGCTGACATAATGAGGCTGGCGGAGTCAAGAAAGATGCTGAGTGTGGGTAGAGACCTGCTTAGAAGGAGGTAGGGAAATTCTGGGTGGTTCATCCTGAGTTGACAAGCTTGGGCTGTAACCCTCTGCACAATGTTAAAATTGGAATGCATCTAGTGGTCAGCAATATGGAATGTCTTATGGCAGGAAGGTCACTTGAGGGGCAAATTCTAAGTGGCAGGCCAGTGTGCCAGTTGATGGGGTTTTGAGAAGCAACAAGGGGTTCATACACATGTGTCTGGGTTTCCAGCATCTGATCACCTCTAATAAAAGACACTTGGCAGAACATTAAATTAACAAAATAATAGTAATAATGAGAAGAATAATAAAATGAATAACGACAAACAAGTATTGGGTCATGATGATGAGTTAGGCAATGAATGAAGCTATTACACGTTTTCACTTCTTTTAGATTCATAAGCACTGTAATAATTCACATTTTATAAAGAAGGAAATGGACACTTACAGAGATCAGCAAATCAGTATGAGTAGGATTCCATCTCAGTTTGTCTGACCTCCGATCCCTTAATCTTAACATTTGCACCATAGTGGTTTAGTCACTTTCCAGAATTTAAGACACATCTCTGATTTTAAAAAGCTGAAGTATTACATGAGTCAAGCAGACATGTTTAAAAGAAGGTAATCAAGGCAGAAGCTCAGTTCAAAAGATCAGAGCTAAGGCATGGATACAACTGATGTCTATGCAGATTACGAATGCTCCCTGTGTATCACTTCAGACCGCAGCCTTACGGACAGGGAAGAAGAGCTGAAGCGGATATACTTAGAATCTTGTTCGTGGTGGCAGGCCCCCCAGGCACAGCATGCCTTTGGTCAAGGCTGAGGTGTCTTGGGTGTATTACTTGCATCTGCCCAGATCAGAATTAAATCAGGAGCCCAAATGGTCTATCTGACTCTAGAGCCAAAGCACACCATCAGGCTGAGAGGCAGGAACTGGCAGAGAGCAAATAAAAGGGAACAGGGCAGAGGACTGAACTGCATTGGAATATAGACATCTAGGGCGAAAGCATCGTGATCTCCTGCCCCTCTATTTTCTCCTAAAAATAAGAGAATAGAGACTGCATCATGATGCTTCTCTCTGTGTCATCGTTATCCTCAGGGGCATCTAGTTTTGCAGTTTTATCTGGGCATTTTTCACTTTCTTCCACAAATTTCATTTTAAAGCTCTTTGGTCAGGTCAGTAACTCTCCTCCCACGTCTCCTGTGATATGAACACCGTCTCTTGCCAGGAACTCTTTGTTCTGGAAAGCCATGGTCCAGAAAAACAAATCTTGCTTTGACACCATCTATACAGCCAGCTGTTCCCTACTCATATCTTACTTTCCCTGCCAAATTAACAGCTTCCAATTGGAAATGGAGTAGAAAAAGCAACACTTACTATCCAGTTATTTTCTTTTTTAAAAAAAAAATTATATCCAGAACTCCAAAATTATTAAAGATACATATAATCTGTTTTGCTCTGATTGCATCATTTAGTCTCATGTTAACCAGGAGAAAGGTAAAAGTCAATGGATTTTATGTGTTTTGGAAAACTATATATTTCTGATTCCCCTTGAATATCTACCCTGGAATCATGAGAAGCCTGCCATGCCACCCTTCCTTATAGGCATCCCTCTCTCCTGAAGTATAGAGATTGACTATTCTAATTATTCTTTTCCTGCTGGGAGATTATAAAGAACACTGCCTTGTGCTAGTATTTGTACATCATTTAAACCGTCCTGTGAAGCACAGGGCATTTCTTCCCAAAGACTAAAGATCTTTATGCTTATCATTAAGTATGAAATAGTTCCATAAGGTAGTTCTTCTTAGTTCTTCTTCTTACTAAGGTTTGAGATAGTAAGTGGGATGGAATATAAATGGATACGGAGAATGAGAGAAGGGAGCCTAATTTGATGACTATATAGATGTAGATATAGATATAAATATAGAGAAAGAAAAAGAGAGGGAGAAAAGAAACCCAGCCTTTCATCCTTAGGAGACAATAAAAAATCTAGCTTTGCTGGGAAACTTTGTATTAAACAATAGCCAAAAATAAAGCTTGGTTATAACACATATCTATACATAACTTTTCAATCTTGCATGCTAGTTGACGTGTGTAGACTTGGGGTGTGTGATAGCTTATGAGTACAAGACATGCTTGATGGAAGTCATGTTTTATAAAGACGTTCTCAGGGATTATTTTAGTCTTTCAGGCAGCTGTAACAAAATATCGTAGACTAGGTAGCTTATAAACAACAGAACCTTATTCCTCACAGTTCTGGAGGCTGAGAAGTCCTAGATCAAGGTGCAAGCAGATTTGGAGTCAGGTAAGGGCGTCTTCCTCATAGACAGCTGTCTTCTCACTATAACCTCGCACGATGGAAGGGTGGAGGACTCTCTCTAGACCTCTTTCATAAGGGAACTAACCCCACTTATGAAGACTGCACCTTCATGACCTAATCCCCTCCCAAAGGTGCCACCTCTTAAAGCCATTGCCTTGGGAATTAGCATTTCAACATACCAACTTTGAGGGAGGGACAAAAACATTCGGAGCACAGCAGAGATTATATGGGTTTAGGTTGCAAATCTAGGGAACGGATGGAAAGAAAGAAAATACAAGGAGTCATCACGCTACTTCAGTGAGACTTTGCATCTAGAACAGGAACTGGATACACAGTGTCAAGTAAAAGATGGGAGATGAAAGATGTGGCTTACTGTTCATTACCTCTCAGTACCTATGGGAAGACACACAAAAAGGTAAAGCAGTGCTTCTGTTTTACCTGGGAGCTCTCCCTCCATTTTCTCAATGGGAGAACAAAGACATTGAGGATGCAAACTCCCTTTGTAAACTCTAAGATGATGAGAATACTATCCAGTTCTTGAGCCTCTGTGTTGAGCCCAGGGCTATAGTCAAACAAGCATATTACCAATTTCTTTTGGCAATGAAGGGAAGTTGTAATTATTCCTGTATTTAGTCTCTGATCTGTGTTCTGTTGACCTCCACTGATATCACAATGGAGGAAGGCTCTAGGTGCTTTCTACTTCCCCAGAAATGAGGCATTGTATGTCGGCCCATCATAGAAGGGATGTTTACTCTACGCCATCATATCTGATGGGAACAAACCAGCATCTTACTAGGGTGTATAATTCCCAAGAGTTGATTCCAAGTACTGGTGTTTCATTCTGGTTTATTCGTCCACAGCACACCAGAGCTGAACAAATGGACGAAAAGCTTTCGGGGCTTAGTAGGATTTACGAGCAATTACTGAAATTCTGAAGGCAGCACGTGCTATAGGAGAACACCTTACTGAATAATGCAAAGTTGCTGCAGGAGCTTCTGGAGATTGTGCTTCTCCCGTGTGAGCACTTGCGGGAGCTCAGGGAAGAGGCATGAAAAGGCCAGTCATTCACACCATCATCCACTCAGCTAAGGCTTCTGCTGTTTTGAGCCCCGCTCTGAAAATTGGACATTTATTGTGTAATTTTTTGACACTTCAACTTATACCAGGTGGTTCCTAGAAAATACAAAATAAAAGTGCCTGGAAATCAGTTTCTTTTCTATGAGCTGCATTAGATTTTGTTGTTTTGTTTTGCTTTGTTTTAAGAGAAACAGCCTCTTCTGTCAGGGAGACAGTGATACAAATGGTTAAAAGAACAAGTCTTGTACAGTCACTCAGACCTAAATTCTAATACTCTCTCAGTCAATATTCCAACTGGGGACACTGAATAAACAAATGAGTTGATTAGCTTCAATTTCCCCATCTGTACAATGGAAATAGTGACTTTGAATTTTTGTAAACATTAAATGAAGTGATGTATGTAAATCACCTAGTACACTTGAACATAAACTTTGGCAGGTTTACCCACACAGGGACGAGAACTGCTGGACAACTGTGGACCTCCCTATTTTAGGAACTGCCATTGAAAATCTTTTACATATAGGAAAAAGTCCAGAACGTGGGTTCTCCGAGCCAAAAAGATATGAAAATAGAAAAGCAGAAGGAAGAATTGAGTGTGCAAACTCACCCATCTGTCAAGTTACTCCTTTCAAGGAGTAAAATGCATAAAGTAAGAAAAAAAGACTAGAAGTAACGCTAATGGATGTGCCCTCCATTTCCTGCAAGGAAGGAATCATCAAGAGTAAGAGATAAGTGTCCATCCCAAATAATAATGTATATAAGTTGTTAGATAATTTTTCACTTGAGCATCATCCCTATTTTTCCACATCATTACATTTTTTGTAAACATTATTTCTAATGGATGCAGACAGTCTAATATGTGGATGATTTATTTAGTCATTCCCCTACTACTGGACGTTTAATTTGCTTCTAGTGTTTTGCTGTGATAAACAACACTTTGCTCAATATCTTTACATATAAATCTTTGTCTGAATTTCTGATCATTTCCTTAGGACAAATTTATATGAGTGGAATTACTATGTTAAAAATGATTTTAGGATTCTCACTACATTTTGCGACATATGGCAAAAACAAAAGTACAAGTTACATTTTCAGTAGCAGTAAATGCAGTTGCTAGTCTCACAAGCTTTTTCCCAGAACTAAATATTATTTTTTAAAAGAACGATGATTGTATTTGAAATAAGTATCCTATTGCCATTTAAATCTGTATTTGAGTCGGTAATTTTTTTCTTATGTTCAGCTATGAGCAATTGACCTTTTTTTTTTCTTCTTTTGAGACAAAGTCTCATTCTGTTGCCCAGGCTAAAGGGCAGTGTAACAATCTCAGCTGACTATAGCCTCTGCCTCCTGGGATTAAGCAATCCCCCCACCTCAGTCTCAGGAGTAACTGGGACTACAGACACGTGCCACTACATCCAGCTAATTTTTGTATTTTTTATAGGGGTGTGGTTTTGCCATGTTTCCCAGGTTGGTCTTGAACTCCTGGGCTCAAGCTATCCTCCTGTCTCAGCCTCCCAAAGTGCTGGGATTACAGGAGTGAGCCACAGAACCCAGTTGCAATTTATCTTTTATGTATGTGTATCCATGTCCTTTGCCCAAATATTTGAGTGCTGGGGTTTGAGTTTATTTGAGTTTATCATTACAAAAGTTTTGAATGTTATTAACTGGGATTTTGACAAGTAGAGAAGTCAGAATAGGGCAGTAATATCAAGCTTGCTAATGAAAACATTATGAGCAGAAGTACACTTATAGAAGACTTCAAGTAACATACAAGCATAACAGGTAGTTCAGCTGGGTAAGTACCCATATGAGAATGCACTAAGAGTTAAGATTTTAAACGTGTTTGGAATCATAGCGCTTTTGAAATGCCACATTAAAAAACTGGAACTTCTTTCAATGATTGGTGAGAAGACACTAAAACTTCTCAAATAAGCTAATTCAGTGTTTTTATTTTTGTTTTTTCTTTTCTTTTTTTTTATTTTTTTAAAACTCTGGCTGTATATTAAAGCTGAAAATACCAAGGCTGAAGTCCCACTCTAAATCAATTATATCAGAATCTTTAGGAATGGAGACTTGCACTGGTAAACCAGGAATGAAAACAAATGCTTGGGCCGGGCATGGTGGATCGTGCCTGTAATCCCAGCACTTTGGGAGGCTGAGACGGGTGGATCCCCTGAGGTCAGCAGTTCAAGACCAGCCTGGCCAACATGGTGAAACCTCATCTCTACTAAAAATACAAAAAATTAGCCAGGCATGGTGGTAGGCACCGGTAAGCCCAGCTACTCTGGAGGCTGAAGCAGGAGAATCGCTTGAACCCAGGAGACGGAGTTTACAGTGAGCCGAGATCGTGCCAGTGAACTCCAGGCTGAGCAACCAGAGAAAAACTCTGTCTAAGAAAAAAAGAAAAGAAGAGCTTGGAAGGATATTGTCAATCAAACCAAGTCTACCTAACAGCAGTCAGAGAAAGGGAAGAGAAAGAGAGGGGAGGGGTGGAGGGGGATGAAAGGGAAGGGAAAGGGAGGGACAGAATAGAACAGAACAGAGATCGATTGAAAGAAAGAAGGAAGAAGGAGAAACTATGAGAAAACGAAGTAGCTTAGGAAGGGAGTAGCAAGGGCCTGACTTGGGTCAACAGCAGTGGAAGGCAATGGAGGGAATGGATGCAAGAAGTCACGCAATAGACAATATGCTGATTTAGCCACAAGCTGAGAGAGATGCAGGAGCAAAATCTGAGGTTTGAGGGAGACAAAATGCACAAATGAGTAGTCACAAAGATTTCTGTGAGGAGTTAATTTGAAATTCATATAATGATTTTCAGGCCACAATGAAAACTAAAATAAGAATAGAAGCAAAGGAGAAGGAAAACTATCGAAGATGACACATAGATGTAGTACCTAGTACAATATCTAAGACACAGAGGTGCTTAATGAATATTTGTTTAAAAAGAAAGAGCAGTTGAGGACAGAGTCCCCTTTCAGCGGGTAGAAGAAAGAAGGCATAGAGCTCGGGGAAAAAATAAGGAATGATCGGAGGACACAAATGGGATGTTTTAAGTGTCAAAAAGACTGTGGGGGATGGAGTGTTTGTGTGACGGAAGTTGAGAGGCAATTTTCTTTCACTAGGACAGCAGCTGTACTTTGAAAGTGGGCTAAATGTTGGTAAATGAAGAAAAGGTGAGGAATCTGGGACAAGCGTAGGCAACGGCTGGTAAAGAACCGAAAGAGAACTTAAGGGCAGAAAGGATGTCGGCATTTGCTATTTTGTTTTGTTTGGGGGTTAATTCTTATAATTTCTATAGGATAGGTGAGATGTAGTTATAGCTACATCAAAGGGGTCAAAGTTATTGAATAGGGACAGGAAAAATGGAACCTAGGATGGAGAAATTTAATTGCTGTAACAATGTCAGGGAGAGGTTTGAGGGAAGAGGCCTCATTAGCAGAGGTGGAAGGGCGGTCATCAGAAAGAAGGTCCACCCCCTCCTCTGATAGAGAAGAAAAGGAGGAGGATGGTTAAAAACATAGGGAAACATCAACACTAAAAGAAGGGATTTGGAATCGCTGGGGATGGCTAATGTTAAACTTCTCACTAAAATCAGAGGATGAGTTAGCTGAGAATGCTGCTAGTGGAAGAAAGTTTGAAAGGTACTCAGTGGCACTGAAAGGAAATCATGAATAAGCAAACTCCTTCCAGGCAATGGTGAAGACCAAATTAAGGTTAGATAGTACAAGGTTATAGGACTTCCAGGTGGCAAGATTTTAAAATATCTACAGTGTTGAACACCTTGAACTTGAAATGAGAAAAACAGTAGAAAAGGCAACCAGGTGCGCTAGTTACTTATTGCTATGTAATAAATTATCCCTAAAACTTAGCAGCTCAAAATGTCATACTTATTGTCATGGCTTAAGTGGCTCTGCTACTTCAGCGTCCTTCACAGGTTGCAATCAAAGTGTTGGCTGAGCTGTGGTCATTGCAAAGCTTTCCTTGGGGAGGAGATTCTATTTCCAAGCTCCTCTGAGTGTTTGCAGGATTCAGTTGCCCATGGGCTGGTAAGCTAAGGTCCTCTTTTCTTGGCTGGATATTGGCCAAAGGGTGCCCTCAGTTCCTTCTTATGTGGTATCTCTGGCATGACAGCTTGCGTCATCTAAGTGTGCAACCCAATAAGACGAGGGAGCTGGCTAGCAACACAGAAGTTACAACCTCTTCTTGTTACTAACTTGTTGACTTGTTACCGAATCATAGAAGTTGATTTTCCATCAAATTTTCCTAATCCTGTTGGTTAGAAGAAGTCACTAGGTCCAGCCCACACTCAAAGGCAGGGGAATACAGAAGGATGTGAATACAGAGAGGCGGGATCACCAGGGCCATCTCAGTGGCCGCCTATAAGATAAAGATTGCAGTAGATATGAATTCACTAATAATTCTAAAAAGTATCCAAGTTTATTTATTTACATTATTTCTCATCTTTTTAAAAAATTATACTCTCCATAAGGATTTTTTTTAAACTAACTCTCTGGAGATTAAAAAAAACTATAGTCACATGCTGCATAACAACTTTCCATCAACAGTGGGCCACATACACAATGGTGATCCCATAAGATCACAGGGGAGCTGAAAAATTCCTATCACCTAGTGATGTTGTAGCCATCACAATATCATAGTGCAATGCATTGCTTATGTGTTTGTTGTGACGCTGGTGTAAACTCACCTCCTGTGCTGTTGGTCATATAAATTATGTACAGTACCTAATACTCAATAATAATAATAAATGACTATGTTACTGACTTATGTATTTACTATACCATACTCTTATCATTATTTTAGAGTGTACTTCTACTTATAAAAAGCCAACTGTGAAACAGCCTCAGGCAGGGCCTACAGGAGGTTTCCAGAAGAAGGCATTGTTATCACAGATGACAGCTCCATGGGCATTACTGTCCATGAAGACCTTCCAGTGGGACAAGATGTGGAGGTGGAAGTCAGTGATACTGATGGTTCTGACCTTGCGTAGATGTAGGCTAACATGTTTATGTCTTACTTTTTAACAAAAAGTTTAAGAAGTAAAAAAAAAAACAAAAAGTTTTATAAATAAAAACAATCTTATAGAATAAGGATACACAGAAAGAAAATTATTTTTGTACAGCTATAGAATATGTTTGTGTTTAAGCTAAATGTTATTGGAAAAATCAAAAAGTTAAATTAAAAGCTTATGAAGTAGAAAAAGTTACAGTAAGCTAAGATTTATTATGGAAGAAATACAAATACTTATTTATAATTTTAGTATAGCCTAAGTGTATAGTGTTTACAAAGTCTACAGTAGTGTACTGTAAAATGTCCTAGGCCTTCACACTCACTCACAACTCACTCACTGACTCACCCAGAGCAACTTTAGTCCTGCAAGCTCCATTCGTGGTGAGTGCCCCATATAGGTGTACTATTTTTTAACTTTTATATTATATTTTTACTGCACCTTTTTATGTTTAGATACATAAATACCATTATGTTACAATGGCCTACAATATTCAGTACAGTAACATTCTGTACAGGTTTATAGCCTAAGAACAACAGCTGTATCATATAGCCTAAGTGCGTATTGGGCTATACTATGTAGATTTGTGAGGTACACTCTGTGATGTTTGCAAAACAATGAAATTGCCTAATGAAGCATTTCTCAGAATGTATTTCCTTTGTTAAGTGACATAAGACTATTTTTGTTGTGTTTTTGTTTTTGTGAGACAGAGTCTTGCCCTCTCGCCCAGGCTGGGGTGCAAAGGCAGAATCTAAGCTCTCTGCAACCTCCGCCTCCCAGGTTCAGCAATTCTCCTGCCTCAGCCTCCTGAGTAGCTGGGATTACAGGTGTGCATCACCATGCCTGGCTAATTTTTGAATTTTTAGTAGAGACAGGGTTTCACTATGTTGGTCAGGTTGGTCTCAAACTCCTGACTTTGTGATCCACCTGCCTCAGCCTCCCAAAGTGCTGGGATTACAGGCACGAGCCACCGTGCCCGGCCCACAAGACCATTTTTTTAAAGTAGGCTGGTATAGGTACAAATATCAGGAAAAAAGGAACATGGGTAAATAGAAAGGAATGAAGAAAAGAAGAAAGACAGGAAAGAAAAAGGCAAAGAGATCATTTAAATGTTTGCTGCAGTGCCATTGTGAGTAAAGATGAGATTTGGAGTATGTTGGTGTTGGTCCTGTAAGACTCAAGTCAAGATTAAGTGAAGATGAAGGAGGTGGTGAATGTGAGAGTTCTTGGGTGTCATGTTGGTGATCAGGATGAATGCCGAAGCCATGGACTATAACAACAGCAAGTATAGAGGATCTACCTGTCCCAAGCACTGTGCTAAATGCTTCACACAAGAGTCACGATGACAATAATAATGGCATTCAACTATATGATTAGCATGTTTTAGGATGACGTATTGATAGAATTTAATCCTCAAAAATAACTCTTTAATATTATGTTCATTAAAAAAATGTGGAAATTAAATATTTGAAAGTTGAAGTAACCCACTCAAGGTCACAAAGCTAGAAAGTGGCATAGTAATGATGGTAATCCGGATCTTGGTATTATAAAACCCATTAATATTTTCAATTACCTTTCTGCAAGTCCCCAATTGTTGAAAATAGGGTGGGAAGGAATCAAGACTGTAAACCTAGAAGTCAAATAAAGAGAGCATATAGAGAGATTAGTGCATTTTAGAAGACAAAGAGGGAAGAAATTCAGGTGGCCTGATAAAAATGGTATATAGTTTTTTAAAATGTGTGTGTGTGTGTGTGTGTGAGAGAGAGAGAGAGAGAGGGAGACAGAGAGAGAGAGATAAGTGGCGAATAGGGAAAAGAGAAGCATGGTGTCATTTTTTCATCTAGTGATTTGTTTAGCCTAATTTTAGCAGTTTAGGATGAATGGAGAAATAAAAGTTTTCATAGAGAGAGAGGGAAAAATAAATCTCATGGGCCACAGTAAAGTCGAGGTGAGTTATAAACATTGCAACACCTGAGTGTTATAGTGTTCTGGAATATCCCTTTTGTGAAGATTTTGATGATGATAATTTAATCATGGATTAGTGAGGTCCTCAAGAGAGCTTTTCTTTTTGAAACTTGATATGCATTGATGAAATTAAAGAAGGAAAAGCATTAGTCTTTGATTTTATAATGCTTATAGTCTAAAGACTGGGGTGACCCTTTAATTTATTGACTAAACCTGGACACTTTTAGAGTGAAAGAGGGCACCTTTAATAATTTGCTGGGACAGCAGATACAGAATAGAACTGTGCCAAACAGACTATAATTTATGCTCATCCTATGAATGGAAATTATAGACAATAAATTAGTAAAGGAACAAATACATATGCAATTATAAGTTTATGAGTCCTTTAAAGGAAACAAAATTTATTTGAATAGGAAGATCACAGAAGGACTCTCTGTGGAGGTGATTAAACTAATACCTGAAGGACAAAAAGGAAAGATTCATGTGAAGAGGAAATAGCAGGGTAGTTTAATAAACCCTAAACAGAGATAGCCCAGGTAGTCCAAGGATCTGAATGGGGTGCAGTTTTGCTAAAGCACCCCTGCAAGGGGAATGGCAAGAGAGGAGGCTAGAAAAAGATCTCAGTGAGTGAGTAGGTCACACAGGATTTAATTCTAAGTGCAGTAGGAAGCTATTGAAAGTATTTATGTAGTCTAGTGAGATTATCCAATTTATGTTAAAAATGTGGATTGTGTGGTTGCTGTATGAAAAGTATTCCATAGAAGGGCAAAAATGGCAATGAAGATTGAGACAGATGAACAGAGTCTAAATATCATCTAGAGGCAAAATGATCAGACCTGTTGTTGGCTAAAGGCAGGGGTTGATGAAGAAAGGAATTAAAAATGCCTTCCAGTTTTCTGGAATGTGCCAATGAATGGATAGCAGTGGCAATGTCTGAGATGAAGAAGTCTTTCAAACAGCAAGCCATCTAAGTAGGAACAATGAGAGCACTGATTCCAAGTTTAAGAATTAACTCAGCCAGGCACAGTGGCTCATGCCTGTAATCCCAACACTTTGGGAGGCTGAGGCAGGAGAATCACCTGAGGTCAGGAGTTCAAGATGAGCCTGGCCAACATGGTGAAATTCCGTCTCTACTAAAAATACAAAAATTAGCCAGATGTGGTGGTGCACGCCTATAACCCCAGCTACTTGGGAGGTTGAGGCATGAGAATCGCTTGAACCAGGAGGCGGAGGTTGCAGTGAGCTGAGATCATGCTACTGCACTCCAGCCTGGGTGACAGAGTGAGACTGTGTCTCAAAATCAAACAAACAAAAATCTCAGTTTCTCTCCACCAGTGTGAAAGTAAGAGCTCAAACGCCCACGTTATCAGTTAGAGTTCTTTGGCTGAAAGCAACAGAAATGGACTCAGGATAGTTTAGGCAAAGGCAATGCATGAGAAAGATAATGGGGACTCGCAGAAGCAAGGGGAAACTGGAGACTCAGGCTTGGATGCAGGCAGAAGCCAAGGCACTTGCAAAGGCAGAAACCACAACTGATTAGAACCTAAACCTACTTCTGTAATGAATTGGAATGACAACCATTATCAAGCTTTTTAAATCTCTGCTTAAGAAATTGTATTCAAGATGGTAGTCTCCAACTGGCTTCATTTGTGTTGTGTGTCATCTTTTCATCAGACTGTAAACATCGGGAAAAAGTTAATTTATCATATGAAGTGCAGAGAATGGTCATTGAGTAACCCAAATCAACATCTGACCTGTTTTGACCAACACAAGAGGCCGTTGGGAGTAGACATAAAACTGAAATTGCCAATGGTCCAGCAGCAGTCATGAATCTACCCAACAACTTGGGAAAATCTGAGATGGAAAGGGAGTTAGGGGATCAGACTCTTCCCAAATTTTACTCAGAAGGGTACAATACAGGACAATAATAATACTTTCCTCAATGTAAAGGAAAGAGTCATTTTCCACAAACCACTTAGCTCTATGCTGATAGAAAAATAGCATAAATACTAACATTTTTATAAGACATTTAATTTTGAGTCTACATTTGAAGATAATCCAGGAAAATTATTGAACCTGGGCCCTCTTCACTACATTGGACTGATTTAGCTAATGATCTGTTAATGAGTTGTTAATCACTTATTCAAATTGGGAGGGTTGGGTGATTGAGCAGGTGCTGAACCTGGAGGAAGAATCTGCTGCAATAATACCTTGCAATTTCTATTTCTCTGAGGGAAGGCTCTTCTTGCTTGAACTCCTTATTTCTTTTCTTACCCTTTCTAGCAGAATCTTGAGCAAAATTGTCTCCTGATGTGTCCTGAAATTCTGGTGGCCAGAGTCTAGCCTTGAATGTTACATGTTGTTTGCTAATGCAGACAGTAATTATAGTACAGCAGCAGTTTGGCCATTTCAAATGAAAAGCCATATAACTTCAGAAAAGCAATTACTGATGTATCAATACATCTTCTGGCAACAACAAACTATAAAACTCTAAACAATCATATGAAATTGTATAGTATATGAAAATATGTTTACAGGCACTATCTCATTTGATCAGATACAACAACCTCATGAGATGAGAAGATGAGGAATTACTTTTCAGATGATGCAATAGAGGATTAGAGAAGTTAAGAAACTTTGCCCAGGTCACTTAACTTGAAAGGAACAGAACTAAATTTCAATCCAGATGTTACTGACTCCAAATTCTATGTACTCTGTGTGGGCCATGTTGTCTCTCTTAGAATCTGAAGTAAGCATTTTAAAAGATAAGGAAATTGATGTAATTTATTTCACTCATGAACCATATAAATTTTGCTTCTAAATTAGTGTTCATTAAACTCTGGACAGGAGAACACTTCCTTCAGAAATACATGGGATGTTGGTTAACATGCAATTGCAACGAAAACAAAAATTGACAAGTGGGACCTAATTAAACTAAAGAGCTTCTGCACAGCAAAAGAAACTATCAACAGAGTAAACAGACAACCTACAGAATGGAAGAAAATATTCACAAACTATGCATCTGACAAAGTTCTAATATGCAGAATATATAAGGAACCTAAACAATTCAACAAGCAAAAAACAAATAACCCATTAAAAAATGGGCAGAGGACACAGACACTTCTCAAAAGAAGGCATATGCACAACCAACGAACATGAAAAAATGCTCATCATCACTAATCATCAGAGAAATGAAAATCAAAACCACAATAAGATATCATCTCACACCGGTCAGAATGACAATTATTAAAAAGTCTAAAAACAATAGATGATGGTGAGGCTGCAGAGAAAAAGGAAGGCTGATACGCTGTTGGTGGGAGTGCAAATTAGTTCAGCCACTGTGGAAAGCAGTTTGAAGATTTCTCAAAGAACTTAAAACAGAGCTACTATTGAACCCAGCAATCCCATTACTGGCTATATACCCAAAGGAAAAGAAATCATTATATCAGAAAGACAATGCATGCTTATGTTAATTGCTACACTATCACAATAGCAAAGACATGGAATCAACCTAGGTGTGCATCAATGGTGGATTGGATAAAAAGAAAAAAGTGGTCTATATACACCATGGACTACTGCATGCAGCCATAAAACAGAATGAAATAATGTCTTTTGCAGCAACATGGATGCAGCTGGAGGCAATTATCCTAAGCGAATTAATGCAGGAACAGAAAACAAAATATCACATATTCTCATTTATAAGTGGGAGCTAAACACTGAGCACACATGGTCATAAACATGGGAAGAATAGACACTGGGGACCACTAAAGAAGTGCGGGGAAACGGATTCAAAAACTACCTATTGGGTACTATGCTCATTACCTCGGTCCAATATACCCATGTAAAAATCCTACGCAGGTACCTCCTGTATCTAAAATAAAGAATGAAAATTATTAACGCAGATTTCTGAGCTCCATCCTGATCTACCAAATCAGAATCTCTGTGAGTAGGTTCCATGAATCTGTATTTTATACACTCCCCAAGTAGTGTTTATGTACACTAAAGTTTGACAATTTTAGTCCTCACTGATTTGCCTTACCTATTACTATGGCCAACACATTTAATAAGATTAATGACCTAACCTCTCTGCCTAGAGTATATTAGAAGCATAACATTAGAAGATGAAATGGGAAAGAAAAAGAAAAGCTCTTTGAAGGTAGCACACATATCAGGAGAGGTGATATTTGACAAACTGCTATTGAGAAATAGGAAAGAAACACTAAAAAATAGATGTAGACCTGTATTTACCGCAGCAAAACTAATCATAGAAATTACTTATGCCCATCTTGAGTCACAAAAAAATTTTAAATTTTATTCAGTGCCCTTTTTCTGTTAATACCAGGAAAGGCATAATAAATGTTTAAAGGATTTTGAAAAACAACTTTAGATCAAAACTTATTCTGGCACTTGTGCAGATAATTTTTATGTTTGACAGCTCCTTGAAGTTTTTTTTTTTTTTTTTTGAACATTTGACTATAAGTTAAATTACCAAGGTTCAAACCTCACGCCTGATGACAAGGGATTTTGTAAACATGGGCAAGTTTCTTAATCTCAATTTTCTCACAACTGTGCAATGACAGAAGTTGTGAGGATGAAGTGAAATAATGAATGTGAGCCTCGTGCATATGGAAAAGCTCTGTATGAGTGTGAGGTATAATTATCATCTGAATATTTTTGTATAACACTTTGCCTCCGATCATTCTGGATTAATAAGGCATCATTGCATTCTATTTAGCAGCTGGCATATGAATGCAGAACGACCTATTAAATAAACAGTGTTTTGAGTCCCATAAACAATTCACCCACATATTCATGTTCCTGACCTCTGTTCCTAGTTGAAATTAGTGACCTGGGACTAAAACCCCTTCACTTACAAGTTTTCTCATTTTCAGGATGTGGCTGCGAGTTCTTACTAAGTGTCTGTCAAAAGTATGTCACAAGGATACTGGAGAATGTCCTGGAAAACTGAATTATTTGGTTATTCCTATTTTCTAGGTGTAAAATAGTATAAGGCATGAAAAATTATTTTCATTTAAGGGGGTGGTCATCAGAGATTGTAGGTGACCCCAGACTACTTGTATAATTACATTTTTTAATTAAATATTAAAATTCTTTAAAAAATCATTCCATTGAGAAGTTTTATGGAAGAATTTCAGTTGGGTTAAGCTGGGGAAATGATAAGACTGTGGTTGTTATTGTTTTGGTTATTTGCTTTACTCTTGTTTTTTGGTGTATTTTTATTTTCCTGATTCAATTATTTTTCAAATCATTTGCCTGAAAGAATCGAAGTCAGAGTGTTTAAAACGATGAACAATATTTTTTAATCTTTTATTTTTCTGCTGAGGCCTAAATTTTCTCAATTTCCAGAGAAACAAAAGGGATGCTTGAGACCTACTAAGCATCAATTTTTGTTTAAAAAAAATGAAAAAATTTTAAATCAAAGTTAAAATGGGTAAACCTTTCACTGCAACAATATGTGCTGGTTTATTCCTTTTCTTAACTCCTTGTTGACAAATGAAATTCAAGGGAACAGAAGAGCCACATTTTCTAATAAGGAATTTGTGTTTACAAATGCTTGTCTGATATACATTTGCCAGACTTATTAAACTCATGGTTTTAAGATACCAATTGGTTGAATTTTGTTTTCCCCCAAGGACCAGAAGGGAGAGATTATTTTATTCTTTAATCACATCATCCAACAGCATTCACATGAAACCATCTTGAAAATGTCTTTAATACTAGAAGTATGAATATTTGTTCCCAGCCAAGGAATTAAAATTTGCCTTTAAATAATTTTTCAGGACCATGGATTCCTTTTCGACAAATAGGAACCAGAATTCTAAGTGGTTAACCAAGATCCCCAAACAATACCACTTTAAAGTATGGAAAAGGGCTTGGATAAGGGACATTGTTTTCCTCGGTGTTTGAAAATTCTGCTAATCCCCATCCTTCGAAGATAAATGCATTCATTACATTAATCGGAGAAAGGGACATGTTAAAATAAATGAAAGTTATTAAAGTAAGGGAGATGGATGGCAATTGAGGCAGCCGTTTGTTTTGCCACCACCAAATTCATTTCCAGAAAAAAAAAAAAACCCTTATCAATTTCTAGGGAATGGTTTGTTCTGTCAAGGTGGATGCAGTGTTACTGTTCTTTACAGCTCTCTGAGAGCCAGTGCAGTGACACCAATCTAAATAAGAGAAAAGGGAAGCCTTAATCACACTTGTCACTGACCAGTTATTAACATTTTCCTACAAGGGCATTAGAGGAAAAATTCTGAGAGGTCAATTTGTATTTCAAGAGTGCAGGCAAAAGAGAGAAAACTTACTTGAAAGCAATGTGCTTATGGCAAGAGCAGGTGTGTTAAGTCCACTTCAAGTTGGCAGGCCTTTATTAAGAATCTTCTACGTTACAGACAACATTCTAGGTCCTCTGTTATTCAAGGAGTTCATTGTCTAGTAGGAAAAATTGTTAAGAAAAAAATAAATTCAACAAACATTTGTCAAAGCAATTTGAATAGACATACACACAAGCTACAAAGGAGGGATTGATGAATTCTTCCTGGAAAACTAAAAACAAGGAAAGGTTTGAGCTAGATGCTTGACTGTGGGAGAGAAAATGTCTCACAGAAGAGAGAAAGGGGAAGTTCCAGACAGAGAACGTGCCTGAGCAAACTCTCAGGGATTAAAAAGTAGCATGGTAAATTCTGGAATACATGGGTCCTATATTGATAAAGCATAACGTTCCTGATGGAAGGAAAGAAGAGATTTGGGAACAAATGGCACTCTATTAAGCAGAACCTTGTGTTGGGAAGGCACTAATAGGCATTTTGAAGAGCAATTGTATGATCAAACTGACTTATGTAAAGTTTATTGAAGAAGTTTTGTAGAGCATGAGTTAAAAGGGATCAAGAGTGGAGAGCTGGAGCCTGGTTAGGAGAATATGGTAAGATATGCAAATGAGAGATATGGTAATCTAAATTAAGGCAGTAGAGGTAAAATCAAGAATAGACATAATGATAGATGTTGAGTGTATTTTTAATAATGTCTGGATTTTGACGTTGTTTTGACATAGGATAAGTGACTTATTAGATGTAGACTGATTGCCTACCTATTTCAAAGTGACCCCTGAATCAAAATCTACTCTACTCTGTCATCATCACATAATCCTGCGTAATCCCTTACTATTTTCTCAGGCTCCCATTTAGAAACCATTCTGCTGTTCCCTCTGAAACTGTGAATACTGCTGTGTGTGTGTGTATGTGCCATATACTAACTACCTTCTTGTCTTGGTTGGCACTTCATCTCCCTTGAGGCCTTTGTAAATGATAAATGATTATTTTCTCACATCTGTTTAACTCTAGATAAAGATGTACAGATAGTGTCCTTCTGAATTCCACTGGCATCTTTTTGCTCCCTCTATTAAAATTAAACTGTCTCCTTTGAAGTTTCTACACTTTGAGTGCACTGTTCTCTAAATATTATTACCTATTGACCTCCAATTTATTTCTCTTCAGTAATCAAGTAGTCTGTCCCATACACTTTCAGTCATTAAATATTCTATCCCATTCTCTTTATAGTCAACCCAAGCTCTGCCAGAATTCTAGCATCAACTCCCTTACCTCAAATTCCCCAAGAATGATTTATTGAACACTTTAGGTCACTTCTTTAGCCTCTTCATCTACAAATGATTCTCTCTAATCCACTCAAGTTTATTCCTTGAACTTCGTTATACGGTAGATTTCTCCACATTCCAAAATCAATTCCTAAGTCAAGCATCCACTTCTCTAATCAAAACTTTTTTTCTTCCATTTTGCTTATTAAATTACTCCCATTTCAACCTTACAGTCATCTACACTCCACTCTTCACTTTTTATCTTAGGAATCCAGAATATGTCATTTAAGTAACACTGACTATAAAACCTAAACTCATTTTTTCCTCAATGTTTTACCTCTTGTCTCTCAAACCCCTAACACTGAAAGACCCCAAGCAAATGTGTTCTCCATTCCTGCTCCAGAGTTGCTGAGCACAAATAGAAAAAAAAGAAAAAAGAAAACACCCAACATTACAACCCCGTGTTCAAGCCAAGATGAGTTCTCAACATCGACTATCAAGACTTCTGTTCCTCTATTCAACTCTTTCTCTCACTCTCCAAGTTTCTACCCCTGTTGCTAAGAGAAAATAGAAGCTATCAGATAGGAACATTTTCATCTTCCCATTCTCAGACATAATAATTTTCCATCCTCTAAAATCCTTCCTTTCTTCCTCTTCCGTTACAGGACAAGGCTTGTCCAAGTTCCTGCAACATATGCTTTCGGTTCCATCCCTTCTGACCATCTGAAAAAATTAACCCTATTTTTAGCCCTTCTTTCTGCAACAGTTAACATCTCCTCCTCAAATTTTCCCACTAACTTTTAATTAAGTTGAATTTACTCCAGTGTAAACAACAAATAAGAAACAAAACACAACAAAACCCTCTCTTGTCTCCAACACTTATCTCCAGCTTAAGTGCTGTCTTTATCCTCCTCTTGAAAAACATATAAAAGAGATGTTTAAAATCCTTATCTATAATTCCTTCATGTCTCATCCAATCCTCAAGCCACTTCCATTTGACTATAATTCTAACCCTCAATCCTCCACTGAAACAGCTTGCACTAAGAAAACCAATGATCTTCAAGTTGTTAAATCCAAAGAAGAGTGCTCAGTCCTGCTCTTAATTGATCACAGTTTAAAAACTGAAACTCCTTCTTCTTTAACTTCTGTGAAATCTGTGCTGTTTTTTCACCTACTCCTCTAGCTGTTTGATTTCTTTTTCCTTGGCATGTTCAGCTTACTTTTCTGGTACAGTAAATGTTAGAATTACCGAAGACTCAGTCAGAGGCTGGCTTTTCCTCTGAATGAACGGTTCTTGTGTCTCCACACAAGGGGTCAGCCAGCTTTTTTTGTAAAGAGCCAAATTGTGAATATTTTAGGCTTTGTGGGCCATATAGTCTCTGTCACAACCACTCAAATCTACTGTCGTAGAATGAAAGCTACCCCAGACAATATGTACATTAATAGGCATGGCTGTGTTCCAATGAAATTGTATTCACAAAATCAATCAGCATGCCCAATTTGTCCCAGGACATTTGCTTGACCCTGTTATAGATAGTATCTTCCATATCCATGGCTTTAATTTCTACCTAGAGATGAATCAAAAATCACCCATATCCATCCATGACTTCTCCCCCAAGTTTCAGACTGACAAATGATATTTCCACTGGAACAAGTAAAAGGCACCACAAACTCAACCAAAGTTCACATAATCAAAATAAAAGCCCACGATGCACTTTATAATGGCCCGCAAGGTCCTATACAATATGGATACCCACTCATTAATTTCAGACACGATTCCTACTATTCTCTCCCTTACTCACTCCACTCAATTCACACAGCCTTCTTGCTGTTGCCTGGACATAAACATGTCAATCAAGCTTTTGCTCCAGGGTCTTTGTACTGAGTTTTCCCTCTGTCTGAATTCTCCACCCTCAGATGTTCACATCACTAGCTAATTTACTTTCTTCAAGTCTTTGCTTAAACATTACTTTCTCCATGAAGACTACTATAACTACACTATTTAACATTGTATCCTCCTCACTTTAATGGCCTCAATCCTTCTTATCCTTCCATATTTCTATTTCCATTGCATCCACTTTACAGGACACTATACGATTTACTTATTTATGGTACTTAATTTTTATTGTCCACCTCCTATGACAAGCGTGTAAGCTCCAAGAGGGCAGCGATGGTTTGTCTATTATTTTCGTTGATATATCTCAAGAGCATAGACAAATGCCTGGTACCTGAGCTGACTTAATAAATATAATAAGAATGAATACCTAAAAGTATCTAAAGCCAAACTCACACTGCTGTCACTTCGTATTCCCCATGTAACAAAAATAAAACAAATACAAACAAAAACAAAACAACAAAAAACCTAGTCTTCTAATGTTAGTCATTCTTGCCTTCACTTTCTATAGCCAGTCTTTCAAACATTCTTTTCATTTTACCCTAAAATATTTGGGGGGATTCATTCACGTCTTTTTTTCCCCCTGAATTTTCGCTCACTGCCCTAAGGAGCCATCACCTCTCACTTGAATTAATGAGATAGACTTCTAACTGATCCTTGCATTTACTTCAGAATTTCTCCAAAGTCATTATCCATTCTGTAGCTAACTGTATAATTTTCAATATAGAACTTTTTAAAATCTCTGTACCCTCTCCATGCCACTCCTGCTTAAAACTAACCTTTAGTAGAGGGGCAGAGCAAGACGGGTGAATAGTAGCCGCCACCAATCATCCCTCCCCACCCCACCAGAAACCAAATTTTAACAACTAACTACATGCAAAAAAGTACCATAATAAGAATCAAAAAGCAGATACTAGTTTGGCCACACTGCGGTAGAGCACCAAGCAGGCATTTGGGATCCCCACATCTAGGTAGACTCTTGGATAGCATTTCTGGACATGCCCTGGGCCAAAGGAGAGCCCACTGCCCTGAAGGGTGAGTCTCAGGCCTGCCACCATTCACCACAAGCTGACCAAAGAGCCCTTGAGCTTTATGTGAGCATTGGTGGTGGCCTGCCAGAACTCCCCATGGGCCAGTGGTGGTGGCCACCAGTACAGGTTTCTCTGCATATGGAAAGGGGAGGGAAGATCAGAGAAAACTTTTTCTTGTGGTTTGTGGCCAACTTAGCTGAAGTAGAATAGAACACTAGGTAGATTTCTAAGGTTTTTGACTCCAATCCCTAGTTCCCAGATAGCATCTGTGGACCCACTTGGGGCCTGAAGGAACTTGCTGCCCTAAAAGGAGGAGCCCTAGGACCTATAGTAAACATAGGTGGTAGCCAGGTAGTGGTTACATGGGTTTTGAGTGAGATCCACTGCTGTGCTGGCTTCAGGCCTGACCCAGGACAATCCCAGTGCTGGTGGTCACAGTGGTACTTGCATCACTCCACCTCTAGCTCCAGGCAGCATAGCAGAGAGAAAGACTCCCTTTTTAAGGAAAAAGTAAGGAAAGAGAACAAGATTCTCTGCCTGGTAATCCAGAGCATTTTTTCGGGATTGGATATTATCCAAGACCATCAAGGTGGTAATTCTATGAGTCTACAAGAACTACAATACTACTGGGCTTGGGTCTCAAGTCCCTTTGAATACGTGGAAAGCCTTCCCTAGAAAAACAGGCATAAACAAGCCCAGACTGTGAAGATCATAATGAATACCTTACTCTTCAAAGTCCAGACACAAACAAACCTCCACAAGAATCAAAATTATCCAGGAAAACATGACCTCACCAAATGAACTAAATAATACCAAGGGCCAAACCTGGAAACACAGAGATATGTCACCTTTCAGACAGAGAATTCAAATTAGCTGCTTTGAGAAAAGAAACTCAAAGCAATTTAAGATAACACAGAGAAGGAATTCAGAATTTTATCAGATAAATTTAACAAAGAGATTGAAGTAATTAAAAAGAATCAAAGAAAAATTCTAGAATGAAAATATGCAACTAAAATATGGAAGAATGTGTCAGACTCATAACAGGAGGATTAATCAGGCAGAAGATAGAATTAGTGAGCTTGAAGTCATGCTATTTGAAAATACACAGAGGAGACAAAAGAAAAAAAAGAATAAAAAAAGGATGAAGCCCACAAACAAGATTTGAAAAATACCCTCAAAAGGGCAAATCTGAGTTATTGGCTTTAAAGAGGAGACACAGAAAGACATAGGGGTAGAAAGTTTATTCAAAGGGATAATATAAAAGGACTTCCCAAACATAGAGAAAGATATCAATATTCAAGTACAAAAAGGTTATATAACACCAAGAAGATTGAGTCCAAAGAAGACTACCTCAAGGCATTTAAAAACCAAACTCCCAAAGGCAAAGGATAATCAAAAGATTAGAAAAGCTGCAAAAGAAAAGAAACAAATAACATACAAGTTTTCCAATATGTTTGGCAGCAGACTTTTCAGTACAAACTTCACAAGCCGTGAGAGAGTAGCATGACAAATTTTAAGTGCTGAAGGGAAAAACTTTCACCCTAGAATAGTATATCTGGCAAAAATATCCTTCAAGCATGAAGAATAAAGACTTTTTTAGACAAAAAAAAAAGCTGAGGAATTTTATCAACATCAGGCCTGTCTTACAAAAAATGTTAAAGGAAGTTGTTCAGTTTGGAAAAAATATGTAAATAAGCAATAAGAAATCATCTTGAAGGTACAAAACTCACTGGTAATAGTAAGCACACAGAAAAACACAAAACATTATAAATTTGTAATTGTGGTCTATAAACTACTCTAATCTTAAGTAGAAAGACTAAGTGATAAACCAATCAAAAATAATAACTACAACAACTTTTCAAGACATAGTACAATAAGACATAAAGAGAAAAAAACCAAGAAGTTGAAAAGTGGAGCAACAGAGTTAAAGTGTAAAGTTTTTATTAGTTTTCTTTTAGCTGGTTTGTTTGTTTTTGCAACCAGTGTTAAGTTGTCATCAGTTCAAAATAATGGTTATAAGATAGTATTTGCAAGCCTCATGATAACCTCAAATCAAGAAACAGTGAATACACAAAAAATAAAATCATACTGCCAGAAAAATATCATCTTCACTAAAAGGAAGACAGGAAGAAAGGAAAGAAGGAAGAGAAGATCACAAAACAACCAGAAAATAAATAACAAACTGGCAAGAGTAAGTCCTTACTTATCAATACTAGCATTGATTGCATATGAACTAAACTCTGCAATCAAAAGACACAGAGTGCTTGAATGGATTAAAAAAACAAAAAAAGAGCCAGTGATCTGTTGCCTACAAGAAACACGCTTCACCTATAAAGATACACGTAGACTGATAAAAAGATGGAAAACGATACTCCATGCCAGTGGAAAATAAAAAGGACCAAGAGTAGCCATAATTATGTCAGGAAGAATAGATTTTAAGACAAAAACTGTAAGAAGAAACAGGGATAGGCATTTCATAATGATAGAGTGTTCAGTTTAGCAAGAAGATATAACAAGTATAAATACATACGCGCTCAAAGGCAGAGCACCTAGATAGATAATGCAAATATTATTCCAGCTAAAGAACGAGATAGACTTCAATACCATAATAGCTGGAGACTTCAACATTTCACTTTTAGCATTGAACAGGTCTTCCAGACAGAAAATCAACAAAGAAACATCAGACTTAATCTCTACTATAGAACAAATTGACCCAATAAATATTTACAGAATATTTCACCCAACAGCTGCAGAATGCACATTCTTCTTCTCAGCACATGGATCATTCTAAAGGACAGAACTTATGTTAGGTAACAAAACAAGTCTTAAAACATTCAAAAAATTGAAATAATATCAAGCATCTTCTCTAACTCCAATAGAACAAAATTAGAAATCAATAACAAGAGGAATTTTGGAAGCTATACAAACCCACAGAAATTAAACAATATGGTCCAGAACAACCAGTGAGTCAGTGAAAAAATTAAGAAGGTAATTGAAAAATTTCTTGAAACAAATGATAATAGAAACACAACATACCAAAACCTATGGGATACAGCAAAAGCAGTAGTGAGAGAAAAAATTATAGCTATAAGTGCCTACATCAAAAAAAAGAAAAACTTCAAATAAATAACCTAACAATTCATCTTAAAGAACTAGAAAAGAAAGAGGAAAGCAAACCCAGACTTAGTAGAAGAAAACACATAATAAAGAACAAAGCAGAAATAAATGAAATTGAAATTAAAAATATACAAAAGAACAATGAAACAAAAAGTTGGTTTTTTGAAAAGCTAAACAAAATTGACAAACCTTTTGCCATAGTAACTTAAAAAAGAGAGAGAGGATCCAAATAAATGAAATCAGAAATGAAAAAGGAGAAATTAAAACTGATATTGCAGAAATTCAAAGGGCTATTAGTGGCTGCTATGAGTAACTATATGCCAAAAAATTGGAAAATCTAGAAGAAATTGACAAATTCCCGGATACATACAACTGACCAAGATTGAATCAGGAAGAAACTCAAAATCTGAACAGACCAATAACAAGTAACAAGATTGAGGCCATAATAAAAAGTTTCCCAGAAAAGAAAAACTGAAGACCTGATGGCTTCACTGCTGAATTCTGCCAAACATTTAAAGAACTAATGCCAGTCCTTCTCAAACTATTTCAAAAAACAGAAAAGGGGCTACTTCCAAACTCATTCTACAAGGCCAGTATTACCCTGATACCAAAACCAGACAAAGACATAAAAAGAAAACTACAAGCCAATATCTCTGATGAATACTCACCCAAAAATCCTCAACAAAATACTAGCAAACCGAATTCAACAGTACATCAGAAAGATCATTCATCATGACAAGTGGAATTTACCTCTGAGATGCAAGAATGGCTCAAAATATGCAAATCAGTCAACATGATACATCATATCAACAGAATGAAAAATAAAAACTATATGATCATTTCAATTGATGCTGAAAAGGTATTTCATAAAATGCAATATCCTTTTATGATTAAAAAAACTCAAAAAACTGGATATAAAGAGAATATACCTCAATAAAATAAAAGCCATTTATATGGCAGACCAACAGTTACTATCATACTGAATGGGAAAAAAATGAAAGCCTTTCTTCTGTGACCTGGAACACGACAAGGATGCCCACTTTCACCACTGTTATTCAACATAGTACTGGAAGTCCTAGATAGGGCAATTGGACAAGAAAAAAAAAGGCACAAAACTGGAAAGGAAGAAGTCAAGTTATCCTTGTTAACAGATGATATGATCTTATATTTGGAAAAACCTAAAGACTCTACCAAAACCCTATTAGAATTGATAAATGAATTTAGTAAAGTTGCAGGACACAAAATCAACATACAAACAAAAATCAGTAGCATTTCTATATGCCAACTCTGAGCAATCTGAAAAGGAAATTTAAAAAGTAATCCCATTTACAATAGTCACAAAAAGTTAAATACCTAGGAATTAACTTAGCCAATGAAGTGAAAGATCTCTGCAATGAAAACTAAAAAACACTGCTGAAAGAAATTGAGGAGGACACCGAAAAAGGAATGATATTCCATGATAATGGATTGGAAGAATCAATATTGTTAAAATGGCCATACTACCCAAAGAAAATGTATCTATACATATAAACAATGTACCTATAAATATAGATACATTGCAATTCCTATCAAAATACCAATGACATTCTTCACAGAAATAAAACAAATCCTAAAATTTATATAAAACCATAAAAGACTCAGAATAGCCAAAGCTACTCTGAGCAAAAAGAACAATACCAGAGGAAGGACATTCCTGACTTCAGATTACACCTCAGAACTATAGTAACCCAAACAGCATGATACTGGCATAAAAACAGATGCATAGGCCAATGGAACAGAATAGAGAACCTAGAAACAAATCCCTACACCTACGGTGAACTCGTTGTTGACAAAGGTGCAAAGAACATACATTGAGGAAAATACTGTCTCTTCAATAAATGGTGCTGAGAAAACTGTATATCCATATGCAGAAAAATGAAAGCAGACATCTATCTCTTGCCATATACAAAAATTCAGTCAAAATGGATTAAAGACTTCAATCTAAGACCTCAAATATGAAACTATTACTTGGAAACACTGGAGAAATTTTCCAGGACATTAGCCTGGGCAAAAATTTCTTGAGTAATACCTGACAACTACAGGCAACCAAAGCAAAAATGGACAAATGAGATCACTTTAAGTTAAAAACCTTCTGCACAGCAAAGGATATAATCAGCAAAATAAAGAGACAACCCACAGAACAGGAGAATATATTTGCAAACTACCTATCTGACAAGAAAATAATAACCAGAATATATAAGGAGCTCAAACAACTCTAAGGGAAAAAATTCTAATAATCTGGTTTTAAAATGGGCAAAAGATCTGAATAGACATTTCTCAAAACAAGACATACAAACAGGCATATGAAAAGGTGCTCAACATCATTGATCATCAGAGAAATGCAAATCAGTACTACAATGGGGTATTATCTCACTCCAGTTAAAATGGCTTTTATCCAAAAGACAGGCATTAACAAGTGCTGGTGGATACAAGAAAAGGGAACTCTTGTACACTGTTGGTGGGAATGTAAATTAGTACAATCACTATGGAAAACACGTTGGAGGTTCCTTTGAAAACTAAAAAGAGAGCTCCATATGATCTCACAATCCTACCCCTGGATATACCCAAAAGAAGAAAATCAGTATATAAAAGGGATATCTGCACTCCTATGTTTGTTGAAGTACTGTTCACAATAGCCAAGCTTTGGAAGCAACCCGTGTTCATCAACAGAGGAGTGGATAAAGCAAATATGGTACATATACACAATGGAGTACTATCTGGCCATAAAAAGAATGAGATCCTGTCATTTGCAAACAACATGGGTGGAACTGATGATCACTATGGTAAGTTAAGTAAGCCAGGCACAGAAAGACAAACCGCATATTCTCACTGATTTATGGGAGCTAAAAATTAAAACAATGAATCTCACAGAGAGAGAGAGTAGAAGGATGGTTACCAGTGGCTGGGGAGGGTACTGGGGAATGAGGTGTGGGGGCAGGGAAGTAGGAATGGTTAATGGGTACCAAAAGTAGTTACAACGAATGAGTAAGACATAGTATTTGATTGCACAAAGTGTGACAATAGTCAATAATAACTTAATTGTGCATTTTAAAATAATGAAAAGAATATAATTTGATTGTTTGTAACAAAAAGGCTAAATTATTGAGGGGATGGATATCCCCACTTACACAGATGTGATTATTACACATTGCATGTCTGTATCAAAACATCTCATGTACTCCATAAATATATACACCTACTATACCCACAAAAATTCAATATAATTTATATAAAAAAAACTAACCTTTAGGTAAAGGCCAAAGTCCTATTCTCTCCCTACCATTCCTGCTGTTTCTAGAACTCTCTCTGTTCTTGCTACAATTGGGCTTCTTTTTGTTCCTGGTCTTCACCACGACCCCTCTCTCCCTAGGGCCTTTGCACATAGTATTCCTTCTGCTTGGAATGTCACTCACTTTGCCTAACTCTTACACTTCTCTTAGGCCTAACTAAATCATCAGTTTCTTAATAAAACCTTCCTTGACTTTTATAAGTCAATTACCAATATTAAATGTTTTCACAGTGCACATTTATTTTTGATTTCTGTAGATTTGTGTGTCTCCTCCATAGAGGTAGCAAACTCTATGGGGTCAGAAATGGTCTCTCTCTCTCTCTCTCTCTCTGACACACACACACACACACACACACCAATGTAATCTGAGACATTCACATAGTGGTTGGCACATAGTGGGTCTTCATAATGTAAGGAAAACAGGTGAGAAAAAAACCCAGATTTTACTTTTGAGTAGTGCGATCTCCAATTAAGTTAAGGAAAACAGAGAAGATAATGCATCTGAGTTATAATTCGTCAAGTTAGAGGAGCTCATCTATTCGATTATTTATTATTTGGTTATGTAGGTATGGAACTTGGGACAAGTCCAGTCCATGAATAGAGATTTTAGAATTCTGTTGGGATTCGATGAGATTCCCTAAGAGTGGGCTGGATGATGAAGAAATCAGGAGATGTCACACCAGTTTGAATGGCGATCATTAGAAAGTCAGGAAACAACAGGTGCTGGAGAAGATGTGGAGAAACAGGAACGCTTTTATACTGTTGGTGGGACTGTAAACTAGTTCAACCATTGTGGAAGACAGTGTGGCGATTCCTCAAGGATCTAGAAATAGAAATACCATTCAACCCAGCCATCCCATTACCGGGTATATACCCAAAGGATTATAAATCATGCTGCTATAAAGACACATGCACACATATGTTTATTATGGCACTATTCACAATAGCAAAGACTTGGAACCAACCCAAATGTCCATCAATGATAGACTAGATTAAGAAAATGTGGCACATATACACAATGGAATACTATGCAGCCATAAAAAAGGATGAGTTCATGTCCTTTGTAGGACATGGATGAAGCTGGAAACCATCATTCTGAGCAAACTATCACAAGGACAGAAAACCAAACACCGCATGTTCTCACTCATAGGTGGGAACTGAACAATGAGAACACTTGGACACAGGGTGGGGAACATCACACACCAGGGCCTGTCATAGGGTGGGGGGAAGGGGGAGGGATAGCATTAGGAGATATACCTAATATAAATGACCAGTTAACGGGTGCAGCACACCAACATGGTACATGTATACATATGTAACAAACCTGCACGTTGTGCACATGTACCCTAGAACTTAAAGTATAATAAGAAAAGAAATCAGGAGATGGAATTTTTATGAATTCCCTGATTTAGGAGTGGCAAAAATAAATGCTTCAGCCTAAAGGACTGAAAAGAAGGGGTTAAAGGAAGACCCTGTACAGATGGCAGAGCGTGTCAATAAGGAGACGATGAACGGAAATTACATTAAGTTGGAAGATATAGTAATATTGTCAAATGCTACAAATAGGTGATTTTTAATAAAGCCTGAAAAGCGTAGAGAACATTTCAACAAAATTGTAAGACTAGAAGCCAGATTGCAGTAGGCTGAAAGTGAGTGTAGGGAAAGAAGGGTGGGGGGTTGTGGGGGGTGGGTTATGTACATAGGCATTTCAAGGGGCTTGACTGAGAAAGAAAAAAGAAGGAGAAGCATGGTGGAATAAAAATAAGCATGATTTGGTTTAGTTTATTATACTATCTTTCCCAAGAGTATTTGCATTTTTAAAGAATGGTAAAAATAACACCAACCATCTTTGAAAATGTCATCACTTCTCATATACTGTGTTAAGCATGCTGTCCTCACCCTTGAAGGGAAGTATTATTATCCCAGTTTCGCAGATGAGGACACTAAGGAATTGGAAAGTTGTCTCTCAAAGCACACAGCTAATAAATGATGTACCAAGGATTCGACCCAAATCTGCCCAGCACCAATAGCTGTGTTTTGTTTTTTAACCCTTAAAACCCTTAAAAAGCTTATCCAAATATTGGTTATCTACATGTTTTCTTCACTCTTTTGGCCTTAAACCCTCAACCATCTTTATCGATATTTACTTAATTTTTTTCCATAAGTTTGCTTTTTTACTGTAGATTAGATTCATGTCCAAGGGGTTTATCTGCATAAACAAAAACGCCTACCAATTGTACTTCATTGAAAGCTCAATTTATTAAATATACATTTAATCATCTTTAAACAAGTTTATATAGACATGAATGGACACATATTATTAATATTTTCTTAAACAATTTAAGCCACATTTACAAATTTAGTGTGACTGATTCTTTTAGATGCTTTGAATACTTTAATAGCAAGTAAAATATACAAAAATATAGCTATTATCTCTGTATTCTGAAAAAATCACCATGCTTAGTCTAAAACCTATTCTAACTTATAAGTACCATGGTTTAGCTTATTTTCTCATTATTTATGGACTTTTTAAATACTTACCTAGCCTATAGTTATTGTGATATCTACCAAAGATTGTTAAGCTTATTCAGATATTTCTCCAAGGTTGAAGATTTTACCAGACAAAAAGGATAAATAATATCATTTCAGACCAGCCAATATTACAAGACCTGGGTTATAAGTTAATGGCTTACTGGTCAGGATGCAACATGTGGTTGCTTTTTCCAAATATGACCCAACCTTAAGGCCTTACATCAGATTCAGCTTCCTTCTTATGTCTTAACTTCATTAATTATATCGATAAAGCCTTTGGACTCCATGTATTCTATTTAGCTTTGAGTATTTTGCCACTTGGGACCTTTCTACAGAATGATAGTCTCTTGGAGTCTTATTTACCTGGCATTGCTTGCTGTCCTGCAACCATAATATATTTATCTGCCATCATAATATATTTATTCATTTTGTTAACATTTTTTAAAACAAATGAATGCCTCACCAGCACCTTATTTTAGTTAGAAGTGCCAGGTGGAGGTCATATGTCACAGGTGATGTGAAATCCATTGCACATTTAGACTACTTTCAGAGATATAGGGTATTTGACTCATATGTTATCCTGAAACAAACTAAAATTTGGTAATAAGTTATTATTTTGCTTATTAACCAATAGACCCTTTTATAACTGATAGTTCAACAAGATTTATATGACAAATTTTATAGACTAATTCTTAATGAGTTCTTGGTACAGTTCCTAATTTGCCTAGGACTATCTGACTTACTTCAAGTTTCCTGTATTTATGAAATTATATTTAAAAACATAAGAACAAGCGCACATCTGTGCCTTGCAATTATGTACCTAAAAGAATAAATTACTCAAATATGATAGTATTTGTCAACTAATTAAACAAGTAAAATTAAACTATTTTCTATTTTATTTTTCTTTGGTATGAAACATTCTAGTTTTTCATAATTTTTGTAATTAACCATATTACTAATTCCTTTAATATCCAAATTATCATAACTTTCCCTGTAATGTTCTTTAAGCCAGTTTTTTTTGTTTATTATTACTGCCCTTGACCTTCTTAAAAATATACCTGCTTTCTGTCAATAATAGTCTTTTCTAGAGCTATATTGATTTTTTTTCTTGTCTCAAACTATTTTTCTAAAAGTCTTGATTCTTCTTTAATGGGGAACCTTAGAAACCAAAACCAGGGTGCTAGGAGCGAACATAAATGTTAGTGACAGGCAAAGGCACTGTGGATGATGCTGGTTCATTTTAGAGTCAGAGCTAAAAGGGGTCATTCATGTCTTTCTTTTTTCTTCAATTTAACATGACAATTAATGTTCTCTATCTTAGTAACAGCTAGGATTTTCATTACTATTACACTTATTACATAGACAAATAATTTGCTTTTAAAATGAAACTTTATATCAGCACTGTAAACAACTACCAATACTATTTGGCATATGTAAAAGAAAACACTAAAAATAAATACAGTAATAGAGTTTAACAGTGCATTTTGTAATACACACACACACACACACACGCACTCAACCAAAGATACATGTCCAGAATAGTGGTTTTGATGGCAGTGGCGGGCCATCTGGAGCGGCTGCTGCCATCACGTTGGCTGCAGCCGGGAGGCACAGCCGGGGCTGCAAACTCCATGGAGCCAGCAGGAGCTGTGGACAAGTGGGGACCCCGTCCCTTCCCAGTCGGTGCAGTAGCACCCTAGGTGCCCGTGCAGCTTCCCAAGCCATGGCTGCAGACCTGGGCATATCTGTGCACTAAGGACGCAGAAGCAGGCCGGAGCCCCGCCCCCTCCAGGCACAGCTGCAGCTGTCCAAACAGTGGTTGCAGACCCGGGCTTCCTGTTCCATGAAGCAGACAGAAGCCAGGTAGAGCTACAGCCACCCAAACCTCGGCTGCAGACCCAGGCCTCCAACTCCAGGGATCAGGCAGGAGCCCCATCCTGCCAGTGCAGATGCAGCCACCCAAACCACAGCTGTGGACCCAGGAATCCCTGCACTCTTGGGGTCCAGGAAGTGCCCCTGCCCTCACAGGCTCAGAAGTTCCTGCTCCCACTGCCTGGATTCTCCCTGCTGTCAGTGCCCACTCCAATCTTGGAGCAAAGTTGGGGCTGAACTTGGGTGCTGTTGCAGCCTGGCTGGGGGTGCATATGCTCAGGGCAGTGCCGCCTTGGGCCCCTCAGGACTTTGCGTGCTGATGAGCATAGGAGGGAAGTTGAGAGGTGGGGCTGAGGGCTGCTCTGCACTGGCCTGCAGATGCCCCTTGGCACCTACAGCCTGGGCGCCATGAACAGCACCAGGAGGCAGACAGGTTCCTGGGCAGGAGGAGGCCAGGGAGGGCCTGAAGGCTGGGTGCCAGGCTGCCAGTTCCATGGACCAGAGTAGGAACTTGTGATGCCTTTTTCGGGCCCACCCATGGCTACCTGTGGACCAATTGGAGTGCATTTCCTCCCCTCCGGGACCCATAAAAGTCACAGATTCAGCCAGAGCTGAGCAAACAATGGGATGACCAATGACCAATGCAGAGAGGAGCACCACTCTAGGGCTTCCCCTCTCCTGAGAGCTGCAGACGATGGGACCACCTTCCTGCAGAGAGGAGTCACCCACTCTAGGGCCTCCAATCTGCTGAGAGCTGCAGAGACCACAGAGAGACGATGGGAGGAGGTGATGGGATGACCTGCCTGCAGAGAGGAGCCACCCACTCTAGGACTTCCTCTCTGCTGAGAGCTGTGCAGATGACGAGACAGCCAGCTGCAGAGAGGAGCTACCCTCTCTGCTGATAGCTGACACTTGTCAGGGCAACTTGCCTAGCAGAAAAGCTACTCTCTCTTCTAGAAGCTGAACACCCATCAGGACACCCTGACTGCCAAAAGGAGCTGCCTCCTGCAGGTTTCCTCTGAGCTGTTCTATCACTCAATAAAGCTCCTCTTTGTCTTGCTCACCTTCCACTCACCTGCATACCTCATTCTTCCTGGTCACAGGACAAGAACTCAGGACCCAACAAATGGTGAGGCTAAAAGAGCTGTCACACTAACAGGGCTGAGACACGCCTCTTGCTCACCACCTTGCGGGCGAAGAGATGGAAAGAAGAGCTGTGGCCTTTCAGGGAGCCCAGACCTGGGAGCTCCTCAAGCCAAGGCTGTGCCTCCCTCCTTGGGGCCCTGTGGTTCCTGGCATCTCCATGTTCCCCAGAGCCCACCATGGAAGCTGCTTGTGGTGCACCTGGTCTGAACCCAGCCTTGCAGAGAGCCAGTGTTCGTGCCAGCACCTGGAGCTGCCCGACCTGCTGCAGCCAGCATGTCTGACTGCATTCAGTGGCTGGACCCCACGCTTGCTCCTACACCCCTCACTGTTCCATGCCTGACTCACCCTTGGCAGGCATGAGACCCAGGTTGGTAGCATGAGCCAAGCACAGCCTGCCAGGCTGAGTGGGAGAAATGAGCTCAGTGGGCCTGAGCAAAACATGGGCAAAGGCGCCACCAGCCACAGAGATTTCTGGCCAGAAAAGATCCCATAACGGTTTGAGGAGCTTTGAGGGGCCACTCCACAGTGAAACAATCACAGCTGCTGACAATTATTTTTAAGACAACTATTTGAAGTCTCTGGAAATTGTTGTAAGGTCATGCAGCAAATGAAGAAACATTGATTCAAGAAAATCAACTAAATACTGATATAACAGGAGCTATGGCACTTGAACCATGACATGTTCCCTCTGCTCCCTTGGCCCAGATCAGCATGATGGAAGCCCCAATCTGTGGAAGGTTGCTAAGAAAACAGACTGCCCTCTCCTACAACTCCCAATCAAAGGCTACAGTGCTACTCTGGGAGGAGCAGCCCGCAGGCATTCCTCATTACCCATCACTTCCTGTTAAAGAGGCTAAATTCTAGATCAGTATGGCTAAGAGGTCAGTAGCTCCCTTTCTCCTCCCAGCCCCCACCCACAGAGTGGAGATTATGTGCCTAGCCACAGCCATCGGAGAACTTGGGGTCCCAGATTCTCTTTGCCACAGCTTGCATATCAGGAAGAGGTTCCATGGTGTGAGAGAAAAGCCCAGAAGAGCAGAGCAGAAGCTACTGCCTACATCCAGCACCCTGACTATAAAGCAAGGTGTCACTTTTGTATAAGCAGGTCACTGTGCCTGACCCCAGCTCCGGATCAGTGGTGTAAAGATTTTGCCCAGTGAAAAAGGCAGGTCATAAGAACAGAAAATGTGAAACTTTCTCAAAGAAACAAACTTTATTTGAAACAGAGCATAGGAAAGTTCAAGCTTTGAAAACCATGGAGAATTTTGTGTTAAGTAGTTAAGAGAATGTTGGTAGCTCTGTGAGAGCAATAAGATAGAGTTCCGCTATTTTATTTCAGAGAGAACCAGAAAGAAACAACTAAGAAGAGCCCTTCTAGGTCAGAACTAAGCTCAAAGACTGGCTTCAAAAAGTACCTCTGTACAGGGTCACAAGTTTAACTGGATAAAACTATGAAAGAATTTATGCCCCTGGCTATAGTCAAGAACAATAGAACAATTAACCAACAATTAGTGAAGCTAAAGCTGGATATAATGCCAGAAGAGGCAGAGTTTAACATGAAGAGAGACAGTCGAAGAACGCCTGCTAAAACACTGTCATCCCAGGGTGACTGTGCCCATGCCCAAGGCTACACCCTCTAAAGAGTGACTTCAGAGGCTTCACACTATGAGAAAAAATAGTTTAGCTAAACCACTAAAAAAATAAACAAGCAAACAACAACAGGAAGCCCTAGAAGGGAGGGAGCAGTATTTAGAGTTGCAAAATTATCTAAAAATTTCCAGTGAAATAAACAGAAAAGCATGACTTGTATATAAAAGCAGGCAACAGAAACCACCTTTGGTGCTTTTGAAGGGGCTCAGATGTCAGACTTAACAAAGATTGAAAAACAGTCTCCCTATATTTAAAAGGGTAAAAAGAAACCATGATTAAAGAAAAAAAAGAAGGTATGATGATAATCAGTAATCAAATAGGACTACAAATAGAGAGATATAAATAATTAAAATAAAAAAGAACCAAATGGAAATCCTGGATTTAAAAGTACAAAAACTGAAATAAAAATTTTACTAGAAAGGCTCAACGTTTGAACTTGCAGAAGAAAGAATTGGCAAACTTGAAGATAAATATAACATATATAATCTGAATAACAGAAAATGAATGAAGAAAATTAAGAGCCTCAGAGAAATGGATGATGATATAACATGTACTAAAATACCTGTAACAGGATTAGCAGACATAGCTGAGTAAAAAAGAAGGAGAAAAACATTCCAAAAATTTTCTAGAAAACAATGGCTGGAAACATCCTAAATTTGACAAAAAGTATTAATCTCCACATTTAAGAATATCAAGAGGCTGGGTATGGTGGCTCACACTTGTAATCCCAGCACTTTGGGAGGCTAAGGCAGGCAGATCATAAGGTCAGGAGTTCAAGATCAGCCTGGCCAACATGGTGAAACCCTGTCTCTACTAAAAAATACAAAAATTAGCCGAGTGTGGTGGTGTGCACCTGTAATCCCAGCTACTGGGGAGGCCAAGGCAGGAAAATCGCTTGAACCCAGGAGGCAGAGGTTGCAGTGAGCTGAGATCACGCCACTGCACTCCAACCTGGGTGAAAGAGCAAGACTCTGTCTCAAAAACGAAAAAGAAAAGAATATCAAGAAACTCCAGGTAGATTACATACAAAGTTATCAATATCCAAACATATTATAGTAAAAGCACTGAAATAAAAAGACAAAAATCTTAGAAGCAGCAAGAAAGAAATGACTTGTCATGGACGAGGAGACCCTAATAAGATTAAGATCTTACTTTTCGTCAGAAACAATGTAGGCTAGAAAGCAGTTAATTATATATTCAAAATGTTGAAAGAAAAAATGTAAACCGAGAATCTTATAACCAGAAAAACAATTCTACAAAAGTTAAGGCATAATAAAGATATATCCAGATAAACACAATCTGAGAGAATTCATTGCAGCAGTACTAAAGGAAGTCCTTCACGCTGAAAATGCAATTTTGCCAAGAAAGACCAACTCTGAAAAGTAAATTGAACCAACATGGAAAAAAAAAGAGCACCAGAAAAATTTATTATGTAATTATAAAGAGGTATATTTCTTCTTTCTTCTCAATTTATAACTACAAATACTACAAAATAAAAGAACACCAGAAAAGTTAATTATGTAATTATTAAAAAAGTATATTTCTTCTCCTTTCTTCTCAATTTATACCTACAAATACTATAAAACAAAAAGCACCAGAAAAGTTAATTATGTAAGTATGAAAATTATAAAATTATATAAATGTATATTTCTTCTGCTTTCTTCTCAACTTACAGTATTTATAGCTATAAATTGAGAAGAAAGCAGAAGTAGTATACAAGATCTAAAATCAGGAACCTAATTTTCCAAATAAGGTACTAGTACAAGAAGAGCAAGCTAGCCTAAAACAAGCAGAGAAATGAAATCATAAATGTTAGTATGAAAGTTAATGAAATACAGAAAGAAAAACAATAGTGAAAATCAACAAAAACAAGAGTTGGTTGTTGAAAAAGATCAACAAAATTGACAAACTTTAGCTAGACTGACCAAGAAAAATAAGAAAGAATACTTAAAATAATAAAATCAAGAATGAGAGCTTGTTTGGAGGTTGTAGTAGGGGAGCGCAGCTACTCTTAGACCCTTGACCGAAGACCAGTCCTCTTCTATCAAGGATGGTCATCCTCTTCCACTGAGCATGCAGCTTCAGAAGAGACAGACATGGAGTGGTGAGGAGGACAGCCACCTAGCCAATCAGATCAGCCAAATCAACCCTGGTGATCAATGGGGTGGCAAATGTCATAGCCACATCCCCCTCACACCCATAAAATCAAGAAAGAAAGAGAGATATTACTAGCAAACTTACTGAAATAAAAACAAAGAGCATACTAAGAACAACTATATACCAACAAATTAGAAAACCTAGAGAAAATGTGTAAATTCCTAGAAAGACACAAACTACAGAATCAACAGAAAATGTACATGGATCTGTATCAAAATTCTTTAGAGAGGTCAGAGAACGAGGCCTAAGGAACGGTTATTGGATTTAGTGATCTAGAGATTACTCCTATGACTTTCTGGAATTTATCCCAGAAAAGTAAAATAAATTTAACGAGAAAATCAATTAATATGACATACTCTTTCAGTAGAAATAGAGAGAAATGACCCCCCAAATAGATGCTGAACTAAGTATTTGACAAACTTCAACACATATTCATGACAAAAACACTCAACCAACTATGATTAGAAGGAAACATTCTCAAACTGACAAAGGATATTTATGAAAAAAAAAACCCATAGCTAACATCATACTTAATAGTGAAGAGACAGAATAATTTTCCTTCAAGTTCAAGACCAAGATAAGGATGCCTGCTGTTGCCAATTCTGTCCAACACAGTATTGGATCTTCTATTCAAGACAATTATGCAAAGAAAAGACATAAAATCATCCAGAGTAAAATTATTTCTATTTGCAGATGACATGATTTTGTATGCAGAAAATACTAAGGAATCCACTAAAAAGCTGTTACAACTAACATACAAGTGCAGCAAGGTTGAAGGATGTAAGATCAATATACAAAAATCAACTGAATTTCTACACCCTTGCAATAAACAATACAAAAATGAAGTTTAGAAAACAATTCTAATTATAATAGCATAAAATAGAATAAAACACTTAAAATTAATTTAATAGAAGGAGAAAAAATATGCTGTAAAGAAAAACTACAAAACATTGGAAGGAATGAAAGAAAACCTATATAAATGGAGACATTCAATTTTCATGGATGGGAAGATAATGTCATAAAGACAGCAATGCTTCCAAAACTGATCTTCTCGCTTGAGCCTATGAGGTCAAGGCTGCAGTGAGCCATGTTCACATCGCTACACTCTAGGCTTGGTGACAGAGCAAGATACTGTCTCAAAATAATAATAACAATAATCTTCAAATTAAATACAGTCTCAATCAAAAGTCCCACTGATTTCTTTACCAAAATTGACAAACTGATTTTAATATTTATATAAAAATGTAAGGGATCGAGAATAATTTTGGAAAGAAAGAACACACTTCGAGTGCTCACATTTCCCAATTTCAAAATTTACTTCCAACCTACAGTAATGAAGAGAGTGTGTTACTACCATAAGAATAGATACATAAATCAATGGAAAATAATTGAGAATCCAGGAATAAAACCTCACACTTATTTTCAATTAATTTTCGACAAGGGTATCAAGACGATTCAATGGGAAGAGAGGTATGAGAATTATCTTTTTAATCAATGGTGCTGGGCAATTGGATTACCCACCTGTACAAAAACGAAGCTGGATCTCTGCCTTATAAAATACACACACACACACACACACACACACACACAATTAACTCAAAATGGTTCACACACCTAAGTATAAAAGCTAAAATTTAAACAAAATCTTTTAAAATAAATATTCAAGTAAGTCTTTGTGATCTTGTATTAGGCAATGGTTTCTTAGATATGACTCCAAAGATACAAGCAATAAAATAACCCAACTAGATAAAGTTAAACTAGATAAAGTTAAACCATTAACAGATAAATGGATAAATCAAATGTGGCATATCCATCCAGTGTAATATTTAAATTTAAAAGTAGTTAAAAGAAATGAGAAATGGTATATGCTGCAGTATAAATGAACCTTAAAAACCCCATGCAAAGAAAAGGAAATCAGTCACAAAAGATCATATATTTTATGATTCTGTTTATAAGGAAAGTCCAAAATGAGAAAATCTATTGAGACAAGATTTTAAAATAGCAAGTAGTTGCGCAGGGATGGAGGTTTGGTGGGAAATGGGAAGTGACTCTTAATGGGTACCAAGTGTCTTTTGGAGTTAATGAAAAGGATCTAAAACATTCCTTTAGCAATGCCTGTAGCAATTCTTTGTGAATGTTAAAAAAACACTATATTGTACACTTTAAATGGGTAAAATATATGGTATAAATTATGTCTCAATAAAGACATTTTCTAAAAGCATAGGAAAAAGCTTTCCTACTCAGCCTGGACATCTGGGGATTCAGTGAAGACTTTCTTCTGGCAACAATTATTGAATTTAAAGCCATCATCCCTGTATGTGAGAGAGAGAGAGAGAGAGAGAGAGTGTGTGTGTGTGTGTAACAGAGAAAGTGAGAGAGAAGGATAGAGGGACCACGTCATTGTGGAGTATTCCATAGAAAACTACATAAAATTCAGAAGTAATATAGAATCAGATGAAAAGTTAGCCAAGGTCCTAATAGAGTTAAATTACTCAAACTTGGATGTGAGGGTGATCTAGCTATAACATATGTCATCCCATTGATCACCAGGGTTGATTCGGCTGATGTGGCTGGCCAGGCAAAAATCCCCTTGCCCCCTCACCGCTCCACGTGTGTCCCTCCTGAAGCTGCACGCGCACTTGAAGAGGATGCCTATCCCTCGTAGAGAAGGACCATTCTTCGGTCAAGGGCATACGAGTAGGTGCGCTACTCTGCTCGAATCTGCAAACAAGCTCTCAAAATTAATCCTATGCCACTATAACTATTGATGGAATTGTGGTAAAAAATATAATGTGACCCAATTTACATTTTACTTCTGAGTTTTGGTGGATGGATTCTTTGGGGAGAATAGAAGCAGAGAGGAGAGAGAGGAGGAGGAAACTGAAGACAGTATAGCTGGTTAAGAGATCACTGCAATAATAAAGGCAAGAAATGATGGCAATATTGATGAAGCAAACACTAGAGGGAGAGCAGGTTCAAGAAAGATTGAGGAGGCTAAGAGAAGGTGTTATGATGTGTCTGGGAGGTGGGTGATATCGCGAGTGGTGGGTGAGAAGAGGGAGGAAGCAAGGATCAGGCCCCGATTTCCAACAGAATGACCCAGTAGTATCTGAACTAACAAGTGAGCTAGAGAATATTGGAGAAAGGCTGAGTTTAGGAAAAGCTGCAACATTTTTGTTCTTGAAGATGAGGCACGTGTCTCATCTAGTAGCCCTAACATATATCACAGTGCCAGTCAAATAGCTTACTAGACAAATTACAATAGTACTAGATTCCCAGACTCACCATCCAAAACCTCAAATTTCTGCTGTGCCAACACCCCAAAAGCCAAAAAGGAAACAGTTAGTGTTAGGGGGAAATGTGGGAAGCAGTAGCCAACATTCTACTGGTTTCTGAGCCTGCCTGGTATTCCATAAAATGAAGTGCTTGCCAAAGTTCGTGGTGACAGAATTGCAGAGGAGAGAAAGACGCTATTGGAGTGGAAAAACAAGGCTGCTTTGCAGAATTTTGATTTACAGCCTCAGCTGTAAATGCCAGTTGTTCCACTAACTTCATTTTGCTAATGCAAGAACAGCTTTTGCAGTAATAACATATTTCAGTGTGAATGTCTTTTTAATAATCCTTAATTTGAGTCCTAATTCCCTTGATAGCCACTTTGAGGAGACAACTGCATTCCAAAAGTGACACTGCGTGAGCACATTTGAGGAAAGACCAACCATATGCACACACACACACACACACACGCAAGCACACACACACATGCAAGCACACACACACACAAGCACACACACACACATGCACACACATGATCAGAGAAAGATATTTTAGCACATTATCATATTTCTTAAATCCGATGACATCAAAGGATTACCTTGAACCTTTTAATAAGTAATAATTCCAAATTTCCTAGGCATCAGCAACTAACAGTCAGAATCTGAGCAGGACAGAGGTAAAAGATGAAGATGCTGTGATAAGAAGAGCAATAATAAAGACAAAAAGAATAAGAATAAAGGCAAAAGCACAACTCATAACATAGCCGTGGAAGTCAGGGAAAGCCTACAGCAATGGGGACAGCTGAATATATTTTATCATGGGATCCAGTATAATTTAGAAACATTTTTTTTAAACCAGTGGAGACAGCCAACAAGCTAAGTTGGGATCAATGAGCTGACATTGATGGGTCCAGAGTAACAAAGCTGCCAAGAAAACATAACTGCCGACAAAGAAATATGTGTGTGCCCTCATCTTTCCCCTCCCGAGCCCTAGGCAGAACAAATTTATTTTCGTGTAACAGAAAATGGCTCACAGTAGCACCCTCACACTCCCCATCCATTCCCAACTGTCTTCCAGACTTCTTACCAGCAGTAATTCTTAACTATTGCTCTGAGAACAGCTTCATGAGACCAGCCTTGCAATTTAGGTCACAAGGCTCAGAAGGGCTCAGACTTCATGCAAGAAACATCAGTAGTGCTGTGTGGTTGCACAGCACACTTCGCCTGGCCTGTTGTGTAGGAAGAAGAAAAGCCCATTCATTAATTAAGGGTAAGCCAAAGATCCACCTGTCGTTATTCATTATTATTTCTTGTTTTACCTTCCAGGCAGAGTCAAGTTTCCCCGTCATCATGGTTTTTTGCTTGTTTCTTTATCATCCTACATTCTTCCTTTATTACACTTATCAGAATATTCTTGAACAATTACTTTTGTAGGTAATTTTCTGTTGTCTTTTTCCCGGACTGTGAGCTCCATGATAACAGCACCGTGTCTGTCATATTCACTGACCTCGTCTCAGAATCTCAGCAACATGCAACAGATATGTGTTTAGGGGTGGAGGGAGGAAGATAGAAATGCAAAAAGAGAGGAAGGAGTAAAGAAGAAAAGGAAACAGGAAAGGAGAAAGAAAAGGACAACTCGTAGTTACTCATGAGCTGACTATATAGCTAAAACATTTCTCACGTGTTTTGGTTCCATAAATTTTATAAACATTTGGGCCACATAACCCCCATCAGAGTTTTGCTTATATAAAAAAATAAATGGGCAAAGTACGATTCGGGTCCCACTTGTTCCAACATGTGCCTGCTACTGGCCTGACGTTTTTGTGTCTATTATGGCAGAAGAGGGAATGGAAAATCAGCTCTATATTCTATGGAATTTCAGGCCCAAGGACCAACAATGCAAATATTTAACCAGAAACAAAAGCACAGCATGGTGAGCTGAAAAAAAATAAAATACAAAGTAAACACAAGTTTATTTGCCACAGTTATCTATCTTATTAATAATAAGAGGTCTCAAACATGAAAAATTTTTAGCTCGAATAAAATAAACCAATTTTTTTCTGGTTTCTAGTAATGCTACAAGTGCCAAAAATATTATGATAGTCTCCTAAATGTATCCTCTCATTCTTTCAAATTTTCCAAAGCACCTGAGTTCTATAAGACTGCCCAATAGAACTTTGTGCAATAATAAAAGTGTTCTTCACCTGCGCTGTCTCCAATATGGTAGCACTAGCCACATGGGGCTACAGAGTACTTGAAATATGACTGGTGCTACTGAAAATTAAAATTTTATTTTATTTTATTTTATTCACTTACATTTACATTTAAATAGCCCCATGTGTCTAGTGATTACTGTGTTGGACAGCTCATGATAACACCAGAATGACTTGGCTAATGGGAAAGACTGGCCTCTGCTTCAAACTCTCTGACTTTCTGATTTTTATAACATTCTGAGTAGGCACTTATAGCAATGTCTGACTATACTGCAGCTGACAAGCCAATAACTGCAGATACATTAAGATATACAAATAAACCTTGGTGCCTCTTTTCCACAACCCGGATTGAAATGGGCATCTCTGGAGTCACCCCTTTGGTTTACACAACAAAGCATGGGGCCATTTTCTCTAAAATATCACATTAGAATACACATGACTTATGTGGAAGGAATCCTGTAACTACACGTGCTGGTAGGTGGAGGTGATATCAAATGTGAAAGACAGTCTTGGGCAAGATGAATCAGGGGAGATTTGGGAGGTTCTAGTTGAGAGAAGTAAGATTGTTAGTTCACATTCTGAGTCTTGGAAAATCAGGACGTGAGAGTGAATATATTAGTTTATGCCAGATTATACACTAGTGCCAGTTGGTTTGAATGCCACCACCAGCACTACAGGCTGTCAACTCTTATCCTAGATCATGGGACACATAGGGATAAATTTCCATGGATAGCTAATTCCAAAAGTGCAAAAAACTTTAGGAATTATCAGAAGATGTTAGTTATTGACATTTTCTCTCTTTCCCTCTTTCTCTCCCTTTTTTTCCTTTTTCACTCCCTCCCAATCTTTTACTTAATCAGTAATCATTTATTGGCTGTCTATCATGTTCCAGACACTGTAAGGAGCATTAGTTCTATGCTAGTCCTATATTAGTCTTAGACTTTAACTTTACGAAAGCCACATTATGTTGAAGAAGCAAACGAGTAACTTAAAAATCATTTTAAAAACCGGCTGTCAAAAATTATGGGCTTTTGCTTCATAAGAATTTGAATGAACACATTGAATTGGGTCTAGAGACCACTATCACTAATCCCACTGCCCTCTCAACATGCACACGCACATATACACAATGGTTTTTCATACACTAGTGAAAAAAAAATCCTTAGAAAATGACATGGTGGGCTGTTTTTTTCTTTTTTTGCTTCATTTTTATACAAAAAATACCCATATGATGATTTTTCCTCAACTTTACTCTTCCAGACTTTCAAAGGCAACTACTATTCAAAATTTCTAAGCCTTTTTATTAATTCACTTTGATTTTGCTTCAGATTTTACACTACTAAGCATACTAGGTCCTAGTCAATGGGATGAGATGAGAACCACACTAAAGTCCTCATGCTGCTATCCAGGCTGGCAAGCTCTGCAGACACACACATTTGATAAAAGCATTAGCTTGGGCAATGGTATTATTGGGTGGTTGCCACTAATTTGGAGATGGGGGGATGTTGTCCTGACACACTTCTCTTCCAGAGAGACCCATAGATTTTATAATTGAGTGGAGTTTAAAATGTGAAACAGATTGGCTTTGCTGGCAAGCTCCGAGCACAGGTGTGTTTATTTCTTCATGAAACAATGGTACTCCTACACAAAGCCCCAGGACCCCAGATGGATCCCCTGTTTCTCTCCACACAACCTTTGCACCTGAATCACAGATGGAAACCACTGAACTCACTCCTTACTCCTCCTATTTTTCTCTTACACTCGCCTAATTACCCATAAATATTGCTGAGTTAGTTTTCAAGGACATACTTATATATTTTTAATTATATCTCTTAGTTTCCCAATAGATCATACAAGATTTTTGAATAATCTGAGGCCTGATGTGAATGAATAGCTCCCTTCAGTAGTGAAAGTACAACTAGTTCTCTACAATTTCAGTTTATTGGAAGTACTAGCTTTGGTTTGGCTGACCTTGGCCCTGACCACCACATTATCTTTTCATAATATTCACTTCCCATATACCACTGTAGTCCCCACCAAAAGCATTCTACTTTCCCAGATTTATCTATATTGAAATAAACAACCAAACTACCAAGTTGTCTCCTACTTATGACTTACAGTATTCATAACATAAGCCCTACTTACCTCAAGTCATAGAGAAGAATGTGACAAGAGGCTTTTGTTTCAAAGAACACATTATAGGTAAAGGCAAATATACAAATAATTGCAATACGTGGTGTTGCATACAATAATATAAGTGTGATAACAAAACTGGGATGTAGACCTGAGGAAGGAGAGTAACTCAGTTTGGAGAGTCAAGAAAGTTTCACAGTGATGGATCCTCCTTTGTAGGGTTTGATAGATACAGAGGTCCCAGGCACATGCAAAAGCAGGAAAGTATTCAAGGTAGAAAGAATATGAAGTTGCATGTTCACCACTATAGATAGGTACTGGAAACTAAACATTTACTGAGTACCCGTTAGGTGGCAGGCATTTCACTACGACTTTGAATATATTATTCACTTAGTTCCTACTGCAGTGCACTGCAGAGTCATACTTTTCCATATGACATGGGAGGGAACTGAGGCTTAGACAGTGTCAATCACTGCCTAAAGCCACACAGTAAGAGTTGTGTCCAAATTTGAAACCATGCCCAAAGACTATCTAATCTTTCCACTGTAAGTACTCTCTCGTCATATATTTTGTAAAATTTTCTCAGCTGATCCTGCTTCATGGGAAACTAAATTCAGGGCCAAATATCTTCCTTTGCTGTCCTCTGCCTTCGTCCCAACACACACATTTCTTTTCTGGTCATCAGATAATAAGCACCAAATTCAGTTTCTTTTAGGAAATGACTACTCTTCAGACCTCCCTAGAGAAGCTCTGACATGCCCACAGTCCTTTGTGGTGGGATGTCATCTCTTATGGAGCTCTCTGTTTTCCTTCGCCATTCTTTCGAACTTTTTGGGAAACTGCTGGCAAAGTTAAGCTAAGGATAAAGTTGAACGCTGCTTGACTTTCTTTAGGCTCTAGGCTCTGGAAGTCAGTCCAAAGTCAAGAAAGCCAACAGTGGCTTTCCTGGTCATTAGGTTTATCAACTCTCTGCATATAGTATACGCTCCATTAAAGGAGCTGCGTGGTATCTATCATAGAAAAAGAACAACAGTCAGGATGACAGCAGCAGCCGCTCTGAAGATAAGGCTTCCTTGTGGGGGCGAGGCGGGGACAGGGACCAAAAACCTTACAAGTTAAGTCACTGTCTTGTTTCTCTATCTCTGCTCATTTCTCACACCAAAGTACAACTAGCAAAGGAAACACAAGGCAGTCAATGGATTCTAACTTGATACAAGATGCCAATTTTCTGACCTTCGTGGTGTTGCTCTTAGATCCTCTTCTTTCTGGGGATTAGACTGAGGTCTCCAGGTTAGCTCTGGTGATTTGGGCACTGTAATAATAAGGCCAGGCTGGTGGGTTTGATGCCATTGATGCCCAGTCAGGGTGTTCTATCCCTTTCCAATTATTCCATGGCCATTCGTTGAACATTGACTAGGTGCCAGATCAAGTGCAAGGCAACAGACAACTGAAAAGGGGCCAGGCCAGGTGCGGTGGCTCATGCCTGTAATCCCAGCACTTTAAGAGGCAGAGGTGGACCAATCACTTGAAGATAGAAGTTCTAGACCAGCCTGGCCAACATAGCGAAACCTCATCTCTACTAAAGATACAAAAATCAGCCAGGCACGGTAATGCATGGCTGTAATCCCAGGTACTTGGGAGGCTGAGACACGAGAATTGCTTGAACCCAGGAGGCAGAGGTTACAGTAAGCTGAGATCGCACCACTGCACTTCAGCCTGGGAGTCAGAGCGAGACTCGGTCTCAAAAAAAAAGGGGGGGGGTGCTGTTCTTACTCGGAAGGAGCTCACAGCTTAATGAAAAGAGGACAATGACAGTAAAGTTAACACAGACACAGTAAGTCATCAGAGGACGAATAATCAAAGCGCTTTGATGGCGGCCCAGAGGAGCAATTCTAGAGCCTTGCCTGTTGTCAGGAAATGGGAGCGTCCTTACAGGATGAATTAGTTACCCTGTGAAGAAACTATGGGCCTCACCAGCCTGCCAGAGGCTCTGGGGTCATGCACATATGCACGGAGATACATGCTGTGAAATACGATGTGGTCCTTCCATGAGACATGTATAAAAACCATCCTGGAGGAGCTGTGGATAATTCCACCACCCCTTGAGGTTACAGCCATGTCACAACCTGGGAATTTCAACTAAAAGTAGCTCCAAGTGAGTGAAAACTCCGAGGTAGACTTCAGCCTATGCCAGCAGTCCTTCTTGCAAATACGTATCAAGGTTAGTGAGGTTAGTGAGGACCAGTGCAGGTCCCCAGCCTGATTCCTAGGGGCACTGCTGCTGTAAAAACTATGACCGGCCACTGATACCATGGAGTGAGACAGTCAGTATCTATGTGCCAATACCTATGAGATGAGAGAGTGTGAATGGATCAGTGTAAATCGACCACTCCTGAAACACACACACAGGTTGTATATCATACAAATGTTAGACACATAGCACTGTTCAGTGATATAGTATTAATCTTATTAAAAATGCTCTGGCCAAATTACCCTGTTGAATTTCCATTTGGAATAAAGGTTCACACATTTAACAAATGAGGACACTGAGTCATATGGCATAGGAATGACTTCCACAGGGCTTTGTGGTAGTGCAGAAGTAAGGACCAAAATATTCTCGGTAAATAGGTGGCCCACTAGAGGGAAGCCACAGTTCTATCCTAGGCAGCAGGCTGATCTCTCTGGGATGGGAAGACAGGAGGGTCCTGAATCTGGATGTAGTCCTCTCTCTGCCTCTTACCAGCCGTGTGACCTGGTACAAGTTTACAGGATGCTCCCTCACCACGATTCTGTATTTGGAAAATAGAAATAAAAATTCTACTACCGCAGGATGGTCATGAGGGTTAAATAAGAGATTGGGTATAAAGTATCTCAGATGATACACCCAAATAAAAATATGCCAGTTGTCTTCCCTCGTTTTGTTTTTATTTGAAAAAAATGTCTACCACTTCCCCGGTTCTGTAAGCTTTGAGGTCAGGAGTGATAGCTACTGTAGAAATCCAAAGTGATTATTTGAGCCCTCACTTTATTTTGATACCCTGAAGATCTCTTTAGAAAAGCCCCAGCCGGTGATGGGGGATCGCATTAGGGATTTGCATTCTCTTGCTCCTGCTAACCTCCAGTCCTCCAAAACACAGGAGGATCGCTCTAACTGACACATGATATGTTATACAAACAGGCAGCTCACATTCCGGCTAAAGATTAAACTGAACCTGCCTATAGCTAGCGTCTTTGTTTACAACTCCTGCATGTTAACCGTTGCGATTTAGCAAGCCTGGGTACTGCAATGATTACCTGAAGCAAATAATATAGTCAGCACTTTACAAGAAATGAACACTCCTCACCCTTCCTTTGGTTCTCAACGCAATACCATTAATTATGATAAATTCTTCTGATATTTGTGTTACTATGGTAGGTAATTTCTTGGGTATTCCTCTGCAATTTGGCATCAATCATTGTCCACTTAGCATAAATTAGGGCCGAGACTCCATGGCTGAATTTCATCACTTATTATGCCTCCTTCAGGGAAGCTAATTCCTTTCTTAAATATGTATTAAATTATTTTTAAGAGGAATTTTTTTGTGCATTTTTAGCAGTGGATGTTTTCAGGGTTTTAGTTCTGTCGTTTCAAATGCACAAACTCCCGTAGGGATTTTTAGCCATCCTAGCTTTCAGACCCATGAGAAGAATGCACCTCCTGGAAGAGCCCTGGAACTTTCAGATACAGAGCCCTTCCAAATCCTTTTACACAATGCCAATTAATATATCCCACCACCTTGCCTAATTGTCTATTGCCTTCTTATTTACAACTCATTTAATGAACCAGACAGGTTGATTTTCAGTCATGGAAAATCTGTGAAAGTCCTGAAGTGTTGATTTCTTCCTTTTGGTGAACTTACATTCTGAGTCAGTCTATCCCAGTGTGTCCAGAATTGGTTCCTTCTGGTGGGTTCTTGGTCTCGTTGACTTCATGAACGAAGCCACGGACACTCACAGTGAGTGTTACAGTTCTTAAAAATGGTGTGTCTGGAGTTTGTTCCTTCAGATATTTAGATGTGTCCAGAGTTTCTTCCTTCCAATGGGTTCATGGTCTCACTGACTTCAGGAGTGAAGCCGCAGACCTTTGCAGTAAGTGTTAGAGTTCTTAAAGCTGGCACATCCAGAGTAGTTTGTTCCTCGCGGTGGGTTCATGGTCCTCAGGAGTGAAGCCGCAGACTTTCATAGTGCATGTTACAGCTCTTAAATGTGGCGCATCCAGAGTTGTCTGCTCCTGCAGGTGGGTTCGTGGTCTCGCTGACTTCAGGAGTGAACCCACAGACCTTTGCAGTGAGTGTTACAGCTCATAAAGGTAGTGCAGACCCAAAGAGTGAGCAGCAGCAAGATTTATCGTGAAGGGCGAAAGAACAAAGCTTCCACAGCATGGAGGGGGACCCAAATGGGTTGCCACTGGTGGCTCAGGGTGGCCAGCTTTTATTCCCTTATTTGGCCCTGCCCACATCTTGCTAATTGGTCCATTTTACAGAGAGCTGATTGGTCCATTTTACAGAGTGCTGATAGGTGCGTTCAGCTAGACACAGAGTCCTGATTGGTGCATTTTTACAGAGTGATGATTGCTGCATTTACAATCCTTTAGCTAGACACAGAGCACTGATTGGTGCATTTACAATCCTCTAGCTAGACAGAAAAGTTCTCCAATGCCCCACTCGACCCAGGAAGTCCAGTATAGCAGTGAATCTCCATACAGCAGTCAGGTGACATGAGGAAACCAGGAAGAGCTTCCTGAGGAAACATATCTAACCTCTTCTTCCTTCCCTCCCAGAGATTTAAAAAAAAAAAAAAAAATTCAAGTTTCCCTGGAAAACTGGTTGACAGCTCTCCACAGTAACATGGTCATACAGAGGAATCTCTTTGCTTATCTGAATTTGTACTTAAAGTTAGAGAAGTCTTATGGCTTCCATGATACAATGATTTATCAGTAAGCATTGATAGAGAGATGTTTCCGAACTAAATAAGGCATTGCTGACACTAAGCAAGCGTGGGATATGCCCCACCAAGGAGACTGCAGGCTGTTGTGCTGGGAGACTTATGCTCCTGAAACAGAATATGAAAATGACAATTCCCACAGCTCAGTTGCCTGCAAGTGAAAATAGCTTCTCTACTTAAGGAGAGATGGAAGAAACCATGGATCTGCAGAAATGAGTGAAGATTTTTAAGGAAGGTGAAATTTGAGCTGCAGCATGAAGACTTCTTGTTGAGGAAGCACAGTTGGTTGAGGTGGGTATTGAGAAGACCCATCAACATGAGAACCAGTAAGAAGGTGAGAAGAAGAATGGCTCATGAAGTGCTTCACGAGCCAGTGAGAAGGTCAGCCTACACCGGGGAAAAAGTCTGACAGGAGAGTGTAATTCTGGCTGGGTTTGCTGAAGACAAACCTAAAATATTCATGCTCTTTCAAACCTAGGACCTTAAAACAAACAAAAATTACAATTCGAAGGAGAAGCGGTGAGAACTTCCCATTATTAGATAAGAGAGACACTCAACCAAGCATGGTGGCTCATGCCTGTAATCCCAGCACTTTGGGAGGCCGAGTTGGGTGGATCACGAGGTCAAGAGATTGAGACCACCCTGGCCAACTTGGTGAAACCCCATCTCTATCAAAAATACAAAAAAATTAGCTAGGCGTGGTGGCGCATGACTGTAATCCCAGCTACTCAGGAGGCTGAGGTAGGAGAATCACTTGAACCCGGGAAGTGGAGGTTGCAGTGAGCTGAGATCGCGCCATTGCACTCCAGACTGGGTGACAAGAGAGAAATTCTGTCTCAAAAAAAAAAGAAAAAGAAAAAAAGAGAGATACTCTACTTACCACCCCATAGATATACATATCTCACAACTAGAAAGCTTTAAAAAGCCCTGGCTATTTAGCAAGGGAAAACAAAAGACCACTAGACGTTAAGGTTACAAAACTCAAACTTCTTATCTTACAGATAAACCTGGGCTCTGTGCCCTTCAGTGACTCATTAAGCTCAGATAGTCTGTTAGTGGCTGAGAAAAAACTGTTTCCTCACCCTCGATTCAAGGCTTTATTTATTTCTCTTTTCAATACCCTCCACTCACTCCAACCTGTTCTTCTTTTCTTTAGGAAGGAAATCCTTCCTAGATAGTGTTTACCAAGGTTGTCTCTCACCTAAAAATCCTTCTTTCTAATGTCACCTCCGGAAAAATGCTTTGCCGATTGTGGGATCAGTCATGATATCTCCCCGTCTTCTAAACTCACGGAGCTCACCACCTATTGCTCCCATGGCTTTTGTTCTAGTCAAGGCTTGTTCTTAGTTGTTGGTGTACTTATGTTCTAGATTATACATCTGTATTAGTCTGCTTTCACACTGCTAGTAAAGATGCACCCAAGACTGGGCATTTTAAAAGAGAAAGAGGTTTAATTAGACTCACAGTTCCATGTGGCTGAGGAGGCCTCAAAATCATGGCAGAAGGCAAGGAGGAGCAAATCACATCTTACATGGATTGTGGCAGGCAAAGAGAGAAAGGGTTTGTGCACGGGAACTCCTCTTTTTTAAAATTATCAGATCTTGTGTGACCCATTCACTTTATCACAAGAACAGTGCAGGAAGGACCCACCCTCATAATTCAATCACCTCTCACCGGGTTCCTCCCATGACATGGGAAGCTGTGGGAGTTACAATTCAAGATGTTATTTGGGTGGGGACACAACAAAATCATATCAACATCTCTCTAGGATGAGAACCTCATGTTGTTCATCTTGGTATCCCCTGTTGGCTTTGCACAATATCTTCACGTAATAGGCTCCCTAAATACTCAATGAATTTGTCGAAGTATAGTACCAAATGTATTGCTAACTACTAGATCCAAGGTACTTGAGCCACAACTAAAATGGCAAAGTACAAAATATAGCTAAGGTTGATGCCTCTAAAATGCATTTCAGAGCATTTCCTAGGATATGCATCCCAAAGCAATAAAAACTATTGTCATTGTTATGGCCTACAATGTGCTAGGTACTCACGGTGACTTAGAACATTGCAAACGTATTAGTATTCTACCTAGAAAGGAGCTCCCATTTGAGACAAGATATCCTCCCCTCTACAAAACCTCTGTGAAATGCTGGCAGTTCTGATGGATTTGCCAAGCTAAGCTGACTTTGGTGGGAACTGAAACAATTTGTCAAACTCTAAGGAGTTGTGAGCATGAACATGTATGGCAGAGAAAGTTTAATGTTGCCTGGGAAGTGATTCCAGAACTTTTACCCAAGACCAGGCAAACCAGAAAGGAAATAGCCCAAGGACACTGAAGTGGGCAACACAAATCCCTGTGCAATTGGCTCTGGTTAAAGGTTGACAGCAGGGAAGATTTACATCCTTGATTTATAGGCAATGAAAGTGCCAGTTTCCCATAGAAATGGGCCCCAGCCTCAAATTAAAACAGCTATTTATAGGAATGAAAGGGGAATTGAATCCACAAACCACCAACCCAGCCCGTGGCCTCTCTTCTGAAGCTTCAAGTGTTTGGGGAAAATGTTTGCCAAGTCAACAAGTAAAGTGAATTGGAAAATTGTGTGTTACAGCAATGCCCGCTGGTGAACAGATGTGGTCCTAGGGCCTCTGTCTTCAAGGAGACTGTCATCTACAACAGGGGCTGAGATCATGGATAAAGGAATAACATATGAATTAATGTGAGCATTCACTGGGAAGAAAGGGCAAATTGGAATTGATCTACATGATCTGGAGAAGAGTTCGAGGGAGAAGATGGGCTGAATACAGAGGGAGGGAGATATGAGGCCTGGAGCTGCTACAAGTGATTATCTGCCCATTGTGAGCACCTAGACTTAAATCTGTATTACCTAGCATTGTGATACGGATTCATCAACATCTTTGCCCAATCCTCCTTAGGTTATTACTATGGTTAGAAATGCCAGGATTGTTTATTAATATGCCTCTATTGAGCTGTCAGTGAAAGTCATAACAATAGATAATATTTATCAGCTATATTTAGAACAAATATTCTAAACTTTTTCCACCTTGTTTTGTTTAATCCTCATGTAAGTGCCAAGAAGTAAAATAGTATTATGAGAAAACCGAGACCAGAGAGGTTAGACAACCTGGTTGAAGTCTCATAGTAAATAAGGCAGCTGGGATCCTAAGCAAGCCAGTCTTCCCCAGGGCTGAGACCCTTAAAGTTGTACAGCAGAGCTCCAAGGGCCAGGATCACCAAGGGCTGCTACCGTAGCTGAAGATGTGTGTATGGCAGGCTCACCTACTGAGACTTATTCACACAAATCTAATCCAATATGGTAATCAGCACTTCCACTCTCCATGCAAAGACCAAGCTTCTTTTCTCCCCAGCCTGTCTGTGGCAGAGGATATGCCTGTCATGTAGAAAGGCAGGGTAGCTCACTGCTTCTGCTGCCTTTGTTTATGTCTCTCACTCACTACTGCTGTTTTCAACTCTGCTGGGGGCTGATGAGGGGAACAGAAAGAAGACAGGAATGCTAAACTTGTGCATAGAAAAGTGCTTATCTCTCAGTGACACACTGGTAATCCTAGCACTTTGGGAGGCCAAGGAAGGCAGATTGCCTGAGCTCAGCAGTTCCTGACCAGCCTGGGCAACATGGTGAAACCCTGTCTCTAGTAAAATACAAAAAATTAGCCAGATGTGGCGGCATGTGCCTGTAGTCCCAGGTACTCAGGAGGCTGAGGCTGAAGAATTGCTTGAACCCAGGAGGCAGAGGTTGCAGTGAGCTAAGATCAGCCACTGCACTCCAGCCTGGGTGACAGAGCAAGACTCTGTCTCAAATAAAAAAAGAAAAAGAAAAAGAAAAAAAAGAAAAGTGCTTATCTCATGGAACTATCTTAAGGCATTGATTCTATAGTCTCGGGATGTTTTCTGGGGTTCTGAGAGTGTCTCCTGCTGAGCCCCTACAAGGCAATTTTCATATAGAGGACCATGCATTCTGCTCCTTGTTGGTAGAGTCATCAGTTCACCCCACACAGACTTTTTCTCTGGGGATCTGCACTCCTTCAAAGTCTGCTAGGAAACAATTTCAGTGCCCCCAAGCTGGCTCTTATTCTATGGGGCTACTGCCTGGCTCATAATCCCAATGAAGTAGCTGCGGTCTCCTTTTTCCAAAGCAGCTCATAAGCCCTCCTCTGGTACCCTCTTGATTTTCTAAGTGTGAATCAGACGTGGGTCCACCATATCCCGCAACTGCCAAAAACATACAGGAAGTTTTGCAAGAGGCCTCTGGACATGGGCCGACAGGACTCCCATGGCGCTCTCAGAAATTCCTTTTATAAAAACCTCCTAAATATTTGGCTTCTTTCTAGCGGTTCTGCAGGTGAGGAAAATTCAAGAGTCACACAAAGAAATCCTAACTGGCAAATGCCCCACAGTGAGCTGGCATCTCATTTTGGAATTTCATATTGATTGTATCGTTATGCTTCAGTCAAAAGTTCTAATTCAATATCCGCATTTATTGAGCACAAATCATGAGCCAGGTACTTCTTATAAGTCTTCTAGATATATTATCTAAAGTATGCTTCAAAATAATTCCACAAAGAAGGTGATACCAATATCCATATTTTAGAAAAAAGGAGCCTGAGACCTTGATTCTGAACTCAGTTCAGTACAAAGTCTAAGCTCATAACTATCTCAAGCAAAGGACCTGGACATATTCAAAAGTCGTCTATTTTGTTATTGGCACCATTTTACTATGAAGCTCATTCAAATCTGTCTTTCCTGCCTCCCGACTCCATTAAAATAACTTTGTTGAAAGTAATCAGGGTACTCCCTGTTGCCAGATCTTAGCATTTGACACAGTATGAGCACTTCCGTCATCTTGAACCACTTTCATCCCTAGGATTCCAAGACAACACACTCTTCTGATTTGCCTTCCACCCCACTGGCTGCACCTTCTCAGTTGCCCCTTTGATAGTTCTCCAGCTGACCTCTAAATGTTGAAATGTCCTAGAGCTCAGTCTTGAGCCCTTTTCCTTTTGTGAATTACATTTTCTCCCTAGGCACTCTTATTCAGTGTGATGCCTTTAAAAACCATTGCCACCGTGATGACTGCCATATCTAAATCTCTCAGGCTGACCTAAGTACCAAACTTGTACATTTCCATTTGGAAATATTAACAGACATATCAAAATCTGTCCAATGTGGAGCTGATGATAACCTTTTCCTATCCAAACATCTTTTTTCTGCCTTCTTTCTTTCCATTTTTCCCATTTAATAAAATGGCATCACAGTGCATCAAACCAAATACCATTGTTACATTGTACATAAATATACTGTGCCCTCATTCTCCACCTTTCTTCCATCATCAAATTACATTGGTTTTCCTTTCAAAATATATGTCAAATACTTTTAATCCTCTCCAACTTTATGGCCATCACTCTAGTCTGAGCTACCCTTGTTTCTGCAGATTATGGTGACAGACGCCAAATAATCTCCCTGTTCTAGCGTTACGACATCTGCTCACAGGGCAGCCAATGTCATCTCTTAGAATTGTGAATCAGAGTGCATTACTCCCTACATTAAACTCTCTCAACACTATCCTATGGCATTTCAAATACAGTCCACACTCAGTTTTATAGCCTACTTCTTCTTTCTTCTTATCTCAAATTTCTTCTTTTCTCTAACTATGCTTCAATTCCACTGCCTTCCCTTTATTTCTGAGCAGCTCTGGAAATTTGCATTTGCCATACACTGTCCTTGAAACACCCTTCCTCCAGCTTTTTGCAGCAGGGCTGGTCCCTTCTTCAAATATCAACTCAGGGAGCACCTTCTCCCAAAGGCCATTGCTGTTTTATTTGAAATGACTTTTTTCAGTTACTCTCCAGCTCATCAATCTCTTTGTGGCCATCATAATCTTATCACAATCTATAAATAGTCTGCTTATGCATAAATCTGTTTAATTTTTTGTCTCCACATCGGTAAATAAGGTTTAGGGGAATAGGGATCTTGTCTATCTTTTTCATTATTATATTCATGTAACTTCTCTATGCTAAGTAATCAACAAATATGTTTGCTTGAGTGAATGAATGAATGAATGAATGATGTATAGATAGATGGAACATACCACAGAACAGGTAACATATGACATTCCTGATTAGAATCTGACAAAAATGAATAGCCCATGAAACATTAAATGGAAATATTGACCCTGTTTTCAACTGATCCCCAATTTCTCTACAAATTGTGCCCCCCCCCTTAGAAGCAGAAACCACAGCACTCTTTCTAGCTAGTGTTCTGGATGGAGCAACAGAGCAGAGTACTCTGGGCATCTGATGAGCCTGAGGCAGCCCAGGGGAATGGCAGTTGGAGGAAAGTACTACTTCCATCAGAACAAAAATCTCCAGTAAGGCTTCAGGTTCCTGAATGATGACAGCACCAAAGGCTCCACTTGGAAGATTTTAATCCGAGAAAAATGGCTCTAATGCCTAACCTGTTGTGGAGATATTTATTTGGGAGCAGATTGAGCTTAAGTCAAATACTCTGCATGTACAAATCCAGCTGATTAATAAATAGCCACAGAATTTTGCTTTTTCTCTACAATACACTCAGTAAAATGAATGGCTTTTATTATCCTACTCATTAGTTTTTATCAGCAAAAGTTTAAAAAAAACATGATTTCTCCCTCCCGCCCAAGCTGTAAAATGAGAGTGGCAGTGTGATTATATACTGCTGGAAAGAGATGCAATTGTAGAGAATTATAAATCATACTCTTTTGTTTGGTTGGCATTTTTTGTTTATTTGTTTCTAATGCAAAGAGCAGGAGATTTGCCATAATTTGCGTTCTATAACCTGCCGTATATGTGACAGGAGAAAAAAAAATCTATTAGCAAAAATAGATTTTGCCTTTCTAGACCAGAAGCAAAATAGCACCGGGTTGAAATACTCATCTGTTTCTTCTGCTAGGGCTTATTCCTTTTAGTGACAGTCCTCCACCTTTAAAAAACAGACAAACAACTCTTGGGTATTTTCTCAAGAACAGATTGGTCAAAACACTAAGCTTTGTCTTCTGGTCTACCCTTTGCAGATCATTAATAACTGCAGTGATGCTCTTCTTTCTAAGGAGGAGAATTATTTCTCTTAGGTTTCATTTGTTAAAAAAAATGTGGAGGACTAAGTGTATTTTGTACAGATTCTGAGAGTGGAACAATATGCTGGGAAGTACTTCTGCAGCATTATGTGCACCCAAGGTAGGAATACTAGGTAAGGGCTAATTCCTCAAGTGAGTTTATGTATGCTCTGCATTCTGAAACCACATCTCATGCCACTATTCAAGCATGTGAGGGAATAATGCATGAATGGTTGAGCAGGTTTTGTGATCATTTCCTTTATATCCACTTCAGAGCAAGCCAAGAGGCTATATATTTAAATTTTAGTATAAAATCTTTAAGCTACGCAATTGGAAAGTCTTCGAAACTCTAAAGTTAATAAGACATGAGACACTGTTCCTAAGGAAGTCTTAATGTTATAATCTATCCCAAGGAGTTCTAGTTTTGTGTTATCTATCCAATGACATGCTCAAAGCAGATATAAAATGAGTCAACCAACATGTCACTTTGTGTGTCATTTATGCATTTATAGAAAAAGAAGTACCGAGATACATACATATGTAAGTGGTGAAGATACGCATAGTAAAAGAATGGTCAAAATGGGATACAGATACTTGAGATTTTTATGGCAAAATAAGTTTCAGTCATGTGTGATATGATACATAAATTTGACAGAATAAAAACCAGGAAAAGATAGGGTGTGTTGGTTCTAAAGAAGCCAATAGTAAGCATGATGTCCAACCCGAGATCTGAGATCAGAGGTATGCAGAGGAAGAAAGGGGGGTTAGCATAGGAAGTCAAGTACTAAAAGTTCCCTAGGAACTAACATGAGTTTAGTTTAGCAGAGCTTTTGCTACAAAAGAGGAGCTGAGGGTAAATAACTAGGAAAATACCAAAAGAATCTGCTGAGGGTAGAAAAACAATTTTTTGTGCAATCCAGTATAATCTTCCTGAGATCTGTTCTCCTTCCTAGAGCTGTACTCACATAGGCTCCAGCTCTATGGCATCCTCAAAGCACCACCTGCATGCTGACAGTTTTCAAGGACAGGTTAATTGCTGGGTTGATATGAGTTTGGTTAAATCAGGAGGAGACTTGTGTTTTAGTGAATACACACACACACACGCAGACTCAGCAGCACTTAACTTCAAAAATTGTATTAATGCCATGTTGTTCTGCTAATCTATTGTCATATAATAAAAGCAAGTGAAAATGTACTGTTTTTATTATGCTTATTGAATCGATGCATATGAAATTTGGACAGTGTGCAGCAAGGATGGCTTGTGCAGTTGCATGGTGTCTGGGGACTCAACTGGAAAAATTCAGGGGCTGGGTGGTTGTCTGGGGCTGGAAGTCGTCTTGGAGGTGCCTGTAATCACACATCTGGCACTTGATGCTGGCTGCTTGTTGGGACTTCAGCTGAACTGTCAACCAGAACACCTCCACATGGCTTCTCCATGTGGTCTCTCTACACAGGCTAGTTCAGGTTTCCTCACTGCTTGGAGGCTGGGTTCCAAGACAGCAATCAAGGAATGCATAGTTTTTTTCTTTTCTAATCTAGCCTCAGAAATCAGTATTACTTCTCATACATTCTATTGATTGTGGCAGTCAAAAAGTTCTTCCCAGGTTCAAGGGGAAGGACATACACACCACCCCTAATGGGAGGAATGTCAAGGTCCCACTGGAGGAGAAGCTGTGAGATATAAGAGATAGTTGTGACCATATTCAGAAAACAAATACTGACTTATCAGCTCATCGGCACGAAGACGGGACAATTTACCAAGAGTAGATCTTGATTTTTAAAAAATCCTCAATATTAAGCTAATAATAAGACATTTAAAATTATCTCACCCAGCAGAGTTCGATGCGACCATTCAGTAAACCAGTGGCCTCCCCTGGTTCCCTACTTTGGGAAGTTCCATCTTACCGCATTGATGGGCAATTGTTAAGAACCAAATTACTGAAAGACAAGGGTGGCTCTACAACTGGTTGCTTAAAAAGGCTTATGACTCATGTGTGTACTCAGGAGATCATGAAAGCAAGATGGTGTGTGCAGCCTTCAAAGGGGCCTGGAGGCATGATGGAGGCTGGTGGAGGAAATTTTAAATAAGCAGATCTCTTAAAGGGAGACTGGATACCTTGGTACAGGGTGCACTAAGCTTCACAGTTACTGAGGGATCGAGCACCAGGAGGATGGTCTTCATATCCACCTTGGGCACTGCCAGGACACTGGGAGACATCAGCATTCATGTGGACTATCTCTAACATGAGCACTGCCTGGGCTCTAAAACTCATCATCTCCAATGGTGTTTGCCATTCCCATAGGCTACCCCTTCCCATAATGACATCCCAAGCCTTGGTATCACTCGTAACTGCTCTCTCTCAGAATCTCCCATCCTCTTCTTACTATTCATGTTCTTTGTACTCATAGAGACTTTCAGTCCATTAACCATCTATTTTCAACTAATCTGTTGCCCCTCTCTTTTTTTTTCTTTCTCTTCTTATCCATCTTAAATTACCTCATTATTATCTATCTCAGATAACAAGGTCCATCTTTTTCATAATATTTTTTACCAATGCGCTTAAGCTCTATTCCTCCCTTCTTTAACCATTCGTTTTTTAGAAACAAAATCTAGGAAGATTCCTTTATTCCTACCCTCTCATAAGCCCTCCTGGGGCAATGCTTGAATGTGGGAAAAGAGAAAAGGAGAAAACCACCTAGATAGAAAAAGCAAGTCGACTAATATTTCAAAAAGAGTATGTAGCCTCATTAGTTTACACAATATTTTAAAAATAAATGTACTTATTACTGTAAAGAAGTTCAATGTACTATCAGGACATGTAATCATGATCCTAGCTCTTCCTTCATCAAGAGCCCAAAGAGTAGCCTGAAGGCTTCCCATTGTTAAAAAATGATGTTCACCCTCTTCTTGACATTTATACTTCAAGTTGGCAAGCTGACTCGCATCACCCAAAAAATATAGGTGGCTTAGCCTTCATGCCTCCTGTACAAACGTCTCAGAATCTTGCCATCTGTGACTTATTCTTATTTCAAGGGCTCCCCTAGAAAATGGTTTACTTTCCTCTAATTTTGTCTTTAAAAGAATAACAGGTTTTACATGTTTGTGATAATGGGGTCAGAGAGAAAAGTAGAAAAGCTCCCTAAACGCAGCCTCCTCTTACGATAGACATTGGCTCTGCCTTTGCAGCCCAGCACCAGCCAGCAGCCACAGCTGCAGAAATGACCATGCGTGCAGATGATGGTGTTGAACCAACCTGATATTCATCCTCTGCTGAGCTTTGACAAAGAACATTAATTAAGGATAAGTAGTCTTTCTCCGGGAATTAACGAGAGACAAATATTTACTTCGAATATGGAAAAGATATGATGGTAATATTCTAAGTTACCAATAAGAATCAACAGCAAATCCTGAGTTCTGACTCCAAATGCCTTTTCACTTTTCCATCAGAATGATATGATCCATCTACACCTACTGACCATCAGCTAGAGACAAGTGCCCTGTCCTGTTGTAAAGTCGGTACAAATGGGAACCTTGCTCCCTCATTTGAGCACTTAAGAAAAGTCTACAACCTTCTCCCTCTTGAAATCTGCTCTCCTCCTTATTTATCTCCCTGCATCAAATCTGTCATTCTCCAGGGTCTGGGAGGAGCAAGATAAACACAGGCCCCATCATTGTGTATGGTCTGTCAGTTGCTAACATGGGCCCGTGGTGGCTGGTCCTTCTATCTGCATTAGAAATCATAGCAATTCATTTAGAAACCGCTGTTCCTTCCAGGCAAATGTGAGATAACGCAGTTGGCCCATTAACATTGCAGCTGCATAGCAGATTAGACACATTGTGCGGTGCTGCCTGGTTAAAGCATCCACAGCCACTTATGGAATTAGGGGCTGGCACCACTGCAGTGAGCTGGTGCGCTGTTTACAATCATTCCCCAACACAGACAACACAATCGTGATTTTCTGTGTAAACTGGATGGCTGAAAACGTATTCCACCAAGATGGTACTTTCTTTTCAGCTCCAGAGTAAGTAAATATTTTTTAAAGCAGAGTTATAGAGGCTTTTCACTAAAGTAAAAACAAACAAACAAAAAAGGATGGCTTTTATTGACTCTGTCAAGTAAGGAGACTAATAACTTTCTCAAATAAACCGTGTTTTAATAAATACAAGCCTTCTGATTGGTTGCAGTGTATCCTGAAATGTCTTAGAGGGCAGGAAATTTGTGTAATTTTCCTACTGCGGCATTCAGCATCAAGACATATGCCATTAGGCTCTTTGGCATGAATGTAGAAATACATTCTTTTTTATTAGAAATACAAATATTTCATAAATGTCTATGGATTAATGTTTTAAAGATTTGGGGAGAAATGGAAGACCAATATGCAGAAGCTACTTCCATTTTTGCTACACTTTTTTATTATTTATTTATTTATTTATTTATTTATTTATTTATTTTTTGAGATGGAGTCTCTCTCTGTCGCCCAGCTTGGAGTGCAATGGCATGATCTCAGCTCACTGCAATCTCCGCCTCCCATGTTCAAGCAATTCTCCTGCCTCAGCCTCCTGAGTAACTGGTACTACAGGTGCCTGCGAAGACACCTGGCTAATTTTTGTATTTTTAGTAGAGACAGGGCTTCACTATGTTGGCCAGGATGGTCTCGATCTCTTGACCTTGTGATCCACCCTCCTCAGCCACCCAAAGAAGTGGGATTACAGGCGTGAGCCACTGCGCCCAGCCTACACTTCTTAAATGTAAGGGAGAAATGCTCTTGACACAGACTAAGCACATTTCCAATCCCTCACTAGGGCTAGAATCCTTCGTCCTCTCAGGACTGTGCAAGGCATGATGTGGAGGAGCTCCAGGTGCAAACGTAACTAATAGAAACTGAAGAAGTTAAGCCAAAGATGGCAAATACCAGGTTTGAGGCTAAAAGTTAATCACGCTTCTCACATTTCTAAGCCTGGAACAAAATAAAACCCAGCATAGCAGTCAGAGAGACCAAGGAAATACTTAGCTTTATTACTGGTAAAACATATTTAAGAATTCTTCTCAAATGTGTTGCCACGCTGAGTTTGCTAATACCTTCCCTAAAGGAGCATTCTCACCCTATTGTCACAGGACATCAGAGACAACCCTCTGCTGTAAGTGCAGGCTACCACTGCAAGGAAGAGCAGAGGAGCGATGTGTCCTGGGGGCAGCTTGGCTCATGGTTTCTTGGAAATGGCTGCACACTGGAAGCAGCTGTGGAACTCTGAAACGATCAACACCCAGAGCTCCACCCCAGATGAACTAAGTGGGGCCTGGACTTGGGGATTGTTCAAAAGTTCACTAGGTGATGATGATGTACTTTTAGGATTGACAACCACCAGACTCACTCAAAAGAGACAAAATGGAAGGAGCTGAGGAGCACATTCTCACTTATTTCTCCCACTCTCACTAATCACAGGAGTTGCTCTTCTTCCCAGGAAGATGAATAGGTGAAAAATGAGACCAAGCATCCTCTAGGTCTACACTACCATACTCAAGACTCTTTGGGAGCAGGTAGGTTGGCTCAGCAGAAACATCCACCACACCTGGCCAGGTGGAGGGGCGTTGTTCCCTCTTTCACTGCTCTTGGCATCTGAAAGCAGGGACCTAGGAGGTGGCCAGTCTCTAATAATCAAGGCTTCTATTTCAGGTATAGGCATAACCCTTTCAATCGTTCATTTCATACCAGCTCATGGGGGCAGGAAATTGTTACACCCTGTCTTTGCACAAGACATTTATGGAGCATGGAAAGCTGAGATTTAGTTCTCTACTCCCTGCACCCCTCTGGCAACTGGATCTCAATTCTGGGCAGCCAGTCAACACGTCAGGAATCCACTAAAGCAAATCATTTTGCATCTCCACAGCAAGCTGACTTGAGTAACCACCAAGAATTCATTACTGCTCTAGTTTGTTTACACTGGCTAGGAACAGACACTGTTGTGAATTACTTGGAGATATCCCTTTCCCTACAGATTAGTTTCAAACTATACTTCAAATCAATAGGCCAGCGACAGGAGTTTCTTCTTTTCTCTTTCTTTAGGCAAATGAATATACAGGCACTTCCCTTTAAAGAGCATATCCAGTCAAAACAAAAATGTTAAGTATAATTTAATTTTGGTAAACCAAATCCTACTTTACATTTACTAGCATTTATTTGCAAAGGCATATTTTAGCTTTACTTGGATTGTTTTCTAGTTAAAAGCATCACCTATCTCTTTACCTTTAAATATATCTGTCTTCCATTTCTGTTGTGTGGCTTATGTATGATCTGTAAGGAGACACTTGAATGAGCTAAAGAAAATGACTAAATGATTCTTTAAAATAAACTTTTAAATTTAAAAGTTTGAATGAAAGTTTTAAAATTAAAGGGATAAGTCATTTTTTCAAGTACTAATATAGTAAGAATGTTGATTATTGTGTTTCATTTAGTTTCGTTGTGCATATTAAGAAGGTAGCACCTATTAAGGTTAATCTGGCATATAGTTCAAACACCAAAGCCATGATGACTGGTGCTTCATTTCTATTTCTTTTTCTTATCACCCAGGCTGGAGTGCAGAGGCATGATTTCAGCTCACTGCAACCTCTGCCTCCTGGGCTCAAGCAATTCTCTCCTCTCAGTCTCCTAAGTAGCTGGGACTACAGGTGCATGCCACCACGCCTGGCTAAGTTTTTTATTTTTTGTGGCCATGTTGCCCAGGCTGGTCTCAAGCTCCTGGGCTCAAGTGATCCATCTACCTCTGCCTCCCAAAGTGCTGGGATTACAGGCATGAGCCACTGCGCCTGGCCTGGCCCTTCATTTCTAACACAAATCCATCCAACATTAACATGTTGGCACAGGAAGCAAAGCTGAAAGAAGTAAAAAATCGTGCAGCATTGTGTTATGTTGCCCATTCTAAAGGGGGAATTTAGAAAGAGCAGGAGTTACAAATAAGTCTTTTTCTACATCTTAGTGAAAGCAATATGTAAAAAAATGTTCATCTATATCCTGCAGACCAGAAACGTTTAAAGAGGCTCTGCAAATGAACTGGCCATTTGGTGAGTTGATGTGAATCTTTCCTGGAATGCCCAGGGTAAATCTTGACCAAAAGCTCAGTGCAAATGCTGAAAAAAGAGAAATAACAAATATTTTATGCTGAATGGTGACCCTGTACCACAATCTACTACAGAAGTCAGAGGTGAAAAGGGGTTGGTCTATAGAGATAAAAGAGTTTGAGTTTATTGGGTTTTTGTTTTTGTTTTGGCTCATGCAGTTTTAATTTGAGTTCTGTTCATATGATTCCCTGATTTTAATTAGAATAATTTTAATATTGTTACTTTGCCTCTAGACTTTGAAAATATCCCAAATGCAAGACTCTCTACAGAAATTCTTATGTACCTATCACATGCCTTCTGGACTGGACTGGACATGACTCTGGCCATGCCTCTAGGACCAAGGGTTCCATGGTGATAAGTTATATTTTTTCCCTTCAGAGTCTCATTTTCCTTCCCTATGAAAGTAAATTAACTACATGTATAGCTCTGACATATTGCAGGTTTAGTTCCAGGCCACCACAATAAAGTGAATAGCCCAATCACAATACAAAGAGTCATACACAATTTTTGATTTCTCAGTTCCTGTACAGTAAAAGTTGTATCTACAAAGTGCAATAAAATAACATGCAATAAAACAGGGTAAGCCTGTATTTACATCAAGATACAGTTGTACCAAACCAGACATTCAAAAATATCCAATCAACAAATAGGAACTGCATGTCTAGTGAATGCCAATAACTGTGTGTTCACTAGGTGTCACTTCCATTAGAGAAATACACATGACATTAAGATGTATTAAGGCAGTATCTCCCCTATTAGGAAAGAATCTTCTCCAGGAATAGTTTATGTCTTATTCATCTCTTTATCCTCTGCGTAGGGAGTAGCAGATAGTAGACGCTTAGTAAATAAATAAATATCTTACACATCAGCTGTACAACTGTGGGGCTGCAAAACTCCTGGGTTTTAACCCCAGCACCAGTGCTATTTATATAAAATTTGGAAAAGTCACTATATTAGTCAGGGTTCTCTGGAGAAACAGAACCAATAGGATATAGAAAGATAGAGAGAGAGGGAGATGAAAGGCAGTTTATATCAGAAAATTGGTTTACTGTCATGATTACAGAGGCTGAGAAGTACCAAGACGTGCTGTCTGCAGGTTGGAGACCCAGGGAAGCTGATAATATAACTCTCAGTCCAGAGTTGAAGGCCTTACCTAGGGGTCTGCTAGTACAAGTCAGAGTCTGAAGACCAGAGAACCTGGAGTTCTGATGTCCAAGCACAGGAGAAGATGAGTGTCCCAGCTCCAGAAAAGAGAGTGAATTCATATCTCCTCTGCCTTTTTAGCTCTGTCCAGGCCCTTGGCTGATTGGATGGTGCCTGCCCACACACTGGGTGACAGCAGATCGTCCTTTCTCAGTCCACTGATTCAAATGCCAGTCTCTTCTGGAAATACCCTCACAGACATACACAGAAATCATGCTTTAGCAGCTATTTGGGTATCCCTTAATGTAGTTAAGTTTACACTAAAACTAACCCTCATAGTCACTTAGTTCATTTCTAAAGGATGGAAATATTAAACTGGCCATGGTGTACATGATGTGGAAATCTCTGTAAGAATAATGACAAAGGAAGATAGAAGAGAAATATTGGATTTTTATTTAATTAAATTAACTAAAGAGTTATTGATCACCTGTTATGTGCCAGGAATTACGCAAGCACACAAAGAAAAGATACAAAGAAAGGGCATGGACCTGCCATGAAGAATTTCACTTTTAAACACAGACCTTGGTTAGCCTGGTATCAAATGTGGATACTTACAGGTGGTGACAGTTATAAAGATGCCTTAATCAATTTCTTTAAAAGAGCCAAATGTTAGGGTTCTGGCTTCATTTATGTAATTTTTGGGGGTGAAGGGGAGAATTTAAGAAGCACTCTTTCTCCAGAAATACAACTAAAAAGTAAAACAGAAGCCCAATCTGAAAGAACAGCATCAATATTTAATCACAGCAGGCTAAGGGTTGTGGAAGCAATAGGTATTAAATGTAAGTGAAACAAAGTATCCTGATTCCTTGTGGGGCGGAAGGTGGAGGAAGTAGAGGCTGTTCTCTGGGTGTCTCCATCTTACAACCTGCTGGAATATTCCCTAAGTGGATTGTGTCCATTACAAACACATCAAATCAATATCCTAGGAAGGTTTAGTGTGTGCGTGGCAGAAAGACACCTTAGGTAATTTCACCTCATTACAAATTGGTCTCTTATTCATACAGTAGGAAGCATTTTCTTTCTACAAAATGGATAATGCAGAAGAATAATCTAGCCGGCGTACTAATAAAGGGAAATAAAGGTGTCTGGGAAAACTCTTTGAAACCCTCAATGGCTAATTTGGGAATTCTAGACGTTGCATGCTGGAGAGACACAGTAAAGATATTATTAAATAACTCTAACACATGAGATGTATTACATCCAGGATGCACTCTTATTTTTGTAATTGCTACTTATCTCAGACCTTTTATTCATGATCTCAAAGGACATTTCCAAAAGCTAACACTGTCACTACATCCTGAACAGGTTTATTGGAGAGTTTCCTTTTCTTATAGAAGCACTACCTTCATGCTCCCCTGTCCCCAACAACCCAGCTTAATAACTGTGTCTTTTCTGTACACTGTTATTAAGCTGGGGTTTGTGATCCCCTTTCCTGAACATCAGATTAACATTTTTGCCTACCATGCACTAGGGAAAATGGCAGGCACATTCTTGATTATTTCCCTTTCTGGATGCCAAAGCTGGTGTCTTAACTATGGTTGCATGTGTTTGTGTAAGATAGATAGATAAATAGATAAATAGATGATAGATAGATAAGATAAATAGATAGATGATAGATGGATAGATAGATAAGATAGATGATAGACAAATAGAATTAAGTCTCAGATTTGGAAGTGTGTTTAAAGGCCAATAACTGTGGCTATCTCTTGGCCCATAATCAGAAGCAGACCACTCCAGGCACAAACTGCATATCTGCAGGCTTTAGTTACCTGGCAGAGCTAGACACAGAACCAACATAGAGACATTTTGCAGTAAAGAGGAGAGACATAGTGACCTCCGGGCTCAGGTGCAGCCACTTTGTAAACGGCCCCTTCATTAGACTCAAATACTGTTAAACATAAACAATGACACCTGTGGGTGATCAGAAGACCCCCATGACATATTGTTACAGTGATGTGAAGCGAATCAAGAGCAGAATTTTATTTCCTAATAACTTTTCTCTTTACAAGAATTGTGCTTTCAAGTGATACTCAAACTATGCAGCCAAAAACATGTTTTGCAATCTGCTGGACCAAAGTTATTTAAGGATTGTTTTTCCAAAGAAAGAGAAAAATTCTAAGGAAATAATACATACCCATTAGTGCACTTCATGTTACTAAGTTGAAATATTCCCATCTCTGTCATAACAAACACCAAGACACGAGGCAAGATGCATACATTTTTGGTTCTTGATTTCCCCATCTGTAAAAATTTTCCCTATTTTTAAAAATTTAAGGGAAAGGTGGTCCATGTGTCATATGCATTATATATAGTGGCAAACAAATAGAGCATTCCATTTGGAATATATGTTGTATTTATATTTTCAAAGTATTTTAAATGTAAAAATATAGTGAACATTTCAGTAATTGGAGTTATAAATTACCCTTCTCCTTTAATTATGTAATGGAATCAAATGTGACTGTAGTTTCTTATTTATTGAGTTTTCAGTGCATGTCAGTTTCCATGAATGCTATGGAAATCTGACAGACATAAGATTTCCCTGGCAGAGAGAGGGTCTGCAAGTGTCTGCAGTGAGAACTTGCCATCCCTAGTGTCATCCAGAGCGCTCTTGGTAATACTGCAGATCTATAGAGTTTCTGCCTACTCTCCCTGGAACCTGAGGTGTTTCAGGCCATCATAGGACAGCTGCTGTGTCTTCTCCACCAGTAGATGGTCTATCTGGAATTCAGAGATGTATGTGGCCTCTCTCTAGAACAGACTGGCTGAGTGGAGAGAGAAGCACTCCAGAGTTGTCAGATCAGATAGGAGCAATGCCCACATAGAACAAGACAAAACAGGAATCTATAATTGAGAGTTGAGTTCAGAATGGAACTTTGCAGAGGACAGTCACACATTTGCTGGACAAAAAATCCAATCATCAGATTTTATAAAGATTGAGGGATGATGTAATCCAATCCCACTGTGTTACAGATTCATTTACAAGGAGCAGAGAAGTTGATTTACTTGCCAAGTCACATTACTAATAAATGAAAAGGAGGAAATGATACCTGATCTTCTGGCTCAAAATCCTGTATCTTTCTTCACCACAATGTGCAGTCTACTTCGGACCCCGAATACTCTGCCTGGCTCTGGCTTCATGAAGCATTGTTTGATGTGCTCAAAATAGTTGGTTCACGCAAAATTGAACTGCCTCTAGAGAAATGTCATGTTGCACGTTGCACTGCTAATCTACCTGTGGGCTCAGCTCACTATGGTTATGACATCTTTATTCATGGCAGGGGTAAGGGAGATAATTAATTCAAAAAATAAATAGCAGGTATGAACTTTATTAAGCTACACAAAGTTGAAAAAGACTTAGTCACTGGCCCTGAGGAGATTTCAGTGCATGGAAGGAATTAGACAAACAGGGACAAAATATATTGTGATAGACGCAATGAAAGAGTTCATCAGAATGGGCTATGAGAGCACAGAGGAGGAGAATTTGATCATATATGTAAAGTAGGTAAGATTCACTAGGGAAGATGGTGCCCCAGCTGAATATGGAAGGTACGTAAGATTCACTAGGGAACACGGTGCCCCAGCTGAATATGGAAGGTACGTAAGATTCACTGGGGAAGACGGTGCCCCAGCTGAATATGGAAGGTACGTAAGATTCACTAGGGAAGATGGTGCCCCAGCTGAATATGGAAGGTATGTAAGATTCACTAGGAAAGATGGTGCCCTAGCTGAATATGGAAGGTATGTAAGATTCACTAGGGAAGATGGTGCCCCAGCTGAATATGGAAGGTATGTAAGATTCACTAGGGAAGATGGTGCCTCAGCTGAATTTTAAAGGAGGGAATAGGAGATAGTCAGGTGGAGAAGTGAAGAATATTATTAGTACCAGAGACAGCGGAATGTTTAAATGCACAGGAATGTAAAAAACAATGCAAAGTTTAGGAAAATTGCATTTGCATATGGCTGGAACATGGATGTGGTGAGAGGCGTGGATGCACTTGTGACGAAGGTAAGTGACAAACTCTGAAGGAGCTTTATACCATACTGTTAATAGGCTTCAGCTTTTTAGTTGGAAGGCAATGGGAAGCCACTGCAGTGATATAACCAAGTATCTTTTTAAAGGTTCATTCCAGCAGCTGTGTGAGAATGGGTGTGGAGGGGAGGGGAAGCTGGGAGCTCAGATAGATCAGTTAGGAATGAGGTTGCTTCAGTGACTCAGAAAACAAGTGTGACGGACAGTAGGATGTGCCACCCAGACTCCCCTTCAGGGACCAATAACTTGTGCCCTCAGCAGCTGGGAGTGCTTCCAAAAGACAGGCCTCAGCTGTCAGCCTTTTTTGAGAATTGCCTTGGCTAAGAAAATTGCTGTGGCCAATGTCACAGCCTCTTCCATGAGCAACTCACATCTAACATCTGTTCAGTGTGGTGTAGAAAAGCTCAGCTTCTCCACCCCCAACTTGGAACAAGTCTGAAGGACCATCCCAGGTTTTAATGGACTCCCCTGCAGCCAGGGGACTGCATTGAGATTCAGCTTCTCCTCCTGCCCAGCCCTGCTTCTGTCCACTCCCTCCCAAGGTGGTGATACCAAAAGCATTTCCAGTCAAGTACCTGTGTACTAATTGCTAATCTCCATCTCCAGGTCTGTGTCTCCAGGAAACATGCCTATGGTAATAAGGACAAAGACCTATACCAGGGTATGGGTACTAAGAAGTAGGGGGGAGCACAAACTAATTCAAGACATAGATGGTAATAGGACTGACAGGATTGGGGGACCAACTGGACACAAAGAAGAGGGACAATTTTCTAATGTGAAATATTGACTGGCTGATTTTATCATGAACAACCTGAAAGACAAGGATGGACTATATCACCCTGGAAATCGCATATTTGAGTTAAAACACAGAAGAAAAATCTTTGAGAATATATATATATATACATTTTTTTCTTTGGAGCCTTCACATCAGATTCTAGATGATTCAAATGAAATCATTAAGAAAGAGAAGAAAAATGTCTCAGAATGGAGACCTGAAAGGATCCTACCTGATTCGTTCTGGTAGGAGCAGAAGGACCAGTAGAAGAGAATAAGAAAGAGAAATGAGAGAAATAGGATGAAGAGAAGGACACTAGGGTGTCACAAGAAGTAAGAGAAATGAGTAAGGCCAGTGTTAATTAAATTAAAACGTATTGAGGAGTCTAATGAGATAAGAGCTAAGAACTCTCATTAACTTTTCAACATGGAAGATGTTGGTAACCTTACGAGGGCAGTTTGGATGGTGTAGGGGACACCAAATTGAAGTGGGCAGAAGAGTGACTGGGGAAGATATTTTTCAATAAAGGTATTGCAATGGTACAAGATCCTGTCATGAGATAAGCTGCAGGCTACACTTATACTGCAAATCATAAAAATTATAGAAAAGATCTATTTTTAAAGATTGACTTTAAGAATGTATAACATAACTGGGAAATGAGAAAGCATGCCACCAATGGGCTAGGAATTATAAAGAATGTCTCCACAATGGAATGTAGATGGGATGGACAGAATGAGAATACCAAGTTCAACCCGTGCAGGAGGGGGCTGACAGGCAAAGTAGGAGTGAATTTAGAGTCCTCCCATGCTATAAGATGGTGGATTTTAAAAGCAGAGGCAAAGGGGCCAGTCGATGGGTGTTTGGTTGTAGAATAATAGAAAGAACAGCCAGGCAATTTAGTCTCTCTCTCTGCCTCCTCTACCAGCCCCAACCTCAGATACCGATGAAGGCTGGGTCTGGAAGGGAGCAGTGCCCTGCGTCTGGTGATACAAAGGAAAGGCGCATATGCTCATAGCAGAGCAGCTACCTGAACAGCTCCCAAGTAGCACTATCTTCCCGTCATCACAGAAAACCAACATTGTAAAGAAAAAAAGATAAATGTATAATGATGATTCAATATCTGAGGCAGAACAGCCCCAGAAGGACAGACATTTCAACAGGGATCAACTGATGGGGATACTTCGAACATAGCAACATGATATGATGGGATTCATGACCTGAGACACTGAGTACTATTAGGGCACTTAAAAGTCAATGTTAAGGATAGGAACAGAGTAAACATAGCTGTGGAGCCAATAACTGAGCTGGAAACTCCTGCTGAGGAATCATCCTCCAAACGCAGGAAAAATTAGAACTATGAGGGGATAGATTCAGAAGTTTTAGCAGATATTCAACAGCAAATTCAGAAGGGGAAGGTAGAGAAACTTTAGAACACCATCAAATAAAGAAAATCTTAGCTTACAGAGATCACCTATTCAAGAATGAGGAGATTAAAATAAGATTTATTACTGCCACCACCTGTTTCAAGAAAAAAATGGAAATTATCTATAGATTAATAAGAAAAAAAATTTTGGGCATTCGGGGTGGAGCCAAGATGGCCGAATAGGAACAGCTCCGGTCTCCAGCTCCCAGCCCCAGCGACACAGAAGACGGGTGATTTCCGCATTTCTGCTTGAGGTACCGGTTTCATCTCACTAGGGAGTGCCTAACAGTGGGTTCAGGACAGTCGGTGAAGCGCACTGTGCGCGAGCCGAAGCAGGGCGAGGCATTGCCTCACTCGGGAAGCGCAAGGGGTCAGGGAGTTCCCTTTCCTAGTCAAAGAAAGGGGAAACAGACGGCACCTGGAATATCGGGTCAGTCCCGTCCTAATACTGCGCTTTTCCAACGGGCCTGGAAAACGGCACACTAGGAGATTGTGTCCCGCACCTGGCTCGGAGGGTCCTATGTCCACAGAGTCTTGCTGATTGCTAGCACAGCAGTCTGAGATCACGCTGCAAGGCGGCAACGAGGCTGGGGGAGGGGCGCCCGCCATTGCCCAGGCTTGCTTAGGTAAACAAAGCAGCCAGGAAGCTCGAACTGGGTGGAGCCCACCACAGCTCAAGGAGGCCTGCCTGCCTCTGTAGGCTCCACCTCTGGGGGCAGGGCACAGACAACCAAAAACTCAGCGAGGACCTCCACAGCCTTAAATGTCCCTGTCTGACTGACAGCTTTGAAGAGAGTAGTGGTTCTCCCAGCACGCAGCTGGAGATCTGAGAACGGACAGACTGCCTCCTAAAGTGGGACCCTCACTGCTGAGCAGCCTAACTGGGAGGCACCCCCCCAGTAGGGACAGACTGACACCTCATTCAACCGGGTACTCCTCTGAGACAAAACTTTCAGAGGAACTATCAGACAGCTGAATTTGTGGTCTCACGAAAATCCGCTGTTCTGCAGCCACCAGTGCTGACACCCAGCCAAACAGGGTCTGGAGTGGACCTCTAGTAAACTCCAACAGACCTGCAGCTGAGGGTCTTGTCTGGTAGAAGGAAAATTAACAAACAGAAAGGACATCCACACCAAAAACCCATCTGTACATCACCATCATCGAAGACAAAAAGCAGACAAAACCACAAAGATGGGGAAAAAACAGACCAAAAAAACTGGAAACTCTAAAAAACAGAACACCTCTCCTCCTCCAAAGGAACGCAGTTCCTCACCAGCAACGGAACAAAGCTGGATAGAGGATGACTTTGATGAGTTGAGAGAAGAAGGCTTCAGACGATCAAACTACTCTGAGCTACGAGAGGAAATTCAAAACAATAGCAAAGAAGTTAAAAACTTTGAAAAAAAATTAGAAGAATGGATAACTAGAATAACCAATGGAGAGAAGGGCTTAAAGGAGATGATGGAGCTGAAAGCCAAGTTTCGAGAACTACGCGAAGAATGCAGAAGCCTCAGTAGCAGATGCGATCAACTGGAAGAAAGGGTATCGCTGATAGAAGATGAAATGAATGAAATGAAGAGAGAAGGGAAGTTTAGAGAAAAAAGAATAAAAAGAAATGAACAAAGCCTCCAAGAAATTTGGGACTATGTGAAAAGACCAAACCTACGTCTGATTGGTGTACCTGAAAATGATGGGGAGAATGGAACCAAGTTGGAAAACACTCTGCAAGATATTATCCAGGAGAACTTCCCCAATCTAGCAAGGCAGGCCAGCATTCAGATTCAGGAAATACAGAGAACGCCACAAAGATACTCCTCGAGAAGGGCAACTCCAAGACACATAATTGTCAGATTCACCAAAGTTGAAATGAAGGAAAAAATGTTAAGGGCAGCCAGAGAGAAAGGTCGGGTTACCCACAAAGGGAAGCCCATCAGACTAACAGCTGATCCCTCAGCAGAAACTCTACAAGCCAGAAGAGAGTGGGGGCCGATATTCAACATTCTTAAAGAAAAGAATTTTCAACCCAGAATTTCCTATCCCGCCAAACTAAGCTTCATAAGTGAAGGAGAAATAAAATACTTTACAGACAAGCAAATGCTGAGTGATTTTGTCACCACCAGGCCTGCCCTAAAAGAGCTCCTGAAGGAAGCACTAAACATGGAAAGGAACAACCGGTACCAGCCCCTGCAAAAACATGCCAAATTGTAAAGACCATCGAGGCTAGGAAGAAACTGCATCAACTAACGAGCAAAATAACCAACTAACATCATAATGACAGGATCACACTCACACATAACAATATTCACGTTAAATGTAAATGGGCTAAATGCTCCAATCAAAAGACACAGACTGGCAAACTGGATAAGGAGTCAGGACCCATCAGTGAGCTGTATTCAGGAAACCCATCTCACGTACAGAGACACACATAGACTCAAAATAAAGGGATGGAGGAAGATCTATCAAGCAACTGGAAAACAAAAAAAGGCAGGGGTTGCAATCCTAGTCTCTGATAAAATAGACTTTAAACCAACAAAGATCAAAAGAGACAAAGAAGGCCATTACATAATGGTAAAGGGATCAATTCAACAAGAAGAGCTAACTATCCTAAATATATATGCACCCAACACAGGAGCACCCAGATTCATAAAGCAAGTCCTCAGTGACCTACAAAGGGACTTAAACTCCCACACAATAATAATGGGAGATTTTAACACCCCACTGTCAGCATTAGACAGATCAACGTGACAGAAAGTTAACAAGGATATCCAGGAATTGAACTCAGCTCTACATAAAGTGGACCTAATAGACATCTACAGAACTCTCCACCCCAAATCAACAGAATATACATTTTTTTCAGCACCACACCACACCTATTCCAAAATTGACCACATAGTTGGAAGTAAAGCTCTTCTCAGCAAATGTAAAAGAACAGAGATTATAACAGTCTCTCAGACCACAGTGCAATCAAACTAGAACTCAGGATTAAGAAACTCAGTCAAAACCGCTCAACTACATGGAAACTGAACAACCTGCTCCTGAATGACTATTGGGTACATAATGAAATGAAGGCAGAAATAAAGATGTTCTTTGAAACCAACGAGAACAAAGACACAACATACCAGAATCTCTGGGACACGTTCAAAGCAGTCTGTAGAGGGAAATTTATAGCACTAAATGCCCACAAGAGAAAGCAGGAAAGATCCAAAATTGACACCCTAACATCACAATTAAAAGAACTAGAAAAGCAAGAGCAAACACATTCAAAAGCTAGCAGAAGGCTAGAAATAACTAAAATCAGAGCAGAACTGAAGGAAATAGAGACACAAAAAACCCTTCAAAAAATTAATGAATCCAGGAGCTGGTTTTTTGAAAAGATCAACAAAATTGATGGAGCACTAGCAAGACTAATAAAGAAGAAAAGAGAGAAGAATCAAATAGATGCAATAAAAAACGAAAAAGGGGATATCACCACCGATCCCACAGAAATACAATCTACCATCAGAGAATACTACAAACACCTCTATGCAAATAAACTAGAAAATCTAGAAGAAATGGATAAATTCCTCGACAAATACACCCTCCCAAGACTAAACCAGGAAGAAGTTGAATCTCTGAATAGACCAATAACAGGTTCTGAAATTGTGGCAATAATCAATAGCTTACCAACCAAGAAGAGTCCAGGACCTGATGGATTCACAGCTGAATTCTACCAGAGGTACAAGGAGGAACTGGTACCATTCCTTCTGAAACTATTCCAATCGATAGAAAAAGAGGGTATCCTCCCTAACACATTTTACGAAGCCAGCATCGTCCTGATACCAAAACCTGGCAGAGACATAACCAAAAAAGAGAATTTCAGACCAATATCCTTGATGAACATTGATGCAAAAATCCTCAATAAAATACTGGCAAACCGAATCCAGCAGCACATCAAAAAGCTTATCCACCATGATCAAGTGGGCTTCATCCCTGGGATGCAAGGCTGGTTCAACATACGCAAATCAATAAATGTAATCCAGCATATAAACAGAACCAAAGACAAAAACCACATGATTATCTCAATAGATGCAGAAAAGGCCTTTGACAAAATTCAACAACCCTTCATGCTAAAAACTCTCAATAAATTAGGTATTGATGGGACGTATCTCAAAATAATAAGAGCTATCTACAACAAACCCACAGCCAATATCATACTGAATGGGCAAAAACTGGAAGCATTCCCTCTGAAAACTGGCACAAGACAGGGATGCCCTCTCTCACCGCTCCTATTCAACATAGTGCTGGAAGTTCTGGCCAGAGCAATCAGGCAGGAGAAGGAAATAAAGGGTATTCAATTAGGAAAAGAGGAAGTCAAATTGTCCCTGTTTGCAGATGACATGATTGTATATCTAGAAAACCCCACTGTCTCAGCCCAAAATCTCCTTAAGCTGATTAGCAACTTCAGCAAAGTCTCAGGATACAAAATTAATGTACAAAAATCACAAGCATTCTTATACACCAATAACAGACAAACAGAGAGCCAAATCATGAGTGAACTCCCATTCACAATTGCTTCAAAGAGAATAAAATACCTAGGAATCCAACTTACATGGGATGTGAAGGACCTCTTCAAGGAGAACTACAAACCACTGCTCAATGAAATAAAAGAGGATACAAACAAATGGAAGAACATTCCATGCTCATGGGTTGGAAGAATCAATATCATGAAAATGGCCATACTGCCCAAGGTAATTTATAGATTCAATGCCATCCCCATCAAGCTACCAATGACTTTCTTCACAGAATTGGAAAAAACTACTTTAAAGTTCATATGGAACCAAAAAAGAGCCCGCATCGCCAAGTCAATCCTAAGCCAAAAGAACAAAGCTGGAGGCATCACACTACCTGACTTTAAACTATACTACAAAGCTACAGTAACCAAAACAGCATGGTACTGGTACCACAACAGAGACATAGATCAATGGAACAGAACAGAGCCCTCAGAAATGATGCCGCATAGCTACAACTATCTGATCTTTGACAAACCTGACAAAAACAAGAAATGGGGAAAGGATTCCCTATTTAATAAATGGTGCTGGGAAAACTGGCTAGCCATATGTAGAAAGCTGCAACTGGATCCCTTCCTTACACCTTATACAAAAATTAATTCAAGATGGATTAAAGACTTAAATGTTAGACCTAAAACCATTAAAATCCTACAAGAAAACCTAGGCAATACCATTCAGGACATAGGCGTGGGCAAGGACTTCATGTCTAAAACACCAAAAGCAATGGCAACAAAAGCCAAAATCGACAAATGGGATCTCATTAAACTAAAGAGCTTCTGCACAGCAAAAGAAACTATCATCAGAGTGAACAGGCAACCTACACAATGGGAGAAAATTTTTGCAACCTACTCATCTGACAAAGGGCTAATATCCAGAATCTACAATGAACTCAAACAAATTTACAAGAAAAAAACAAACAACCCCATCAAAAAGTGGGCAGAGGACATGAACAGACACTTCTCAAAAGAAGACATTTATGCAGCCAAAAAACACATGAAGAAATGCTCCTCATCACTGGCCATCAGAGAAATGCAAATCAAAACCACAGTGAGATACCATCTCACACCAGTTAGAATGGCCATCATTAAAAAATCAGGAAACAACAGGTGCTAGAGAGGATGTGGAGAAATAGGAACACTTTTACACTGTTGGTGGGACTGTAAACTAGTTCAACCATTGTGGAAGTCAGTGTGGCGATTCCTCAGGGATCTAGAACTAGAAATACCATTTGACCCAGCCATCCCATTACTGGGTATATACCCAAAGGACTATAAATCATGCTGCTATAAAGACACATGCACACGTATGTTTATTGCGGCACTATTCACAATAGCAAAGAGTTGGAACCAACCCAAATGTCCAACAACGATAGACTGGATTAAGAAAATGTGGCACATATACACCATGGAATACTATGCAGCCATAAAAAATGATGAGTTCATGTCCTTTGTAGGGACATGGATGAAACTGGAAAACATCATTCTCAGTAAACTATCGCAAGGACAAAAAACCAAACATCGCATGTTCTCACTCATAGGTGGGAATTGAACAATGAGAACTCATGGACACAGGAAGGGGAACATCACGCTCCGGGGACTGTTGTGGGGTGGGGGGAGGGGGGAGGGACAGCATTAGGAGATACACCTAATGCTAAATGACGAGTTAATGGGTGCAGGAAATCAACATGGCACATGGATACATATGTAACAAACCTGCACATTGTGCACATGTACCCTAAAACCCTAAAGTATAATAAAAAAAAAAAAAAAAAAAAAAAAGAAAAAAAATTTTGGAACAAAAATATGTTATCCCCAGCCATATTCTCATTCAAATATAAGAACTAAACATGTCTTCAGAAATTACGCATCTCACGAATTTTGTGGCTCTTTATGTAAGCTACTAATTCAGGTGAATAAAAATCAAAGAAGATGAAGTAAAGACAGTAGATTGGGCACCTACAGCAACTTCTTTTTTTCTCCTAAAATGTCATGAAAATAACTATAAATGTATTTTAAAAGCAAAACCCTCCAGAGATAGGAAAGATGAGGAAGGGGTAAATAATAATGAAATTTTGAATAGTGCATATCAGATGACAACGAATATTTTTGAGGCTTGAGAAGACTGAATTCCAAACAAGCAGGAGAGAAATCCAACAGCAAACACAATTTATACTAGAACCTCCAAAAGTCTCAATAATTGAGGAAACCATGCATGACAGAAGCCAGTTTGAAGGAAAGGAGCTAAATTAAAGAGGATCGGTTGGAAATTGATTTGAGTAGTAATCAGATCCTCTCACCAACTCAGGTTAGCATGCTGACAATTTTTCCTTCGCCCTGGTAAAGAACTGAGACTTGTATTTTGAGAGAATAAAACAGCAGCTCTGTACTCATGGATAATAGGTTCAGTTAGGACACGAGTCTGTACACTAAAAACAGGGGATTTAAGTGCATGCATGGGTACTGGGAACTGATGGCCCATGTCCTATTTTCTATTCAGCCCCATAAATGATGAGAATCAGTTCTTCACTCACTAAGCAAGAGACTAGTAGAGTTTTCTCTGGGGAATTTCACTGTGCCAAGAGGAAAGACATAAAGAAATTGACACAAGAGGTTTTCCCACTAACTGTCTGAGTCTGATTCCCGCAAGTCTACATCCCACAGCCGTACTATCAGAATTTCCAATGAGCTTTGTAACAATGACTCAAAAACAGGATCTGGTAATTAAGGACTACCAAACACCTGAGGATAGTTTATACAGGTTCACCATCCCTTATCTGAAATGCTTGGGACAGACATGTTTTTGATTTCAAAATTCTTTTGGACTTTGGAATATTTGCATATACAAAATGAGGTAACTTGGGAATGAAACCCAAGTCTAAACAAGAAATTCATTTATGTTTCATATGCACTTTATACACATAGCCTGAAGGTGATTTTATACAATATTTTTAATAATTTTGTGCATGAAACAAAGTTTTGACTACATTTTGACTGAGACTCATCACATGAAGTCAGGTGTAGAATTTTCCACTTGTGGCATCACGTCAGCACTCAAAAGGCTTCGGATTTGGGAGCATTCCTATTTCAGATTTTTTAATTAGATATGCTTAACTTATGAAAAATACAGATCAAAACAAACATAAACAGACACAGCTCAAAGAAAACAGTGACTCTGCAAGGAGAAGAAACCTCTTATCTCCACACTTTTAAATAAGAAAAAATTGCAACCATGAAACAGGAACAGACGTCAAGTAAAGAAACACTAGGAGCTCCAAAAGGAGGCCCTGGACATTCTAAAAAAATCATATACTGGGAAAGAAAAACTAAAGAGAAGTTTCGAAGACAGCATTGAGAATCTCTTATAGAATATGTAGCAGACAGTAAAAAGGAGATGGAAAACAGGAAAGCAAAGATGAGGAAATATGAGGACCAGTCCAGGTGGTACAAACATAGATGATCACAGCCAGGTCATTGGATCCAAGGTCCTTGTGATATCAAAGGATCGTCACTGGGGCTGGGAGGTGCTTGAATGAGTGAGTTGAGAAGATAGTGTGTGAGAAGAAAACTAACAACTTGTAGTGTTAGAAGAGAAAACATGAGTGAGAACTTCACTGTAGTCATCTCAAATGCTACAACAAGGGCATATAAAATAAAGGTGAAAAAGCAATCATTAGATTTAGGTTGCTGGTCATTAGAAACTTGGCAACAAAGTTTCTTAGAAGACATAGAGGGAGAACCCAGATGGTGCTGGGCTGAATAGCGGTTGATAAATGAGAAAGTGAGAAAGTGCCTTTGGCTACCTTTTAAAATGTTATTTCTAGGGATGTAGGTGTGAATAGGAGTACGCTGTGCAGATGATGAATCTGCGTGACTTCATTGTCCATCACAATGCATAGTCTACAAGAAAGGTTCAGCCTCGGGGAGAGATTGAAGAAGCCCTCCTCCCATGCAATCTGCTTACAGTGAACTAAAGTTTCCGCAAAAACTAAACTAAACTAAAAAGGACACTAAGGTGTTCCAAGAACTATGAAGGACACTAGAGTGTTCCAAGAACTAAGAGAAAAGAGTGAGGCTAGTGTTATTTAAGTTAAAGTCGACTGAGGTGTCTGATGAGAAAAGAGCTAAGAACTCTCATTAACTTGTCAACACGGGGGATGTTGGTAACCTTACAAGGACGGTTTGGATGGTGTAGGAGACACCAAATTGAAGTGGGCAGAAAAGTCAATGGGGAAGATATTTTTGAATAAAGGTATTGCAATGGTACAAGATCCTGTAATGAGATAAGCTTCAAGCTACACTTATACCACAAATCATAAAAAGCATGAGCATAGGTAAGAACCGCCATGTCTCATCAAGGAATCTGGAAGCTTGTTCCTGTGGGAAACGCCTCAGAGCCGTCCTCCTCACAGGCTCAGTCACAGACACAGTGTGAGGACATCTGTGCCCTGGATATGGGTGGCTTTTGGAATATTTCCAGGGTCTTTCCCTGACTCCTCTTTGAGCTACCTTGACAATTGAGTACTGCAGATTTTTAACCTCAGATCTGAATCTCCCTACACATGGATCTTGTTATTCAGAGCTTCCCTTGCTTCTTGACACAGCTTCACTGAGAATCTGGGTATCCACAGCCTGGATGTCAAGCCCACACTGGCAGGAGCCCAACTGTCCCCACAGCAACCCTGGCTGCTAGAACCCAGGCTTAGAGCAAGCTCTAGCCCAGAAATGGAGAAGAGAGATGAGAAAGGAAGGAAGCAAATTGTAGGAAGAGGTGTGTATACAGCACCCTTAACATAAGTGACTCCATCTTAGAAAAAGACTCCATTTTACATTTCAAATGGTATCATGCCAACTAGGACCAGATATTCACTTAATCAATAAAAATTGCACCCAACCAGATAAGAACATAGGCAGGCATACTCTTTCACTATCAGTCCTTACCAGAGAGTCCTTCACCAGGGCACTCTGGCAATAAAAAGGGCAGGACTTCACCAGCTTGAGACAGCTGTCTTGATTGACCCCATCTTGCTGTCATTCATGATCAGCACTCAGCATCTATGGCTGAAGGCTCTGCCCAAATCAGACGCTGTTCCTTGCAAGACATTGCCATCCATCTGGATTAGGCCAAGACACTCTCCTTATCCACATCAGTCTCCTTGGACTAGTTTTTTAAGCATTTTTTTCCATCTCTTTTTCTCTTCATGTTAAATGTTATGTTGTTTAATGGGAAATGCTTAATCTATAACATTTATATATTGATTAAGTACACTATTATGCATGGTTTGCAATATTGACTGACTTGTGAAGTGGCTTGAGCCTGTGTGCCCACAGCTCTGACTACTGAGTGAACAGGACATCCTAAAGAGAAATGCCCTTGGGAATTCCTTGTAGCTTGTGGCTTTTATGATTGAAATTGCATCAATAAAATTCTGATTTTCTGGAATGACACAAACATGTATGGACCTGGTTATGTTTGACCTTGCACTACTCATGACAAGCTGTGTCTACGACAAGGGTGTTCATCACACAGTAGCATCTTGGGATCGTACCGGGATAACAGGGGATGATCAAGTTTGAGCACAATGCCTGGTATATGGAATGCACAAGATAAAAGTTTTGATTGTTGCGTTGGTGGTTGATATTGTTCTTCATACAGAACAATCAGCTCACCTGCCACCACTAACAGCAAAAAGGAAGGGGTCATGAAGAAATGAAAGTGAGGAATTATCATAATAATGCTGTAAGTTTAAGGTGCCAATTCACCTCAAATGTCACTGATGGGGAAAATGAGTCTTAGAGAAGGAAGAAATCAGCCCAAAGCTAGTAAGTGGCTGAACCAGCAGAGGAGCCAGTTTGTCTGCTTCTACACCACAGGGAAAGCATTTTACAATTCATCAAGATGCGACTACAGCACCTCATTTTTAAGGCATTTGCTTTTCCAATTAATGTAACCTTCCAGAACCAGATGCGCTGTCTACAATCTGAACTGAAACAAGCTGACTGCTCTTCAGGAGTTGAATGAGCAAAAGGTATTCCAGGGGTATTTTGTTCTCCAGCCGCTTTCAGCTAAAGGACTATCAGATTACAGAATTGGACCCAGAGGCAATCGTTCCTCTCCCCTTTTCCATTTCTCCCTAAGTTAGTCTTCATTTCATAACAGTCATTAGCTAAGCTCTGGGAATGAAGTGTAAAAATTTCCCCTCACCCCGGAGCCCTAACTGGCAGCAGTTCCTTGAAACTCCCGCAATCAGCGCTCCATTTAAGCATCAAAACCTTATCAATTAGGCCTCAATGTACAGGGATCACGTGGCCGGCCGGTCACGCTGAGCCGGCCGCTGAGGAGTACCAGAGGCCTCATTACGGCCTTGAGCTTTTGTAAAATTCCTGAATAAGCAGCCCATGGAGCGTCTGCAGAAGGGCTGCATTTTATTTTTTTATTTTTTTATTTTTTTTTTCACCCGGCTTTAACAACTGCTTTTACGGACAATTTAACACTGTGGGTTGCCAGCTGTGTTAATGCCTGACCCCCTTCCTTCATGATGTCGTGCCTTGTGAAATGGCTGTCAGATGCGGAGCCCATGCCCCCCTTCCCGAGAAATCTATGCCTTTCTTAACATCCGGGACTCAAGGACAAAGCAAGATTTTCTTCCCAGCTGCTGTGTGCACACAGGCCCTGGTACACACTACTACCTGCTAATTTGGGGGGCGTGGAGCAACTAAGTGAATGAAGTCTGTGTTGCTGGCACTGAGAAAACGTTAGGAATAGGAGTGGAGTGAGGAGGGAGTCATATCAGAGCGCAGCTGCCTCTTGGTGGTGGAGCAGCAGAGGAGGAGAGGCATACATGGTCTCCATAGGTAACTGTTTGGAGCGTCCACACTGAAGGGGCTGTTTCAGCACATTTATCGCTTTGGTTCTTGGCCCAGCCAAGAGAGGAACATGACTTACGTACTGTCTGGCTACTCTGGCTAAGCCTCCTGTAACTGGATCAACCTAGATCCAAGGCTTGCTTCTTCTAGTTAAAGATTGAGCAACTGACCTTTGTCAGTTTGCTTAGTACTGATTAGGCTCTAGGGGCATCTAATATATTGACCAAGTTCCTATTTTACTTATGGGTAAAACAGACTGCCATTAGGTTATTTTACAGTGAGAAATATTAGAACACTCTTGTTCCATGGTCTGTGTCTTCTATATTCTCTACCCTTAAGGCAGAAAGAGGCTTGAAATCTATTTCAAAGCTGTTAGAATACTCTGCAAATTTGTACCTGCAATTGCATCTAAAGAAACCTGAACTAAGGAAATCATTAGGACTTTATATGAATATTTAGTTACAGGAAGCATTGCTTATAGAAATCTAATATTTTGGGGGAATAAAAAACCTGAAAAGGATCATCTTTAAAAATATAATTTAGCCATGCATATGTATATTAAACTTTAAATTAATATTCATGCCATAGAAATATAGTATGACACTCCAGTTAACCAGCAGGCAATAGACTTCATTTTCTCGTAACGTGTTAGGCAAAATAACCTAAGCAATTTTCCTGCAGAGAAATAAATTCAGGACAAAATATATATAAGTATCTTGTGAAGGCATATAAATGATGAACAACCAAATAAAATGAGTATTTCTGTTACTGAGACTTTGGTTTCCAACTATGACTTCTCACTAAAAGAAAACAGAACTTCATGGAAAAGCAAAAGATTCTAAGCCTGGGGAAAGAAATTTATAAGATGAGCCTGAAGCATCCAGGGTCCTTTTGCAAGGGCTTCAGAAACGACTTGAAGAGACTCAGTGGCTAAAGACGAAACAAGATTTGTTTCAGTAAAGAGAATGCTTTTAATGGATTTAAATCTATCAAATAGATTTAAATCTATGGGTTCACATATATAGGTATATACACACACAGTAACAACTCATGTCTGTGTGTGTATATGTGCGCATGTTTGTATTATAACTAATCACTTCAGGTGAGTAAGAAACTAATGCATTACAGTAAACATTCGTACATAAACAAATCAAACATGTATTCTCCCTGTCCTATGTAAACTGCATCACTAGATAATCATCTAATTGATAAACAGAAGTATCTCTTTATAAAATTATTCAAATTTACAATGCAAATGAAATGATAAAATAAAAATATCACCATTTACCACCCCTGATTAATGAATAGATCAATGCATTGAGCATAAACAGATGCTAATATCACATAGAGACAGACAACCAGACACTGTGCGGCCCTTGGTGAAAGTGCACATCACCACCTACAGACCTGCCAAAGGGATTCAGCCTCTGGACCCAGGGAACAACCTGCAGGAAACAGAGGACAGAGGAAGTTGTGGAAACATCACCATGAATAGACAATCAGCAAAATCCATGCTGTAATTGTTTGTTTTCAATAGAAAATTGTAAAGAAAAGGGGGGGGGTCATAAATTAAAGAGTAAGAAAAAAAGGAAATAAAACATTAACACAACTAAATTTTAATGTCTATGAATGCACCCTTGGGTGATTAAGCTACATAGAAATCCAAGAACATGAATACTATAAAAGTCAGGATAATGACTACTTTTGGAGGGAAAAGGATATGTGGTTGATACAGAGCAGATGGAGACGGTGGTCAAGTCCTATTTCTTGTCCTGAGTGTTTGTATAAGGGTGTTTACTTTATATCTTAACCTATACATGTTTGTGCAGTACTCTGTATATGTTTATAACTTTACACGAAAAGTTTAAATATATTAAATGTGCCATTGATTTGGCAATAAGGCAAAAAAAAAAAAAATCCAGAAAGTTCAAAACGAGAATAAAAAGGGAAATTCATAGAGGTCAATGATAGCTGAAATCGGCTTTTGATCCTGAGGCCAAATGCTGAAGTTTGGTGTCTTCCAGCCTCTGTTTTGTGGATAACATCAGGCCTCAGTTGGTAATATCCCAGGATCTCTGTTGGAAGCAAATTAAAATCCTCTCTGGGCTGGGCGCGGTGGCTCACGCCTATAATCCCAGCACTTTTGGAGGCCGAGGCGGGCAGATCACCTGAGGTCGGGAGTTGGAGACCAGCTTGACCAACATGGAGAAAGCCCGTCTCTACTAAAAATACAAAATTAGCCAGGCGTGGTGGCGCATGCCTGTAATCCCAGCTACTTGGGAGGCTGAGGCAGGAGAATCGCTTGAACCTGGGAGGCAGAGGTTGCGGTGAGCTGAGATTGCACCATTGCACTCCAGCCTGGGCAAGGAGAGCTAAACTCCATCTCAAAAAAAAAAAAAAAAAAAAATCCTCTCTGAAACAGCACAGCTTCAACTCCAGCATCAAAAAGTTCCCATAGATAAACATAAAGTTCCAAAGAGCATGAGCTTATAGTGAAAATGCCAGAACTCACAAGAAAACAAGGAACTCTGACGGGGAGACAGCAGAAACAACTGGCATCAGAATCAGGCCTGTGAAGAATTCAGATGCTGAAGTTAGAAAAAAATCATAGATAATTAGTGTGCTCAGTATGTTTAAAGAAAGCAAAATACTGAAAGTCTGACAAGTAGATTTTTTTAAAGCATCTAATGAAATTTCATAAATAAAAATAAATAACTGAAATTTACAACATGACAGAGGCACATCCAACTAGTTTCACGCATGATGAACAGCCTGTGGCAGAGCAATGGTCTTGCCAAGAATAACTGAAAAAGAGAATAAAATACAGACCAACATCTATTTGAGGAAATCTTAGAATGAAAAAGGCAGTCAGGTTTTAAGAGGAAAAAAATTGGGAAAAATGGGAAACCTCAGAATGAACTGACATTCTGCAGCAGCTTTTTACCTAGCTGTATTCATTAATTTGTGGTGCAGAACAACAGCCTGATGGCCAAGCCAGAGATCTTCAGCCCAGAGACAATAACCAGTAGGTGGAGAAAACAGGGCATCTTCTGACAGTAAAGAAAGAAAAAATTACACACTTGAGGGGCCAGATGCTTAAGTGAGAAAGGAAAGGTGAAGATCAGAACCTAAAGGTATCATTTTTTTTTTCTTTCAAGACGTAGAACAAATTCTGAAGCTGCTTGGGACAGAAGGCTGAGAGACCGAACGAAAGGTCCTTGTAAAAGCAGAGTGGTGTGTTTTTGGTGGTTTCACATTGCCGAGAATACAAAGATCAGGTTTTGAGGTCTGCCAGTGGAAAGAGGCCTTAGTGAGCATTCCAGGCTGCTGTTTGGAAAACTTGGAGCAAGGACAAACCACAGTCAGAAGAAAGCAGGTGGAGCGCAATAATAGCCAAACTGTTGTTAATGGTGTCAAAACATATACAGAATTAAACTGCAAAGTAATATTAACATAAAAGAAGAATTTAATAGAGTTAAAGTATTATGTGGTTTATGCCTTCTCAAATGATTTTAAGTTCTATTGAACCTGGGACAGCATGTTGCAATCTCTATATTTACCACGGAAATTAAGTAAAATATATGCATAATCAAACAGATGAAAACAAAAATAAATTATAATATCTGATTAATCCAAAAGTAGGCTAAAATAAACAAATACAAGTTACTGGAACAAAGATAAAACAAATAGCAAAGTGGTGAATAGATACTTAACTATGTTAGCAATTTCATCAAATGCAAATTAGATGAAATCCAATTAAAACACTAAGATGGACACAGAATAGGCATTCTTCTCAACTTCATGACTTCATGTAGAAAAATTTCTCCAAAATTGGCCAAATGCTGGATCATAACCCAAGCCTCAATAAATTTCAAAGAATTAAGATCTTCAGAATGTATTGCCTGACCAAAATGAATTTAAGCTGCAAATAAATGAATAAAGATAGGCAGAAAATCTCTATTATGAAATTAACCAGTATGCTTTTAAATAAACTATAGGTCAAGAAGAAATCACAGAGTAAATTAAAAATATTTTAAACTGGATAAAAATAAAAAGATTAGGTACCAAAACTTATCAGATGTACAAAATATGTATTTAGAAGGATATTTATATCTGAAAAATCAATTATCTAAGAGTGTATCTCCAGGCACTGGAAAAAATAATAGCAAATTAAGCCCATAGAAAGTACAAAAAAAAAGGATAAATGTATAAATGAATATATTTTTTAAATATGCAGAATAGAAATTAATACAATGAAAAGTGGGTACTTTGAAACCAATAATAAAATTATAGACCTCTTGCAAGACTGAAAAAGAAAATAAAGCAGAAAAATACAGATTAACAAGATCAGAAATGAAATAAGAGATACCACTAGAAAATTTTAAAATAGTGAATATGTAACAATATACGTTATGATAACAAATCAGAAATTTGTGATGACATAAACAATATCTTGGTAGTACTCGTTTTTTTCTTCCTGCTTGACATCATCCACGCCCTTGATCTATGCATACCACGCACAGACGTTGGGCTTGGCCCTGTGCCTTGATTTGTCTAATGGAGCATGAACTGCCATCCAGTGTCTTAGATGTGTTTGCATGGTTTGGCTTTGTTGCTTATCTTTTTTTTTTATCTACCAGAAGAAAAACAGGCCGTATGTAGACTAAAATAGGCTTGCGAAGCTGGCCTAAACCTAAGCTACAATATAGAACCACATCTGACCTACAGATCTGTGAAAACAACAGCGAAACCAATGCTGATGGCAAACCACTTAGTTTCGGGGTTATTTAGCGTTATTGCAATCAGTTTTGACTAGTACACCCCTGGGGGAGGGGAGAGGGGGGTAATTTACCAATATTGAAAAAAGAAGAAATAGAAAATCTGAATATTCCTGTATCTAGTAGAGTGTGAATTTACTGTAAAATAATTATGCATTATAAATACAAATGTCCTCAGGCCTTGTTAACTTCATCAGTAACTTTTTCTAAATTATTTAAGAAAGAAACATTATCAATATTGCAAAAATTTATTTAGAATATTGAAAAAATGAATATTCCATAGCTCATTTTAAAAAGCCATTATTGCCTGAATTACACATTGTAACAAGGACATTATAAGAAAAATTAAAACTAATCTCTCTCATAAACATTCATAAGCATAGATACAAAAATAAGTAATAAAATGATAGAAAGCATAATCCAGTGATATGTCAAAACGGTAATATATCACGGACCAAGTGGACTTTAGTCAAGGTAGGCAAGGTTGGTTAAATTCTAAAATCAATCATCATAGTTTATCACAGTGGAGAGAAAACAAGAAAATAATATAATCATTTTAATAGAGGCAGAAAAAGCACTTGACACAATTTAGTCCTCAATAATAAAACACACATAGCAAATTGAGAGTAGAAGGAAACTTTCTTATTCTGATATATGGTTTTAAAATAGTTAAAAGAAAACATCCTTTCCTTTTAGAAATATTGATAGCTTCTACGTTGAATTTGGAAAGAAGTAATTATAAATACAACCAGTTCTATTCAACACTGATCTAGTGATCCTTGCAAGAGTACTAGTAAGGAGAAAAGAGTATTAAAATTAGAAAGAACAAATAAAACTGTATTGCTTCAGATATGGTATGACAGTGTTCAAAGAAAAAATTATAGATAAATTATTAGAATTGTTAGTGAATTTAGCAAGATACCTAGACAAAATCAACAAACAAAAATCTATTTTTGTACAAGTACAAAGAAATATAAATGAAAACTTAAACTAAATTATCTATAACAGCATAGACATTTCAAATGTCTAATGAAAGATGTGCAAGACTATATAATAAAAACACTAGTGAGGGAAATTTTTAAAGATCAAAATAAATGAATAATAAAACCATGTTCAAAGAAGCACAATAAAAATTTTCAATAAAAGTGTGTTAGATCAAATGGATATCCATATAAAAAAGAAAAACGCTTTATCTCTACCTAACACTCTGTAAACATAATTCCATATAGGTCATAGCTCTAAAGATTAAAGATAAAACAATAAAGATTTTAGGAAAAAAAACAAGAGCTATCCCCATGAACTTATAGTAGGCAAAAATTTCTTTAATAATGCATACAATCACCAACCATAAAAAATACAATTGATTCCTTATAGTATATTAAAACCAGGAAATTTTTCTCAGCAAAAGGCATTGTTAAGAGTGTGAAAAGGTAAACCATAGAGTGGGAGAAGATATTTGTACAATGAAAGACTCACATCTAGAATATTTAAGACTTTTACATGTTAATATAAAAGTGCAGACAACTTAAAAGAAAAAGGGGCAAAACTCTTGAATAAACATTCCCCAAAACAGGATATCCAAATGGCCAATGAAGATATAAAATGAGTTTAATTCCATTAGCCAAAGAAATGCCAATTAAAACCACAAAGTGACTACGCAGTCTCCAGAATGGCTCAGACACAAAAGGTAGACAATTCCAAGTCCAAGGATGTGGAAAAACTAGAAGTAGAATTGCTATAAGAAGTTTGGAAAAGTGTTGGCAGTATCTGTTATGAATATCTATGAACCAACACTTCTATTTGATTACAAAGAAACAGATATATAGACGCATGCCAAAAGAAATATACAACAAAGTTCACAGAAGTACTCTTTGTAATAGACAAATACTGAAATTAACTCAAATGTCTATGGATGGTGGAATGGACAGAAACAATAACATATTCTACAAGGACAAAATAAACAAACTACATTAACATGTAGCAACATGATGAATCTCACAAACACATTGTTGAGGAACAGAAGCCAGATATAAATTATTACATACTGTAGACTTATGGTGTATTAAGTTTACAAAAAGGTGAAGTTAATCTACAGTTTTAGAAGGTAGGATAGTTTGTTTGTTTTTTTTGAGACAGAGTCTCGCTCTGTTGCCCAGGCTGGAATGCAGTGGTGCGATCTTGGCTCACTGCAAGCTCTTCCCCCTGGGTTCATGCCATTCTCCTGCCTCAGCCTCCCAAGTAGCTGGGAATACAGTTATTAACTTTATATTAAATACAAAGGGCTAGTTTAGACGAAGGATCATGAGGAAAGCCTCTAGAAGGCTATAATGCCCTAATTTCTTGATTTAGGTTGCCATCCATTGGTATGTTTACTGCTTAAATTTGTTTTCAAACTAAGCACCTCTACTATCTGCCATTTTATGTGGGTATGATATATTACAATTGAAAAATTAAATCAGCCATCAAATACAAGTATTTTCAGATAAGCCAAACAGAGAGCATTATACCAACAGACTGTATAGGAAGACATTTCTAAAGGTTTTGATATGGAATAAGTAAATTGAACCCAGAAAGAAGATATGAAATAAAAGCAATAGAGATTAGCAAAGAAATTAGCAAATAGGTCATTAAATCTAAACAAATATGGACTTAATAAGATAGTAGCAATAATTTGTAATCTGTTGGATTTAAAATGTATTGAAAGGAGGGGTGGAGCCAAGGTGGCCGAATAGGAACAGCTCTGGTCTACAGCTCCCAGCGTGGGCGACAAAGAAGTCAGGTGATTTCTGCATTTCCGTTTGAGGTACCGGGTTCTTCTCACTAGGGAGTGCCAAACAGTGGGTGCAGTCGACACAGCGCACTGTGCACGAGCCCAAGCAGGGCGAGGCATTGCCTCACTTGGGAAGCGCAAGGGGTTAAGGAGTTCCCTTTCCTAGTCAAAGAAAGGGTCAACAGACTTCACCTGGAAAATCAGGTCAGTCCCACCCTAATACTGCGCTTTTCCAACAGGCCTGGAAAACGGCACAACAGGAGATTGTGTCCCGCACCTGGCTAGGAGGGTCCTATGCCCACGGAGTCTTGCTGATTGCTAGCACAGCAGTCTGAGATAAAACTGCATGGCGGCAGCCAGGCTGGGGGAGGGGCACCCACCATTGCCCAGGCTTGCTTAGGTAAACAAAGCAGCCAGGAAGTTCGAACTGGGTGGAGCCCACCACAGCTCAAGGAGGCCTGCCTGCCTCTGTAGGCTCCACCTCTGGGGGCAGGGCACAGACAAACAAAAATTCAGCAGGAACCTCTGCAGACTTAAATGTCCCTGTCTGACTGACAGCTTTGAAGAGAGAAGTGGTTCTCCCAGCACGCAGCTGGAGATCTGAGAACAGACAGACTGCCTCCTAAAGTGGGTCCCTGACCCCCGAGCAGCCTAACTGGGAGGCACCCCCCAGTAGGGACAGACTGACACTTCACTCAGCTGGGTAATCCTCTGAGACAAAACTTCCAGAGGAAATATCAGACAGCTGAATTTGTGGTCTCACGAAAATCCACTGTTCTGCAGCCACCGCTGCTGACACCCAGCAAAACAGGGTCTGGAGTGGACCCTAGCAAACTCCAACAGACCTGCAGCTGTGGATCCTGTCTGGTAGAAGGAAAACTAACAAACAGAAAGGACATCCACACCAAAAACCCATCCGTACATCACCAACATCAAAGACCAAAAGTAGATAAAACCACGAAGATGGGGAAAAAACAGAGCAGAAAAACTGGAAACTCTAAAAAGCAGAGCACCTCGCCTGCTCCAAAGGAACGCAGTTCCTCACCAGCAACGGAACAAAGCTGGACGGAGAATGACTTTGACGAGTTGAGAGAAGAAGGCTTCAGACGATCAAACTACTCTGAGCTACGGGAGGAAATTCCAAACAATAGCAAAGAAGTTAAAAACTTTGAAAAAAAATTAGACGAATGGATAACTAGAATAACCAATGGAGAGAAGGGCTTAAAGGAGCTGATGGAGCTGAAAGCCAAGTATTGAGAACTACACAAAGATTGCAGAAGCCTCGGTAGCAGATGCGATCAACTGGAAGAAAGGGTATCAGTGATGGAAGATGAAATGAATGAAAAGAAGTGAGATGGGAAGTTCAGAGAAAAAAGAATAAAAAGAAACTAACAAAGCCTCCAAGAAATTTGGGACTATGTGAAAAGACCAAACCTACGTCTGATTGGTGTACCTGAAAATGACGGGGAGAATGGAACCAAGTTGGAAAACACTCTGCAAGATATTATCCAGGAGAACTTCCCCAATCTAGCAAGGCAGGCCAACATTCAGATTCAGGAAATACAGAAAACGCCACAAAGATACTCCTCGAGAAGAGCAACTCCAAGACACATAATTGTCAGATTCACCAAAGTTGAAATGAAGGAAAAAATGTTAAGGGTGGCCAGAGAGAAAGATCGGGTTACCCACAAAGGGAAGCCCATCAGACTAACAGCTGATCTCTTGGCAGAAACTCTACAAGCCAGAAGAGAGTGGGGGCCGATATTCAACATTTTTAAAGAAAAGAATTTTCAACCCAGAATTTCATATCCAGCCAAACTAAGCTTCATAAGTGAAGGAGAAGTAAAATACTTTACAGACAAGCAAATGCTGAGTGATTTTGTCACCACCAGGCCTGCCCTAAAAGAGCTCCTGAAGGAAGCACTAAACATGGAAAGGAACAACCGGTACCAGCCCCTGCAAAAACATGCCAAATTGTAAAGACCATCGAGGCTAGGAAGAAACTGCATCAACTAACGAGCAAAATAACCAACTAACATCATAATGACAGGATCACACTCACACATAACAATATTAACTTTAAATGTAAATGGGCTAAATGCTCCAATTAAAACACACAGACTGGCAAACTGGATAAGGAGTCAAGATCCATCAGTGTGCTGTATTCAGGAAACCCATCTCACGTGCAGAGACACACATAGACTCAAAATAAAGGGATGGAGGAAGATCTATCAAGCAAATGGAAAAAAAAAAAGGCAGGGGTTGCAATCCTAGTCTCTGATAAAATAGACTTTAAACCAACAAAGATCAAAAGAGACAAAGAAGGCCATTACATAATGGTAAAGGGATCAATTCAACAAGAAGAGCTAACTATCCTAAATATATATGCACCCAACACAGGAGCACCCAGATTCATAAAGCAAGTCCTCAGTGACCTACAAAGGGACTTAAACTCCCACACAATAATAATGGGAGATTTTAACACCCCACTGTCAACATTAGACAGATCAACGAGACAGAAAGTTAACAAGGATATCCAGGAATTGAACTCAGCTCTGCACAAAGTGGACCTAATAGACATCTACAGAACTCTCCACCCCAAATCAACAGAATATACATTCTTTTCAGCACCACACCACACCTATTCCAAAATTGACCACATAGTTGGAAGTAAAGCTCTCCTCAGCAAATGTAAAAGAACAGAAATTATAACAAACTTGTCTCTCAGACCACAGTGCAATCAAACTAGAACTCAGGATTAAGAAACTCACTCAAAACCGCTCAACTACATGGAAACTGAACAACCTGCTCCTGAATGACTATTGGGTACATAATGAAATGAAGGCAGAAATAAAGATGTTCTTTGAAACCAACGAGAACAAAGACACAACATACCAGAATCTCTGGGACACATTCAAAGCAGTGTGTAGAGGGAAATTTATAGCACTAAATGCCCACAAGAGAAAGCAGGAAAGATCCAAAATTGACACCCTAACATCACAATTAAAAGAATTAGAAAAGCAAGAGCAAACACATTCAAAAGCTAGCAGAAGGCTAGAAATAACTAAAATCAGAGCAGAACTGAAGGAAATAGAGACACAAAAAACCCTTCAAAAAATTAATGAATCCAGGAGCTGGTGTTTTGAAAAGATCAACAAAATTGATAGACCACTAGCAAGACTAATAAAGAAGAAAAGAGAGAAGAATCAAATAGATGCAATAAAAAATGAAAAAGAGGATATCACCATCAATCCCACAGAAATACAATCTACCATCAGAAAATACTACAAACACCTCTATGCAAATAAACTAGAAAATCTAGAAGAAATGGATAAATTCTTTGACAAATACACCCTCCCTAGACTAAACAAGGAAGAAGTTGAATCTCTGAATAAACCAATAACAGGCTCTGAAATTGTGGCAATAATCAATAGCCTACCAACCAAAAACAGTCCAGGACCTGATGGATTCACAGCCGAATTCTACCAGAGGTACAAGGAGGAACTGGTACCATTCCTTCTGAAACTATTCCAATCAATAGAAAAAGAGAGAATCCTCCCTAACACATTTTATGAGGCCAGCATCATCCTGATACCAAAGCCTGGCAGAGACATAACCAAAAAAGAGAATTTCAGACCAATATCCTTGATGAACATTGATGCAAAAATCCTCAATAAAATACTGGCAAACCGGCCGGGCGCGGTGGCTCACGCTTGTAATCCCAGCACTTTGGGAGGCCGAGGCGGGCAGATCTCAAGGTCAGGAGATCGAGACCACGGTGAAACCCCATCTCTACTAAAAATACAAAAAAAATTAGCCGGGCGTGGTGGCGGGCACCTGTAGTCCCAGCTACTCGGAGAGGCTGAGGCAGGAGAATGGCATGAACCCAGGAGGCGGAGCTTGCAGTGAGCCGAGATCGCGCCACTGCACTCCAGCCTGGGCGACAGAGCGAGACTCCGTCTCAAAAAAAAAAAACAAAAACAAAAAAAAAAACAAAAAAAATTCTGGCAAACCGAATCCAGCAGCACATCAAAAAGCTTATCCACCATGATCAAGTGGGCTTCATCCCTGGGATGCAAGGCTGGTTCAACATACGCAAATCAATAAATGTAATCCAGCATATAAACAGTACCAAAGACAAAAACCACATGATTATCTCAATAGATGCAGAAAAGTCCTGTGACAAAATTCAACAACCCTTCATGCTAAAAACTCTCAATAAATGAGGTATCAATGGGACGTATCTCAAAATAATAAGAGCTATCTATGACAAACCCACAACCAATATTATACTGAATGGGCAAAAACTGGAAGCATTCCCTTTGAAAACTGGCACAAGACAGGGATGCCCTCTCTCATCACTCCTATTAAACATAGTGCTGGAAGTTCTGGCCAGGGCAATCAGGCAGGAGAAGGAAATAAAGGGTATTCAATTAGGAAAAGAGGAAGTCAAATTATCCCTGCTTGCAGATGACATGATTGTATATCTAGAAAACCCCATCATCTCAGCCCAAAATCTCCTTAAGCTGATTAGCAACTTCAGCAAAGTCTCAGGATACAAAATTAATGTACAAAAATCACAAGCATTCTTGTACACCAATCACAGACAAACAGAGAGCCAAATCATGAGTGAACTCCCATTCACAATTGCTTCAAAGAGAATAAAATACCTAGGAATCCAACTTACATGGGATGTGAAGGACCTCTTCAAGGAGAACTACAAACCAGTGCTCAATGAAATCAAAGAGGATACAAACAAATGGAAGAACATTCCATGTTCATGGGTTGGAAGAATCAATATCATGAAAATGGCCATACTGCCCATAATTTATAGATTCAATGCCATCCCCATCAAGCTACCAATGACTTTCTTCACAGAATTGGAAAAAACTACTTTAAAGTTCGTATGGAACCAAAAAAGAGCCCGCATCGCCAAGTCAATCCTAAGCCAAAAGAACAAAGCTGGAGGGATCACGCTACCTGACTTCAAACTATACTACAAGGCTACAGTAACCAAAACAGCCTGGTACTGCTACCATAACAGAGACATAGATCAATGGAACAGAACAGAGCCCTCAGAAATGATGCCGCATATCTACAACTATCTGATCTTTGACAAACCTGACAAAAACAAGAAATGGGGAAAGGATTCCCTATTTAATAAATGGTGCTGGGAAAACTGGCTAGCCATATGTAGAAAGCTGAAACTGGATCCCTTCCTTACACCTTATACAAAAATTAGTTCAAGATGGATTAAAGACTTAAATGTTAGACCTAAAACCATTAAAATCCTACAAGAAAACCTAGGCAATACCATTCAGGACATGGGCGTGGGCAAGGACTTCATGTCTAAAACACCAAAAGCAATGGCAACAAAAGCCAAAATTGACAAATGAGATCTAATTAAACTAAAGAGCTTCTGCACAGCAAAAGAAACTACCATCAGAGTGAACAGGCAACCTACAGAATGGGAGAAAAATTTTGCAACCTATTCATCTGACAAAGGGCTAATATCCAGAATCTACAATGAACTCAAACAAATTTACAAGAAAAAATCAAACAACCCCATCAAAAAGTGGGCGAAGGACATGAACAGGCACTTCTCAAAAGAAGACATTTATGCAGCCAAAAAACACATGAAAAAATGCTCATCATCATTGACCATCAGAGAAATGCAAATCAAAACCACAGTGAGATACCATCTCACACCAGTTAGAATGGCCATCATTAAAAAGTCAGGAAACAACAGGTGCTGGAGAGGATGTGGAGAAATAGGAACACTTTTACACTGTTGGTGGGACTGTAAACTAGTTCAACCATTGTGGAAGTCAGTGTGGCGATTCCTCAGGGATCTAGAACTAGAAATATCATTTGACCCAGCCATCCCATTACTGGGTATATACCCAAAGGACTATAAATCATGCTGCTATAAAGACAAATGAACACGTATGTTTATTGCGGCACTATTCACAATAGCAAAGAGTTGGAACCAACCCAAATGTCCAACAACGATAGACTGTATTAAGAAAATATGGCACATATACACCATGGAATACTATGCAGCCATAAAAATGATGAGTTCATGTCCTTTGTAGGGACATGGATGAAACTGGAAACCATCATTCTCAGTAAACTATCGCAAGGACAAAAAACCAAACACCGCATGTTCTCACTCATAGGCAGGAATTGAACAATGAGAACTCATGGACACAGGAAGGGGAACATCACACTCCGGGGACTGTTGTAGTGTGGAGGGAGGGGGGAGGGACAGCATTAGGAGATATACCTAATGCTAAATGACGCGTTAATGGGTGCAGCAAACCAACATGGCACATGGATACATATGTAACAAACCTGCACATTGTGCACATGTACCCTAAAACCTAAAGTATAATAATAATAAAAAAATAAAATAAAATAAAATAAAACCAAAAAAGTATTGAAAGAATTATTATTTGATAAAAATATCAGTAAAAAGAGAATAAGCAAAAAGTGTTACAAAGTTTTTTTGACTTATTAGTTATTAAATTTACTGATTTTAATTATTATGTGATATAATTGTTGGATAAAGACTAAAATTGTAGCAGTAGTTTATACAATTTATAAACTAGTAGATGAGATAAAAATCTTGAAATATAAAAGAAAAATGTATATTTATACACATATGTATATACACACAGACACATTGTGTTAGTTATCTATTATATAACAAATTACTACCAAAACTAAGCTTAAAACAACAAACATGTATTATCTTACAGTTACAACTATACTATCTTACAGTTATAGAAACTATAAGATAATAAATCAGGAATTAATATAAATCAGGGTCAGGAATTAAGGAGTGGCTTAGTTGTGTAGTTCTGGCTCTATATTTCTTACGAGATTGCATTAAAGATGTTTCTCAGGGTTGTAGTAATCTGAAGGTCTGACTGTGGCCGGGAGATCGGCTTCCAGGATTACTCACCTGGCTATTTGCAGAGAGCCTCTGTTCCTTGCTAGCTGTTGGTCAGGGACCTTAGTTCCTTGCCACATGGGCTTCTCCATGTGAGTGCTCACAAGGTGGCAGGCAGTTGGCTTCCCCAGAGTGGCTCTTTAGTGCATGAGAGAAAAAGCAACAAGATGGAACTTGCGATGTCTTTTATAACCAACTCTTGGAAATGGCATGCCATCATGTCAGCCATATTCTGTTGATCACATAAAACAAAAATGGTACGATGTGGGAAGGGCTTACACAGGGAGGAGGATGCCAAGAAGTGAGACTATCTTGAAGGTTGGCTACTATCACATTCAATTAATAAAAAGACTTAAAAAAGAAAATAAGAAAATAAGGGAACATAATAAATATAAGAAAAAGAAAGACAATGAGGTGGGATAATATAACATTATAATAATAAAATATCAGTAATTATAGTAAATATAAATTTATTACTTTTCTAGTTAAAAATGGGGAGAGTCAGGATGAACAAAAATAGAAAATCTAGCTCTGTGTTCTTTATAAGAGACACACTTAAAACATAAAGACGCTGAAGGGTTAAAAATTGAAACATTTGCTGAAAAGACACAAAAACCAAAACTCACACCTGTAATCCCACCACTTTGGTATGCCAAGGCAGGAGGATTGCTTGGACGCAGGAGTTTGAGGCCAGCCTGGGCAACATAATGAGACCCCATCTCTACCACAAAAAAAAAAAAAAAAAAATTAGCCAGGCATAGTGACACATGCCTGTAGTCCTACCTACTTGGGAGGCTGAGGCAGGAGGATTGCTTGAGCACAGGAGGTCAAGGCTGCAGTGAGCTGTGATCATCCCACGGCACTCCAGCCTGGGCAAAAGAACAAGACCCTGTCTCAAAAAATAAAATAAAACAAAAAATAATAAATAAATTTAAATGTAAAAAAGCAAAACCGGTGTGGCTATGTTAATATCACGAAAAAATAGACTTTAAGGCAAAGTATTACTAGCAAGAAATATAGTCAGCTCATAATGATCCATTTTCAAGTATGATACAATTTGAAACTTCTATGACACTAATAGCTTTGCATGAGGAAATCTGAAGCAAATATTAACAAATTTTGAGGGGAAAAGTGATGCAACATACATGACTGTGAAAAATTTTAATGTCCTTCTCGGTCTTCGATAGATGAAAATGTGTGAGGATAAAGAATTTTGAGCAATGCTCCAAGCTGTAGCTATGACGGCGCGCGGGACTCCGAGCCGCTTCTTGGCCGGTGTTCTCCACAACGGACTGCGTCGCTACGTGCAGCAGCTGCAGCGTCTGAGCTTCAGCGTCAGCCGCGACGGCGCCTGGTCTCGCGGCACCAGGGAGTTCGTGGAGCGGGAAGTGATCGACTTCGCCCGACGGAACCCTGGGGTCCTAATATATGTAAACTCGCGTCCGTGCTGCGTGCCCAGAGTAGTGGCCGAATACCTTAACGGGCCTGTGCGCGAGGAGAGCATCCACCGCAAGTCGGTCGAGGAGATCTCGATGCTGGTGCAGAAGCTGGCCGACCAGTCGGGCTTGGACGTGATCCGCATCCGCAAGCCCTTCCACACCGACAACCCTAGCATCCAGGGCCAGTGGCACCCCTTCACCAACAAGCCGACCACGTTCCGCGGGCTACGCCCCTGAGAGGTTCAGGATCCTGCCCCAGCCCAGGTGCAAGCACAGTGAAGAGTTGCCCCACCAACTCCAGCCCCAGGCTTTGGACTGTTTCTTCAGTAAAGGTGGTTCTTCCTCTCTGGGATTCCAAGCGCAGGCAAATGGAACCCATCAATGGGCAAGCTGACAGAGCTTCTGCTTGGGGTAATGAAGAGCTGCCTGTTTCTTTCCAGTGCCTGCTTCTAGGGGCAGTGACCTTGTGAACCACTCATGTTTATGGAAGTGGCATCCCTAAAACCTGAGATGACGAAGACTTCAAGGGTTTTACCGGGCCCTTGTTTTTTAAATCCAAATTGATAATAATGATCTCAAAACACAGTGAGAGGTCTGAAGGCTGGCTTCTGAAGAATCCCTGATGTCTTACTGGTACAACCACTGAACTATGGAGAGCTCTGCTGTGATGGGCTAGGCACTTTATATCTGTGTGAATACAGATTTATAAAACTGAGGTTAATAAACTTATCCAAGGTCACATTTCAGGTCTGTCTTCAAAATGTGTGCATATGTTAAGCACAAGCCTTAGTTTTCATTTTAAAACTAGACACAGAACACATAACAACCCTGAGGTGGTTAGTATCAAAGGCCAAGTGATTAATCTAGGCCTGACCCCTGAAAGGGAGAGGGGAGTGATTTTCAGACCAAGCCCTGGCTAACAAGCTTTCTCTGGTCTTAGCTATACATCTCCTTCCCCCCACGTCCCTCTTTGTGCAGAAATAAAATCCATGTCCCTTGAGCCAGCTGGTGGGGGGTGCTGAGAACCTTGGGGAAGGGCAGGAAGGCTGATATTAATGAGTATTTTCTAATCTTAATTTAAAAAAGGGGGATGGTGGGGAAATGAGAGCCAGGAAATAAAAGTCTAGAAACCCCTGTAAAAAAAAAAAAAAAAGAATTTTGAGCAATAAAATTGTCAGTCTTGTCTAGTGTACATTTATAAAGTACCAGTCAACAATTGAAGCATATACTTTCTTTTTAAGCATACATGAAACATTTACAAATATTGACCACATAAATAGCCATAAATCAAATCTCAACAAATGTCAAAAATGGGAATTCTTATAATCCAACGAAGTTATTAGCAAAAAGATAATTGGAAAAAGAACATTAATTTGGAAATTTAAAAATTCTTGTAAATAGGCATCAATGACAAAAACACAATGGCAATAAGATACTATTTACTCTTTTAATACCGCACAATCACCAAGATGCTTGTGATCTGATGTCAAAATAAACATTATTAAATCCTTAGGCTAGAGGAGAGGAAATTATTTTTAGACAAATTAAATATCCAAATTCATACACTTAAAAAAGAATAACATAAGAAAAGAAAGAATAAATATGAGAAGAAATTGATAAACTAGAAGAAAAAAACATAAAGGCCTAAAGTGAGTTCATTTTAAAGACTGAAAAAGTGACCGATCACCGCCCAGACTGACCACAAAAAAAAGAGAAGATACAAATAAACAGTATTAGAAAAAAAAATTAGAACGCAGCCACAGACATAGTAGCCATTCAAAATATTCAAAATATATAATTATCATCTTTATGTTAATAAAGATGAAAATTTAGATGAGAGGGACAAACACCTAGAAAATCTACATAATTCACTCAATCTAAAAAGACAATTCTGAATAATTCTATAATAATTTACATAATCGAATCAATAGTTCCAAACCTTTTCCCAAAGTAATACCAAGGTCAGAAAATTTTACAAGTGGGTTCTATTAATCTATCTGAAAACAATAAATTCCAGTTTTACTCAATTTCTACCAGTGTAGAGAAAAACACACAACACCCCAAATATTTTTATAATATCATCTTTAATACTGCGCTGCAAGCAGATAAGGAAAATATGAGAAAGAAAAATTATATGACAATTTTACTTGTAAACATAGAAGCAAAAATCCCAAACAAAATACTAGCAACCAATAAAGCTGTACAGTAAAGGTTTATAAAATAAATGACTTAATTGGCTTTTTGTGGGAATTCAAAGATAGTTTATAATCAGAAAATCAACTAATGTTATTTATAACACTAACAGACATAGGATCACCTCAATAGATGAATAATATCATTTATCAAAATAACCAGCACTTAATTATAAAATCTCTTTGTAAATTAGAAATTCAAAGGAACTTTTTTAGCCTTTCTAGTATCATCAACCAAAGAAAAAGATGGTGAATGGAGGAATGGAAGCAAGACCATGTTTAATGGTAAAACTTGGAAAGCATTTTCTTTAAAATCAGAAATACAAACAGAATTCTCGTTTTTGTTCTTTCTAGTTAGTTTGGAGGGTCCAGAAAAAAAAAAAAAAGAGAGAGAGAACTGTGAAGAATGAAATAAAACTGATACCATTGACTGATGAGATTCTTGAGGTAGAAAAACCAGAAAAACATAAAAGTATAGAAAAAGCAGTAATATTTTAAATAATAATATTTTTCCAAGTTTTCTGCTTCTTATGCACAACTCATTTTCATTTATTATACTAGACTTAAATACATAGATTACATAATTTTTAAAAGATGTCATTACTGCTGAAACCAAAAATGTGAAATACTCCTAGTATAAAACTAGCAAAATGTGCGCAAACCTTTATGTATACACAATGTATATACCATCTATATTTATTGAAAGAAATTAAAGGGAACCTGAATAAATGTAGAAATATTCTGTTTTGTGGAACAGCAGATGCATTGCAAAACTGTCAGTTCTCCCTGCATTGACCCACAGAATGATTTAATTTAGATGAAAATCCCATTAAGTTAGTAATTTTCTTTGTAACTAAAGGTGTTTCTGAACTTTTTTGGTACAGCAAAAGTCTAAGAACCACCAAGACACTTCTGAATCTATCAGATGATTTAGGAGGACATTTTCTACCAGCTATTAACACTTATAAACTGTGGTAAAACTGTCCAGTAATAGATCAATAGATAAATAGAACAGAATGAGAGCCCAAAAAGTGACCGGCATATAAATGGAAAATTGATATATGTCAGAACTGGCATTGCCAATTAGCAAAGAAAGGAAAGAGTTTTAAATCAATGATTTTAGGGCAATTAATTTTTCATTTGAAGGAAACAAAACTGATTCCTTAGGCCTCATCATACACAACATTTTATCTTAGTTGGATTAAATATCATGTAATTTTAAAAACACATTGTGGACCCTAAAGAAAATAAATAGACAAACCAGAAATGGGAAGCTTATCTTTGTAGACTTTTGTAATATTTGACATGTTTTAGTATAGAGAATATATAAAGAATGATATGAAGCAATAAAAAAAAGGAAACCAAATTAAAAGTTGGCCAAGGGTTTGAATTCTTTCACAGAAAAGAAAAATGTTCGGCCACAAACATAAGAAAATATGTTCACCATGGCTAACAAGGAGGTACATGTAAGTTAAAACCATAATACAATGGCATTTGACAGTCATGAAATAGGCAAAAATTAGAAAGTCTGACTCTTCAAAGTGATGAAAAATACAGGAAATAGGCCTAGCACAGTGGCTCATTGCCTGTAATCCTAGCATTGTGGGAAACTGAGGCAGAGGGATTGCTTGAGCTCAGTAGTTCTAGACCAGCTTGGGCAACATAGTGAGACACCCCACCATCTCTACAACAAATGAAAAAAATTAGCCAGGCATGGTGGCTCATGCCTAACTACTAGGGAGGTTAAGGCAAGAGGATTGACTGCGCCAGGGAGGTCAAGGCTGCAGTGAGCTGCGATCATGCCACTGCACTTCAGCCTGGGCGACAGAGGGAGATCCTGTCTTAAAATGATAATAATAATAAGAAATAATAATAATACACTACCGGCAGGGTAGTCATGATTTTAAGAAACAATTTTGCTTTGTCTGGAATCCAGGAATTCCAAAATTCTAGCCATATTCAGGCATTTGTGCACCAAAAGACACATAAAAAATGATAGAAATGCTTAAAAAAATGTAGAAATGAATTTCAGTACATTCATATAGTGGAAAACTATAAAAGCAACAAATATGAATCAACTCCAACTATATGGTGAATCTCAGAAATATAAAGCAACATTGAATTTTTAAAAATGCAGATAATACAGTCAATATAACTTTAATTTTATACACTCCAGAAACATGTACATTAAGTAAAATATAAAGAAAACCAGAAAAAAAGTAAAACAAATTCCAGGATTGCAATATTATAATTATTAAGAGGTGGGGGAGGCAGAAGAGGTGCAAATGGATTAGGAAGTACATTCAGACCTTCGAAGTGCTGGTAATTTAATTTTTATGTATTAGTAGTCATTTTTAAGCTTGTGCATTTATCAAAACAGTTTTGTATAAATTACATATTTCAGAAAGTTTTGCTTAAAATCAAGCTATAAAAAGTGCAGTATGATTACAGAAAGATACAAGGAAAGGAAAGATGGAAGGAAGAGAAGAAGGGAGAGAGGAAGGAAACTATAGTGATTGCAAAATTTTCAAAAACACAACAAATTGAACACTTTAAACAAATATTTATTAATTAACATTATGATTAGATAATGTGTATGATTTTAACATATTTAACAGATCTAGACTCAGAGAGTTGATTTTCCACATATCACCTAATTGCTAAGTGGTAAATCAACATTTTAAACCAGTTCTCTTTATTTAAGATTTTGTTCTATCTTTGGTAACTAACCTGCCTTCTAGGAGACTGCAAGTCCAAAGTTTGGGACTTTTGGAAAGTCTTTGATGGTACTCAATACCTTCCATTTAGGAGTATCTTACATCAAGACTAGGCTTTTAAAAATGATTATTAGGTTATTGATGTGCATTATAAAATATTTTTATACTGTGTAAACTAAAATCCTACAGTGCTCTCTTGAAAAACCATATTATTTTCTATGACTGATATAAAATATAGAAACTGCACTTTAAAATTTGATTATAGATGACATCTTTTTTTAACTTTTATGTCAAAAAATATCATCATAAGCAAATTTGAAAAGCAAGTGGAAATTTGAAAAACAAAACTGTTTATGCCAGACAAAAATTTTATATGCCCAATACCTAATTATCTCTGGTGGGGGAAGATGAAAAATAAAAATAAACTCCCTTCTCCCCAAGACAAAAACAAAACAAGGAACAAAAGATACAAACAGGTAATATATCAAATAATAAAGGCTAAGGATCCAAAATCACTATTTAATCAAAGAAATGCAGATAAAGAGGAATTTTTTTTCAGTCTATCATTTTGCTAAAGATTGGAAAGATTTACAGTGTGTTACGTTGTCAGGATTTAGCCATACTTTTGTTTCTATGTTCTGTTATTACTAATGTAACTTGATTAAACTTTTCAAGAGTACATTTGGTGAGGTTTCAAAGTATAAAATGTGCACATTCTTTGAATAAGAAATTTTACCTACAGAAATGTTTTATAAGGAAAAGAAAGACAACTTTTTAAAAGCGTATGTATTAGGGGGATTTATTACAGCATTAATTACAATAATTAAAATCTGAAAGCCTATATCAACAGGAGCTTGGCTTCATAAATAATGGAATTAAATCAATGCAGTATTATGCACATATTTAAATGATGATATAAACCACTGTTACTGACACATGAAATGCTGATAATTGATTGAAAACAGACTATGCAATTTGCACTGGATTTCTCTGGATGATGGAAAGTTCACGGAATTTTTATTTTCTTTTTTGATTTGGCACGATCATAGGACTAATCGCACCCTGGAACTCCTGGCATGATCATGGCTCACTGTAACCTTTCAAGTGATCCTCCTGCCTCAGCCTCTTAAGTAGCTAGGACTATAGGCATGCACTACCATGCCTGGCTAATTTTTTTTATTTTTATTTTTATAGAGATGGAATCTTGCTATGTTGCCCAGGCTGGTCTCAAACTCCCAGCCTCAAATGATCCTGCTGCCTTGGCCTCTCAGAGCACTGGGACTATAGGTGTGAGCCACTGCACTTGGCCCCATTTTCTTTTTCACAAATTTATTTATTTTATTTAACAATGAGCACTTCTCTATATAATTAAGCACATATATATTATATATTTTTATTATATATTTCTTTAAAGGAAGAGAAGAAATAAATCCACTAACACACATGCATATTATTAGCATATGGGTTTTCAGGAATATGATAACAGCTACCACTTATTGGATTTCTATTTTATGTCAAATGTGACTTTCACAAAAATTATGAATGGTACAAATTGAGAGTTAGGCAATATATCCAAACCTAAATAACAAAGGTCAGTTAGCATATCAAATTCAGGCACCACTGAATTCACCAATCCATGCTATTACATAACACAGGGGCTCTTACCTTGAGTCACTGGAACAGATAACCATGAACGGGTTTCAGAAGGCCTGTGAACCGATGAAATTATAAGAAAAATTTCATTTGTAGCTGAATTTTTTGAACTAAGAGTCTACAACTTTTATTATGAAGTGCATTTATGCAGTCCAAAAAGATTAAGGACTTCTGATTATGAGGTAGCAAGGGTTCGTAGATCATTAGTCCCACTTTTGTGATGCTAGAACTTCCCAGCTACAGAAGACAATATGTTTTCCCCATTTCCCACTCTCTTCCCTCGCTTCTCCCAGCCCCTTGTCTTTAGGAGCTTTGAGAGCTTGCTTTGAGAATGAACAGGCATCTTCTTTGTGAGTCTCATGACCTGTACAGGCCACCAGCTTTATGTGTATGAAGCAGAGTACAAGCTTGGCTTATTACAAACTTGGCTTTTGCAGGCTGAACTGCAATCAGTCATCCCAAAGCCATCACTTTCGAATGACTTATTGCAGTTCAGTGTGCATCTATGTGATCAGGGACTTGACCTCAGTGGAGACACAAAACAGGGTCAACATGTTGCATTTACTTTTTCACCTTTGCTCTAATACCAACTATCTGGCTATCCACTGGGGACTACAATTTAATTCTAGCACCAACCACCTGTAGTTAATGCAGACTCCACAGGCTGAAGAGCACAATTCTCAATAAGACTATCACCAATTCAGATGCCAGCCATATTTTTGAGATCGCCAGCATTTCTGAACTATAGTTTACAAATTCCAGGGTTTCCAAGACCCCTTCAGGTTTGATAATTTGCTAGAATAACTCATAAAACTTATGAAAGTGCTGGACTTATTATTATGTTTTTATTATTATAAAAGATGCAAATCAGGAACAGCTTAATAAATATAGGGTGAAGTCTGGGAGGGTCCCAAATGCAGAGCTCTGAAACTTCTTGTGAAATCAGGGTGTGCCACCCTCTTGTCACATCAACATATTCACACCACCAGGAAGCTCCACTTGAGCTTCAGTGTCCAGAGTTTTTATTGGGTTTTATTACATAGGAATGACTGCTTAAGCCACTGGACATGTAATTGAACTTTATTTCCAGTCTCTCCCCTCTCCCTGGAGATTGGGCCGACTCAAAGGACAACCTTCTAATCACACAGTTGTCCTTTCTGTTGACCAGCCCGCTTCCTGAAGCTATCATTGGGCCCACTGTGAATCACCTCATTATCCTACACTCAGGTGTGATCCGAGATGTTCATAAAAAACAAAGACACGTTTAACACTTAGGAAATCCCAAAGATTTTTAAAGCTCCACACCAAGAACCCAAGACAAAGACAACACAAGTTCTTTATGATACAACAATCTTAACAATCTCACTCTTTCAATATTGCTTTTCCACTTCTTTTTTGGCCTTCTTTCCTTAGTTTCCTCTTATTTCTTCCTTTTCTTCCAATTTTAACTGATTTTCTGACTTCATCCTGTTACCCACATTTTGAACTGAAAATGGTGCTCACCCTTTGTTTCATGAAGGAGAAACCTGTAAGAAGACACACACATTCATCAGCAGTTACACAAAATACCAACAATGAAAGTCATCCGTATAGTAGGTTATGTAAGCAAATCCTCCGCTAACTTAAAGCAGGAGCAATGAACAATAAAACATGTGAATGGTACACGTGATACAAGAGAAAAAAAAAACTACGTATTAAAATTGTTCTTTATGGTTGAAAATAATGTTTCTTAAATTTTAGGGCACAGGGAGATCACCTGAAGACAAAATTCAGATTCTTGTTCAGCAGCTCAGAGGTGGGGCCCAAGAGCCTGCACAGGACCTACATGATTTGTGGAGTCCAGTGCAAAGTGAATATTCAGGGCCCCTTGTTCAAAAATTAAGAATTTCAAGATGGCAAAAACAACATATTAAACGAATCCCAGAGCCCTTCTGAGTATAAGGCCCTATGTAACTGCATGAGTCACATGTTGATAATTCCTGGAAGTGCAAAGCACCCAAATGAAGTTGATGCTACTGATCCATAGATTCTAATTTGAGTTACAGGGTCTAAAAATGTTCTAAATTGCTCCCCCCACACACATTTTGGATTTATACTTTTTGTTCGTTGACTTTTGATTTTCTTTAAAATAGATACTTACTTGGGAGATTAGCCAAGAAATTTGGATGCTAGAACTCTCTCAGAGATCAATATTTGTTTTTTATTTTGTTGTGGGATATTTAGTAAAATTTGTTTAATTAATAAATAATATGGTACATGAATATATGACTTTGTTTTTAATTCTCTCCTTTCTTCACTCCTCCTTCCTATTACTTACTTTCTATCCCAAATTCTGTACTAACCATCACCTCCATGAAATTAACATTCTTCTCCTACCTTCAGTTCTACTTACATTCAATTTTTCAAGAACATTCATGCTACTGTCAGACATTTTTGCCTATACACTTATAGTGACTGGGATTCTTCAACAGGTCCATTCTGGTGCCAGAAATACATCAGTAATATGTCTGATTTCTGTAAAGCAGAGGGTTTCACTGTTATGTATCTTTAATATTTTCAACCATTTTGTTGTGGAAATAGACCTAAAACCCTAAAATATATCATACATATTCATTACCTTTCAAACAGAGGACGAAGAGCATAATCTAGATTCTGGGGTGCAGTTAATGTTTTATGGGATGCTATAATACCCTAGGATACTTAGAAGTATTGTGATGGATGAGGCTACTGACTCCTATACAAAATGTCCCAGGCCACTGGAATGCTGACTTCTTGATTTTATTTTTGTGTGTTTAAAAAAATTTCTCCAAATTGTTACCTGTAATGCCCTAGTGTTGTAAGCTTGCTTGCCTAAACCAGAATTTCACTGCCAAACTTTGTATCTCTAATGTGGTTTTGGCCAAACTTATTGAGATAATTCTATGAAAATTAAGTCATTTATGTAGGTTGACAATGGGTATAAGAAATTCACCTATGAATGAAGAACTAAAATGTAAGTTTTGGTAAATGGGATCTGTGACATAATTTTGGATTGTCAGGAAACCTTAATTTTTCTTTTACTTCTTTATTCTTGATACAACTATTATCAGTGATCCAGATAATTATAGACTTTTCATGAGTTTGACTATAATAAAGTTGGAACTTGGGTTCCAACTGATCATTAAGTCTCTATGTATGTTTTTGAGTGAACTAGTATGTAATTTCCAAGTTCTTAAGATTTTGGATGGCAGGGGGTAGGGGGGGAAATATGAAATAGCTTTAGTCTCTGTCCTTATATGTTTCTAAGTTCACGTGTAATAATAAATCACTTTGATACTCAAATGTCCAGAGATTGGTCATACAGCATATAGATAATTTGATACCATTTCATCTTCACTGTATCTTTTCTGTTGCCCAATAACCAGTCTCTTTTCATTGCTCAGAGTGAAGAGGCTGCTGTATTAACACTAATTTCTGAGCTTCTAGCTGGCTTTTATGACAGCTCTCAAATAGGTTGAACTTGGTTGACAACTACGGGACAAATGATGAAGGGGAGAAAGCTAGGCAGCAATGCAGATGCTTTTGCTACCACGTCTTCAGATCTTGCAGTGAATGCTCTAATTGACAAGATTCTGAGGGGTGGGGACACAACCTGGAGGCATAGCTAAAAATCTTGAAGGAACAGTCACTCCTGAAAGGCAGATGTGCCTCTTTTTTTTTCTTATTTATGCAGGAATTTAAGTTTAGTAAAGAGAATATATAATACACAAACATACACCCCACCCACACATGTATACATACATACAAAAATATACACACATTACATTAAGGAGAAATTGGAAAAAAATGAAAAAGGAATTCCCAAGGTGAGTAACTTGGGGAGAGAGATGAGATGCCCACAGCAGTAAAATAAAAACACAGCACACATTCCTGTTTCTGACAAACTGATGTTCCCATCAGGATTACTGAAGCAGCTAGTGTTCATTTTGGCATTTTCAACAAGAATACTAAAAATTTCAGGGACCAGCAAAACTCTCCAGATTTGTTTAGAAGGAAAAATCATTACACATGAAACAAGAAAGCACTTTTAGGGGCTAAGGCTGGAGAAGGGGCTAAGGGATGGGACTGAGCAGGGGGAAGTTTGGTGTGGAAGTCATTTTCTCTACCAATGACTCCAAAACCCAGAAATGAAAATGCAAAAAGATCTCCCAGTTCAAACATGTTGTCTATTGTCTGTGTGAAGACTAAAAACTCCTGAAATTACCCAAGAAGACAAGGAAACTTCATACAACTACCTTCACATCAGATGCATCCCAGTAGCACCATTTTCTCTGTACAATTCTTAGAGTTTCTTATCAGAAACACTGTTGCTTTCCAAATCCCTGTTTTCTTTCTTCTTGATCTCGGATCCCTCTGGGCACGTGCCCCCATGAAGAGAAAAATGGCTTGAGCAGAGGCATAAAATGGTGCACAAATCTGCCATAAGTTCATCCTAAGTCAGCTGAAAGCAGCAGAAGAAATGACTTGCAAAACAACAACAACAAAAAACTAAAAACCAGCAAGATTTTGGTTTTTTCATCCATGTAGCTTTGGAGCCACCAGATGGCGGTGTTGCAGACCAGCTCTTAGACCCTCTGGGTGCAGTGGAAATGAGAGAATAGAAAGAAGTATTAATATTAAAGCGATGCCTGAAATGTGTTGGTGTTTGCGTCGCTACCGAAACGCCGAATGCATTGCGACTAAGGACAGCAACTTAAAGGCGGGGATGGCTTTTCTTCCAAAGTTTATTCTGAAACAGCAGGAAGCTACCAGGCAGTTTCATGGGATTAGATTGATTTAACCTCATCAGCCAGATCACTGTGAAAGGAAAGATGTCCCCAGAGAGCCAAAGTTTACATGATGACTCCAGAGCAAGAGACTAAACCCGATGAAACCAGTACAAGCCGTCAAAACAAGCTCTCCAGGGCTTCCATCACCACTGTCCTCCATTTCTTTCTTTCCATTGACTGGGTCCCCAAGCCACCTCTCGCTGCAGCCCGTCACCGACGCCGGCAACACATGCACACACTCACATTTTAAAACCAAATGTCACAGAATTGCCAACACCCACACTTGCCAGCCAAAGAAAGCGTTCATTGATTTCCTGTTTTGTGAATTGATACAGATAATTTCTGTGGCTTAAGGGGTTCATTAACTCACTAATTTGAAATAATCTGAACATAAGCCGAGTTAAAGTTTTCTCTTGTTCTGTGTCCAGACTCATTTAACTCAATTTTTGAGAGCACGGTGCTAAGGAAACCAAAGCTCTCAGTGTTCAATATCCACTTGGTTTTACTCTGTTCCACTGATATGCCTCATACTCACAACCCTGGCTATCTATCTAGGACTAAGGTCAGAAAAGGAACTTAAGGGTCAGAAATGAAAAACAGAGTATGGATAGAGAAATACAAATATACTCTAACTACTGGAGAAAAAAGGTCCCGAGTCAATCTTAGGTTTTGGTTTGAGGTAAAATGGGTAAGGACAATTCACATTGTCTCTCCTGTTGAATGTAGCTGTAAACTCTGTGCAGAAAGGATGGAGCATCTCTTTGAGGACTTTAGTGGTAAAAAAAATAGCTGGAGGGTTGGAAAAGAAGGTACAGATTTAAAGTACCAAGAAACTGGCAGAGAATTTCACATTTTTCCTCCTTTCTCTCTCAGTGTAGACACACAGTAGCATAAAACCAGGAGGTGGTCATTAACCTTGGACAGCTAACACTTTAGGAGACGCCTGGAAAAAAATAAAACTATCCCTACTCACAGATGACATAATTCACTATGTAGAAAAGTCCCAAGAAAACGACAAAGGAGCTCCTGGGATGAATAGATGAGTTTCGCAAAGTCAACATACAAAACCAAATTATATTTCTATGTAATGGCAATGAAATTTCAGAAATCAAAAAGAAAAGTCTTCAATAGCTTTAAAAAAACACAAAATACTTGGTTATAAAGGTGACATATCTTACACTGTATTTCCAGGTTGAACATAATAAAATTCTGATAAAAGAAATAAAAGAACATACTAAATGGAGAGACATACAGTGCTCCTGGATTAGAAGACTTGATAAGATAAAGATGTTAACTCTCAAATTAACAGGTAACACAATTTCAACAGTAAAAAGCAAACAACCCAATTTAAAAATAGACCAAAAAAAAAAAACAACCTTTACTTAAAACAGACCCTTTACTTAAAAGAGGACACGTATGGTTTAAAAATAAAAGAAGAGGTCAGGCACGGTGGCTCACGCCTGTAATCCCAGCACTTTGGGAGGCCAAGGCAGGTGGATCACGAGGTCAGGAGTTCGAGACCAGTCTGACCAACATGGTGAAACCCCGTCTCTACTAAAAAAAAATACAAAAATTAGCTGGGCATGGTGGTGCATGCCTATAATCCCAGCTACTGGGGAGGCTGAGGCAGGAGAATCACTTGAACCTGGGAGACAGAGGTTGCAGTGAGCCAAGATCACGCCATTGCACTACAGCCTGGGCAATAGACTGAGATTTTGTCTCAAAAATAAATAAATAAATAAATAAACAAACAAACAAACACAGGAAAAGATTATCAATATCAGTAGCCATTAGGAAAATGCAAATTAAAACCATGTGAGACACCTCTCTAGGCCTTTTAGAATGGCTAAAATAAAACATCCTGATAATGTTAGGCGCTAGTGAGGACACAGAGCATATGCAGCTAGTGAGAACACATACAGCTTATCAGGCTTTATAAAGCTAAACAAATATTTACCATATGACCCAGAAATTCTATTCCTGGGTATTTTATCTTAGAGATATAATAACTTGTATTCATACAAAAACCAGTACATCAAATGTTGATAGCAGCTCTATTCATAGTTGCCAAATCTGGAAGCAATTCAAGTGTCTTTTAATGAGTGAATAGATAAGCAAACAGTGACACATCCATACAATGAGATACCATTCAGCAATGGAAAGAAACAAACCATTGACACATGCAACTTTGATGAATCTCACAGGCATTATATGACCTGAAAGAAGCTAGTCTCAAAAGTTTATACAGGGCATAATTCCATGTATATGATAGTCTCAGGAAGACAAACCTGTAGTGATAGAGGATATATCAGTGTTTGCCAAGAATTAGGGATATGGGGAGGCTACAGAGTAATAGCACGGGGAGTCTTTTGGGAGAGATGTAACTGTTATGCATTCTGTGGTTATATCAATCTATAAATATGGTAACATTCACAGAACAATATACCCCCAAAAGATTCAATTTGATTGTGTGCTAATTTAAAAATTAAAAAATTTACATACAATTCCTGCTGACAAGAGATCAAATGACATCAACTTGATGTGTCTGAAAGGAAGCACATTTTATTCTGTGGGGGAAAAGTTCAAAGAAAATGAATTGTGCACACTCTTATGGGACAGACACGTTACATTATCTCATGGAATTATTATAAGTCTCCAATTGGTTGCATTTTATTATTCTCAGGTTAAAGATGAGAAATGGGCATTTAGAACAGCTAAGTAAAATGCTCAAGATTAAAGAGCTAATGAATGGAGGAATAAAAATTTGAAAAGTCATTTGTCTGCTTTCAAAGACTACATGCCCACCTGCTATGCCACAGCTTCCCAAACACTCAAAGGAGATATGTTAACACTACTTAAGAAAATAAACTTTCTGATCACTTTTAAAACTGTATTTAAGACATAAAACACATGCATTTATTAAACCAGCCCCAGCGTGACTTCTACTTGGAGATATCTCTCTCTCTCTCTTTTTTTTTTTTTTTCAGAAGGAGTCTTACCCTGTCTCCCAGGCTGGAGTGCAATGGTGCGATCTCAGCTCACTGCAACCTCCGCCTCCTGGGTTCAAGTGATTCTCCTGCCTCAGGCTCCTGAGTAGCTGGGACTAAAGGCGCGAGCCACCACGCCTGGCTAATTTTTTGTATTTTTAGCAGAGACGGGGTTTCACCATGTTAGCCAGGATGAGAGATAGCTCTTACTAGCAATCAATTAGTTCTTCTGTATAGTTTCAGAGAGTTCTTCCCAAAATCTTAGAATTCAGATCTCTAATTCTAATTTACTCCATCTTTGCTTATTACACATGGATAAGACTTTTACTTTATAACATACCTTTCAGAGTTGAAAGGGTCCATTTCAGAGGTTGTTCTGTCTCAAAGCAGAAGTCTTACTCGGGTCCTAATTAAACATGGCACTGCTATTTAAACCTTGTGATTTAAGAACAAGATTTAACAGTGGTTCAGCCCTTTGAAGTAAAACACTGCTCCGTGTGCGGTTAGGAGAGTGGTGGTGATCCGTGTCTGTGTGTGGAACCCATGACACAGCTCAGTTAGGACAGTCCTAGTTCTCTCCTTCACAGGGAAGGATTACGAAATAGCAAATTCCTACTATTGCCTTGTCACCCATCATGTATGCCCCTTTCCCCCAAAAAAAGAACTGACCCCAAAGTAAGTAATTTTAACATCTTCTACAATGGACACGCTCATTTCTGCCGCTCATTACATGCACCAGGCCCTGGGTGTGGCATCCCATGCCCAGAAGTGAAAGCATCTTAAGAGAGAAGGCATCCAGCTTCTTGCAAATAAATCCCATAGACGCCATTACAGTTGTCAAAGGCTGAGCCCAGTTCTACCTCACCTGGCAGCTGGAAAGAGTATTGACAAGTGCTGAGCATCTTGGTGCTGTTCTGACGTAGGAATCTAGGTGAAGGGGTTTGGTAAAACATGCAAATTGTTTCCAACTACAATCCAAGTAGAGAAAAGTACCAAGGTTGCGAATGGTGATTAACTTCCAAGTATAACTAAGCGTATACGTGATTTCCTTTTCTTTACAGATTTTCTTGTATTTAAGTATGTGTGAACAAAGGAGACTCTACCACAGGTGATTTGTGTGAACCCCAAATCTAGATCTTAGGCTAAGCAGTTCATTCTCCGCCCTTCCCAGGGAGACACAAGGAAGGGATGAGAAGAGATCTTTGCATAACATATCTGTTTCTTCTGTATCTGAGCTGGCACGAGGGCTTGCAGCTCTTGCCTGAACTATGTTAATAGTATTATAAGCTGGTTCTTCCTAACTCCAACTTTTCTCACAACCAAAATGCCAGAGATATATGTCTAAAACTCAAATACATTTTTTATGTGACTGTACTAATTAAAATTTGGCAATGGATTAGATAGAGGCCAGACTACTTAGTACGACATTCAGGTCTATTCAAAAGCAAACCTCCACGTACCTTTCCAATACCATCCTCTGCTATTCTCCTCTGTATACTTCATGATTTAACAAACCTATTTGTTAAATTCTCTGGACACACTTCCACTGTGTCCCATCTTTGCTTACGCTAGTCCTTCTACTAACAAGGACGCTTCTTCATTCTGCCAACTGGTGAAACACTACTTGATCGGCAAGGCTTAACTCAAATATTACTACCTCGAAGGAGACTTTTCTACCACCTACCCCTTGAAAAACTCAGTAACACAGATATGTAACGTATTGTCACAATCTGCAGCTATTATAGGTGCTCATTTAGTTTTACTCTTCATCAGACTTTCTCTTATTCTCTCATGGTGTTTGTTCATATTCACCCATAGCCCTCATCTCATGGCCCTTCTACAGAAGTGTCTGTTCCTCTTGCTACGATAAGGTCTTTCTGAGGGCAGGAGCCAAGCATTATACATTTTCGTGTGAGCCTAGTTTCCATTTATTGTGGAGCCTAGCATATGGTAAGTGCTCAATAAATATTGAAGGTAGAAAAAGAAAGATGGGAGGAAAAAATGAGAAGACAGATTGCTGGCCAGGAGTGAGTTGTTTTCCATTTATCCAGAATGACTGTACCTGCAATCAGCAGAAGACTAGAGATTCTACCCAAAAGCACAAAAGACATTGGTGGTGTCTCTAAATGACTCCTCATCTTTTTATTTTATCAGTGCCATGAAAGCAGGTAAAAATAATTCTCATGGTAACGAGCAGCTCTGAGTCACTGGCAGATCACCTCCTAGCCTCTGGCAGGAAACTAAGTGAAAATAAACCCAGGTCCCACCATAGCCACTTCCTTCCATCATTTCCTGGCCTGGTCTTGAAGCTACTTGGGTGGATAAGAGGACAAGATACCTTGCCTGAAAAACTTTCACCATTTTCTCTTGCTTTTACCACGCACATAGCACTAATAACTGTCAGTACTAATAATATTAATATTATTATAGTATTCATTGTGCACCCACTACATACACAGACACTGTGCTAGTTGTTTTTGCAATAATATTAGAAATCACAGAAACCCAGACACAGTATCTGTTTATGTGAATGGGGGGCCAGTTGCTTTTTTACTAGTGATCACATATACACAATTAACACTGAATTCAAGGTTCAAGAGAGGCAGTGTCATATGGCGAAGAGCAGTATGGCCAGAGAAAGCAGAAGAGTAAGCTCTGATTTGTGATTGTTTTAACAAGAGCTAATAATGCCCCAGATCAGGCCCACAGTTTCCTAATCTATATCATAAGGGGTTTCATCTAGAGCAATGCCTCTCAAACTTTAATGCACTTATGAGTCATTTGAGGATCTTATTAAAAAGGCAGGGTTAGATTCAGAAGGTCTGGGGTGGGGATTCTACATTCCTAGCAAGCTCCCCTGTTACAGCACTGTTGCTGCTCCTCCAGTTACATTTTTAGTGGCAAGGATCTAGAAAAATCCATAAGGTAATATTTAGCTCTAAAATTCTATACTAAAGAAGAGACTGGAGGCCATTTGAAGGTCTCTGGACTACAGTTTTATAGTTTCTCCCCGCAGCAAGGGTTAGAAACATGTCTCTCCTTTAAGATCCCATGAGTCAATGGGTAGACATTGGAGAGATCCACCCCCATCCAACCATCAAGAAAAGCCATTGAAAACTATAAATGCAAATGTGATAGAACTTGCACCAATTCCAGTGATTTCTACTGACACATTCCCTGCAATGAAAATTTGCAACTCATTTCAAAAGTCTTATTTAATTCTAAAATCCTCCTTTTCCTCCCTGCCTCCCACCCACACTGCCACACAACCCAATTTCTTTGAAACATCCCTGTGAGGCAAACCTGAGCTCAGAGCAAGAGTGAGAGTGGGGACTGTCAAGATGTGAATAGCTCAAACTCTTTTTTCCCCCTTCAAAAATTGGCGTGTTTTAACACTTTAGAGACTACAGCTCATTAAGAAAGAAAGAAGAAATCCTGAGCTCTACCCCTCTTCCAATTCCCAAAGCAGTGGCTTTCTGAAAAGCTAAGATTCCAGTTGCTTGATAATACCCACTTTACAAGGAGGTAGGCACCTGAGTGAAAAAATAACAACAACAAAACTGGATTAAAGGATATTCCTGAATCCTAAAACCAGTCATGCTAAATTATTAAACATCTTCAGAATTAATTAGAAACCAGTTAATCTCTAATCTAGGAAAATAATACAGCATATCTTGCTTTAATATGTTTGAGCTTTGACTGACATTTCATTTGTTCAGGAGGATTTTTTTTTGCTCTTTCCTGTCAAGAGACGTTGGCAAAGCTGCGTATAATCAACTTTTTCATTCCATCTGGCAAGGACTATCAGATGTTAAGACAGGAGATGTACAGCGCCTCTGTCATGGATTTGGATATACAGTGTAGGGATATACAGCAGTAACAGGAAGTTTTAATGAGACACCTCAGCCTCCAAATACGACCTGTTCGAATAGTATTCAAACTATGCCTAACTTCTCCAGTGCTCTCTGCTGGCATTTGCAAAGCAAAGGAATTCAGCAACCGCAAATTGTCTTCCTGAGTCTGCAAATGTCATTCCCAGGTGTGGTGCCTCCATTTCCCTCTCTGGAAAATGGTGATGGAAGTGACCTACCTTATTTAATCAGTGTTTATAATACTTGATTAGCCCCTGAGGCCAAAGCAACTAGCTTTAGCTAAGAATGGAAAGTCCTCTACATGAAGCTTTTACCTTCCCTACTTCTGGGACAGAGAGATTCAGCTGCTCCAATGCAGCTGACAATAGCAAAGTGACTTTCACTCCCATCCAGCCTGGGCGGATAGAAAATACGGAGCTAGGGAGGGAGCTGAAAATGAGCTACAGTTCCACTGGCTTCCCAGGAGAGAGTAAAACAAAAAATGGGCCAAACAAGATACTGTATATTTTTAACTCATAAATAGGCCAGCACAATTATATTTAGTCTTTATAAAGTGCTCTGGAACAAATTCGGCCACTAATAGCCTCCTTTGCCTGCCCATACCTACATTTCTTAATGAATTTTATTTTACCATATAAAAAACATAGTAAGAGGTTTTGTTAGCAATGACTCTACAGTTCAAAAGGAAATAAACAATTTAAGTAATTACTCTGATTGTTTAAATTATGATCGTTATTTAACTCTAATTACATGACTGTTTCAATAAATGTTTTCTGTACTTTCCCTCTCGTCCCAGTAAAAATTATTTGGATAGATAGTGCTATCCTCCTAAACACTTTCTTGTATAGATAAATTAAATACTCAGCTTTCTTCTCTGGAAATCAAGCATTAAGTCTCTCTGGCATTTAGGTTCTATGCAGTTAAGTTGTAAATTACAGCCCCTGCCTTTTGAAATTTACAAATCAAAAAGTCGCTTCTTTTTTTCAAGATGCATTTATTGAGCCTCAATTATTGGCTAGGCATTGTACTATAAATAAAACATATGGGCGACAGAGCGAGAATCTGTCTCAAAAAAAAAAAAACAAAACAAAACAAAAAACGCGGTGGCTCACGCCTGTAATCCCAACACTTTGGGAGGCCGAGGTGGGTGGATCACGAGGTCAGGAGATCAAGACCATCCTGGCGAACACAGTGAAATCCCGTCTCCACTAAAAATACAAAACATTAGCTGGGCGTAGTGGCGGGTGCCTGTAGTCCCAGCTACTCGGGAGGCTGAGGCAGGAGAATGGCATGAACCTGGGAGGAGGAGCTTTCAGTGAGCCCGGATAGCGCCACTGCACTCCAGCCTGGGCGACAGAGTGAGACTCTGTCTCAAAAAAAAAAAAAAAAAAAAAATACAAGCACCTTCCTCACAGACATTATAGTCTAGTGGAAAAGTCAAATACTTACACAAATAAATCGTAATTAGCAACTATACTAAATACCAGTTCTATGAAAGATTAAAATTAGGGAACTTAATTCATGCTATAAAAATAACATTTGAACTGAAAAACTGAAGGATAGGAAAGAGGCAACCAGTTGAAGGGTGTAAAGGAAGGATTTCAAGGAACAGTATGTGCAAAGGCCCTGCTGAAGAAGACAATATAATGTATTACAAGAATCAGAAAAATACTAGAATATAGCTGCCTGTAAAACTAACTGTTCAAATGAATGCTATGGAACATTAGAGAAGAAACATTAGGAGAGGTGGTCATGGACCACTTCCTCAAGAAAGTAGAACTTAGAAATAGACTTTAAAGAAATTGAAGATTTTAGAAAGGAAAGTCCTAAGTACTTAGCATTTTTGACAACTGCCAAAGCAGAAAACAAAGGTATCAAAGGACATAAAACATGTTATTTTCTTGTTATGCCTTCAATTTTTGTATTTATGAGCTTGTTCATTTGAAAATCAAAGATACATATTGCCATATTTTCAAATTGAATTTATACAGAGACAGGCCTACAATGAAAGAAAAACAGTACTTTTTGGATAAAAATTAATTCAAATGGATGTAACTTAAATGAAAAAATAAAACTATAAAATCTTAGAAAAAAACATAAGAGAAAATCTTCAGGATCCAGGGGTCAGCAAAGAGTTCTTAGTCATGACACCAAAAGTATAATTTGTAAAAGGAAAAAACGATCATTTAAACCTCATAAAAATTAAAACTTTTGTTCTCCAATAACTCGTGAAAAGTCCTAAAAGATAAGTGAGAAACTGAAAGAAAATATTTGTAAACCAAATATCCAACAAAGGAATAATATCTAGAATACATTTTTTAAAACTCTCAAAACTCCAAATTTAAAAATTCCAATTAGAAAATTGGCTAAAGACAGGAAGACACATTTCACTGAGGAGGATATAAAGATGGCAAATAACACATGAAAAGATGTTCTATCTGTTAGCCATCAGGGAAATGTAAATTAAAACCAGGAAGAGATATCACTGTACACCCATCAGAATGGCTAAAACAAAAATATGAAAACAGCAAATGCTGAGAGGTTTGAAGAGAAATAGGATCATTCATATTTTACTGATGAGAATATAAAATGATACGGCTACTCCAGAAAATATTTTGGCTGTTTCTTATGAAATTAAACATGCAATTACTATATGGCCCAGCAATTACTTTCTTGAACATTTATCCCAGAGAAATGAAAATGTTTTCACACAAAAACCTATACATAACTGTTCATACGAGCTTCATTCACAGTAACTAAAAACTATAAATAGCCCAGATGTCCTTCATTGGGAGAAAGGTTAAACAAACTGTGGTATATACACACCATGGAATATTGTTCATGAAATTAGAAGTAACCAACTGTTGATACACACAACGTAGATGAGTATCTACAGAATTGTGTTGAGGGGAGAAAGCCAATATCCAAATGTTACATTGAATAATTCCATTGATATAACTTTTTGAAATAAAAATAAAATTGAACATGGAAAATAGATCTGTGGTTGCCAGAGGTTAGAGATAGGGATGGGAGGCAGGTGGGTGGTTATAAAAGAGCATTCTTGTGTCAATAGAGGAGTTTTGAATCTTTGCTGTTGTTATGGATTTCATGTTTGTATCGTCCCCCCCAAATTAATATGTTGAAACCCTTGTCTCCAATAAGAATGGTATTTGGAGGTAGGGCCTTTGGGAAGTAATTCAGTTTAGATGAGGTCTTGAAAGGGGAGTCGCCATGATGGGATTAGTGCCCTTATAAGAAGAGACCAGAGCTCTTTCTATCTCCACCGTATAAAGATACAGCAAAAAAATGGCCATCAGCCACCAGGAAGAGAGTCACAACCAGGCACCAAATCCATCAGTACTTTGATTTTGCACTTCCAGGATTCAGAACCATGAGAAATACATATTAGTTGTTTAAACTACCCAGTTCATGGTCTTTAATATAGCAATCCAAGCTAACTAAAATGATCGTGGCGTTGGATACATGAACCCACAGCTGTTAAAATTGTGTAGAACCAAATACACAGGTACACACACATACAAACACATGAGTACAAGGAAAATGGGAAATCTGAAATAAGATCAATGGATTGTATCAATGTCAACAACCTGGTTGTGGCTGGGTATGATGGCTCATGCCTATAATCCCAGCACTTTGGGAGGCCAAGGCTGATGGATCACTTGAGGTCAGGAGTTCAAGACCAGCCTGGCCAACACAACATGGTGAAACCCCATCTCTACTAAAAATACAAAAATTAGCCAGGCGTGGTGGTGCATACCTGGAATCCTAGCTACTCAGGAGGCTGAGGCAGGAGAATCGCTTGAACCCAGGTGGCAGAGGTTGCACTGAGCCGAAATCATGCCACTGCACTCCAGCCTGGGCAACAGAGTAAGACTCCATCTAAAAATATATATATATACATATATATATATGTGTGTATATATATATATATACACATATATATGTGTGTGTATATATATATATATACACATATATATGTGTGTGTATATATATATATATACACACACACATATATATATATATACACACACACACACACACACACACATATCTCCTGGTTGTTATACTATACTGTAATTTTTCAAGATGTTCTTATGGGAAAATAATTAGGCAAGGGATCTCTCTGTATTATCTCTTACAACTATATGTGAATCTACAATTACATCAATGCAAATTTCAATTAAAAATAGAATTTAAAAAAGTACAGCTTCTTCCTAGGAAGAAATTGGTCAGAAATTAACACAAGAAGGAAACACGAGGATGTAACTTGCTTGCACTGCTCTCAGTGGCAGAGGAGGCTATCTAAACATCACAGCAATGCGATAAGGAACGTCAAGCACCCTGAATGATAGTGCTGTTGAGGTAGCAAAGCAAAGTGGTCTTCAGAACTTTTAAAGATAAGAGAATTCTAGATTTCAACTTGAAAACAGAATTAATTAAAGTGCCAAAATATCAGATATAAAAATACCTTCAGGAAGCATAATTGTAGTGAAAATTTCAAATCTTCTTTTTTTTTTTTTTTGAGACGGAGTCTCGCTCTGTCACCCAGGCTCAAGGGCAGTGGCGCCATCTCGGCTCACTGCAAGCTCCGCCTCCCAGGTTCACACCATTCTCCTGCCTCAGCCTATACAGTAGCTGGGACTCCAGGCGCCCGCCACCATGCCCAGCTAATTTTTTTGTATTTTTAGTAGAGACAGGGTTTCACCATGTTAGCCAGGATGGTCTCGATTTCCTGACCTCATGATCTGCCCGCCTCAGCTTCCCAAAGTGCTGGGATTACAGGCGTGAGCCACCGTGCCCGGCCTCAAATCTTCTTGTATGAAACACTTATCTGAGTATCTGACATTTAGAGTCAGTCCTTCCATGAGCTTTTCAGTCTGCCTAGACATTGGCTATCTTTTTTTCCAAATTAAAAAAAAAAAAAAAAAAAAAAAAAAAAAAACAAAAAAAAACTGTTTCATTTAAAAAAGGAGAAGAAAGAAAACAATTCTCTATCACTATAAAATGTTTCTATTTATCTCTAGAAAATTTATTTCCTTTAAAATATTCTGCCTTGTTAATAAATGGTTATACCAACTTTTGCTTGGTTAGTGTTGGATGTAATATATATATTTTTACATCTTTTATTTTGGGTCTTTGAGTGCTTTTACACTTGAGTTATGTCTCTTTTAAGCAGTTGATGCTGTTGTTATTGTTTTTAGTCTAGTATAACAGTTGTGGAAAGGTATCAGTTTAGGTTGCTATACTTTTAATTAGGTATAACAGTAATTGTCTTTTAATTAGAGTATTTAGTTATTTTACTTTTGATGTTAATGAAATATTTGGCCTTAAATATACCATTGTGCTTTTTTATCTGTCTCACCTGTTCTGTTTTCTCTCTTACTTTGTAGATTATTTCCTTTTAAAATAAATTACTTAGATTAAATTTAGGTTTTTTCTATGTTAACTATTTTTTAGTATTTTATTTCCCTTTATTATTTTAATAGCTATACATTATTTCACTGCTCTTTCAGTGATTTTGCTAGAGACTACAACATGTGTCCATGATATATCAAAAGCCTAATGTGAATTGACAATTTTACCTATTCTTGGCTAATGTTAGAACCTTAGAACATTTAACACTCTTCTAATGTCTGCCTATTTTGTATTGCTTTCATGTCTTTTTTATTATAAACATGTGTGTGACTTCCTTAGACATTATCTTATTATTGTTTAAAATAAATATTTATTTAGATTCACTCTCATATTGACCATTATCACTACTTTTCATTCCTTTCAGCATCATTGACTTCCCATCAGACATGAATATTGACAATTTTAAAGCATATTAGATATAGTGGAAGAGAGGATGAGTAAACTAGAAGACAGATCTGAAAAAAGTATCAAAATTGAAACACACAAGAAAAGGATAAGAAATATAAGGCTATGGTGGAAAAAAAAGTCTAAAATGTATGTATTTGTAGTTCCAAAAGAAGGGAATTTAGTGAATGGGACAGACTAAGACTAAAAAACTTAGCTGAATCTCTTCTGCTTTAAAATATACATTTATTGAGTTTAATTTGTTGTTCATTATTCAGTCCTAGAACATTATTGTAATTCATTTTTGTATATTTCTGTTCTTGTCTGAAATTTTTATCTTCCATTTTACTTCTTTCAACATATTAAACATTCTTATTTTAAAGTTGATAATTTCATTAACTTGATCCCTTGTATTTTTTAAATTGTCTATTGTTTACCAGGTTTTTTAATTGTGTTCTTACATTTCTGATTGTATTTGATTGTATATTGAACATTGCATATAAAAATCATAAAGATATTTGCATTCTAAAATAATATAACTTTTCCTCAGAACATTTTCTTCTGACAAGTAACTAGGGAAATAGCAATTCCAAACCACTATAATCCAACAAGAGATTTATTTGATTAAAAGCTAGGCATTGGTCCATGCGATGGTTTGTTTATTTAGAATTTACCCTTAATCCTAGCATATCACCCTTCCAAACCTCAACCAAAAGCATAAGGGCTTTGCCAAACCTCTTGTGCTTGCAGGTTGTGAACTCCAATAGAGATGCTCATCAACTTATCATGGGTTTACAACCCAATAAACCCACTGTAAATTTAAAATATTGCAAGTCAAAAATACATTTAATACCACCTCACCTATCCAACATCATAGCACAGTCCCGCCTAACTTGCGCATACTCAGAACACTTACATTAGCATATAAATAAGCAAAATTATTTGAATCAAATCCTATTTTATAATATAGTGTTGAATATCTCATGTAATTAACTGAATACTGTACTGAAAGGGAAAAACAGAATGGTTGTATAGGAACTCAAAGTACTGTTTCTACTGAATGCATATCACTTTTGCACCATTATAAAGTCAAAAATTTGTTGTCAGACCATTGTAAATCGGAGATCGTCTGTATCTGTTCCCAAGTCATTTGAGTCTACTAACAGCTCTGCCCTGCTATGTTTTCCAAATCCATAATGTCCCTAAGGTTAAAAACTCCCTCTGAGTTTTCTTATTAAGGATTTTTGGCTGAATACTTTTTTGCTGCCTTGTTAAATCTCAATGCTTCAGACAGATTTTTCTCCCAGATTTTTTAGATTATTTTCAGTGGGAGGGATAGTCTAAGCTAGCTAGTCTGCATTAGTAAAAGGGGAAGTCTCAGTTGCCTTTTTATGTTGATATTTGTATAATTTCTCCCATTTTTCTTCTGGAGACTTTTGATCAGAGTCATCAATTCTTCTGTTCCAATATGCAATGTTTATTCCCTAACCCTGATCTTGTGAAAGATAGAAGTTCTTTATCCTCACAGGTCTTAAAAAATATTTGTTTCCCATTCGATAGGAAGTTTTTCTCGCAATGGTATTTTTGTTTGATCATTTTAATTAAAATTTTAGGAGCCATTTGTCATATTATCTTCTAGCACTTTGGGTTGCTGATGAAAACTAAACTTATTGGATCTGGGAAAAAATTTTTTTCTTGTCTTTTTCTTCTTTTCTCTCTTTTCATTCCTTTATCCTTCTTCCTCCTCTTCTAGTCCTTCTTCTTCTTTGTCAATAACTGCTAATCCTCCCTTTTTCTATTTTACAATTTCTATTGGGTGGATGTTGGATCTTCATTACTGATGATCTATATCCATATTCCTTGCTTTCCAAAATTATCTTTATTGGTTTTTATAATAAATTCTACCAATTTTATGTTTTACCCTTTCTATTAGATTTCTTTGTGTGTATTTCGGCAATCATATTATTAATTTTTCTCTTAATTTTTAGGAGTTTTCTTTCTTGTTTTATGACTGTTCCATTCCTGTAGTATTCTGTAGTTGTTTTAGAAATGGAGTATCATAGTTAACAATACTGATTTTTGTGAGTGTCTCTATGTGGTGGCTTTAAAATACCTAAGTCCACAAATTCTTTTACACTACATCCTTCAAAAGATAGAGACAAATTCTCTTCCCCTTGAATGGGGACTGAACTGAGTGACTCACTACTAATGAATAGAATATGGCAGAAGTTGTCACCAATAAAATGACAAATGAAGCAGTTTAAAATCTAAAAGTACCAATGTATATGGGCTCAAATCTCATTCATCTGTACTCATAAGTTGTAGAACAACTTCTGTATGACAATGCTTAAGGACATGTTCAATTTAAATACAAGTTTAAATAGTCTAGAAAGATAATATGACATTTTAAAATATAGGAACAGGCTACATTAATAGTGAGCTTAAATTCCACAAGTCACTAAAAGTAGTTTTTACACAAGCAGGTAAATCAAACATTTCCTTTCCAGGAAAGAAAGATTTGCTATGAAGACCAAGGCAGAAAAAGAGATAACATATTCAATTAGTGGCAATAGGTAATTCCATATAGAATAGACAGATAAATGGCTGGCTGAAATTGGAACAGCCCAGCCTAGTGGTAATAACACGCCAGTGAAAGCAGGAGGACTTGTTTCCTAATCCCTTGTGAGGCTTCATGCATAGTGGGAATCCTTGCTAACTTACCCGATTGTATGGCTATCAATACACAGTTTTATTTCCATGATTGCATGTATTAGAAACTGAGCTAGGTACTAGATATGTAACAGTGAGAAAAAATAGGCATCAGCCTGTTTAGAAACTTATTTTCTTGAGAGAGATGGAAACGTTAATCAAATAGTCACACAAATAATTATTTGACTAAGTCAGCATTTCCCAAACTTTTGAACACTGAATTGATTAAAAATTAAAATGTACTGATGAAACACCAACAAAAGATCATAAGATATAATGTGCAAATGAATGAAAGTAGACAGCAAGAAACAGCATCACATATTACTTAATTACAGTGAGAAGTCACAACAATTTGATTTATGTGTATTTTTATTTTGTGATAGAAAAAATCCAAATTAGAGAGAGAAAATATTGTATTAAAAACAAGAATAAACAGGATAATACAATGTCACAATATGTGTTCAAAAAAAAGACAAGATATATAAGATAGACCAGCAAAGACAAAATAGACCACATACATCAATATGATAGTTAGTTTGCAAATGCTGCCTATGCATCAATGCACAAACTGAATGTCATTTACTCATGCATCAGGTGATCAATCATGCAACATCTTGACATTCTTCATGATAGCACCTCATTTCTTGAAAGGCACACTACTGCACAGTAAAACAAACAAGAATACAAACATTTTTAATATTTTTTATACATATATATATTTTTAAATGCTTTTTATAAAAAAAGACTATTCCATGCATCACTTTATTTTCATGAACGCTCCTCCTCCCCCAAGTGTTTCTTGGGATACTCTGTATAAAGACCAATGGGGAACTCACTAGAGGAATATATTTTAACTGTCAATAGAATAACAAGATAATAGAATGTTAACAATAGAAATTGACTTTAGAGATAATTTTCATTAAAATGAATAATATTATAAAAGAAGAAATTCAAAATTCTCATACAAATTTAGTATTTTAGAGATGATAAAAAGTATCTTAAAGGGTATTTAATTAGATTTCCCATTGCAATTATGACATTGCTTAAAATTTAGACCAGGCACTCACAGTATCCACCTTGAAGTTTTCATTTGTACATTAATTCCTCCATTTATTCAGTAAATATTAATGGACACTTTAGTTGTGCTAGAGATTGTGAGGATACAAAACCTCAGAAAACATAGTCTTGTAAGCCCTCAAACACTGTACAGTTTAAAAGTGGATCATAATATTAATAATGAAGTAAAAGTCGCATTTGATGTGCTAAAAGAGAAAAAAATCATTATGGAGTTTTAAATAAGCTAAAAATAACAGATTCAGTATTCAGTGTCAATTTTGTAAAACTATGATACTTTTTTATGTGCAACGATTGGGGTACAGACAGTCATCATTCCAGATAAAAGAACTAGCATTATACAGAGGCATATACGCAAACAACCACCACGTATATTCAGGACAACTTTGCTGCTCAGTGTGGCTGGGGCTGATATGTAATGTCTTCTTTGTTAAACTCTGTATTTTTTCTTTCAAATAAGATGATAAGCGTATCTATCAATTCCAAACATCTTGTGCCCTTTGTAATTCTTTTCTCCCTTTCCACACTTCCACCAACTCTACACAACCAATGGTCTGTGTTAGTCACCATATGTTAGTTTATGTTTTCTAAAATTTTACATATGTGGAATCATACAGTGTGTAATCTTGTTTTGACGGTATTCTTTCACTAGGCATAATTATTTTGAGATTTATCCATGCAGTTGCATGTATCAGTCGTTCATTCTTATTGCTGAGGAATATTCCAGTGCATGGATATAGCACAATTTGTTTATCCGTTCACCTCTTGATACATATTTCAGTTGTTTTCAATTTGGGGAAATTATAAATAAAGCTTCTGTGGATATTTGCATGCCAATCTTTGTTTAGATATTCTTTTTTATTTTTGTTGCATATATCAATAGCATTAAAGACTGGTATATTATTTCTTTCTTGCATTGCTATGAAGAAATACCTGAGACTGGGTGATTTATATAGAAAAGAGGTTTACTTGACTCACAATTCTGCAGGCTCTCTAGGAAGCATGATGCTGAGATCTGTTTGGTTTCTGGAGAGGCCTTAGAAAACTTACAAGGATAGAGGGGGGTGAAGGAGAAACAGGCATGTCTTAGGTGGCCAGAACAGGAGGAAGAGAGAGAGAAGAGAGGTGCCACATGCTTTAAAACAACCAGATTTAGTGAGAACTCACTCACTATCATTAGAACAGCACCAAGGCGATGGTGCTAGACCACTCATGCGAAACCACCCCCATGATCCAATCACCCTCCCAGCAGGCCTCACCTCCAACACTGGGGGTTATAATTTGACACAAGATTTGGGTGGGGACACAGATCCAAACCATATCAAATGGGTTGAACGGTGGGTGTGTGTTTACCTTTTTAAAGAAACAGCCAAATTATTTTTCAAAGTCTTTGTACTGTTTTATTTCTGTCAGCAACCTATGAGTATTCCAGTTATTACACATCCTTGCCAATATTTGATATGGTCAGTCTTTAATTTTAGTTATTCTAAGAGATTGCAATGATATGCTAATGCTTTTATTTTGCATTTCCCTAATAAATGGTGATGTTCATCATTTTTTCATGTTCTTGTCATTCATACATCTTTTACCCATTTTATGGTTGACTGTTTTTATTATTGAGTTTGAGTGCCTTTCACAACTCATGGCTGTAAGTCCTTTATCAAACACATTGTTTGCCAGGACTTTCTCCCAGTCTGTGGCTTGTCTTCTCATTATCCTAATAGTGTCATGTAAAGAGCCTAAGTTTTTAATTTTGATGAAGTCCCATTTATCAATTTTTTCTTATGGATTGTGCTTTTGATGTTGAGACTTGTTCTCTGGCCTAAAGCAGAGGTCAACATATTTTCTCTGTAAAGGGTTAGACACCACATAATTCATTGTGTGACCTCTGTCACAAATATTCAACTCTGCCATGGTGGCTGTAGATAATACATAACCAATAGGCATGGTTGAATTCTCATAAAACTTCATTTACAAAAAAAAAAGAGCCAGATTTGGCCTGTGGGCCATAGTTTGTTGACAATCAGGCTAGAGTATGGTCTATAGTGGTTAATATTCTATGTCTAAGGAAAAATCTGTGTATTCTTTTCGGGGGAGAATTGTTCTATGACTGTCACTTAAGTCAAGTAGGTTGATAGTGTTTTTTAAGTTTTCTATAGACAGACAGTCTTTCTTATTTGTTGCTTGCTTGTTCTATCAGTTATTGAGAGGGGATGTTGAAATATCCAAGTAAAACTGTTATTTTTTACCATTTCTCATTAGTTTTGCTTCATGTATTTTATAACAGTTACTTGGCAAAAAAAAAAAAATTAGGATTATGTTCTCTGAGAAATCTACCCTTTATCATTATGCAATGATCTCCTTCATCTAAGGTAATAATTTTGTCATAAAAATCTACTTTATTAGATATTAAAATAGCCACTCCAGCTTTCTTTTGATTAGTGTTAATGTGGTTACCTTTCCCATGCTTTCACTTTTAACTTACTGTGTCTTTACATTTAAAGTGGATTTCTTGACAGCATGTACAATTGACCCCTGGACAACATGGGTATTAAGGGCGCCAATCTCTGCACAGTCAAAAATTTGTGTATAACTTTTGACTCCCCTAAAACTTAACTACTAGCAGCCTACTGTTGATCGAAACCTTACTGATAACATAAAAAGTTGATTAACACATATTTTGTGTGTTGTATGCATGATATACTATATTTTTACAATAAAGCGAGATAGATAAAATAAAATGTTATTAGGAAAATCATATGGAAAAAAGTATTTACTGTTCATTAAGTGAAAGTGTATCAGCATAGAGATCTTCATCCTGGTTTTCATGTTGAGTAGGCTGAGGAGGAGGAGGAAGAGGAGGAGGAAGAGGAGGAGGAGGAGGAGGAAGAGGAGGAGGAGGAGGAGGAGGGGTTGTTCTTGCTGTTTCAGGGGTGGCAGAGGCAAAGGAAAATCTATGTATAAGTGAATCCATGAAGTTCCAAGCCGTGATGTTCAGGGGTCAATTGTAGTTAGATATGGCTTTCTTATCCAACCTGACAATCTCTACCTTTTCACTGGGGCATTTCAACTATTTACATTTAATGTGATATAGATGGTTGAGTTTAAACCTACCATCTTGCTGTTTATTTTCTATTTTTCTAATTTTTTTAGTTCTCTTTTATCCTCCTTTTCTGCATTGTTTTGTATTAATTAAATATATTTTTATGATTCCCCTTTGGTTTGTTTACTAGCTACAGCTCTTTATCTTATATTTAGGATTTCTAACATACATTTTTAATTTATCAGATTCTACCTTCAAGCAACATACTTCATATCTAGTATAAGAAACTGACAACTATGTGCTCCCATTTCTAGCCCCTACTTTTATGCTGTTGTTGTCATGTAATTTTCTTCTACATATGTGAGAAAGCTCAAAATACATGGTTATTTTCTTTAAACATTCAATTATCTCTTAAAGAGACTTAAATAAGAAAGCCTTCTTTATATTTAACTACAGAATTACCATTTTTAAATTATTTATTTTTTGTAGTTCCATATTACTACTCAATGTCATTTTTCTTCATCATTTTTTATAATGTAGGTCTGCTGGTGATGAGTTCTTTCAGCTTTTATACATCTAAAAATGTCTTTATCTTACCTTAATTATGGAAAGATAATGCCATACGTAAAGAATTCTGAATTAACAGGGGTTTTTGGTTTCTGTTTTCTTTTGTTTTTATTTTTAGTACTTTAAAGATGTTCCACTGTCTGGCTTACATTGTTTCCCATGAGAAATATGCTATCTTTTTGTTTGTTAATCTATACATAATGTGTCTTTTCTTCCTCTGGCTACTTGTAAGATTTTCTCTTTATCACTGATTTTAAGCAAATTGATTTTTATGCACCTTGCTGTAGCTTCTTTTATGTTTCTTGTGCTTGGGGATTCGTGAGCTTCTAGGATCTGTGGGTTTATAATTTATATCAAATTTGGAACATTTTTATCACTATTTCTCTAACTTCTTTGGCGTCTTTGGAATCCTGTATTCATCTCCTCAACTAAAGGAGACTCCTGGACCACATTTGGTGATACCTCCTGGAAACGTGGTCCAGGTAGGAAGCTGGAACAATCCTAACACTCACCTCATTTGTTTTCCATCTCTAAGAGATCACTGCTCTTTGTCATCTGATGTTCAGTGTTTTGAGAACATTTTTTTTAATACCTTGCTCATTTCTTTAGTTACTTCAGGTGAGAGAGTAAATTCAGTCTTTGTTACTACGATTCACTCAGAAGTTGAAATATAGACTCGGAATTTTTATCTTCCTTTTGTTACTACATTTTAATTTTATTGCATTATCATTGGAGAAGATATTCTGTATGCATTGGACATTTGTAATTCCTTATACTGCTTGTAAGGTCTAATCCATGGTCTATTTTTATAAATATTACATACATACTTTGGGGGAAAAGAAAGTATCCTTTCTATCTGTTAGGTATACAATTCTACATATAGTAGCTTGAAATTTATACATTTGTTTATGTGCTTAATTCATTACTTATGTTTTTCCCATATGTTCCATCAGTTTCTGAACAGGGTATGTTCAAACTCCATCTAAAATTTTTGTTTCAGTTTTTTCCCATTTTGCTTCTGGTAGCTATGTTTTAATATATTTAGGGATTATATGGGAAGGTCCATATGTATTTATGATTAGTATTGCTTACTCCCCCGTAGTGAATTTTACCAGTATGTAATGTCATTCTTGGTTTTAAATTTAAGTTAATGAAAATTAACTTAAATTCTTGTTTTCACATATTCAAATTGGTCTCCAAGCCTTTTTTTGGCTCACACTTATTTGCGGTATTTTTTTTCTATTCATTTATTTTCAATATTATTGGTCTGTTAATTTTAAGTTGCCTATTTTGGATAATATAATGCCATAGCATTGGAAAACACAAGAATACGTAGTCATGCGTTGTTTCATGATGAGGTTATGTTCTGAGAAATGCATCAGGTGATTTTGTCATTGTGCAAACATCACAGAGTATACTTACACAGACCAAGATGCTATAGCCTGCCACATACCTCGGCTGTATGGTAGTGGCTATTGCTTCTCTGACACTGCAAACCTGTACAGCATGTTACTATACTGAATACTGTAGGCAACTGTAACACAATGGTAAATATTTGTGTATCAAACATAGAAAATGTACAGTAAAAATACAGTATTATAATCTTAAGAGACCACGTGTGGTCAATCATTGACCTAAACCTTAAGCAGCACATGACTGTAACAAAATATGCTCAATATCCCTTCATAGAAAAATGTAAAATATTATTGAAAGAAATTATGGAATACTTAAATAAGTATAGGCATGCACTATGTTTAAGATTTGGTAGATCCAACATTATAAGGACATCAATTCCACCAAATTAATTTATGCATCAAACACAATTCTAATAAAAATCCCCAGAGGTTATTTTGTAGAAATTTTTAAGCCAATTCCGAAATTCACTTGGAAATGCAAAACAATAGCTAAGGTAATCTTAAGAAGAATAATATGGCAAGACCTACTTTATCAGATATTAAGACTGCAGTCCTTTTAAAAGAGTGTAATGATGGCAAATGTATATAGACTAATAGATAAATTGAACATAATAGAGCTTCTGACTTCAGACCCACACCTGATTTATGATAATGCTAGTACTGGCCACCATTAGAAAAGAACTGACTCCTTAGGAAGTGGTGTTATTCAATCAGCTATCTACATGAAAAAAAATGAAAATTGACTCTAACATCACTTTATTTGCAAAAATAAATTTCAAGTGAATTGTAAACCTGTGACTTCTATAGTACAATATGAAACTTAGGATCTAGAAAGTTTTCTCAATACACAAAAGCACCAGTCATAAATGAAAAGTTCATTATATGTTAATTAGAATTAAGAAGTTCTGTTCTTCAGAAAGCACCATTAAATGAGGGAAAAGACAAGTCATAAAGTAAAAGACAATATTAGCACTGACTGATAATTCTATAAATAAAAACCCATATGTATCAAAAAGAAAAACAATATCCAAATGGAAAATGATGAAGAACTTAAATATTTCAAAAAATAGATTAGCAAAATGTCCAACAAAAACATGTAAAGGTCTGCCATCTCATTAAAAATTAAAACAATATAAATTAAAATAATGAGTTATTACTACAACACCCCCCATATACAGTAAAATTATTATAATAAAACAAAACAAAGCATATTATCAATATCTCACATTGGCAAAAATATAGAGCAACTAGAATTTTCATCTTCCTCAGTAGGAATACAAATTGGCATGATTACTTTTAATATCAATTTGGCTTTATTTGCCACTGTAGACTGAAGATGAGTTCCCTCAAAAGTCTTATGTTAAACCCAATCCCTGATGGCATTTGGAGGTGCAACTTTGGGGGGTGATTAGGTCATGAGGGCAGAGTCCTCATGAAAGGGATTCTATAAGGGCATTCCCTTATAAAAGAAACCCTAGAGAACCCCCTCACCCATTCCACCATGTGAAGTTATAGCAAGAAAACAGACATCTACAAACCACGCCACTGTGGACCCTCTCCAGACACCAAATCTGCTGGCACCTTGAAATTGGACTTCTCAGGCTTCAGAACTGTGATAAATGAATTTCTGTTGTTTATAAGCCACCCAGTTTATGGTATTTTGTTATAGCAGCCCAAATGAACAAAGATGTTTACTAAAGACAAAACTTATTACCTATGCAAACAAAGTCTTGTACAGTGAAATTCACAGCAGTTTTATTTGTAATAATATCCAAATGGAAACAATTCAAATGTCCATCAAGGTAAAATAAATAAAATGTGTTATGTTTATACAATGAAATGCTATATAGCAATGAAAATTTAGATTTTTGTGATAATCATCTCTTTCCTTTTTTTTTTTTCACTAATTTCATCTGTGTGTGTATTCTGACATGGTTTGACTGTGTCCACACCCAAATCTCATCTTGAATTTTAGCTCCCATAATTCCCACATGTCATGGGAGGACCTGGTGAGAGGTAACTAAATCATGGGGGTGGGTCTGTCCCATGCTGTTCTCATGATAGTGAATAAGTCTCACAAGATCTGATGGTTTTATAAAGGAGAGTTTCCCTGCCCACTCTTTCTCTTGCCTGTTGCCATGTAAGATGTGCCTTTGCTTCTCCTTTGCCTTCCACCATGATTGTGAGGCCTCTCCAGCCATTTAGAACTGTGAGCTCATTAAACCTCTTCCCTTTATAAATTATCCAGTCTCAGGTATGTCTTTATTAGCAGTGTGAAAACAGACTAATACAGTAAATTTGTACCAGTAGAATGGGGTGTTGCTGTAAAGACACCCAAAAATGTGGAAGTGACTTTGGAACTGGGTAACAGGCAGAGGTTGGAACAGTTTGGAGGGCTCAGAAGAATATAGGAAAATGTGAGAAAGTTTGAAACTTCCTAGAGACTTGGAGGGCTCAGAAGACAGGAATATATGAGGAAGTTTGGAACTTCCTAGAGACTTGTTGAGTGGCTTTGACTAAAATGCTGATAGTGTTGTGGGCAATAAAGTCTAGGGCAATGTGTCAGATGGAGATGAGGAACTTGTTGGAAACTTGAGGAAAGCTGACTCTTGCTATGCTTTAGCAAAGACACTGGCAGCTTTTGGTCCCGCCCTAGAGACACGTGCAACTTTGAACTTGAGAGAGATGATTTGGGGTACCTGGTGGAAAAAATTTCTAAGCAGCAAAGAGTTCAAGAGAAAGCAGAGCCTGAAAGTTTTAAAAATTTGCAACTTGACAACGCAATAGAAAAGAATAACCCATTTTCTGAGGAGAAATTCAAGCAGGCTGCAGAAATTTGCATAAGTAACGAGGAACCCAGTGTTAATCACCAAGACAATGGGGAAAATGTCTTCAGGGCATGTCAGAGACTTTCATGGCAGCCCTTCTCATCACAGGTCCAGAGGCCTAGAAGGGAAAAATAATTTCCTAGGCCTGGCCCAGGGCCCCCTACTATGTGCAACCTATGGACTTGGTGCCCTGCGTTCCAGCCACCCAACCACAGCTAAAAGGGGCCAAGGTGCAACTCAGGCAGTGGCTTCAGAGGGTGCAAACCCCAAGCCTTCGAGGCTTCCACGTGGCGTTGAGTTTGCGGGTGCACAGAAGTCAAGAATTGAGGTTTGGGAACCTCTGCCTAGATTTCAAAGGATATATGGAAATGCCTGGATGTCCAGGAAGAGGGGCGCTGCAGGGGTGGGTCCCTCGTGCACAACCTCTGCTAGGGCAGGGTGGAAGGGAAATGTGGGGTTAGAGCCCCCACACAGAGTCCCCACTGGGGCACTGCCTAGTGGATCTGTGAAGAGAAGGCCACCATCCTCAGAAAAAAAGTTAGATTCACCAACAGCTTGCACTGTGGGCCTGGAAAAGCCCAGACACTCAACACCAGCCAGTGAAAGCAACCAGGAGGGGGTCTGTCTCCTGCAAAGCCACAGGGACAGAGCTGCCCAAGACTGTGGGAACACACCTCTTGCATCAGCATGACCTGGATGTGATACATGGAGTCAAAGGAGATCATTTTGGAGCTTTAAGATTTAATGACTGCCATGCTGAATTTTGGACTTGCATGGGGCCTATAGGCCACATATTCCCCTAAAATGTGGAAGCAACTTTGGAACTGGGTAACAGGCATAGGTTGGAACAGTTTTGAGGGCTCAGAAGAATATAGGGAAATGTGGGAAAGTTTGGAACTTCCTAGAGACTTGGAGGGCTCAGAAGACAGTAAGATGTGGGCAGTAAGATTGCCAATTTATCCCATTTGGAATGGGTATATTTACCCAATACCTGTGCCCCCATTGTGTCTTGGAAGGAACTAACTTGATTTTTTTCTTTACTGGCTCATAGGCAGAAGGGACTTGCCTTGTCTCAGATGAGATTTTGGACTTGGACTTTTGGGCTAATGCTGGAATGAGTTAAGACTGATGGAGTCTTGAAAAGGTGTGACTGTGCTTTGAAATGTGAGGACATGAGATCTGGGAGAAGCCAGGGGCAGAATGATATGGTTTGGTCTCTGTTCCCACCCAAATCTCATCTCTAATTGTAATCTGCATAATCCCTACATCATCGAGGGGTGGACCTGGTGGGAGATGATGGGATCATGGGGCAGTTTCCCCCATGCTGTTCCCATGAAAGTGAGAGTTCTCACAAGATCTGGTGGTGTTACAAGGGACTCTTCCCCCTTCGCTCCTTGCACCTCTTACTCTCCTGCCTCCATATGAGAAGGTCCAAGCTTGCTTCCCCTTCCCCTTTTGCCATAATTATAAGTTTCCAGAGGCCTCCCCAACCCTGTGGAAGTGTGAGTCAATGAAACCTCTTTCCTTTGTAAATTACCCAATCTCAGGTAGTATCTTTATAGCAGTGTAAGAACGGACTAATACAGAGTGGAAAGGGCAGAGACTAGGATAAACAAATACAACTAAAATAATGAAAACAATGAAGGCCTAAACATCAATACTCCAAACACAATGGTGGACTGGCATATTGTTATATTGAGGGGAATGATTGGGCACTAACACCATGTAAGAGAAGCTATTTCATTTATAGCGTACTCTTGAGTTATATATAAAATTATAAAAATATAATTCCTAGTTTTATTAATTCAGCTCTGTCCTTTGGACTGAATAAAATGAACTTTATTCTTAATTTATAGAACATCCCTGCAAGAATTTAAATATAAAAAACCCGTGTGGCTAAGTTTACAAAGCTATTTAAGTAACAGAATAGCAGGGTTGAACATGAGGTTAGGGTTCATATTGTTCAAAAATTCATACACAAAATGCATTTTTTTCATGTCTTCTCCAGAGTCATCTAGCCAAAACATGTTGCCTCAAAAAGTGAAGAACTCATGAATTTCCCAAATGGAGAATACCACATAGCAGAAATAGCTAGAGACTTAAAATAATAGTAACACAATATTTCTCAATCATAGCTGTGGCTCTGTCTCTACACTGTCCTTGGTAACAGTCAGTATTGCCTCATAGATGCTAATAGTTGTGACTAATTTCATTAACTTCCACCATTTCTCTCTGAAAAAGCTTGGTTTGTGTTGATTAGGAAGAAGCTAATAGGAAAACATATTTCATGGAGTATCATTCTAACAACAAATTTTCTACCTGCCAATCTAGTCCAGCAGTCTTTACATTTTCACAAGGAGGAAATCTTTTCCAACGACTTAATACAAGGTAAGGCATACTTGGCTATGAGCATGTGTGGATGTCTTCCAAAGCAGAGAAGGAAGAGTGTGGAAAATTCTAGGACTCACATTCCTTTAATACATAAGTCAGATATTATAATTAACCAGTTGGGGTGTTCTGGCATAACCTTTTGCCTTGTTATGTTTTCAGCTTATTACTTCAGAGAATAATTTAGAAGTTTTCATAAGTATTTACAACAATGAGGTCACTCATGACTCACTATTGCCAATTTAAGAACCTTGAAGGCTTGGTTTGAGGCTCTAGTTAATTGCATTGAGCTACTTAAGTGAGAAAAATTTCAGTTCTCCATACTCTTTGCAAGTTGATATTTTAAGAGTTTATTCATATTACCTATTTTGCAAGCAGCTAGGATACTTCCAACTTGGAAGATAATTAGACCTTTCCCAGAAAACTGTGGGGTGGCATGCTAAAAGAAAATGGTAGATTGAGTCTTAGAAAACCTACCATTTCATTTGGTATCAAAGAGATTGATATGGTTTGGCTGTGTCCGTACCCAAATCTCAACTTGAATTATATCTTCCAGAATTCCCACATTTTGCGGGAGGGACCCAATGGGAGGTAATAGAATCATGGGGGCTGGATCTTTCCCATGTATTCTCGTGATAGTGAATAAGTCTCACGAGATCTGATGGGTTTATCAGGGGTTTCCACTTTTGCTTCTTCCTCATTTTTCTCTTTCCGCCACCATGTAAGAAGTGTCTTTTTCTTCCTGCCACGATTCTGAGACCTCCCCAGCCATGTGGAAGTGTAGGTCCAATTAAACCTCTTTTTCTTCTCAGTCTTGGGTATGTCTTTATCAGTAGCATGAGAACAGACTAATACAGGGATATTTTCAGAGTACAGGCATAACCTATACTCTGGATGTATTATCCAGAATAATTTTCTTCTGCTTGTTTCATTTCACCAAATCCAACTGAGGATATATAAATGTTCAGTCTCTTCCAAGATGTCTCCAATAAGTACTCCAGCAAATTTACTTTTTAATATTTTGTTTGCTTTTTTTCCCAATCTGTTTACCAGGTTTGTTTTGTTTTGTTTTAGAAATTGGCTTACCAGTCGTCCTATAACATATAGTTTAGAAAAATGTACAGTCCCACTAGTAGTGGGTGAACACATGTCATGATTATCTCCAAAGCTACTCTATAGACAAGTTGCAGTTCTGATTAAGATAGAGCAGGCATACTCCATTCTATCTCCCCCACTAAATGCAACAAAAATTACTGGATAGAATGCATAAAACAGTTATCTAAAGGCTCTAAAAAGTAAATGGCAGGCCGGGCGCGGTGGCTCACGCCTGTAATCCCAGCACTTTGGGAGGCCGAGGCGGGCGGATCACGAGGTCAGGAGATCGAGACCATCCTGGCTAACACGGTGAAACCCCGTCTCTACTAAAAATACAAAAAATTGGCCGGGCGAGGTGGCAGGCGCCTGTAGTCCCAGCTACAAGGGAGGCTGAGGCAGGAGAATGGCGTGAACCCTGGGGGGCGGAGCCTGCAGTGAGCCGAGATCGCGCCACTGCACTCCAGCCTGGGTGAAAGAGCGAGACTCCGTCTCAAAAAAAAAAAAAAAAAAAAAAAAAAAAAAGTAAATGGCAGCAGATGCATTGGACAAAAAAAAAACCCAGAACTTTAAATCCAATAGTCCAATAGATTTGGCAGTGAGTACCCTAGATTGTTTTTCCTCCCATATCCCCCATTGTTGATTCAAAGGCAGCACAAATCCCAGAGTTGTGTGCCATATGTATATAGAAATAGCTCTAAAAGAAGACTGCTTATTCTGATCTACCAAACAGAGAAAGTAGGATAAACTCTGGTCTTGTTTTCTTCTCTTTTTCCAACCCCTGTCTCCATTCCCAAAGTGCAATTATTCCATAGCAGTCACAATAGTACTATAATAGTTGGACCTGACCTTAAAACTGCAAGGGAAGAGGATCATTCTTTCTCATCAGAGAAATTTGGTCCAAAGACTGTGTAGGGAGTTTATGTTGCTTTTTTTCCTGTCACTGGCCTCCCACCACTTGCCCCTGGAGGCTGACCAAATTAGGGAAAGTGATCAGCAAAGCACAGAGAGACTAAAGCGTCATTTTTTTGAAATGCCTGGGTGCCAAAGAATGTGAGTGAGATAGCAGAGAGTGCAGAGCTTGAAAAAGAGAAAATCCTGGATTCATCTCAACCTGCTCATGCAAGGATATGCCCCTAAATGTGCCTGAGTAGGCTCTCAAAAAACCTGAACTAAGCCACTGCTCAGATTTCAGATTGCTCTTGGAAGGTGCAGATATTGTACAGATACAAATAGCACTCCAAAGCCTTTGAAAACAGAACTTACATTAGAGCTGTAGTCCATGGAAGGTGAGTTTGAATTTTTTATTTGAACGTAACCAGATTGGTTGATGGATAAAAACTAAAAACCAAAAACACAATCTCCGTAAGACTTGCAAAAGACTCAGATTTACACAACATATTTTTACAAACATCTAGTATCCAATATAAAAATCACACAACATACAAAGAAACCAAGAAAATTTAACAATTCTTAAAGGAAAAGACAATAGCAGAAACCAACCACATTTTATTAGATAATTTGAACCAGCTGTTGAGATTATCTGATAAAAGTTTTAAAGTAGTTTTTATAACCATGACAAAGTAAAAATAAATACTATTGAAACAATCTAAATGATAGGAAGTCTCATCAGAAAGAAATAGAAGCTATAAAATAGAATCAAGTGAAAATTTTGGAGTTGAAAAATACAATAATTGAGATAAAATTCAGTGGATTGACTTAATAGCAGAATGAAAACTACAGATGAAAGAGTAAGTGAACTTGACAATAGATCAATTATAAATTTTCCAATCTTTCAAGTGTTAAAAAATGGAGTGGTTTTATATTTAAGGAACAAAGCCTTAGGTACCTGTGAGACAACATAAAAAGAGCTAACACTTATGTTATCAGAATTCCAGAAGATGAGAAGAAACGTTTTGGTACAGAAAAGATATTTTAGGAAATAATGACTAAACACTTTTTAAAATGTGTTGAAAGACAAACTGGCAGAAAAAGAAGCCCAACAAACTGCAAATGGGATACCTTCAGAGCAATGCATGCCTGGATATATTGCAATCAAAGTGCTGAAATAAAAGATAAGTAAAAACTCTGAAAAGCAACCAGATAAAACCAACATGTTACATATAAGAGTATACCTTTAATTGATTGCAGTAAATTCAAATGACTGCAGATTTTTCATGAATAATCATCGAGACCAAAAAATAATGGAACAATGTGTTTTAAGTGCTGAAAGCAAAGAACTGTCAACCCATAATTCTATATTCAGTTATTCTATTTCTATTCAGAGATAAAGTCAAAGTCAAGAAATTCTAGGATGAAAGAAAACCAAGAGAATTCATTACCAGTTGACAACTTCTGAAAGAGCTATTAAAGAAAATTCAAGTAGAAGGAAAATACTGTTAGAGAGAAACTTGGCATTTTAAGAATGAGGAAGAACAATAGAAATTTTAAATATCTGAATATATATAACAGACTAATTTTCTTATTTTAAATTCTCAAAACGTACATTACAGTTAATGTAATAACCAATAATAAGTAAGGAGATTGAACCAGCATTAAAAAATCTCCAATCAAAGAAAAGCCCTTTGAGCTCTTCATTGCTGAATACTACCAAACATTTAAAGAAGAACTCATATAAATTTTTTTCAAACTCTCCCAAAAATTAAAGAGAAGAAATACTTCTAAACTCATTTTACAAGGCTAATACCACCCTGATACCAAAGCCAAAAAAGGACACTATAAGAAAAGAACAAGCCAATATTCCTGAGCATAGATGCAAAAATCCTCAACAACATATGAACAAACCTGAATCTCTAAGATTAAATGAAATTTATCCCAGGGATGTAAGAATGGTTTAAAATACACAAATCTATATATGTGATACATCACATTAGCAGAATGGACAGAAACCATAGGATCATCTCAATAGATGCAGAAAAAGTGTTTGACAAAACTCAACATCCTTTTATGATAAAAACTCTTGACAAATTAGGTACAGAAGGAATGTACCTCAACACAATGAAGGCCATATATGAAAAATCAACAACTAAGATTGTGCTCTATGGTGAAAAGCTGAAAGCTTTTTCTCTAATATCAGGAATAAGATAAGGAAGCCTATTCTTGCTACTTATATTCAACATAAATACTGGAAGTCCTAACCACAGCAATTAGGCAAAAAGGACAAAGCTTGGGACATCACACTATCTAATGCAAAATATACTACAAAGTTATAGTAATCAAAACAGCAGGATACTAATTTTTCAAAAACCTAGTTTTAAAAATTGGGCAAAAGATTTAATCAGGCACTTCACCATAGAAGATATGTGAATGAAAAAGAAGAACATTAATAGATGCTGAACATCATTAGACAAATTAAAACCATTATGCAATGCTAATATACATTTATTAGAATAAATAATTAAAAAGCAAGTATTGGTGAGGATGCAGAACAATGAAAATTCTCATATATGTTGGTGGGTATGCAAAATGATATAACCACTCTGGAAAAGTTTGGCAGTTTCTTATAAATATAGAATTACTATATGACCTGACTATTACACTATTTTTTAAGGGTGAAAACACAGTGTATTTCATCCTTAAAACTTAAAAAAAACATTAAAACTTATGTTTACACATTCAACAATCAACTTGTACGTAACTGTTTATAGTAGCTTATTCATAATTGCTAGAAACTGGAAACAACCCAAATGTCCTTCAGTGGGTGAATAAACGGAACCATTTTTAGTGGAATAACACTCAGAAGTAAAAACGAAGTGACTATCAACACACAGAGTTTGATGAATCTAAGTGAAAAGATCTAGCCTCAAAAGATTGTATATGGTATGATTCCATTTAGATGATACCTTGGAAAAGGCAAAACTACGGGGACTAAAAATATGTAAGTGATTGCGTAGGGCAGGAGGCAGATTACGAAAGGACAGCACAAGGAATTTTGTTTTTTAATTGATGTAACTGTTTTGTATCCTGATTGTAGAGGCAGCTACTTAAATCTATACTTATGTTAAAATTCATAGAGCTTCTCAAAAGAAGTTAATTTTACAGCATGTTTATTTTTGAAGTGACATTACAATCTCTTTAATGATTACATCTCTTATTTATACCTCAGGTAAAACTAACAATACTGAAGTTCGTGCTAAGAAAAAATTCATCTATTTCTTTTAAAATTCTGAATAGACAGCCATGCAAAAATTGAAACAATTAAATATAAATATTTTAGCAGTGCTATCAAGAAAATTATATTAAGTAAAATGTATAACAAAGTTAATTTAACATGCATTACTGTTATAAAACATTAGTATTGGTTTGCATGGTATACAGTCTATTTAAATGACTGAATTAGTACTACTATTCTAATCAACCTGTTTAAAAAATTTCTCTAGTATCTATAATCATTGTCAATATTTTTAATACTAATGCTCATCATACACAAAAGTCCCATATTCATATTTGACTCACGAAAGATACCCATATTTGGCTCACAAAAATGAAATATGTCTTATATTTGGGGGCATAAGAAACAAGAGAAAAATTGGAAGTCGCAAACAATAATCGAAGCATTGAGCTATGCAAAAGAAATGCTGGACTGGGTGGAAAAAAAAGGAGTTAGAACTTAAAACTTGTACTAGCCCACAATGATTTACTGCTACCTACTTCATAAAAGATAGGCTGTTAGAAAATTAAGGGGATAAAACTGCAAATAATCAAAAATCTCTGACCTTCAAAGACAGTCACAGAAGAATGAGACAGATACAGTCCATGAAATGGCAGATTCAAATTTTGTAAATTTTAAAGTGTTCTGTGAAATAAAAAAAAATACAATTCAGGTTTTAGTATATGCTATTTCAGACATAATAACAAAATGTATAGGTTTTTATAAAAAGAAGAGATGATTTCTAATTGGAAAGATGCAGGGCCTTTTTGGGAAGGAGTGACTGAGTTGAACAATTAGAGGCAAGAGCAGAGTTCAGGCAGAGGCAACAGTGAGCTACAGCACAGAAGTCAAAGAAGGCAGAGTGGGTTTGGAAATGAGTCAGTAGTTTGGCCTGGCTGCAGGGAAAGCATGGGATGAAGGTTGTCAGTGACAGTCTGGTGTGAATGACAAGATGAGAAGTCTAATCTTTCTTGTGAGTATGATTGGTGAAGAAGGCTTGGAATGGGCGAATAGTGTGCTCAGAACATTTTTCAGGCAAACTTTGTGGCAGTGTGAAGAACAAATTATAAGAAAGACCAGAGGACTCAAAATTAAAGGACCAGTTGGAAGGTTCTCTAAACAGTTCACATGAGACCGAATCATCCTTAATTAGGGAATTGTCATTAGGAGTGGACAGGAAGGGAAAGTGTGAAAAGTATTGCAAAAGAGGTGTTGCCAGGTTTTGTGCCAGCCTATCTTTGGCTGGATGAGAAGAGGAAGGGTCTAAGATATTTTAGGATATCAAGACTGAGCAATGGCAACTTGTGATGTCCCTAATTGTGCTTGGTGGCATTGAAATAGATGCTGAAAAAGATGAGTTTGATTGGAACAGGTTTAGTTTTAGGCATGGATTAGGTGGAAATGCCAGTCAGAAGCCCAAGCCTGATGTGAAAGGAGGAGCTCCTGTCCTCTCACATAGAGGCTACTGTTAAATAAGTAAATCAATCAATAAATGAAGTGGAAGTGAAAGAGATCATCCTGAAAATGGATAGAATAAGAAGAAAGATTGAACAAACACCTAAATCATATGGGCTTTAACAGGAGAAGGAGTCAACAACATAGGTTGAGCAATGACTGGGGTGGTAAGAAGAGCCAGGAAAGTTCACTAGAGAAACCATATAGTATTAAACCATGCAGAATGCTGCTGACTTACTTTTTATAGGCTGGAGGCCAAATTTCAGGTAGATAGAGACATAATGAGAGATAAGAAAGCAAAAACACAGGGCAAGGAGGTTTCAGGGGATTTAAGCATCAAGTGTGAAAAGCTTTACAAGGACATTAATCAGCCTCAAAGGATAACATGACCTCAACCGACAGCTGGATTACATAAAGAATGGCCCCATTTCTTCTTGGAACAAAATATCTATCCATGCTTGGCCACCAGTACAGAGCCATTAAATACCTGTGGCTGTAGTGGAACAAGATCAGGGGCCACGAAGTCATTGTGGGAGGGATTTTTTTTTTTTTTTTTTGATGATTTGCAATCTTCTAGGGAGAAATAATGAAAAGAGAAACATTGAAAGCAGGGTTTATCTTCAGCTGGGACCAATTTCCCCACACTGCATTAAGGCAACCAACTTGAGACCAGCAAACTCAGATTTGAGCTCCAGGTATGTCTCATTCCCCAGCCATGAGGGTATAAGAAAGCATCACATCTTTCTGATGTCATGATTTGCCTTTTGTTTTTAAGAACACTGTTACATCATCCATAACCGATTCCTTGGAAAGTTTGTCAGCAAGGTTTTGTGACGTAGTCTCAAAGTTCAACCTGAAGACTTTGTTATGACAAAGCATTTCTTTTTTTTTTTTTTGAGACGGAGTCTCGCTCTGTCGCCCAAGCTGGAGTGCAGTGACGCTATCTCGGCTCACTGCAAGCTCCGCCTCCTGGGTTCACGCCATTCTCCTGCCTCAGCCTCCCGAGTAGCTGGAACTACAGGCACCCACCACCACACCCGGCTAATTTTTTGTATTTTTAGTAGAGACGGGGTTTCACCGTGTTAGCCAGGATGGTCTCGATCTCCTGACGTCGTGATCTGCCCGCCTTGGCCTCCCAAAGTGCCGGGACCACAGGCGTGAGCCACCGCGCCCAGCCGCATTTCTTATTTGCTATCACCTTCTCTCTAGTCAACCAGAGGTAGAAATACCATTTCTGGGGGGAAATTATGGATGTGCAAGGTAGAGTGGAGAAACTGGAATAGACATCTGTATGCAGCCTCTTTTTTCAGCAGTTTTTTTCAGCAGTCACACAAGACAGTGGCACCATGGGATAGAGTAAGACATTTCACATCCTAAGAAAATAGAACAAAATGCCTCTGCTTTTATGCTGCACCAGTCTCCTCCCCCAGGACTTGACCACTCCAAGACAATAAAGTGGATTGTTCTTATCTGTGTTTTTGTTTCATTTTACTACAGTTTTATTTTACTTCTTTGGAGACCTCGCTTGAGGATATTGGAAAAATGCTAAATAATAATCAGGCTGAGAAAAAGAAATGGATTTCCCAGCATAGTGGGTATAAAGAGAACAGGCTTAATTATTGATTCTCACTCCTGCCTTGTTCACACCTCGGCTCACATTCAAATAACTTGAGGGAAAAAAATAGTTCAGAATCTAGTAAAGCAGAAACTATTCTAAGGCTGTAAGGGTGTCAATTCCATCTTTCTTTAATTTGGAAACGTGTTTCTGTGCCATTGTACTAGATCAATAAAGAAAATACAGGAAGGAAGTTTACCAATATATGGTCTCTCTGCTGAAGTTGGAGCTTGCCAGATGGGAGACAAGGAGGGATCAGACAGCCTGGCCCATGGGAAGTTGTGAGGCCACTTTTCTGTAGGATTTCTACCTGGTTTCTGTTTAGAAACTGTATTTAACTACCAATTAGAAACCTCAGGGAAATCTTTGGGGTAGTAGCGTGAATCTTGCTTTGGCTTTTTATAACGGCGTGTTTTGACTCTCCCTAGCTTTTTACTAATGGGATCATATTAAAAATTAAAGTGTTTCCATTTATGAAATCAGTTCCAAACAATCTCATGGTAGATAAGGGTCAAATCCAGTAAGTTCATTTGGAAGGAAAAATGCATCCGATAGGCATATTATCTTTTCTACTTTCAGCATGAAACAGCAGATTTGGGCTTTCAGTGAAAACAAGAAAAAGCCTGAGCTTTATGAATAATAAGAACATGTTTGTAATTGTTCCACAAGCTTGACTTTCAAGATGTTTCTACAAAAACAGAGTGAAAGAAGAGAATTGAGGCAATTAGATAGTCAATCTACACGTCAGCTGAGGTCACCTGTCCTTTGAGACTTACATGAAATTAACTTCACCACTACTCTCATCTTTAATAAGAAGTCCAATATCCTCTCTGAGATTTTTGCACACATCTGAAATGTACCTTCTCATGGTTATCTGTATTTTTTAATTAACTATTCCCATTGAACTTACATCTCTTCTTTCACGACTGTCCTCTTCTTGTTTCCCGGTGATAACTCATACACCAACACAGCCCCTTATCCCTTTATTTCCTGAAACTCTATTCTCACAAGGCAGTTCAGTATAGCCAATAGCTATTACACTGCAGGACTAAACAGACATAATTTTAAAATTAAGTGCAGTAGACATATATGTTCCTAAACTTGCCTCAGCCATCACTGCCACCAGAAAATTCTCAATGCCCATCAATTCTTTATGAACTTAATCACATATATACCTGAATTTAAGTTGCTTAGACCTGTCTCTTTTTTCTCAGAAGATTTCCTCTCTCCTTACGTCTGGTTTTCTCAAATAAATGTTACCTTTCATGCAATGTAAATTAACTTTTTTTTTTTTCATTTCATCATCTTCTTTAGGAGCTGAGACTGATCAAGATACTTTGTTAAACAAAAGGTGATCATCTTAGGAAATAATCATACCTCTCTGCTAGGAGCCAAAATGGCAATTGTTTATTATGATATTCTTAATTGTTTTTTTCTATGTTACATATAGATAAAGCAGACCACAAACTCAAGAATACCTCGATGTCTAGCGATTTTAGACCACAGATTAAGATAATCTGAATTAATTAATGAAGCTCCAAATCTTCACTGGATATTTTGTGCTTAGGCCCAGCCTCAGACAGCCAACTGTACTGTGAAAATAATATCGAATACGATGTGAGCTCCAGTTAAATACAAATCACTACATATGCGATCCTTTTTCAAGAGTTAAGCAGATTAAATTTTTATTTATATTAAATATAATAGGGAGCAGAGTTTTAATTTGCTAGAGAAAAAGAAAATGTTTCACTCCTTCTTGTTCTTCATGATTAGAGCCATATTGTGTTAAGGAGCCTTGAGAGATATCCCAGCCTGTGTCCCAGCCTCATTCCCTGGCGTATTACTGCTCGCTAGCAAATCGTAAACTATTAGTGTTTGAAGAGGCCACAGAGGATATCAAATCTTATCTTCCATGGGACTCCCTATAAACTACTTTCTGGGATTTTGCTAGAAGAATGACAACAGTGTATTTGGAGAACATTAACTATTAGAAAGTAAGGTATAAATTAGTATAAAAGCTGTATAATATATTGTATATAATATAAGCTCAGCAAATGAAATGTCAATTCCTTCTCATTCTTTCCCTAATATCTTAACTGAGATGAATATTCTTTTTCCTCTTTTGAACTTCTTTTCTTTGTACGTGGTCCTACCTCCTGAAGAGAGAAGAGAATCTCTATTTTCTGTTTCTCATGAGAATATTTCAGATTCTTAAAGATAACTGTATTGCTTTGCTTTATAATTTCTTCAACATTATTTTGCAGCCTTAACTATTCTAATTCTCCAACTCTAATTGTTTTCCTTGGTGCCTAAGACTTAGAAAAAAAGCTCCAAATTTTGTCTAACAAGCACAGAACACTACTTTGTGTCTACAACTATTAGCACAACCCACATTTTAGGAGTCGTATCACACTGTCAGCTTTATCCCATAGTTAAAGTCATCTAAATGTAAATATTCTTTCTTTTCCACCGATGGATGGTTGTTAAGCTATATTTCCCCTACTCTGCATTTAATGGAGCTCATTTTAAAAAATACAGAAAATTTACTTATATATTTAAACTTCATCCTGTGTTATTTGTCCAACTTATCAAGACCTTTTAGAGTTTTAATTCTCTGATCCAGAAATTGATTTATTCCTGCTTTGATTTATCTGAATCAGAACCACGTTTTAAATATTTTCTATGATTTTACAAATAATGGTGAACAACACAGACAGCAGCAGAGTCTTTTGACGAGCCACTACAGTCTTCTGTTCAAGCCACCTAAGATAGCCACAAAGACAACAGAAGCTTTTCTGGCATGTGTTGCTGCACACCAGACAGTGTCTCAGGCAGTTTCCATGAGCTCACTTTAATCTTCGTTATTTCCACCTAACATAACTATCCACACTGAAAGACAAGAAAATTGAGGTTTGGCAAGAATGATGCAACGTGTCCAAGGTTCACAAATATAACTAGTATGGTAATGTAGGTCCATCTGGCTCCCAAACTTTAACTCTTCTGCTGCTTCAACCATGTACAGCCTGGTTTGGATATGGTTGCTCAACCAACCCAAACCCTACAATCCCTAGCCCACAGTTGCCATACTATTAAAAAAGATATCAACACTATATTTCATATACCATATATTCTTATACTGATATCCAAAAGGATATCAAAATAAGTTTTGCTAAAATTCCAGTTGCAAGTGAAAATGAACTAAAATCTAAAGCATTATTGTATTAGCTACCTTTTTAATCCTGTATTTTTTAATGATGAATTTGGTATAACTTAATTTCTTAACAATCTAAAAATTCTTAGTAATCTTATAAAATTCAAATTCAATTCAGTTGTCTCCTATGCTAAGCACTCATATAATTATTTTATTTTAATTTCCAGGGATTACTATCAGTAACCCTAGTCTGTAGTCGGAAATGTGTCTTTTCTCTGTATTAAATAATTAGACAGCATTTATCTATCTCAAGCAGCCTCTGGCATGACCCCAATCCTCAAAGTACATCACAATTGGTTTCCCAATTGATTTTACCATTTTTCCCTATACTCTGGATGTAATTTGTTTACACCAAGTAACTTGAATATAATTTATTCTTTTATCAGCTCTATTGATAATGCTGTTTTCCTCTCCTTTCGTCACCTCTGTTCTTCTCCTATTTTCTGATTATAAAAGAATAGGTTAAAGCAATAACCCATTAGACAGAGAAGACAGTCAACGAGTCTTTTTTTAATGGATTTTCTCTAATGTTTCACTATGAAGTATGATGGTAGCTGTTGATTTTCAAAAGATACCCTTTTGTAATTGAAGGATTAATCTTCTAAAACTTGTTTTCTCAATATGTCTGTGGTTTTTTTTTTTTTTTTTGAAGAAGGGGGGAAGGGAAGGAGAAGAGGAAAGGGACAGGGAAGAGAAGGGGGAGGGGGAGGAAGGAAGAAAGAAGGAAAGAAGGAGAGAAAGAGAGGAAGGAAGGAAGGAAGGAAGGAAGGAAGGAAGGAAGGAAGGAGGGAGGGAAGGAAGGAGGGAAGGAAGGGAGGGAAGAAGGAAAGAAGGAAGGAAGGAAAGAAGGAAGGAAGGAAGGAAGGAAGGAAGGAAGGAAGGAAGGAAGGAAGGAAGGAGAAAGAAAGAGAAAGAAAGAAAGAAAGAAAGAAAGAAAGAAAGAGAAAGAAAGAAAGGAAGAAAGGAAGAAAGGAAGAAAGGAAGAAAGAAAGAAAGAAAGAAAGAAAGAAAGAAAGAGAAGAAAGAAAGAAAGAAAGAAAGAAAGAAAGAAAGAAAGAAGGAAAGAAAGAAAGAAAGAAAGAAAGAAAGAAAGAAAGAAAGAAAGAAAGAAAGAAAAAGAAAGAAAGAGAGAAAGAAAGTTAGGTGGCATACTGATTGTTATTGCACTTTTAACAGAGTCCTTTCAGATTATTCTGGGGATTTTTTGTACTGGGCTAAGTGGTATTGTATATTATAGTCATGTCTCCCCTGATAATAAACCAACTTTTCAATCTGCAGACAAATCCTCCTTGGACATGGTGAATGATTATTTGAAGATACTATTGGATTTGATTTGCTAATAGTTAAAGAGTTTTGCATTAATATTTCTCAGAGAACTCATTTACAGTTTTGTCTTTTTTTTCCACCTGGCAGGTGGGGGTTTTCTTGTACAGGTCTTTTGTGGCTTCAAGCTGAAGAAAACGAAGTGGATACCACTCTGTCTTTTTCAAAGCTTTAGATCAGTTTATGTAGCATGGGAATTATCTGCTCTTTGAAATTTTAACAGTAAAATTATTTGATCATGGGTCTGTTACTGAAAGATACTTTTTGATCATTTGTTTTCTCCTTTTGGTCAAATCAAAATTTCTACTTGTCCTTAACTTCCCCCTAGGTAATAATTCACCTAGTGTAGTTTTAAAATTATTTAAAATAGCTTGTGTGTAGACTTAAAAAAATTATCTGCTATTATATCTTTATTTTAAAAATATTTTGCTTTCTTTTTTCATCTTAATTGGATTTGTTTTTTACCTTTTTTATTAATATTACTGTATTACTGTTGTGTTTAAAGAAACAACTCGGATTTATTGAGAAATTATATTTTGTTTCAAAATTCATTAAATATCTGTCTTTGTAATTATTACAGGTTCTTCTCTGTTTCCTTTGGTTTATTCTGTGGTTGCTTTTGTAACTTATTCCACAGACTACTAAATTCCTTTATTTTATTGTTATTTTAATAATGACAGCTTTTATGATTATTGCCTCTGAGAATAACTTTGGCTGCATGGTACTACAATAATAAGTAATGTTTGTTTTATCTCTATTATTTTTTAAATAGCCTGTTATTGTAATTTTGATTTTTTTGTCCTAATAAGCTTTTTAAAGAACGTTTTAAATTATCAAATTGCTGGGTTTTATTTCTGTTTGTTTTTTAAACTTTAGTTATTAATTTGTGATTTATTACATTGTAACTGGACAATTTTCTGCTCAATTTCTGATTTAATAATTTTATTTATGAGTAGAATATAATCAATTTTATACTTATGAAATCTGAAAATAATATATATGCTCTGTGTATACAAAGTTCAATATATCCATGATTTCAAATTTGTTATATTAAAGTCATATTATGTATTCATATTAAAGTTGTTTATTTATTTTAATGTTTCCTATAATAGCTATGTTTCTGTCAAGTTCTCATGTATCTATTTAACAAGTGTTACTAAGCACCTGCTCTGTGCTAGGCTTATTTCTAGGTGTTGGGGATGCAGCAGTGGACCACAGGCAGGAGGACCTCTTGGGACAGGTGGCACTGAGAGGGCAAAATAACTGTTCCAAGGTCATTCAGTAAAGCATATGTAAGGCAGACATATGCGTATATATATATGTATACATACATACATACGTGCATGTATATAAATGTCTCCTTTTAACATAAATGGAAGTGCTTCTATCAATACTCCACTTCCTATGCACATTATTTTGTATTTTGTTTTTTATCATTTTTCTTTTGATTTTAGTTTTCAGTGTGTCTTATTTTATCGTGTCTTTGTAAAAGAAGCTGGGACCACCAGCCAGGCATTTTTCAATGGCTTCAATCCTCCCTCCCTAAATTATGCCCGGCCTATCTTTCTTAGCTTCATGCTTTTTTTCCCTCCATGTAGAAGTTGTGGCTGAGCTGTTTTACTTTCCCACTCTGCTCTCTGTGTACATTACAATACCCTCAAGGAAGTCACCGCCCTTCTTTATCACGCACCTTTCAGGCAAAGCTTCAGGCCCTCTAGGTCCCATCTCTTACTCCAGCCACAGCTGCAGCAAGCAGCTCCAAGAAGGCTTGCACCAACCTGCATCACTGCACCTGTGCGCTATGTCCCCTCCTTCTTGCCTAGTGTCTACTGTGACAACCAGAGCATCCAGTTTGGTTCTCAACCAGCCACAAACCGCTAAATGCAGGAGAATGAATACCCAGGATGCCATCCTTGACCACTGAAGGATGGGAACAGATGGATAACACATCTAGCTTTTAGATCTAGGTCAGACAGACGTAAGATCCTCCCCAAAGGCACTTCAGTAGCTGCCATTTGGGGTCTCTTAACAGTGACCAACTCTATAATGCATCTCTGTACGGCTTTTTCTCCTTCTCTGCTTCACATTCTCTGTGCCTAGTGCCTGTTCCTTGGGATCACTTCCAAAAATATTACCTGCATGCAAGCCTTTGTACCAGGCTCTGCTTCCTGGGACACCCAGGCTAAGACATCTTCCTTGTTCAATTTCTTGCTCTGCACGAAGCTCTCAAATCTCCTTATGCTTTTTAAAGGATCTTTCTCAAATCTTTGTCTTGTCTTAACATTTTGGCTACTGAACATTATTCCTACAGCCTGGTGCTGTTCTTTTGGGTTTCTACTTTGTGTTTCTTCTCCTCCTTCAATATTTAATGTAAGTCCTTTTATAATAGGTGCTTAAGTTGCAGTTATACCAGTTTGTTTAGATTTAAGTCTTTTCACTTTATTATTAGAATAATTTCTGATGATGTGGAATTTTTTTTCCTGAGTTTTTCTACCTTTCTATCTCTCTTAAGCCATGTTATGTTCAAGTCTCTTTCCTTGGAATTACACACACACACACACACACACACACACACACAACACATTCTGATTATTTCTAACTTTGCTGTTCTGAAGTCAAGTCTAGGACTTCAGTAACATCAAAGGGGTTACTCTCTCCAAGGTCCCTGCTGCTCTGATGACAGCAACCAGTTTTGTCTCAACGATTAGAATTAAATCCATGCAACAACTTCCTCCTTGTGACTTTCTTTTTCATTTAAAATGTAAAATAAGAGCATTTTATATTATGACTATGAGAAGATGCTCCACTTTTAGATGTTTCAGACTCTCAAGAGGCTCACGCTTGTAATCCCAGCACTTTGGGAGGCCGAGGCGGGCGGATCACGAGGTCAGGAGATCGAGACCACGGTGAAACCCCGTCTCTACTAAAAATACAAAAAAAAATTAGCTGGGCGTGGTGGCGGGCGCCTGTAGTCCCAGCTACTCGGAGAGGCTGAGGCAGGAGAATGGCGTGAACCCGGGAGGCGGAGCTTGCAGTGAGCCGAGACTGCGCCACTGCACTCCAGCCTGGGCGACAGAGCGAGACTCCGTCTCCAAAAAAAAAAAAAAAAAAAAAAAAGCTGCCCAGACAAATCAAAATATTCTACCAGGTCAATGTCTTTCCCCTCAGAAGTTTTGTACTGTGTTTAAGATATGCTGAGTCTAGAGTCTGTAGCACCCTCTGCCATTGTTAAACTTCTGTTCATTTCTGCTTTTATCTCACATTCAAATATGAGACATCATGTTTCCAATCTTTGACTGACAGATTTCTACAGATATGTGTATCTTAACATGAGACCCTATTCTCCTGCCCTTTCAATTAGATCATCTTTGTTTAAATAAGGTACACCCCTCTATTACTACCTTGTAGTCATATTCAAATCCCACTAAATTTCAGTGATACTTCAAAGCGGTTTTTTGTATATATATATATATATATATATATGTGTGTGTGTGTGTGTGTGTATACACGTGTGTTTGTGTATATACACATGTATGTGTGTGTACGTGAGTATATGCATATATACATATACATATATGTACACATACACACATATATGTATGTTTGTATCAAAATATAAAGCCATATTTTATTTATGGAGAATGTTCAGTGTCTGGCATGTTGATGTCTGAGGCCCACTGATATTGTTTCTATTATATTCGTTATTTTCCCATCATTGCTTCCCCACTCTAAGGTACACTGTTTGCTTTCCACAATATTAATTTTGCAGTTTAATCGAAGCCTTCCTCTCTGACTTTTCTTAAAATGTGTATGTCGTTTATTCTTATCACATTGATGAGTATGTTTCCACATTGTTCCAGGTTTTGAGCAACGTCCTCCCCATTTGCTCAGAGAACATCATTCTTTTATAAAGAACTGTGATCCAGAAAAAGAATTTTCTCCTTATTCTCAGTCAGCAGATTATTTCTCACATTTTCTGTTTGGTAATAATAAAATAACAACAATATAGTTATCAATAACTGAATTTCTTCTGTGCTTCCGCCATGTTTTTTATGTACATTACATCTAATCCTAGTAAGAACCATAATAAATGAGGACTTTTTCTGCCCTTTTTTAATTTAAGAAGACTGAGTTCTCATAACTAGTAAGGGGCAGATCCACCATTCATGCTAAATTTGGCTCCAAATCTTTTGCTCTTTTCACTATTGTGATATGTGTACTGATTATACTTCAGAAATTGTTTTAAGGTCCCTTGCTTGTTATTATCACAGGGAAGATAGGAAAGAAATACGTTTTATAAGGCCTATGTGTTCAGTCTCTTGTCATGGTTTCAGATTCAATAAAGGCATTTTCTAGTTGTCTTTTAACCATACTTTTTTTCCCTGTAAAACAAATGAGACAAGTAGTGCTCTGAGTATTTGTTGGTACAGGGGCAGCTTGCCCTGTTGTATATGTGCTGGCCATTTCTGTGTCACTCACCATGGGCATTGTCCTGCTCCTACATCTTGTCCTTTTGGGCCCACAGTAGGATTCCCTATACCTGCTATATTGCTCTGAGTACCACAGGATGCTGCTGTTTTTGCAAACATCTTGGCTTAGTCCTCTATTGGAAGATAATCTAGCCCCTTAGGTAGCCCTTTTAAGGATATTATATTTACTGCCCAGGGATAGAAGTACAGACAGAAAGATGTACCACCAATGAGTTAACTGATAATGAAAATAGTTGAACATTGTAAATGTTCAAATAGAAAACCTTGGCGTCAAATCTCTCCGGCCCACTAGCAAAAGTACTTAAGGAGATGAAGAATTATATTCTATGTTCTTTCCTTAAATGAATGCCATTGTTACCTAAAATTTCGCTTAATTCATTCTCCCAAGTGTCCACAGTCTGAAACTGGATGTCTACAGTGTCAGACTGAGTCTCTGCTGAGCCGAATGGATGCCAAAAGTCAAACAACCTTAATTCATTTTGTGAAGCTCATCGTAGATCAAATAGCTTTGCATAGGATTCAAGGTTCCACCACTTACTAGTTATGTGTTCTTCACCAAGGTACTAGCTTCTCTGTACCTCCTTTTCCTCATCTTCTACAGAGTCATACCTTAGTGTTCATGGCTCCCATGTAAGTTCAAAGCCCCCTTAGGATCTCAGATGTCAATGAATTGTGTGGTTTGAAAATTGGTGAGGATTTCTACGGATGGTCTAAAAGTTACCATAAGCTTCCTATCTACTGATACATTACTACAGTGATAGTGAGACAGCTATTGGCTCATGAGTTTGCTGGACATTGCAATTACTTTTTTGGAGGAGTATCCATCTGACTGCAGATCTCAGTCTCTGTCTCTGAAATGAATGCCTATTGTCTTTTGCAGAATCTGCCTTGTCTTTCCTGTGAGAACAACTTTTTCATACCCAATAAACAAGTAATTGGTTTAGTTTTCTTTCCAAAGAAAGGTGAAATCATACTTTTTTATTTTTTTAGTTTCCATAGGTTATTGGGGAAAAGGTGGTGTTTGGTTACATGAGTAAGTTCTTTAGTGGTGATCTGTGAGGTTTTCATGCATCCATCACCCAAGCAGTATATACTGCACCCAATTTGTAGTCTTTTATCCTTCACCCCCTTCCCACTCTTTCCCTTTGAGTTCTAAAGTCCACTGTGTCATTCTTATGCCTTTGCATTCTCATAGCTTTGCTTCTACTTATGAGTGAGACCATACAACGTTTAGTTTTCCATTCCTGAGTTACTTCACTTAGAATAATAGTCTCCAATCTCAGCCAGGTTGCTGTGAATGCCATTAATTCATTCCTTTTTGTGGCCGAGTAGTTTTGTTTTCTAGGTGAAAGAGGGAAGTAAATATAAAAGGAATTAAGTAAACTTCCCAAAGTCATATGGCCAATAAGTGAGAAAACTAGGATTTAAACCCTAGTCTTCTACACACTAAGCCCTCTATTTTTAATCTCTACATTATTTTTCCTGTGGAAAACCCCTTTAAAAATACATTTACTGGGAGCCAAGATGGCCGAATAGGAACAGCTCCGGTCTCCAGCTCCCAGCCCCAGTGACACAGATGACGGGTGATTTCTGCATTTCTGCTTGAGGTACCGGTTTCATCTCACTAGGGAGTGCCTAACAGTGGGTTCAGGACAGTCGGTGAAGCGCACTGTGCGCGAGCCGAAGCAGGGCGAGGCATTGCCTCACTCGGGAAGCGCAAGGGGTCAGGGAGTTCCCGTTCCTAGTCAAAGAAAGGGGAAACAGACGGCACCTGGAATATCGGGTCAGTCCCGTCCTAATACTGCGCTTTTCCAACGGGCCTGGAAAACGGCACACTGGGAGATTGTGTCCCGCACCTGGCTCAGAGGGTCCTATGCCCACAGAGTCTTGCTGATTGCTAGCACAGCAGTCTGAGATCACGCTGCAAGGCGGCAACGAGGCTGGGGGAGGGGCGCCCGCCATTGCCCAGGCTTGCTTAGGTAAACAAAGCAGCCAGGAAGCTCGAACTGGGTGGAGCCCACCACAGCTCAAGGAGGCCTGCCTGCCTCTGTAGGCTCCACCTCTGGGGGCAGGGCATAGACAACCAAAAACTCAGCGAGAACCTCCACAGCCTTAAATGATCCTGTCTGACTGACAGCTTTGAAGAGAGTAGTGGTTCTCCCAGCACGCAGCTGGAGATCTGAGAACGGACAGACTGCCTCCTAAAGTGGGTCCCTCACCCCTGAGCAGCCTAACTGGGAGGCACCCCCCCAGTAGGGACAGACTGACACCTCATTCAACCGGGTACTCCTCTGAGACAAAACTTTCAGAGGAACTATCAGACAGCTGAATTTGTGGTCTCACGAAAATCCGCTGTTCTGCAGCCACCGGTGCTGACACCCAGCCAAACAGGGTCTGGAGTGGACCTCTAGTAAACTCCAACAGACCTGCAGCTGAGGGTCTTGTCTGGTAGAAGGAAAATTAACAAACAGAAAGGACATCCACACCAAAAACCCATCTGTACATCACCATCATCGAAGACAAAAAGTAGACAAAACCACAAAGATGGGGAAAAAACAGACCAAAAAAACTGCAAACTCTAAAAACAGAGCACCTCTCCTCCTCCAAAGGAACGCAGTTCCTCACCAGCAACGGAACAAAGCTGGATGGAGGATGACTTTGATGAGTTGAGAGAAGAAGGCTTCAGACGATCAAACTACTCTGAGCTACGAGAGGAAATTCAAAACAATAGCAAAGAAGTTAAAAACTTTGAAAACAAATTAGAAGAATGGATAACTAGAATAACCAATGGAGAGAAGGGCTTAAAGGAGATGATGGAGCTGAAAGCCAAGTTTCGAGAACTACGCGAAGAATGCAGAAGCCTCAGTAGCAGATGCGATCAACTGGAAGAAAGGGTATCGCTGATAGAAGATGAAATGAATGAAATGAAGAGAGAAGGGAAGTTTAGAGAAAAAAGAATAAAAAGAAATGAACAAAGCCTCCAAGAAATTTGGGACTATGTGAAAAGACCAAACCTACGTCTGATTGGTGTACCTGAAAATGATGGGGAGAATGGAACCAAGTTGGAAAACACTCTGCAAGATATTATCCAGGAGAACTTCCCCAATCTAGCAAGGCAGGCCAGCATTCAGATTCAGGAAATACAGAGAATGCCACAAAGATACTCCTCGAGAAGGGCAACTCCAAGACACATAATTGTCAGATTCACCAAAGTTGAAATGAAGGAAAAAAATGTTAAAGGCAGCCAGAGAGAAAGGTTGGGTTACCCACAAAGGGAAGCCCATCAGACTAACAGCTGATCTTTCAGCAGAAACTCTGCAAGCCAGAAGAGAGTGGGGGCCGATATTCAACATTCTTAAAGAAAAGAATTTTCAACCCAGAATTTCCTATCCCGCCAAACTAAGCTTCGTAAGTGAAGGAGAAATAAAATACTTTACAGACAAGCAAACGCTGAGTGATTTTGTCATCACCAGGCCTGCCCTAAAAGAGCTCCTGAAGGAAGCACTAAACATGGAAAGGAACAACCGGTACCAGCCCCTGCAAAAACATGCCAAATTGTAAAGACCATCGAGGCTAGGAAGAAACTATAGCAACTAACGAGCAAAATAACCAACTAACATCATAATGCAGGATCAGATTCGCACATAACAATATTCACGTTAAATGTAAATGGGCTAAATGCTCCAATCAAAAGACACAGACTGGCAAACTGGATAAGGAGTCAGGACCCATCAGTGTGCTGTATTCAGGAAACCCATCTCACGTGCAGAGACACACATAGACTCAAAATAAAGGGATGGAGGAAGATCTATCAAGCAACTGGAAAACAAAAAAAGGCAGGGGTTGCAATCCTAGTCTCTGATAAAATAGACTTTAAACCAACAAAGATCAAAAGAGACAAAGAAGGCCATTACATAATGGTAAAGGGATCAATTCAACAAGAAGAGCTAACTATCCTAAATATATATGCACCCAACACAGGAGCACCCAGATTCATAAAGCAAGTCCTCAGTGACCTACAAAGGGACTTAAACTCCCACACAATAATAATGGGAGATTTTAACACCCCACTGTCAGCATTAGACAGATCAACGAGACAGAAAGTTAACAAGGATATCCAGGAATTGAACTCAGCTCTACATAAAGTGGACCTAATAGACATCTACAGAATTCTCCACCCCAAATCAACAGAATATACATTTTTTTCAGCACCACACCACACCTATTCCAAAATTGATCACATAGTTGGAAGTAAAGCTCTTCTCAGCAAATGTAAAAGAACAGAGATTATAACAAACTGTCTCTCAGACCACAATGCAATCAAACTAGAACTCAGGATTAAGAAACTCAGTCAAAACCGCTCAACTACATGGAAACTGAACAACCTGCTCCTGAATGACGATTGGGTACATAATGAAATGAAGGCAGAAATAAAGATGTTCTTTGAAACCAACGAGAACAAAGACACAACATACCAGAATCTCTGGGACACGTTCAAAGCAGTGTGTAGAGGGAAATTTATAGCACTAAATGCCCACAAGAGAAAGCAGGAAAGATCCAAAATTGACACCCTAACATCACAATTAAAAGAACTAGAAAAGCAAGAGCAAACACATTCAAAAGCTAGCAGAAGGCTAGAAATAACTAAAATCAGAGCAGAACTGAAGGAAATAGAGACACAAAAAACCCTTCAAAAAATTAATGAATCCAGGAGCTGGTTTTTTGAAAGGATCAACAAAATTGATGGACCGCTAGCAAGACTAATAAAGAAGAAAAGAGAGAAGAATCAAATAGATGCAATAAAAAACGAAAAAGGGGATATCACCACCGATCCCACAGAAATACAATCTACCATCAGAGAATACTACAAACACCTCTATGCAAATAAACTAGAAAATCTAGAAGAAATGGATAAATTCCTCGACAAATACACCCTCCCAAGACTAAACCAGGAAGAAGTTGAATCTCTGAATAGACCAATAACAGGTTCTGAAATTGTGGCAATAATCAATAGCTTACCAACCAAAAAGAGTCCAGGACCTGATGGATTCACAGCTGAATTCTACCAGAGGTACAAGGAGGAACTGGTACCATTCCTTCTGAAACTATTCCAATCGATAGAAAAAGAGGGTATCCTCCCTAACACATTTTACAAAGCCAGCATCGTCCTGATACCAAAACCTGGCAGAGACATAACCAAAAAAGAGAATTTCAGACCAATATCCTTGATGAACATTGATGCAAAAATCCTCAATAAAATACTGGCAAACCGAATCCAGCAGCACATCAAAAAGCTTATCCACCATGATCAAGTGGGCTTCATCGCTGGGATGCAAGGCTGGTTCAACATACGCAAATCAATAAATGTAATCCAGCATATAAACAGAACCAAAGACAAAAACCACATGATTATCTCAATAGATGCAGAAAAGGCCTTTGACAAAATTCAACAACCCTTCATGCTAAAAACTCTCAATAAATTAGGTATTGATGTGACGTATCTCAAAATAATAAGAGCTATCTATGACAAACCCACAGCCAATATCATACTGAATGGGCAAAAACTGGAAGCATTCCCTCTGAAAACTGGCACAAGACAGGGATGCCCTCTCTCACCGCTCCTATTGAACATAGTGCTGGAAGTTCTGGCCAGAGCAATCAGGCAGGAGAAGGAAATAAAGGGTACTCAATTAGGAAAAGAGGAAGTCAAATTGTCCCTGTTTGCAGATGACATGATTGTATATCTAGAAAACCCCATTGTCTCAGCCCAAAATCTCCTTAAGCTGATTAGCAACTTCAGCAAAGTCTCAGGATACAAAATTAATGTACAAAAATCACAAGCATTCTTGTACACCAATAACAGACAAACAGAGAACCAAATCATGAGTGAACTCCCATTCACAATTGCTTCAAAGAGAATAAAATACCTAGGAATCCAACTTACAAGGGATGTGAAGGACCTCTTCAAGGAGAACTACAAACCACTGCTCAATGAAATAAAAGAGGATACAAACAAATGGAAGAAGATTCCATGCTCATGGGTTGGAAGAATCAATATCGTGAAAATGGCCATACTGCCCAAGGTAATTTATAGATTCAATGCCATCCCCATCAAGCTACCAATGACTTTCTTCAGAGAATTAATTGGAAAAAACTACTTTAAAGTTCATATGGAACCAAAAAAGAGCCCGCATCGCCAAGTCAATCCTAAGCCAAAAGAACAAAGCTGGCGGCATCACGCTACCTGACTTTAAACTATACTACAAGGCTACAGTAACCAAAACAGCATGGTACTGGTACCACAACAGAGACATAGATCAATGGAACAGAACAGAGCCCTCAGAAATGATGCCGCATAGCTACAACTATCTGATCTTTGACAAACCTGACAAAAACAAGAAATGGGGAAAGGATTCCCTATTTAATAAATGGTGCTGGGAAAACTGGCTAGCCATATGTAGAAAGCTGCAACTGGATCCCTTCCTTACACCTTATACAAAAATTAATTCAAGATGGATTAAAGACTTATATGTTAGACCTAAAACCATTAAAATCCTACAAGAAAACCTAGGCAATACCATTCAGGACATAGGCGTGGGCAAGGACTTCATGTCTAAAACACCAAAAGCAATGGCAACAAAAGCCAAAATTGACAAATGGGATCTAATTAAAGAGCTTCTGCACAGCAAAAGAAACTACCATCAGAGTGAACAGGCAACCTACAAAATGGGAGAAAATTTTTGCCATCTACTCATCTGACAAAGGGCTAATATCCAGAATCTACAATGAACTCAAACAAATTTACAAGAAAAAAATAAACAACCCCATCAAAAAGTGGGCAGAGGACATGAACAGACACTTCTCAAAAGAAGACATTTATGCAGCCAAAAAACACATGAAGAAATGCTCCTCATCACTGGCCATCAGAGAAATGCAAATCAAAACCACAGTGAGATACCATCTCACACCAGTTAGAATGGCCATCATTAAAAAATCAGGAAACAACAGGTGCTGGAGAGGATGTGGAGAAATAGGAACACTTTTACACTGTTGGTGGGACTGTAAACTAGTTCAACCATTGTGGAAGTCAGTGTGGCGATTCCTCAGGGATCTAGAACTAGAAATACCATTTGACCCAGCCATCCCATTACTGGGTATATACCCAAAGGACTATAAATCATGCTGCTATAAAGACACATGCACACGTATGTTTATTGTGGCACTATTCACAATAGCAAAGAGTTGGAACCAACCCAAATGTCCAACAACGATAGACTGGATTAAGAAAATGTGGCACATATACACCATGGAATACTATGCAGCCATAAAAAATGATGAGTTCGTGTCCTTTGTAGGGACATGGATGAAACTGGAAAACATCATTCTCAGTAAACTATCGCAAGGACAAAAAACCAAACACCGCATGTTCTCACTCATAGGTGGGAATTGAACAATGAGAACTCATGGACACAGGAAGGGGAACATCACGCTCCGGGGACTGTTGTGGGGTGGGGGGAGGGGGGAGGGACAGCATTAGGAGATACACCTAATGCTAAATGACGAGTTAATGGGTGCAGGAAATCAACATGGCACATGGATACATATGTAACAAACCTGCACATTGTGCACATGTACCCTAAAACCCTAAAGTATAATAAAAAAAAATAATAATAAAAAAAAAAATACATTTACTAAAAAATAATGCTAGTGGCATACCACAAGGCAAATAAAGTTTAAGAGAAAAGTAAGATTTTGGGAGAATGTTGGAATGAGGTGTGGGAAGTTAGTTCTATGTGAAATTCCACATGTGTGAGTAGGACTATGATTTGTACACCGGGAGCTCTGAGGAAGAAAGTTTCAAGAGGAAAACAGCAGCACCATTAGGTAAAAGCTCTATGAGGACAAAATTAACCAATTTTACAAATTTTTCTTAGGGTGATGGTATATGCTCTTGAGGTTCTTGCTGGATCAATACCCAAAACATTATCCAGGAGAGGTTACCCTCTGTTGCTTATATAATTAAACTCCAGTCTTACTTTGTAGGAAAAACAATATGTGAAGTGCCCAGCAATCACAATTCTTAATATATATTAATGGATGAGGAGGGGAGAAAGAAATAGAGATAGCAATGGTGTTTGGCCTTAGGACATCATGCAGAACCCACCTCTTTAGTTTCAATATCCCCAATGGACTAGATACTAGTTTTGCTGCATTGATTGCTGTTTCATAATATAAAATTTAATTATCTCTATTATTTTACAATAAGCTTTTCTGCCTTGGGGCCTCTGGCACAGGGTACAGTTAGTAACAAATCTAATAAATAAAGAAATAAAACACTTCATTTCCTTTTCAGAAGGAAGTTGTGTTTTGCTCTATATGCTTGGAGCTTAAGGGAATTCACTTTAGCTTTCCCAGATATATTTGTTCTTTGGCTCAGATAGGGCAAAGACATCTTCTAGAAGATGTATTTCAGAAAACCTTCCATTCTGGAGCTCTGAGAGTCTAAGTCATGGGAACTATTGTGCTCCTTCTAACAGGGATTGAAGTAAATATGCGTCTCCACACAAGCTCTCAAGGGCTGTTTCTTACTCTTCACGCCTTTATTACTGGATTCCCCCTCATTACATTTATGTAGCCCAAGAAGCATAGAATTAAAAGCCCTGACTCTGATTAATACTTCACCTACTTATACTTTGTTTACCCAATTGTTTTCTTTTGAGTGAAGATTTCAACGTTAGACAAATGCAGCTTAGCAAATAAAAAACACAGCTTTTGAAAGATTAAAAAAAATGCTATTGAGAATGTAATTGAAGTCAAGCACTAAGCAATGGCCCAAGCAATGAAGAGAAAGAGATGAAATGTATTTATTGTTGAACTAGCTGGGCTTTGGGGAATATGTAATAAAGGGTCTGCCATTCAAATATATACTGTAGTTCTCAACATCATGTATTTAGTAAGTTATTTTAAAAGCATAAATTATGTATATTCTTTAGGTCTTGTGCTATTGAAGATACAAAGAAATCTGAAACAAACACTTTGCCTTCAAAGGACTAATAAAGCAAGAGTAAATATAAGAAAAGATGCAAAATTATATTACAAAGCAGAATATAGGAATTCCTGGAAAATAAAATGCTCTGTCAAAGAGCATACAGGCTGTGACACAGGGATTGGGAAGATTTCGTGGAAGAGATGATACTTACAGTTAGCCTAGAGAAAGGAATGATCTACAATTACACGTATCAACAGGAATGAATAGTGAACATAATACTGAACAAAGAAGCAATTCCCAGGAAAATACTCAATACAAGTATAGTCTATTTTATAATTTTCAAAAATTAAAATATGTTATTTAGAATATGTGTTAGTCTGTTTTCATGCTGCTGATAAACACGTACCTGAGAGTGGGTAATTTATAAAGAAAAAGAGGTTTAATGGACTCACAGTTCCACATGGCTGGGGAGGCCTCACAATCATGGCAGAAAGTGAGGCACATCTTACATGGCAGCTGGCAAAAGAGAATGAGAGCCAAGTGAAAGGGGAAACCCCTTATGAAACTACAAGATTTCATGAGACTTATTCACTACCAAGAGAACAGTATGAGGGAACCACCTCCATGATTCAATTATCTCCCACTGGGTCCCTCCCACAACATGTGGGCATTATGGGAGCTACAATTCAAGATGAGATCTGGTAGGGGACACAGCCAAACCATATCATTCTGTCCCTGGCCCATCCAAAATAGCATGTCCTCACATTTCAAAACCAATCACCTTTCCAACAGTCCCCCAAAGTCTTAACTCATATCAGCATTAACTCAGAAGTCCACAGTCCAAAGTCTTATCTGAGACAAGGCAAGTCCCTTGCAGCTATGAGCCTGTAAAATCAAAAGCAAGTTAGTTATTTCCTAGATACAATGGGGGTACAGGCATTGGATAAAAACACCCATTCCAAATGGGAGAAATTGGCTAAAACGAAAGAGCTACAGCCTCCATGCAAGTCTAAAACCCAGCAGGGCAGTCAAATCTTAAAGCTACAAAATGATCTCCTTTGACTCCATGTCTCACATCCAGGTCACACTGATGCAAGAGGTACATTCCCATGGTCCTGGGCAGCTCTACCCTTGTGGCTTTGCAGGGTACAGCCTCTCTCCCAGCTGCTTTCACAGCTGGTGTTGAGTGTCTGCAGCCTTTCCAGGTGTATAGTACAAGGTGTCAGTGGATCTACAATTCTGGGGTCTGGAAGATGGTGACCCTCTTCTCACAGCTCCACTGGGCAGTGCCCCAGAAGGGACTCTGTGTAGGGGCTTCAATCCCACATTTCCTTTCAGCACTGCCCTAGCAAAAATTCTCCATGAGGGCCCTGCCCCTGCAGCAAACACCTGCCTGGACATCCAGGCATTTCTATATATCCTCTGAAATCTAGGCGGAGTTTCCCAAACCTCAGTTCTTGACTTCCGTGCACCTGCAGGCTCAACACCATGTGGAAGCTGCCAATGCTTGGGGCTTGCACCCTCTGAAGCCATGGCCTGAGATGCACCTTGGCCCCTTTTAGCCACAGCTAGAGTGGCTGGGATGCAGGGCACCAATGCCCTAGACTGCACACAGCAGGGGGTTCCTGGGCTTGGCCCAGGAAACCATTTTTCCCTCCTAGGCTTGTGATGGGAGGAGCTGCTGCAAATGTCTCTGACGTGCCCTGGAGACATTTTTCCCATTGTCTTGGATTAATACTTGGCTCCTTTTTACTTATGAAAATTTCTGCAGCTGGCTTGAATTTCTCCTCAGAAAATGGGTGTTTCTTTTCTACTGCATTGTCAGGCTGCAGATTTTCCAAACTTTTATGCTCTGTTTCCCTTTTAAAACTGAATGCTTTTAATGGCACCCAAATCACCTCTTGAATGCTTTGCTGCTTAGAAATTTTTTCTGCCAGATACTCTACGTAATCTCCCTCAAGTTCAAAGTTCTATGAATCTCCAGGGCAAGGGCAAAATGGCACCAGTCTCTTTGCTAAAACATAGCAAGAGCAAGAGTCACCTTTACTCCTATTCCCAACAAATTCCTCATCTGTATCTGAGACCACCTAAGCCTAGATGTCATCGTGCATATCACTTCAGCCGTGGTTTTATTTTTATTTTTATTTTTATTTTTTTCTGAGACAGAGTCTTGCTCTGTCCCCCAGGCTGGAATGCAGTGGCACGGTCTCTGCTCACTGCAACCTCCACCTCCCAGGCTCAAGCGATTCTCATGCCTCAGCCTCCCAAGTAGCTGGGACTACAGGTGCCCACCACCACACCTGGCTAATATTTTCTATTTTAGTAGAGACAGTGTTTCACGATATTGACCACGGTTATCTTGAACTCCTGATCTCAGGCAGTCCATCCCTCTTGGCCTCCCAAAGTGCTAAGATTACTGGTGTGGGCCACTGTGCCTGACCCATTATCAGTGTTTTTGTCAAAGCCATTCAACAAGTCTCTAGGAAGTTCCAAACCATCCCACATTTTCCTGTCTTCTTGTGAACCCTCCAAACTGTTCCAACCTCTGCTTGTTACCCAGTTTCAAAGTCGCTTCCACATTTTTGGGTATCTTTACAACAGCCTCTCACTCTACCAGTACGAATTTACTGTATTCGTCTGTTTTTGGGCTGCCGAAAAAGACATACCCGAGACTGGGTAATTTATAAAGAAAAAGAGGTTTGGGCCTCCGCGGTGGCTCACACCTGTAATCCCAGCACTTTGGGAGGCCAAGGCGGGCGGATCACGAGGCCAGGAGATCAAGACCATCCTGGCGAACGTGGTGAAACCCCATCTCTACTAAAAATACAAAAAATTAGCCGGGCTTGGTGGCGGGCTCCTGTAGTACCAGCTACTCTGGAGGCTGAGGCAGGAGAATGGTGTGAACTCCGGAGGTGGAGGTTGCAGTGAGCCGAGATCATGCCACAGCACTCCAGCCTGGGCGACAGAGAGAGACTTCATCTCAAAAAAAGAAAAAGAGGTTTGATGGACTCGTAGCTCCACATGACTGGGGAGGCCTCACAATTATGGCAAAGGGCAAAAGACATGTCTTACTTGAGAGCAGGCAAGAGAGAATGAGCCAAGTGAAAGGGGAAACCCCTTATTAAACCATCAGACCTCATGAGACTTATTCAATACCACGAGAACAGTATGGGGAAACTGCCCCCGTGATTCAATTATCTCCCACCCAGTCCGTCCCACAACATGTGGGGATTGTGGGAGCTACAATTCAAGATGAGATTTGGGTGTGGACACAGCCAAACCATATCAGAATACATATACAGATGAAATGAGAAAGAAGGCGACGACGATGACGACGACGAAGAAGAAGAAGAAGAAGGAGAAGAAGAAGAAGAAGAAGAAGAAGAAGAAGAAGAAGAAGAAGAAGAAGAAGAAGAAGAAGAAGAAGAAGAAGAAGAAGAAGAAGAAAATAGATGATTATCACAAAAGTCAAAAAGTATTATTTTAACTCTGGGGAGAGGCAACAAGATTGGGTTTGAGACCCACAGGAATGACTTCTAGGGAACTGACTATCATGTATTCTTAATTACGCTGATGGTTAGCGGGTTCTGCTTTATAATTACCCCTTAAATTGTATATGACTCTATATATGTATGTAAACTACATATATATGTGTGTGTGCCTTATTTAGACTCTTCTGTAGATATGATGTATTCAAAAATAAAAAAGGTTAAAATATACACATGTTATAATTAAATTTTTGAAATAATATTATAAAATGGAAAATCATTGGCCATTGTAAAAATCAAGCTATTTGGGACAATGAGATTATATCATAATGCTATTAGGTCTATATAATTAAAATGAAATGAATTGAAAAATAACAATGTAGTCAATTCGTATTCTAGCATGAGGGGGTGAGCATTAACACCTAAACTAATGTCAACAGAGATTTAAAAAATAGAGTGATTCTGAAGATTTGAGGATGGACAAAGCATATTAGTTAGAGTTTTTCTTAAGTCACAAAAAATCCACCAACTATCATAATAAAAAAGAGATGTTATAAGGTTATAGGGGCACATCATGAAGTCAAGAGATCTAAATACAGTCAGATCCTAAAAAGACGACCTACACAGTCTGTTTTTCTCTATCTCGGAATCTCCGCATCTACAGAATGAGACTTAAACTATCTTGGTTTAAGCTCCAAATCTTTGAGTACAGCACCCTGATATATATGCAGGATATTCACATCCTTATCCAATCAATTATGGCATGAGTATGCTATCCAAAATTAGCCTTCAGTTTTGAAAGCTACTTTTATTTCTCATGTACCCCAATCTCTCAACTACTCAGCCTCATCCCTTTAAATGATCTTCACCTCTATTATGCTTCAACTATCCACAGGATGATCAGCCACTGTATGTTATAATAGCTAGAAACTCATGGCCCTCAATAATTTTTGTAAGCAAATCCTGAGAATATGTTATTAGAACATGTTTTTTTCCATCGTTATCTAGTAGTACTAGTTGACATATCCATCTATAAAAGGCAAATGTCAGCATGCTTTCTTCAAGATATATCATAAGCTATTTTCTTTCAGTGAATGGAAGTGTTTGACAGAAAAACACCTTTGTAAGCAAAGCTTAAGAATATGTTACTAGAACGTGTTTCTCTCTTCATTGGTACCTATTAGGACAAGTTGACATATGAGGTTATAAAAAGCAAGTATAATCATGTTTTTAAGATTTGTAAACGCAAGGGGTACAAATGCAGTTTGTTGACATGGATATACAGGTAGTGGTGAAGTCTGAATTTTTAGTGTTGCCATCAATCAATGTACATTTTACCCATTAAGTAATTTCTCATCCCTCACACCGCTTCTATGCTCATTCTTCCAAGTCTCCAATGTCCACTATTCCATACTCTTTGTCCATATGTACACATTATTAAGCTCTCACTTATAATTGAGAACGTGTGGTATTCAACTTTCTGAGTTGTTTTACTTAAGATGATAGCCTCCAGTTCCATCCATGTTGCTGCAAAAGACATGATTTCATTCTTTTTACTGCTGAATAGTATTCCATTGTGTACATACACCACATTTTTAATCCAATCATCCATTGATGGAAACTTAGTTTGATTCCATATCTTTGCTATTGTGAATAATGCTATAATGAACATACAAGTACGGATATCTTTTTAATAAAATTACTTCTTTTTCTTTGGGTAAGATTTCCAGTAGCAAGTTTATTGAATTGAATGGTAGTTCTACTTTTAATTTGAAAAAACGTCATACTATTTTCCATAGAGTTGTACTAATTTACATTCCCACCAACAGTTTAAAAGCATTCTCTTTTCTCAGCATCTCCGCCAACATCCGTTATATTATTTACTTTTTAATAATAGTCATTCTGATTTGTGAAAAAGGATATCTCACTGTGGTTTTAATTTGCATTTCTCTGGCAGTTAGTCAGGTTGGGCATTTTTTTATACAAGCATTGTCCATTTCTCTGTCTTCTGTTGGAGAACATCTATTCACATCCTTTGCCCACTTTTTAATTGGGTGATCTTTGAGGTTGTTATTGAGTTATTTGAGTTTCTTGTGTATTCTGGATATCAGTCACCTGTTGGATGCATAATGTGCAACTGTTTTATCCCATTCTGTCAATTGTCTGTGCACTCTTATTTCTTTTGCCATGCAGCTTTGTAGTATAAAGTCCCATTTGTCTATTTTTGTTTTTGTTGCTTGTGCTTTTGAGTCTTAGTCATGAATTATTTGCCTAGACCAATGTCCAGAAGAGTTTTCCATAGGTTTTCTTTAGTATTCTTTATAGCTTCAGGTTGTCCTTTCCTCAGTGTATGTTTTTGTTGACTTTGTTAAGTATCAATTGTCTATAAATATGTGGTTTTATTTCTGGGTTCTGTATTCTGTTCCATAGACCTACGTGTCTATTTTTGTACCAGTACTATGCTGTTGTGGTTACTAGAGCCATGTAGAGTAATTTGAGATCAGGTAATGTGACGCCCCAGCTTTGTTCTTTTTGCTTAGGATTGCTTTGGCAATTTGGGCTCCTTTTTGGTTTCATATGATTTTTAGAATTGTATTTTCTAATTCTGTGAAAATAACATTGATATTTTGATAGGGGTTGTATTGAATCTGTAGATTGCTTTTGGAAGTATGGTCATTTTAACAATGCTAATTCGTCCAATCCATGAGCATGGGATGTTTTCCCATTTGTTTGAGTCATTCACATTTGTTTTAAATCAGTGTCCTGTAGTTTTTATTGTATAGAATATTCACCTCCTTGGTTAAATATATTCCTAGGTATGTTTTTGTAGTTATTGTAAATGTAATGGCCATTTTGATTTGGTTCTCTACTTGATTCTTATTGGTGTATAGACATGTTACAAATTTTTGTGTATTAATTTTGTATCCTGATAATTTACTGAATTCATTTATCAAATCTAAAAGTTAGAGGAGTCTTTAGGGTTTTCTAGGTATAAGCTTATATTTTCAGCAAATAATTTTACTTTCTCTTTTCTAATTTGGATGTCTTCTTTCTTTTTTTCTTTTTTGAATCTGATTGCTCTGGCTAGAACTTCCAGTACTATGTTGAATAAGGGTGGGGAAAGTGGGCATCTTTGTCATCTTCTAGTTCTTAGGGGGATTGATTTCAAGTTTTCCACATTCGATATGATATTGACTGCAGATACATTGTTTGGCCTTTATTATTTTGAGGTATGTTTCTTCTATCCCTAGTTTGTTGAGGGTTTTTATCATGAAGGGGTACTAAATTTTATCAAATGATTATTCTGCATCTGTCAAGATGATCAGACAGATTTTGACCTTCATTCTCTCTATGGATGAATCACATTTCGTGATTTGTGTGTGTTGAAACATCTTTGCATTCCTGAAGTAAAACCTACTTAATTGTATTATCTTTTTGATGTACAACTAGATACAGTTTGCTAGTATTTTGTTGAGAATTTTTGCAACTGTGTTTATTAGGGTAATTGTTTTGTAGTTTTTCTTGTGTTCTTCCATGGCTTTGGTATAAGATTTTATTTTCAGTGAACAGAGGTAATGTGACTTATTCTTTTACAGTTTGGATGACTTTTATTTCTCTAGCCTGATTGCTATGATTAGAACTCTCAGTATTATGTTGAATAGCAGTGGTGCAAGTGGGAAATTGGGGTGATAATACTTTATAAAATGAGTTAGGGAGAATTCCCTCCTTCTTGGCTTTTTGAAAAAATTTCAGGAGAATTGATATTAGTTCTTTTTTGCGCATTTGGTAGAATTTGGCTGTGAATCTACCTGGTCATGGTTGTTTTTGTTGTTGTTGAGAGATTTTTTAAATTACTGACTTGATGTTGCTACCCATTATTGGTATATTCAGAATTTCTAATTCATTCTATATCAATGCTAGGAGGTTGTATGTTTTCAGGAATTTATCCAGTTCCTTTACGTTTTCTCAATTGTGAGTATATAGTTGTTCATAGTAGTCTTTTGTGGTTGTAATATTTCCTTTTTCATTTCTTATTATGTTTATTTGGATCTTCTCTCTTTTTGGTTATTCTAGCTAACAGTTTATTAATTTTGCTTATCTTTTCAAGGTAACTTTCTGTTTTGTTGCTCCTTTGGGTATTTTTTTTTTTTTTTTGGTCTCAATTTTATTTAGTTCTACTCTGATCTTTGTTATCATTTTTCTTCTGCTACCTTTGGGTTTGGGTTGTTATTGTTCTTCTACTTCCTTGACATGTGACATAGGTTGTTAATTTGCTATTTTTCTATTTTTTTATGTAGGCACTTAACACTACAAATTTCCCTCTTAGCACTACTTTTGCTGTATCCCAGAGGTTTTGATATATTGTGTTTCCATTTTCATTCATTTCAAAATTTTTAAATTTTCCATCTTAATTTTGTCATTGACCCAAAGATCTTTCAGGAGCATATTGTTTAATACATATATTTTTATAATTTTATAAGTTTTTCTTGGTATTGACTTCTAGTTTTATTTCACTATAGTCTGAGAAGATATTTGATATAATTTCAATTTTTAAAAATTATGGTCTGTCTTGGAGAAGGTTCTGTGTACTGTTGAGAAGAATGTATATTATGTGATTGTTGCATAGAATGTTTGCTGTAAATAGGTCTATTTAGTCTAAAGTATAATTTAAGTCTAGTGTTTCTTTGTTGATTTTCTGTCTTGATGATCTGTCTACTGTTGTGAAAGGAGTGCTGAAATCCCCACTATAATTGTATTGCTCTCTATCTCTTTATTTTGGTCTAGTATTTTTTTTAATTAATCTGGGTGTGTCACTGTTGGGTGCATAAATATTTAGGATTGTTGTATCCTCTTTTTGAATTAATTCCTTTACCATTATGTAATTACCTTCTTTTTTTTTTTTTTTAACTCCTATTAGTTTAAAGTCTGTTTTATCAATGTAAGTGTAGCTACTCCTGCTTACTTTTGGTTTTCATTTGCATGGAATATCTTTCCCACCTCTTCACATTCAATCTATAAGTGTCTTTACCAGAAAGCTGAGTTTCTTGTAAGCAGCACATGGTTGATTCATTTTTTTAAAAATCCATTCCACCAATCTATATATTTTTAGTATTGTATTTAATCCATTACATTCAATGTTAATATTAATATGTGAGATTTTATTCCTGTAATAATGTTAATCATTAACTGTTTTGTAGATTCATTATTTCTCTTTTTTTCTCTGTGTGTTTGTCTTTGTAGTTTGGTGGATTTCTGTCATGTTACCACTCAATTTCTCTATTTCTTTATTCTGCAATTATTTTATAAGACTTGTGAGTTTTACACTTTTGTGTATTTTTATAATGGCAAATTTTGACCCTTTATTTCCATGTTTAGTACTCCTTTGAGCATTTCTTGTAGGGCTAGCCTAGTGGTGATGAATTATCTCAGCTTTGCTTCTTTAGAAAAGACTTTAAAATTCTTCTTCATTTATGAAGCTTATTCTGGCAAGAGATAAAATTCATGACTGGCAGTTGTTTTTTTTTTCCTTTAAGCATTTTGAAAATAGGATTCCAGTCTCTTCTGCCTTGTAAGGTTTCTGCTGAAAAGTCTGTTGTTAGACTAATGAGGTTTTCTTTAGAGGTAGCTAGGTGCTTTTCTTTTGCTGATTTTAAGATTTTTTTCTTTATGTTGACTTTAGACAATGTGATGACTATTTGTCATGGTGAAGTCTGTTTTGCAATGTATTTTCCTGGTGCTTATTGGGTCTCCTGTATCCGGATATAGAAATCTTTTGATAGACTAGGGAAGTTTTCATCAATTATGTCTTTAAATAGGTTTTCTAAATTTTTACTTTTTCTTCTCACTCTGGAATACCCAATGACTTATATGCTTGGTCACTTTATGTAGTCCTATATTTCTCAAAGAGTTTGTTCACTCTTTTGTGTTCTCTTTATTTTTTCTGAGTGGATTATAAAAAAAAAAAAAAAAAAAAAAAAAAAAAAAAAAAAAAACTGTCTTCAAACTCCAAAGTCTCCTCTTCTGCTTGGTCTAGTCTATGATTGAAGCTTTCAACTGTATTTTGTAATTCCTTCAATGAATTTCTCATTTCCAGAAATTCTGTTTTATTTTTTAAGAAATCTATCTCTTTGTAAATTTTTTATTTATATTCTGAATTGATTATTGATTTTCTCATTTCTCTATATTGGTTTTCAGATTTCTCCTGAATATCACTGAGTTTCTTTAATGTCAATATTTTGAATTCTTTATCCAGCATGTTAAAACTTTCTTTTTGGTTAGGATCCATTACTAGAGAATTACTGTGTTCCTTTGCAGGTTACACACACATTGCTTTTTCTTTTTTCTTTTCTTTTCTTTTTTTTTTTTTTTTTTTTAACGGAGTCTCACTCTGTCACCAGGCTGGGCTCACTGCAACCTCCAACTCTCTCCTGGTTCAAGCAATTCTGCTGACTCAGCCTCCTGAGTAGCTGGGATTACAGGCACACGCCACCAGGCCCAGCTAATTTTTGTATTTTTAGTAGAGACGGGGTTTCACCATGTTGGCCAGGATGGTCTTGATCTCCTGACCTCATGATCCACCTACCTCAGCCTCCCAAAGTGCTGGGATTACAAGTATGAGCCACTGTGCCCAGCCCACATTGCTTTTTCAGACTTTCAATAATATTATGTCTTCACATATGGAGAAACAGTCACTTCTTATTTTTGAATTGACTTTTTTTCTTCTTGAGGGTGTGACTATAATATATGTTGAGTAGGGCCATTTAGGCTTTATTTCTGGGTGTGTTCAGTGGTGAAAACTCTACATGATTTCCTTAGTTACCAGTAGCCTTAGTGTTGAGTATGGTGGCTTTCTCAAATGCTGGTTATGCTGGCAATGCAGGTGGCTGAGCAAATTTATGACCTCCTGGGTAGCTGGAGTGGTGTGGAGAATGGTGGTAGCAGAGGTCATGAGAAGCTTGTCTGCTTTCTAAGAGCTATTCCCTTGTGTCAGCAGATGTTGTAATGGCCCCTGCAGGTTGACTTTCAGGCCAGTAGGTGGTGCTTGCAAGTGAGAGAAAGCTGCAGTGGGTGATGGCAGTAGGGCTTATGATTGACCCTTGTTAACCAGGAGAAGAATTTGGGTGTCCCAGGCAATGGGTTGGTTGGTGGAACACTCAGTGGTCTGGGTTCCATGCTCTGCCTATGGGGCTAGAGGTGGTGAATCTGAGGACGGCTGGGGTGGTGAAGCCTGAATTCAGGTAGTTCAGTCCTGGGCACAAGTGCCAGCCCTTGCCCAAGTCAGGGAGCAGTCCTCTGAGCCCTGGAGAAATGCCCCAGCAAGAAGCAAGGCAATTGCTGCTGTGCCCATCAAAACCACACCTATTCTGCTCTTTTCCCATGAAGAAGGAGAACACCCAACTCCAGATCCCATGGCTGGAGCCCATGCCATACTGTACTGTCCATTCTGGCCATGAGGGCTCCTCCCCTGCTGAAGTCCAAATCACAATCCCTAGCTCAAGATGCTACAAACCATTGGCTGCCACCCCCCACTAGCTGGCAGGTTCCTATACAGCTTGCTATGAGCTAGAATCAGGAATGGCTTCCTTCTGTAGGAGCCCATGTCTGGGAGTATACGTGGGACACTTCCCAGTGCTGTTCCTTTTCACAGTCTCCCAGCAGTCCACCCAGTTAAATCGAAGGCTTAGAAGGTTCAAGATACTCCCCTGTGACTTAAATTGCATGGTTACCCAGTAGGAATGTGTACTGTGGAAGCTCTCTCCCTCTCCCTTTCCCCTCTAGGGATTCACACATGGTTTTCAGCCAGAGCTCACCACAAAGGCTGTGCCCACCTTCTTTTATCCAGTATCTGAAGTTTTCTTTTGTTTTTCTGTTGAACTCCCATGTTTCTTCTTGGATAAAAGCTCACAATATGAGTCTCTGCACACTATTTTGCTATTAATATTTCCAAGTGGGTGAGGCATACTGACAAAACCTCTATTCTGCCATCTTGGAAAAAAGTAAAAAATAAAATCTCAATATTTTAAGTTTAATAAATCTTTTTTATGCCAATTTCTTATATTTCTATTTCTCCCATAGCCTCTCTCCTAGTTAATTGTTCTTTGACTTTATTGAGAGTTCCTGTCGCTTTATTCCACTACTCCATTGTATACTTACGGAGCTACTTGCTTCTTCTACATGGTTGGACCCCTAGCAAGCCACTTTACTTATCCTTCCTAGTGTCCTACAGTTCACGTTCTTGAAGTTTTGTTACACTCATTTAGCTATCCCTAAACTTGGAAAAATGCTACTGTTTGTTTAACAATATCCATTTCTGTATTGTGTGTTAATTTTGGGAGTCTACATTTTAGGAATCTGACAGCCTTCATTCAGCTTATCCTGTCTCTTTCCCTGTTGGCCCAAGTTGGCAGTGCTTCTGCTGACATAATATTCTCAAAAATCTTGTGGATTTTCCATGTATGCAATGGGAATTCACATCATTAGAAAAGAGGGTTCTTCACAGATCTTTCCTGTAAAATTCCATCTTTATTCCTTGCTTCTACTAAAATGGTTGAGTGGATCTATTTATTATATACCAAATATCTTCAGAAAAAGATTGTCCCACCACACTCTTGTCCTTCTCTTTAGGGCACACTTTCCTAACAGTGAATCTCCTAATTTTAGCATCTTTTTCAATCTTGATATATTGAAAAATTTCCAAATCATCAAATGCTGGTTCCTTGTGCTTACCAGTTCTTTCCTTGATTCACGTCTTTTCTTTCACATTTTACTATAAGCAACACAGAGAAACCAGGCTGCACTTTCAACACTTTCTTTGAAAATGTTTTTAGCTAAAACTCTAAGTGTATCACTTACAAGTTCTGCTTTTCACATAACTGTAAGATATAATTCAGCCAAGTTTTCTGTCACCATATAACAAGGATTCCTTTCCTCTAGTTTCCAATCATGTTTCTTATTTTCTACTAATCCCTTACCAGAATGTATTTAATGTTCATATTTATAACAACGTTAGATAGACGATAGATAGATAGATAGATAGATAGATAAGATAGATGATAGATGATAGATAGATAGATAGATAGATAGAGAGTTAGAGAGATAGATATAGCTATTCTCTGAGACTATAGAAGCTTTCTCTGCAGTGCTCCTAACTTTTTTCTGAGCCTTTAACAGATAATCACCATATTTCTGCCAATTGTCTCTTCAAGGCAATTTAGGCTTTTTCTATCATGCACCTCAAATTTCCCCAGCCTCTAGCCATTACCCAATTACAAAGCCACTTTCAAGTTTTTAGATATTTGTTACACCAGCACCGCACTTTCCACTACCAAAATCTGTATTGCAGTCCTAGGACTGATGTAACAAATTATCACCAACTGGGTTGCTTAAACCAACAGAAATATATTATCTCACACTTCTGGGGGCCAGAAGTCTGAAATGACATGGTTGGCAGGACCATACCTCTCTAGAGTCTCTGGGGAAGAATCGGTTCCATATCTCGCTCTTAGCTTTTGGTAGCTGCCAGCAATACTTGGCATTTCTTGGTGTGTGGCTGCATGACTTTAATCTTTGCCTCCATCTTCATATTGCCTTCTCTTCTGTGTATGTGTCTCATTTTGTTGGTTTGTTTTCTGTGTGTTTATCTCAAAATTCAAACTCACTTTGCCTATTATAAGAATGCATGTGACTGAATTTAGGGTCTACCCGGATAATTCATGATAAGTTCCTCCTTTCAAGATTGCTAACTTAATCATATCTTTTGCTGTATAAAGTATGTTCATCAGTTTTGGGGATGTGGATATGGACATGTCTTTTGGGGGCCACTAATCAGCTCACTACAGATTAGATGGAATATATTTCTGAAGATAAAATTATAATCATGCATATTGGAATCATGATACATTTGCATCTTTATTAAGGAAAAGCTGACCTTTAGTCTGTTTATCTTTTTATTTCCTCCTAGATGACTTCCTGCCTTTTTACTTAGAGCTGGTTCCAAAATCTTTTAAAATAAGGATTCCTTGATTCCTGGACTGGAGCTTCCATATTTATTATTTCTTCCATATTTCTTCCATATTTCATATCACTTGAATATTACTTTCAGCACATGACCTTGCCTCATATTTTACAAGAAAAATTAAGTCACCCAGTACAAGTTGCTTAGGATTCTCTATTATCCATTAATTCAATTCATTTGATAAGATACCTAAACTCTTCTAAGTGTTTAGGATATATTTGTAAATTAAAATTTTTTGAAAAATTAACAAAGTCACATGCTCATACGGAGCTTACATTCTGATAAGGGGATAAAAACTAAACATAATAAATTACTAATGTATATGCTACATGATGGTAAGTAGCATGGTAAAGAATAAAGGGCATGGGGGGTTCCTGGGGGCAGGAAAGAAAAATGGGAGTTTTATGGGTCTGTTGAGAAGGAGAAATTTTAGCAGGGAGATGATGGAATTAACTAGGTAGCTATCTAAGGCAAAACCATTCAGTCATTGGAACGGAATAGAGCAAAGACCCCGTGATGAAAGGATGTCTGATGTCTTTAATAATCAACAAGGAAGTCAGTGTGACTATAGGAGAATAAGCAAAGTGGTGAGTGGTGGTAGATGAATTCAGAAAGAGAAGAGGAATGCAGAGAAGGCAGATCAAGTTGAGTCTTTCAGCAATTGTAAGGGCCCGGGCTTTTACCTTGACAGAAATGAGAAGCCATTCCAGAATTTTGAGAAAGGGGTGACATGATCTGACACTAATTTTTAAAGGACCATTCTGGTTGCTGAGTTAGAGTAGACTTTGGAGATGAGAAGGTAAGTGTAAAAGCAGGGAGACTGGGCCGGGCATGGTGGCTCATACCTGTAATCCCAGCACTTTTGGAGGTTGAGGCGGGCATATCACTAGGTCAAGAGATTGAGACCATCCTGGCCAACATGGTGAAACCCCATCTCTACTAAAAAAAAAAATACAAAAATTAGCTAGGCACGGTGGCGCATGCCTGTAGTTGCAGCTACTGGGGAGGCTGAGGCAGGAGAATCACTTGAACCCAGGAGGTGGAGGTTGCAGTGAGCTAAGATGGTGCCACTGCACTCTAGCCTGGTGGCAGAGTGACACAAAACAAAACAAAAAAGCAGGGAGACTGGTTAGGAGGTAATCACAGTAAGTCAGGTGAGAGACGATGGCTTGGACCAGGTGGTAACTATAAAGGAGTAAGAGGTAGCTGTATTCTGGGTATGTTTTTATGGCAGAGCCAACAGAATTGCTAGTAAGATGTTGAAGAAAGAAGAGTTAAGGATGGCTTGAGCAACTGGAAGGATGGAGTTATTCCCATCTGAGACTGAGAAGCTGAAGGCGAAGTGGATCTGAAAGTGGATGGACATTTGTAGTTCAGTTCTGGATGTAATAATTTTGAGGGGTCTATTACGCAGTCAAGTGGATAGGCTGAGGAGGTAGTTAGATATATGAATCTAGATATAGAAGTCCTAGGTGTAGGGGAGAGTCCTGGACTGGAGCTTCCGTATTTCTTACATATTTCATTTCACTTGCATATTTCTTCTATGAGTCCTTTCTCCTCTCAAGACCAGGAGAATTAGTACTTTTCCCAGTTCTAACACATAAGCTATGCCCTTGATCCCATTCTTCAGATCTCTACTCCAATTTGTTTACTTAGTTATTTTCTGTTTTCTTTTGAACCACAAAGCCTCTAGTTCTACTTTAGCTGTTTTCCCTGTGCCTAAAATCAACTCCAGGCTTTTCTATCCAAATCTATCCCCTTCTACCTACATTACACAGAAAGTTTAAAATCTCTGTTATTCCTGATTTGTCCTTTTCCTTGACTGTGTCTGTCTCCTGTCTTGCAAGGTTCAAAACATGGAGAGTGTTGTTGTCTATGTTTGGTGTCTCTCATTTCTCTGCTTGGATTATAAAACAGTGCACCCCTGAAGGGCTTCCTGTAGTCCAAGATCACAGTTTCATACACTGATTTTTTAAACTGCCACCAAACTAGGAATATGACAAACAGTAGACAATCATCTCCTTTATCCAATGAAAATCTTCCCACATTGGAAGGAAGACACAGGAGTGGTTCCAAGCAGTAGCAAGTTTAAAAAGTGACTTTGATGCTTTAGAATTAACTGGAAGAATCTTACAGCCTCTCCTATTGACTCCCTCTATTCCAGCTACAGTAGCTTCCTTGATAACCTCAAATACTCCAAGCTCAAGCCTCAGTGCCTTTGAATGTTCTGTCCTTTCTTTCTGGCACTCTTCTCCCCCCAGGCATCCCCATAGTTCACTCTGTCATTTCACACAGGTCCTTGCTCAAATATGCATACAACAGAGAGGGCTTCTCCACCATTTTGTCTAAACTAGAAACTCTATCACTTCTTACCCTTTTACTTGCCTTTCCCCACTTCATCAGCATTTTTAATACCTGATATTTCATATAGTTGGGTGTTTGTTTTATCTGACTCTTCACACTGGAATTTAAACTCCATGAGAGGAGGGACATTGTCTCTTCTGTTTGCTGATGTGTTCTCAGCATTTGAAATAGGGCCTGACACATAATAGGGCATAATAACTACTTGCAACTGAATGTGCTTGCAGTTGAAGGACCTTAACAGATGTAACAGGTCTTGTGCCCAATGAGCTGAGAGAAAATCTGACCAATAAATACCCTGAATTTCCTCCTTCCTTGCTTTCCCTGATGGCCATTAGGACAGTACATTGGATGACATCTGAAATGAAAAATCAAGGAGAACAGCAGGACTAAAAAGGAAAATTCCTTTTTACTTCAAGTAAGTCTTACAAAAGATCCAGAATTCCTAGTTTATCTGAGAGTGCACCTAAGGTGAGAATATCCATCATTCCTTCAAGGATACCTCAAACAAACAAACAAAAATCAAACAATCAAAAGCGGCTTGCAATGAATATGTAGATTCAGGATAAGTTTCATTTTATCCACCTTTCCTGCCATGCCTCCCTTCCAACAACAAAGTTATCCTTCCATTACAAAAATTCAGGAGCCATCACTATCGAAAATGTAAGTAAGATACAGTCTGACTTAGTTGAGCATGGGGAAGCTGTTTCAAGATTCGGATCTAATAAGAAAGGCAGCTCAAGTGTAGGGGGGGAGAGGCTCTGAGGTTCACTAGAAGAAAGAGAATTGACAAGCGTGGAGTGTAAATGAGAGAGATTAGGAGAGAGGAGGAGGAAAAATTAAGGGGTGTCTAAGAACCAAGACTATGAGAAGTGGAATGGAGAAGTCTCCTACTAATGGATGTTATTTTCAACCTTCAGTTCTACATATAACAAAGACTCTGTAGGAGACTGCCTCTTTGCCCCCATGCCAATCTGCCCCTTCACTTCCTACCAGCATCACATATAAGCCACTGATGCATGTGGCTCATTTTCTTTGAGCTTTTATGAGGTTTTGGTTGGTAAGACCATCCCACTGTGTTCACATTCTGTTTACCTACAATACCACTATATGGTATTCAATCGAAGGACATTTGAAAAGTGGAATGAAAGGAAATGAAAGCTTGTCCTCACCTTGAATCACATATCAGGAGCTGAAATTAGATCCCACCCACTGAGAAGGGAGAGCCTGTGTCACCCAACAAAGCTCAGCCCCCTTGGCACATCCAAAGTTTCACATCGCTGCCCCCTGGGCTTTGGCACCAGGGGTTCCATGGCTGTGCCCAGGATGAAAGCACTGTCCTCAGCTTGCTCTGAGGCAAAAACAGCCTGCTTTTAATTAGAAGCAGGAACCGTTGTTAGATTTCTATTTTTCTATCTTTTTTTTTTCTATGCTCGATGGCATGATGTGTGTTACATATTTAATTAAAGAGGATCTAATGAGTACTTCTAACAGCCCTGGGGTCAGAAGAGCCACTGCAGAGATTCATGCAAATGAGCCAGGCTTTATTGCTTCCCTAGTGAGCAGCAGTGATGTTGTCCAAAATGGCAGAGTCAGGGGGGAGCCCATCAGCTTTCCAACTTCCACAGGAAAAACCCAAGGGGAGGCAAACAAAGAGGTGGGGAGGAAAATTTGTAGGCTTTGTGTATGGGCCCAGAAATAAGTCTAAATACATAATAGTGATAAGTCTAAACTTTTGAAATAAAGTGTACAAATGAGCCAAATGGGGCAATGGCCTAGGCCAGACAACCCAAAAGAACCACTACTCAATACACAGGGACACACTTTTTGACATAGGAAAATAATTAGAAAAGAAGAGTGAAAAGAAGAGAGATAAAACAAAATATGCTAGGTCACAAGTCATTTGAATTTTATTTTATGGGAAGTGAGTCACTAAATGTGCTTGCGTCACCAGGCTTCTAGTTGTTTTTTTTTTTTTTTTTTTTTTTTTCCTGAGACAGAGTCTCGGTCTGTTGCCAGGCTGGAATGCAGTGGTGTGATCGCTGCTCACTGCAACCTCCGCCTCCCAGGTTCAAGCAATTCTCCTGCCTCAGCCTCCTGAGTAGCTGGGACTACAGGCATGCACCACCACACCCAGCTAATTTTTGTGTTTTTAGTAGAGACGGGGTTTCACCACATTGGCCAGATGGTCTCGATCTCTTGACCTCATGATCTGCCTGCCCTGGCCTTCCAAGGTGCTGGGATTACAGCAAGCTCTATTCTTATATACCTGTTATAGCACTTGCCTTGTGAGTTACCAACAGACATATCTATATCCCCATTATAATCTGAAATGACTCCTCAGAACTGAGGACCTGGTAACTCCCTCCATGATATCAGGTATCCCACTATATTATAATTGCCTACTGAGTTTCTGTCTACCCTGCCTGAGTGTAGGTTGATTGAGTGCAAGGATTTTGTTTATTTTTTTTCTCCATTTTATTTTTGTCTTGTTCATGCCTAGCATCTAGCACAGTGCCTGGAATATAATATGACCTCAATTAGTTATTGTTGAAGGAATGAATGATCCTAATCTAATCAGTTTGATCTGAGGTTATTCTCAGCATACTTAGGGCATCCAAGACAAAGGTACACTTCAAATTTGTCCCTGCAAGCACTAAAGAGTTGTTTAGACTTTTGCTGTGTCCACAGTTTGGCAAATGGGGAATGACGTCATACTGCATATTATACCAGAAGACTTTTAAGAAACTGCCCTTTATCTAAGAGACAGAATAAGAATTTTAATGCATTGTCCTTTATTGGAACCCTGTTTAGAAAATAAAATTTGAATATTAAAGACATTTTTGAGATAATTGGGAGATAATTGATATTAGATGAAATTCAGAAAGTATTTTTGTTAGATGATAAGGGAATTGAGTTATATAGAAGACTGTTTTATGGTGATTTTTAAATATAGCTACAAATCCTTTCACAGTCACATTGAAGAGGGGGGATCTTTGTCCCTTCCACTTGAATATGAGTGTGCTTATGCCTACTTTGACTGTCAGGATTCAGTGGAACTGATGATTCATGGCTTCCGAGGTGATACCAGAAAAGTCCATGCAGGTTCCATCTGGTTGTCCTACAACATCCTTTTCTGAAAGTCCCTTTCTTAAGAGGCTCCCATTCTGAACCCAAACACCATGATGTGAGATGCCTCCCTTCCAGGACTGTGCCCAGGATGAAAGCATCGGGAGGGGAAACATTTGGCTATTCCAGTCCACAGGCCCAACTAAACCCAAAGTTTGAGTCATTCCTGAGCTTATTTGCCCAGAATCTTCCAGATAATTTCAGTCCCCAGACATGTGAATACTCCTGGCTGAAATTCCAGATATTGTGGACCAGGGACAAGCCATTCCTCTGTGCATTCTTGATGCATAGAATGAGTGTAATGAAACAGTAGTTATTTTGTACCATTAAATTTGGAGGGGTTTGTAAAACAGAAAAAGTAACTAAAACTGTCCCTATGATATCTTTAACTTACTTTTAAATGGTTCCAAATAAATGTGGGTAAAGATAGCCAGACAGGTAGATTGAACTAATTCAACAAAAGATTGATAATTGTCAAATCTAGATGCAAATATATTGTTATTCGTTGAAATATTTTTCCAACCATTCTGTAAACTTTAAAATTTTCATAACAAAGATTTTGTTAAAGTGCTTTTAAAAATCTTTGTTCTCCCACCCCCAAGTTCTTTTTGTCATGGAAACCTACATTTATGACTCACGTATCTCTTTGATCTCTCACAAATCTTTCTCCTACTTCCCTCAGAGCCATTTTCTTGGGTGTCTATGCCTTTCCCAGTGAAAGCAAGAAAAACTTTCTCTCTTCTTTGGTATCTGTTATTTTACAAGGCAGAGGGTTTATTAGGAATGTAAATACTAATACTAATACATACTTTTTTCAAATTAATAAAATAATTTTAAAAATTTTAGAAACTACTGATTAATAAAACAGAAGACTTTCATTAAATTTAATGTTTATCGGTAAACCTACAGCAAAAACTCCCCGCATTCAAAACTTAAAATTTTCTGAAGCAATGCTACAGATTACTATTCTCATGAAAGATAGCAAAGCATGTTTTTAACTGATTACAAGGCAAATCAAAACCAAAAATAGGGGAAAATGATCTAATTAAAAATGTTTCTTTCTCTGTCCTCTCAACCCCGTATTTCCTTTACTGCATGATTCACTCTTAATAGCCTAGCAGAAATTCTTTCCTCCTTTACCAGCCCCTGGTCACCTCCCCAAATAATTGTACCCCTTACCTCTTGAAGAGCTCTGTTGCCCTCAGGGGCAGAACTAGGGTGAACCTTGGAATCCCAATTCTGTTATAGACAAAATCCCTTACATCTTTGATACTTTCTTTAAGTACTCCTTCCCATGTGGCCACATAAATTGAAAACTACTTTTCTCCTTGATAACACCACTTCCTTCCTATATATCCTTTCCAATAACATGAAGAAGAGGAGGAGGAGGAGGAGGAAGAGGAAGAAGAAGAAGAAGAAGAGGAGGAGGAAGAGGAAGAAAAAGAAGAAGGAGGAGGAGGAGGGGGAGGAGGGGGAGGAGGGGGAAGAAGAGAAGGAGGAGGAGGGGGAAGAGGAGGAAGAGGGGGAGAAGGAGGGGGAGGGGGAAGGAGAAGGAGAAGGAGAAATAGAAGAAGAAATAGAAGCAGCAGCAAGCTATTTTTCACTGAGTATATACCATATAGTGGGTTTTATGCTACTCTCTTTTAATTATTTTAATCAATCATCACAGCAATCCCATGAGGTGAGTTCACCATTATTGCCACTTTAGAGATGAGGAGACTGAGGCACAGGGTGATCGAGTAGCTTATCCATGTCCACCCAGCTGGGAAGTGACAGAAACAGGATAGAAACCAGGTAGTCTGATCAAGAACCCATGCTTGTAACCGTTACACATATTGTCTTCCTCAGAGATCCTCCTAATAAGCTCCATTTCTCCACTCTGCCACCCTGATCCTGGACACCCAGAACCAGAAGGGATCAGTTTGTGCACACCACAGCATCCTGAACAGTGTCCCTCACCATCCCCAGACATCTGCCACTACTTGAAGCCCATACCATAATGTCCTCACCATCAACCTAGCTCCAGGACACTCACAGCTTCTCCCTTAACATCAGCATATGAATTCCATCATGCTTCTGCCATCTTTCCCTGAAACTATATGCCAACATTTATTCTGATGATCTCATAACTCTCTAGCACCTTCAGAGACTAGCTAATCTATCTACCATCACAGCCGCACATCACCACCACTCAGGTTCTTGAACTTGCAACCATTTTTTAAAAACGATTTCTCTCTTCTTATTCTCTACTTCTCCTTCGCTGTCACTTCTACTGAACTGGGTTTCTTAGCCACAGGTTCCAGGAACCATGCCACTCCTTATTCTCTTGTAACTCCATTCCTGGCTCATTCCTCTTCCTACTCACCTTAATGTTACATGAGTCATTTCACCACCACCTTCCAATGCCTCACTTTCTGTGACATTTTCTCTGTGATAGTTCTCAACTTTAGTAAACTATCCTTTGCTTTTTCTGTTCGCCCTCCAAGGCTGTAAAATGCAACTAGAGAATTGCATGAAAATATGTTTCATTTTTGTTAGCCATTTTGCTAAAAGGTTAACAAGTCATTTAAATTGAACTCAGCTGGCCTTTCCATCTCATCTTAATCTCATCACCTCCTTATTTCACATCAGCTCCACATTTCATTCTCCCTGGTAGTTGCCAATGTTCCTATTTCCTCATCCATCCAACCCACCCATTTTCTCACCCATCTCATCCCACACATCTCACTCCCAGGTGATCCTGAAAATTATGTGCTTGACCTGCCATGAGCCTAGAATGCCTTTCTTTGCTCTCTCTCATTCAAAGCTCCTAAACAGAAGCAGTCCATGATTCCTCTTAAAACAAAACTCGCCACCTAGGTTGTTTTCCTACCACTTTCTCCTTTCACAAAGATCTTGCTGTATCAAAAATTCCCCCACCCTTTGTCTCATAGCTTGAGCCATTCTCTCTGCTCTAGCTGTTTTTGCTTTATTTATGAACATATTTCTACCTCTCTTTAACTATAAAATAAAATTGCCTTCTGCTGTCTTGCTAATCTATCTCGTTATTTTTAAACTGCTATCTATCCCCTCAACGAAGTTGTGTGCCCCCTCAGTGAAGAAAACTGCATTCATATCCTAACCATCCATTAACTCTTTGCAAGACAGCTTCCTCTTATCAGTCTCTCAAAATGGTTCTCCCAATGATGCCAGTGATCTCTACATCACTAAACCAACAGTTGTTTCTTAGCCCTTATTCTCTGACTTTTCTAAAGAATTTTAAATCTTTCATTATTCTCTTTCTCATAAAATTTTATCCCGCATGGATCTCTTGTTCTCTTGCTTTCTTCTCTTTCTTTGTAATTCCTCTTTCTCAAAATAAGACTCCTGAGGTCTTTTATCATCTGGTTCCATTAGATCGCTTGCTTTTTCTAAGCTCCTGCAAATTGGCACCTCTATGCTAATTTACATGCAAATGCATATTTTCAGCCTCTGCCTACTTTCCCTGGATCTCCATTCTGGAATTGCCAAAGTGCTCCCAGATATCTCCATAAACTGCACACACATTTAAGACCCAACATCGAAACCTGGACCCCCAAACCAAGTTTTTACCATAACTAGCTGATTGCTGTGTTTCAGACCACACACTCCTCAGTACAATAAATCACCAAGTTCTCAAATTTTGCTTTGGAAGTTCCACTCCTACTGAATTCTCTCACTAGCCCTCTACCTGGATGTCAACAGCACATACAGTGCAGCTGTCATCTAGCACTCCTCTGCTCAAGAGCGTTCAAAGGCTCTCTACTGCCACCACATCAAGCCCAACGTTTTGAACTGACTGTCAATTTCTTCCATGTTTTATCCACCCTAATTTTTCAGCATTATCTCATCTTCTATTATGCACGTATTCACTTACCTGATAGACCAGTGTTTGAAAAGTTTAAATTATATTAAAACAGTGTGTCAACATCGTTTATAAAACAATGGTGTCTATCGCAACATAGCTCTAAATATTCTACAGGAGAGTGTAGCGATTAAAGTCATGGGTACTATTGTCATAATAAAGCAGTCTAGAGTCCTAGTTCAGCCCATTTGGAAGTTGTATGCCCTGGGAAAATTACATAATCTCTCTAAGCCTCAATTTTCTCATCTATAAAATGGGTGCTTTTAAAAATTAAATGAAATAGTGCAAGCAAAGTGCTGCCCACAGTACCTGGCATGTAAGTAATAGTTTAAATGTTTACTGTTTTTGCCATGTCAAATTGTTTTATAATAGTATCTTTGCTACTTTAATCTGGGCCCCACCCAGAGTTGGCCTCATCCCAAGCCAACTGTATGAGCAAGCAATGCATTTCTATAACAGAGAATAGGGACTGAGTCTCATCAGCCAGTGTCCTATTATCTTTGGTTGGAAGAAACTAACCATGTGATTTATAATCTCTCACTTTTCTGAAGGTCACTTAATTCGACGAGTACAACTGTCCAAAACCAATAAAACCAGAAAATGAGCATCTGAATGTTCTGAGCAGCCAAGTAGAAGTACGAGGCTCCCTTACTCAGTGGACGTTTTTTCATTGGTGTTTTCTGTGCTCTTTAACCCCCAACCAGCTGACCAGGTTCTTTCTGAATGAGAATCAAGTATCTGAGTTCTAGTTCTGAATATACCAGGAGATCTGTGTGTGACCAGGTGAAGGAAATAAATTTTCTGGGCTTCAGTTTTCTTATCTATAAAATTAAAAAAACAAGAAGAATTTTCCCTACTCTCACCTAAAATCCCCAGGAATGGCACATGTTAGGTATTCAGCAAACAATGTGCTCAGTGAATACATAGCTGCTGTGAGGCTAGATGAGTTATTAAGAGCAATCACCCTTCAAAATATGAAACAATAATTTAAATCTATATCACACATTATTAAATGCCAGATGATAAGTACCCTGAACCCCTATGTTCAAAGGATTTAAGCATTTCAACGACACCTCTCCATCTTCCCAAAGCCCTCGGCCTCTCATAAGAGCCCTTCCTAAACTCTTTATGGCAGCAGTGTGCAGAAAAAAGCAAGGCAGCCATCAGAGTGAGCCAGTCTCTGTGCATTGCCAGCACTTGGGGATCTAACTAAATATCAATAATTTCTCCAGGATGCCCATTACTCATTCCTTTTAGCATTCAATGAGGTCATAGAGCGAGGGAGGTCCGTGATGCAGCCCGAGCTTCTGGCTCCTGTCACCTGGTCTGTCTGCTCCTCATGTAACCCCAGCCCGCACGCAGGCCCAGAGGTGCCTCCCTTGCACGCAAGCCCCTGAGCTCGCTCCAATTGGCTCCAGGAGTCTCGGCCCTCTCTGGGCTGGGAGGCAATGACTGAGGTAAACCTTGGCACCACAAACCCCACAGCCATAAATTTCACTTACATCTAGTAAAACACAGGCATCCAATTAAACCCATAATCCTATAAACTTGCCAGCAATCAAGCTCACAGTTTAAAATGAAGACGGACAGGTGCACTCAATCAATACCATCGAGGTTACAGCCTGCATTTTGTAGGCTGCTCCTGTGTTGAATCTTCTGTTGTTCTTGTTGCTGTTTGTTTTCTGCCTGGGAGGAAATAAAGAATGCTCTTGCTTACTCCTCTGTGACATTGCCCTGTGCATTGGAGTGCAGCTAAACCCTGAGGCTGACCAGATGTGGAATGTGCAGGAGCAGAGAGGCCCTTCTTGGTGTGGTCCTGTTCTGCACCCAACCCCATGACCCCCAGCCTGGAGGGCCACTCTCTGACCAGACCAATGACTTAGACTCCAGTTGCCTCTAAGATATCAAGGTAATTATCTCAGCCTGGGCTCGGGATCTCTGCCCCAGGGGCATCTGACTTTTCCATGGATTTCCTCGACCCTCTAGCCGCCATCATGGGCTGCTACCCACAAGGAACGATTTACCCTGTGTTGGGTTGCTATGGCTATCCAATTTACAGGGGAGTTGATATAAAGATTAACATTTGAAAGAGTATTTTTAAAAAGTTCATCGGTTAACATTTCAACAGGCAACAGCCCCCTGAAACTACAAGGGGAAAAGCTGTGCGTGACTCCCAGCAGCTTTCCCCAGATGCATCTACCGTCTCTGTGTGCATCTTCCTCCATCTCCTTTGTTGACTCCATGCTTCTCTCATTCTTTCCCTTCTGCATGAGTTTCACTCTCTTCCCCTCCCTCTACAGATCTCTTCCTTGTTTCCTCCCACTCTTTATTGATTTGACCAACGCATAAGCAACATCTACTCTGTGTATGCCTCTATTTGCATCGCCCCTTCTCTTCCTCTACCCTTGCCCAAAATAAATTTACCTCACCTGATTATTAAATGAAAGTGAAGTTATAGCTTTATTTTCACAGTATCACCCTTTTTAAAAGAATAAAGAAAGTGTCTATACATGCCTCTCCATAGATTTCCTTGATGATGAATTATCTCTCAAAATTTTTCTTACTTCTCTTATCAATTGAAATAAAGATTCATAATGGAAAATGTAAATGATCAGTAAAGGAAAATACATCTAAGAAACAGACCAGATCTGCCCTTTGATAGAATCAAAAGAGATTTTGGTAGCTAATGACTTTTTTGTCTGCAAATTCTAAATGGCATTCCTAGTCGGGCCTTCTGACTACTGGCTTCCCTGATGTGGATGTTCTCTGTTGGCTCAGGTATCAGGGCCCAGTATTTGCCAAGTCTTGTTCATTATCCTGGGGGCATGAATCATTACAACATACAGAAGAAATGTTCCTGGCAGAATGCAAGTCTGATACCTGCAAGTAACAACATCAAAGAGATAGGAAGGCATTGGAAGAAATCCAAGCCTATTTCTCAGGTAAGCATCTATGTTTCTCTTGTCCACAGTTCAGGCAATTCTTGAAGTTGAGGTAAAAAAAAAAAAAAAGTGATTAGGTGGCATAAAAATGATTGCTAAGAAAATCCAATCACGTAGCAATATTCTGTCTTAAAAAATCATACAACTCACACTCATTAAAAAGTTATGTATATTCTCATACCAACATGATGTTGCTGAAACATGATCCTCACTGGTTAGATCCTCATGCTGGAAGATAACACAAGAACAAGTCTGCTTTTACACTCTCTACCTCCCAGCACGTAAACCAGAAAACAAACCCTACCTGGTCCAAGTCAAAGAAGCTGATTTGAAAAACATAACTACAGAATAGGCTCTCAAACGTCAGAGACATCAGACTAACATGAATAACCAACAGAACCAGTGGTCTACTCCCCTAACCTGGTGCTTCAACTCACATAGTTTTGTTTAATTTTTGAGACAACCTCATGTCTTTAATATTATTGCTATTCCCATTTTGTGGGTGAAATGTGAGGGCCAGAAACGAGATATAAACATGGTTTATGCACCATGCTACCCCTCTTGGGCTTGGGCTGACTTGACATGGATGAGAACTAGTCTAAATGCCATTGGCAAGTGGGCAAAAGATGCAATTATCCAGCACACTCGGCGCCGGAAGAGTAACTGAGCAGCTCTTTTCCCCTCCTGCCTCTCCAAACCTGGTGACAGGGATAAACTCTGCAAAGAGGGTAGCCTTCAGCTAGTGTGGATAATCTCCTTCAGACACTGGTGGATGGGAAATATATAGATATATATACTCTATCATTAAAATAACCCCATTTTTCTAAGCTACTAATAGGATTATTCAAGATTTTTAAAGCAAAATCCCAAAGCCTGTTATTGGTTTGCCAAAGAAAGTAAGTCCTTTTTTAAAAAAAATTAATATTTCTATGAATGTTGACTCTGAGTCAGGAAAACAAATGGGCACCAGTTTCTCAGCCATGCCAGGCACTCAGCATCCAAGGACTTCTCGAGTCTAGTGTGCTTCCCCAGTGTTTTCACTAGGCATTGGTCCTTCTGTTGGGCACCTCCTCTTCCTCTCTGTGCCTGGACCGCCTTGCTCCTGCCTTGCACCCCCACAGAAACATGGAATGCATCAAATGCCAGCTCAGCAAGCTTTCCTAAGGTACCCATGCAGATGCAGCCAGTAATTTCACTCTTCCACTTCACACTCAGCTGGGATAGTAAGAACACGCAGCTGCCTGAAGGTTATTTTTTAAGTGCTCTTCAGTCACTTCAAGTTAGCATGTTTTCTCTATTAATGAGATTTTAAGGAATTTGAGGACTAAGACAGATTTCTGTTTCTTTATTCTGGATTATGCTATCCCTGTCTCTTAACTCCAATTCTCCATCACCATCACACCTCATGATATGGTTTGGATATGTGTCCCCACTCAAATCTCATATTGAAATACAACCCTGAATGCTAGAGGTGGGGCCTGGTGGGAGGTGATTGGATCATGGGGGCAGTTCCTGATGGTTTTGCACCATTCTTTTGGTGCTATTCTCATGACAGAGTTCTCATGAGATCTGGTTGTTTAAAATTGTGTGACACCTCCCCCATCTCTCTTCCTCTTGCTCTGGCCACGTAAGACAAGCCTGCTTCCCCTTTGCCTTCTGCCATGATTGTAAGTTTCCTGAGGCCTCCCTTCTGAAACTGGAGTGCTTACATCCTTCTACTTGATGGGTCTCATATTTTGCAGTTAATGGTAAGAAACTACAATTCTATAATTACAGTTATAGAAATTATAGTATATAATTATATTTCTTTTTATAATATTACTTCTCCTTTTACCTTATTTTATATAGCTGGCTAGCCACTATGCTTCCTGTATGGCCTGCAGAACTGTGAGCCAATGAAACCTATTTTCTTGGTTTCTTGGTAGGTACTATAAAGAAGTACCCAGCTTCAGGTACTTCTTTATAGCAATGCAAGAATGAATTGATACATTTCATGAATATCCCATGTGTTGGCATATGCACAATACACAGTGCTGATTGATTAGGAGAGTGCCAGGGTCAGGAATCAGCCTTGGCAGAAGGAACTGCTTTTTGTCTGAAATTGTGATCGTAAGTTCAATTAAACATTATAGAACATCTTTTTGAAAGAGAATATCCAAGCAAATAAAGACTAAAGAGTGAGTTGCATAGAGATATAATATCTAGAGTGGTCAAACACTTGTAAACATAGGTTTATGAGGTCTTTTATGGAAGTATTTATGAAATGCAGAGCAGAGCACCTCTCCAGGTAGATAAATCACTCCAGAATGTTTCTTCTGCCTCATCTCTTATTTCTTTTCGGTCTCCATCCTCTTTCTCACCTATATGCCCTATGCCATAGCCACTAGTATTACTGAGTATTGCTTAAATATCACCTCTTCTATGAATACCTTCTCTAACCACTGTCTGCACTCCCCACACCTCCACACGTCCCCTGACAGCTGTACAGCTGTCTCTCCTGCATCCAAGTTCCCATGACACTTTGAGTTGAGCTCTACTTGATCTTCTATTACAATCAATTCATATTCATTTAAAAACTTTCCAATGCCAAGGACATAAAGTAGGACCATAGAGCACATAGTAAGTGTTTAGTGAACATTTGAGATACAAGTTGCTGAATGAAGCTGACTAGTAAGTCTTATTTCTTCTAAGCTGGGTTCTATCACCATGTCATCCTCCTTTAATGTTTGTACTCTAAATACAAACTGCTGAAACTAGAGTCCTTCCCTCCTTCTACCTGATGAGCCTCCCATTTTGCAATTAGTGGTAAGAAATTCCAGTTCTATAATTATAGATACAGAAATTATAGTGTATAAATCTATAATAATAGAATATATTTAATAATAGAATTATATAATAGAATATATAATAGAATTATATATTTTTAGAATATTAGTTCCCTCTTTACCTTATTATATATATATGCTCACACACATACAAACTCTAGTATGATATAGTTGCATTCTGCCTAGGTGGATGGGGAAGTCCTCTTGGATTGTGTTTGAAGGGTTAGGTAATTTTTCTGAGAGATATGGGCAGAAGAGTTGATATTATGGAGAAAGAGCAATTAACATCAAAAGGTCATTAAGTCGGCAATGGAAGAAAGCACTGATTTACATTCCCCCAAAGCAATCTGGGTGCCTTAAAATAGGAGACAGTCAGTAATGAAAACAAAAAAAAATTTGAACATACCTATTTTGTAGACCCCTTGGGTTTGGATTTCAGTAGAATCTGCATCTTGGGAGGACTCTGAGTCAGTCTGCTACACTCCAATACCTGTGTTTTCAGAGCTAAGTGACACCCAGAGCAGGAAGAGATGGCAGACGTGCTAAGAGGTGAAGGGGAAGTTAAAATGCCAAGAAGAGCAAATTGAAAAAGTGGCTACTCAGTGAGAACTATAAGCCAAAAAAAATCTGGGGTTGGGAGACAGCTGGAGAAGAAGATATTGGTTTTTAAAATTTTGCAACAAAAATTTTGATCAGGCAGTTCATCTTATATTAAGAAAACAGAAACCATCACATATAAAGCCCCTCATCCTCTGAACATCATGTGGGCAAATACATTTTTCCTTTATTTATCTTCTTCTTCCCTCATGTAACAATAAGCATCCTATCCACTCATTTACTCTAGTTAAAAAAAACAAAAACAAAAAACAAAACAGTTATCTTTGATTCCTCTTGCCTTTCTTCCCCATCAACCATTGGAACAGTAAATTCTTAATACCCCTTGAATCTGTTTCCCACATGGTCCATCTTCACAGTCATTACCTTTATCCAATTGGCCTTTCTCTCTCACTCTGTATCCTGGCTGCAATGCTGCTAAACCTTATGCATCCCTAAGCTTTCCCTAACTACCCTATCTAAAGCAGATCCCTTCCACAATTGTCTATTTTTAATAGACTTCTCACAGATTGCAATTATTAATGTGTGTTTTTTAACCTGTTCTTAGATCATACATTAAAATGTAAGCTTCCTGAGGACAGGTGTCATGTGGAACTGTATTGTTCACTGTGTTATCCCCAGGGACCACGATTGTGCCTTGGACATAGTAGGCTTTCGGATAGTTGAGTGAACTCAGGCAATGCAGATAAATTTTAAAATAAAATGTGAAAGTGTTGTAATCTTTTTACAATGCACTTTTATGACTTTCAGGACATATAACATATTCCTGATGAGACCTAATGTATTGAATGGATAAGACTTATTTATAGTTGGCAGCATCTATTTGTACCCGTCTGCATCCCAGTAATTAATGCCAAGTTCTTAGAAGCAGTCTGCTCCCTTAAGGAGGCAGAATCTATGTTTATATCTGATGTAAGTGGACTGAGTAATAGGATAACTTGACTATATATTGTTTTGAATTGTTCTGTAGCTGTCTCACACATGACAGCCTTTTCAAACTGATTGTAAGATCCTCAATAAGGAGAAGTTTGCCCTCTAATTTCTCTTTATTAAAATTCTAGAAACTGAAAACTATTCTTTCCTCTAATTCTAAACAAAGAGCATGCATGAGGTAAGGGGTGTGTGTGTGTGTGTGTGTGTGTGTGTGTGTGTTTGATTGCAATGCTCCACTGCCAGTGTCCCAATCATGCCTATGAATAATGTGTGAGAATCTCACATGATCTTTTAATCTAAGTGAAGCATGCATTTCTGCTGTGCTTCCCTGTTATTTTCTATTGCTATTCAGAATAAAATTGAAAAGAAAATGTGGCATAATTTCATATAAATAGTCGGAAATATTAATTCTATGAGGACAAGAAACACCGTCTGTTTTGTTCATTGTGGATTTACCAGTCAGCACAGAGCTTCGGTGCATTGTAGGTGCTCAATAATAGCAGCTGAACTGATATAAAAATTCCTTCTGGCTTGGATGATTTCCATAGAATATTGGATCTTCTTCCTGGCCCAGTACTTACTTCACTGATCTCATAGTAGGCACTTGCAAAATAAACTCCTGTTGATTTCCTTTGATAGCTTAGGTTCCATCAAGTCAATACCTTCTTATGGGTCCTGTCTCTCCAGCTAAGCTCTTTTGGGGAAATATCTTCCCAGCAGTTTCAGTGGCTATGTAGTTTATCTGTAGGCAGCTTTAAAAACAGGCCAAACAAACAAGGGGCTCAGGGATCTAAAAGGATCTTTAATATAGCCAAGCTCATGAGGGCATCCTACAGGTCCGAGCCCTGCAGGATACTCAGGGAAGGACACTGCCCATCTCAACTCCCTCTGGCACTCCCAGAGTTAACACTTTAAGCCTTTATCCCTGTACCTTTTCTGTTCTCAGATAACTCTGAAATGGCTGGATTAAGAATGTCAAACTTGGCCTTTAGGTAATCCTCAGTGCAGAAGGCAGCAGAGTTAAATTTGAAGGGAAAAATGGTTAAAAGATAAAGAAGTTCTGAAGCAGCATGAGGAGTAGGCACTCCTCATTTTGGAGGGACACGGAGACATTTTCAAAAGCCTTCACATCAATTAGGAGGCTTGGTATTTTCTGTATATTCACCACAGCCCCTGTGGTGTGGGCTGCAGGACTACAAATCAGAAGGAAACCCTGAAGACCTGCCACATTTGGAATCTCACAGCCAGGGGGATCCCTCCATTTTTTCAGCTCTGGCTCTGGGCTCAACAGCCTGGGCTCAGGCCCTGTTGCTGTCGCTGGTGAGCTATATAGGATCTTGAACAAATTACTTCACCACTTGGAACTTGTTTCTCGCCTGGAAATTGGAGGCGTTCATAGTGTTTATGTTACAGAGCTGTTGTTGTGAGTTTACCCAAAACAATACCCCTTACGGGGCATGGTGCATATTAAGTGCTTATTCAATGTGATCTATGCCACCACTGTCATCATCTTCTTCACCATCATCTGGAACAGTCCTCATCCCTTTCCTCTCCCTCCACCAGCACAACAGGGTGGCCTGTCAGGACCCACCATCCTGTCTGGCAGTAATGGGAGGGAGAATCTCTCTCTCATTGTTCTTCCCTCCTGCTACTTCGATTTCAGCACCTGCCAGCTATAGCCTTGATTAGGACACCAGCTTTGAGCCTGGCTACTTGGCATCCTGAACCTTTTCACCCTAAATTCCTCCTGATTACCCCTTTCTTTTTCACCTTGACTCCAGCTACCCTTCTAAATGCATCTCTACCACTGCGGTCTATTTGGATATCTCACTGTCCCAATTAATGTGTTTGCCACACCGCCCTTCTGGTGTTTCCTGTGTGTGTATGCGTGTGTGCGCGCATGCATGTATGTGCATGTGTGTGTGTGTGTGTGTGTGTGTTTTGAGTGTATGTATGTGTGCACACACAGATGAGTGTTTGGCAATTCATCTAATAGACCATCCCTGTAAATACAATAATTAGATCTCTCTAGGGATCTTAAAATTGACTTCCAATATCGAGGTGCTACAAAGACTAAAATTCTGTCCTTAGAAATATTTTCATGTGGGTTAAGCATTGGACTCACCCAGCTGTCTTTTTTAAATGCCAAAATCCTGTATCAGGATCACTCATGTCTTAACGTGAATTCAATTTTCAGGTATTTTTTCCTTCATTCAAAGACCCAGTAGGCTAGGCGGGGAGTAGGTTTGTATATGTCAGGGAATGACAAACTAAAGTCTCCAGACAAACTTCATCTAGGGCCTACTGAGCACAAATTCCTCTTTGCAATAGTATCGTCCTTGTCCAAATGTGTTGTTCTAATACTATAAATTTGTCAAAGCTGTTCATGCTGCCACCCCCAAAGCTTCAGAGCTGTGGGAGAGGAGGCTGGGTGCGCGCCATTAACGTTCATTTTTATGACCCACTACATCCATTAAGTCCTGGCCCTCCAGCCACTGCCGGGAGATAGAGGGCATTTCTCTAGAGCTAAGAGACAGTGCGATTATTTTTATGTAACCATCCCTATCCACAGTGAGACACTGTACAGGCCCAAAGCCATGGTGCCTACTCTCGGCCCAAAACCCAGGGCAGATACCTCTGCAAGATCTCAACTCAAAAGGAAGGAAAACAAACGTTGTTTCCAAAACTCAGTCTGAGAAACCTTCATAGACCATTGCCAGCCCAGAGGGGTTGTGGTGGTGTTGTTCTTCGTTGCTATTTGTTTGCTTTTTAAACACCCTTAAATTAAAACCCTCCTCCTCCCTTTATGTTTGTTGTTTTTTATGATAATGATTTTTTGAAGAGTCCCAACCAGTTGTTTTATAGAAGAATGTCTCTTGTATTAGTTTCCTATTGCTACAAAAGAAATTACCCTAAGTTTAGCAGCTTAAAATAACACAAATGTCAGCTGGGCATGGTGACTCATGCCTGTAATCCCAACACTTCGGGAGGCCGAGGTGGGCAGATCACCTGAGGTCAGGAGTTCAAGACCAGCCTGGTGAAACTCCATCTCTACTAAAAAAAAAAAAAAAAAAAAAATTAGCCGGGCATGGTGGCGGGTGCCTATAATCCCAGCTACTTGGGAGGCTGAAGCAGGAGAATCGCTTGAACCTGGGAGGCAGAGGTTGCAGTGAGCCAAGATTGTGGCATTGCACTCCATCCTAGGCAACAAGAGTGAAACTCCATCTCAAAATAAATAAATAAATAAAACACAAACGTGTCACCACAGGCAGTTTCCATGGGTTGGAATTGTGGGCCTGGGTCCTCTGCTGAGGGCTTCACCAGACTGAAATTGAGGTGTTAGCTGGGGCTACTTTCTCATCTAAGGCTAAGTAAGGGTCTTCACCCAAGCTCACTCATTGTTAGAAGTGTTCAGCTCCCTGCAGCTGTAGGTCTGAGACTGTCAGCTTCTAAAGGCCACCCATTGTTCCCTGCCATGTGGTCCTTTCCATGACACAGCAGTTTGCTTCTTCAAGGTCAAAAAGAGACAGTCCTGCTGCTGCGTCACTCCCAGGGAAAGGGCTAAACCCTTATTTAAGACCTCCTACTGAATGAGTCAGATCATCCGAGAGATTTTTCCAACTGATTATCTTGAGGTCAACTGTTCAGAGGCTTTAATTACACTTGTAAAACACTTTCACTTTTGCCATGTATATAACATACTCAAGGGACTGACTATCCATCCCATTCTTCACTGGGTCTGCCCACACTCAAGGGAAGGGGACCGCACAGGGCAGGAGGAAGCAGGAATCTTGGGGTCTGTTTTAGGAATCCGTCTATCACATCCTCCACTTTAGAGTTGTCTGATTTGTTTGATCTATTTCCTCCTGATTACACTCAAATTAAACACATTTGACAAGGTTACTGATAAGGTGTTTCAAACAGGTTTTCTTATTCCCAGTGCCTCTGGTTTCTCTCCCCAGCTTCCACTCACAGACACAGTCCACTCATCCTATCAGAGGCTATGGGGTTCCATTCCACTTCTCCTAAGAACATAACAGGAGGGAAAGGTTCCTCACCAAAGCTGGTCCATGTCTGTCTAATTGCTCTAATCCCACCATGATATTAGCTGACTTGAATGGACACCTCCCCACGGTGTCTCCCATAAGGGGAAGTACCAGATACTGATGGATAGTGTAGACCCTGGAATATGACTGTCTGAATTTGAATTCTGACTTCAGCACTTACTAGCAAGAGATCGAACCCCCTATTTTCCCATATGTAAAATATAGGTATTGATATCTCTACATCAGGTCCACCCTCAATATTTTTAGGGCCTAGAGAACGAGTACAAATGGCAACCAATGCATCACATGTCAAAACACCCAAAAGTAGAAATCAAGCCAACAAAGCACTAAATAAAACATGCTCTATCTTCCACTTTGACAAATATACATTAAAAATGACCTGGAAGCATAAGGTTTGAGTTCAGCATTCTTGTACCCCATGGAGTTCCTCTCGAAATATGATGGGGCAGAGAAAGCACCCCAGGCTTTTGCCCATAGCTCACCGTCCTACCCTTTTCTCCCCACCCCAGCTCCATCCCACATCACAAGTCATGCAAGCCAGTTGCTGACAGTCCAGCCCATATGAAACTTTCTGTCCATAAGCCACACAGATGGCCAGCCCTTGGCCTAAGGACCTAAGATCATGCTATGGACACAGTCTACCATCAGGATGAACCCTGGTAAGAGGACTGCTCAGAACCTGGATTGGGCTTGGGGATGTTAGAAAATGGAACTCCAGGGTGCCAGGCACCTGGTGGGTATGTCCTCTTGGCCCCATGAAGCAGCTTCATTCCCTTCATACCCTTTGGAAAACGACACAGCTGGAGGCAGCCACACAGGCCAGCTGGAGCGGACAGTGCAGGTGGGGTCCTCTGTTGTTGGAATCTAAGGGCAACTCTGATTTATCTCAAAAGGTTGTGGTAAGAAATAAATGAGAAAATATATGTCACCTGTATAGACCAGGGTCTACACATGTGTTAAAACTTACATGTACCAGGCCAGGTGCAGTGGCTCACGCCTGTAATCCCAGCACTTCGGGAGGTCGAGGCTGGCAGATCACAGGGTCAGGAGATTGAGACCATCCTGGCTAACATGGTGAAACCCCGTCTCTACTGAAAAAAAAAAATACAAAAAAATTAGCTGGACATGGTGGTGGGCAGCTGTAGTCCCAGCTACTTGGGAGGCTGAGGCAGCAGAATGGTGTGCATCTGGGAGGCAGAGCTTGCAGTGAGCCGAGATCACGCCACTGCACTCCAGCCTGGGCAACAGATTGAGACTCTGTCTCAAAAAACAAAACCAAACAAACAAACAAAAAAAACTTACATATACTAGACCCTGGTCTACACAAGCAACATGTTAATATTGCTACGTACTAAGAGGCTAGCTCTTAGTATGTTTAGGTCTTTCATCCAGGGATTGAGAATTGGAGAAATAGGTGGGCATATTGCCAGATTCTCCAGCATCTGGCCCTGAATCCCTCCCTTGCACTTCTGCATTTTCTAGCATCTTCTCAAACCTGAAGGCAAACAGAGAAGGAAATCTGCAAGCAAGATATTGTAGTTTCAAATCAATTTCTGCAGGGAGAGATGATGTTCTGTTCTAAACCATGCGAGTCAAATTAAAATCGCTACATACTCCTCTATCTCAAACAGAGCCTGCCTGATCAAACCAGTGATCACAGACAGGAACAAAACATACACCTCACCGTGTTTGACATCCCAGATCCCTTCTTCATTTGGCCAGTATTCATTCTCTGTCTCTCTGAATCCCTCATTCTGTTTGTCAGTTATCATTAATTAGAGAGTGAATCAAGAATACATACTAATCTGAGGGATCTCTTCTTTGAAATGCTTCTTTCTGCCTTCTCAGTTTATAGAGAACTGTATTGGGAAAGAAAATGCATCTCTGGCTGGCAGACTTTGTCTTCCTTAGAATTTAGGTGTGATCTATATTCAAATGACAGTTTAATGAGCCTTTTCCTATTTCCAGAAACCTTATCACATCATTAAAGCGTAGAAATGAATAATACATCTAGCAGTTGAATTAAGCTGAACTTGAGACCTGACGCATCTTCAAAGGGGGGAAAATGAAGCAGAGGCAAAATTGAGAGATGTTGAGTTAAAGAGAAGGGGTTAAATGAGGAGGTCACGAGGGGCTATTTTTATTCTGATGTATCAACATAGGTAAATGTCACCAGCATTTTTTAAAGTCTTAAAGTGGCATTTCTATTTCTCTGGGCATGGGCTATAAGAGGATTTTGGAAAATGATCTGCTGCAGCCATCACGGCTAAGGATGAAGCATTTACCTGCCCTGATTTCATTGTGAGCAAGCTGCAGGCTGCCTGCGTTAGTGTCCATGCTAATCCTACCCACCTTCTCAGGGCAGGAGAGCTCACAGTGGCTGGAGGCCTCAGCCCTAGGGTCAGAATCTTGCTCAGTCTTCCGGGAGATGTGTGTCCTTGGGCTGAGTAGCTTGACCTTTTTAGGCCTCCACTTTTTCATCTCTAAAAAGAAAATACAAATATACCTGCTTTGATAGGTTGTGGGGAAGATTCAATGAGTAACTCTAGACTGAATTAGCTGAGTGCTTGGCACGCAGTAAGAGCACCACACTTTTCAGCTATTATTTTTCATTCTGTAGTATCTATACATGCTGTTTCCTATGCTGGGAATGATCTTCCTCTTTCTGCCCTTTGCCCAGAGCCACTCTCTAGCCTCAATCTTCCAGCCCTTTCTCCTTCTAAGAACTCCTACTCATCTATCAAAACCCAGTTGAGCTGTTCTCCACTATCACCCTCCCTGACACCCACAGTAAGATCAAGTGCTTCCTTCTCTGAACCTTCTTGATTCTCTTAACATGTTTTTGTTAAGGGAATTAACAAAATCTCAGCAAATTAACACTTTGCTGAGATATTGTGTTTTACAGTGGGTTCTTAGTAAATGTTAGTCAAATGAATCTATATTAACTTTTATCTCCTTCCTGATATTTAGGAATACAGAAGTGACAGTACATTTCCACATAGCCTCAGGGCTCTCTATGCAATGCCAACAGATGGACATGTTGGTGGCACAAAGCTCCTTATTGCCCCAGAGGGAAACTGTTTGGTAAATATGGCCACAACAGCACATGTTCAAACCTCAACCATGCCACACTCAGCATGTTGGCATAAGAATGACAAGTTGAGTCCTCTTTCAATTTCACTATCCTGGATAAATGTTCTGAAGAGGTTGTAGCTAGGTGTGGTGGCTCATGACTGTAATCCCAGCACTTTGGGAGGCCAAGGCAGGAGGATCACTTGAGTCTAGTAGTTCAAGACCACCCTGGGCAACATACTGAGCCCCATCTCTACAAAAAATAAATAAAATAAAAATTAGCCAGGTGCAGCAGCACATGCCTGTAGTCCCAGCTACTTGGGAGGCTGAGGTGAGAAGATAGTTTGAGCCCAAGAGGTTGAGGCTGGAGTAAGCCATGACTGTGTCACTGCACTCCAGCCTGGGCCACAGAACAAGAACCTGTCTCAAAAAAAGAAAAAAACCCAAAGAGGTGGTAGACCTGAAAGTCACCACTGACTGCTCCTTTTGTCCTACACACCGCACTTGGGGAGCTGCCAGGATCTGTTGGCTCTACTCCCCCACGTTTTCCCATCTTCTTTCTCTGCATCCCTCTTACCACACTCCTGGGATCATGTACTCAACATCTCCCTCAAGGTGTAGTTTCTTCTCCTAACTGGCTCCCATCCGTCTTCTATGGATATGAATAACATCATTCTTATACTTTTAAAAACCGTCTTTTTTTTTCCTAACAAAAGGAGCCCACACTTCTAGGCTGAGTTAGAAAACCCTTCACACTCTGACCCCAGCTTTCCTTTAGGTTTGTATGCTACTACTTTCCTTTGTGAATGTTATTTTGAAGCTAAACCTCTGTGCCATTGTATCTCTGCAGCCAGTGATCTTTTAAATACATAAGTCAGATCATGCTGCTCCTGTGTTTAAAACCTTCCAGTATCTTATGTAATCACAGTGGAGCACTGTTTGTCAGTTCCCCCAAAGCCGATCATATGAATATGCTCTGACCTTACAATGTCTCTTTGAATATATACCCAACATAAATCCCCGCACAAGCTCACCTAAAAAACGTACAGAGCTCTTCAGAACAGCACTATTTGTAGTAGTACCAAACTGAAAACTTCCTAAATGCCCATAACTGCGTAATGGATACATTAGGGATAAATTGTGTTATACTCACACAATACTATACAGCAATGACAATAAATTTTCTAGAGCTATATGCAACAATCTAAATGAATCTCACAAATAATAATTTTGAGGAGAGAAAAGACAAATGCAAACTACTACAAACTGTATAATTCCATTTGTATGAAGTAGAGAAACAGGTGAAACGGGGCAGCATTACCCTTGAAGAAGGTGGTAATTAGAAGGGGTCTGTGGTGAGTTATATTTCTCAATATTTGTGAATTTGAGATTATTAGGAAATACGGTTTCTAAGCATGCAATTAAGTTAAGGATCTAAAGACGAGATCATTCTGGATTTAGGGTGGGCCCTAAATCTAATGACTGGTCTCCTTAGAAGAGAAAGGAGAGGGCGATCTGAGCCATGCAGAAGGAAGACCAAGTGAAGATGGAGGCAAAGACTGGTGTGGTGCATCCACATGTCAAGCAATGCCAAGAATTACTGAAAATCACAGGAAGCCAGGAGAGAGGCACAGAACAGATCCTCCCTCAGCGCCTCCAGAAAGAACCAACCTTGATAGCACCTTTGTTTTACCCTTCTGCCCTCCAGAACTGGGAGAGAATAAACTTCTTTTGTTTTAAGCCACCCAGTTTTGATAACTTTTATAGCATTCCCAACAAATATAAGGACACAAGAGGGGCTACTGAGATGCAGGTTAAAATTCTGGTTTTTATTCTATGTGAGTGAATATATTAAGTTTATGAAAATTTATTGAGCTGTACACTTTCTTATATGTGCACTTTTCAATATGTATATATATACACATACATGTTTAACTTTAAAAAAGTAAAAAGTATATATAATTACTCTTTATTCCACTTGAAAGAAGTTTAAAGTCATCATGGTGCAGCGGTGAGAATAAGATAGGTTGTAACAAATGATTCCAGAAAGTCCATGGCAACCAAAGTTTACATCTCACCCATGCAATGGGTCTTTGGGTGATGAGCTGCAGCTGTTCTTCATATCCTCTTCACCAACCAAATCTGATTTTAACTCTGACATGAAGCCTTTCCAGAATTCTTTAGGCAGACAAGTGATAAAACAGAAGTGTCTTTCTCCAATTATATTACTTTTGTTTTGGCTACCTGCTCGCACATTGATTCCTGGTAGTAGTTGTGAATGCCCGGATTACAAGAAAATTGTCTTCATAGAGTGTAGCTTAATGACTGGACACACATATTTTATTTTTAAATTTTTTTCACATTTTTAAAATCTTTTTTTGTTGATTTCTAATTGACACAGTAATTGTACATATTATGGGGTACAGATTGCTATTGCAATACATGTATACAAACTGCAATGATCAAATCAGAGTAATGAGCATACACATCACCTCAAACATTTATGATTTCTTTGTTTTGAGAACATTCGGAATTTGTTCTTGTAGCTATTTAAAAATATATAATAACCTATGGTTAACTGTAGTCACCCTACAGTGCTGCGGAACACTAGAACATATTCCTCCCATCTAACTGTAATTTTGCATCCATTAACCAACCTCTCCCTATGCCCGGAAGCACGTATTTTTTTCTCAGACTTAATATCAGATAAAGTTGGGTATTAATTCCATCTCTAGTGACCTCAAGCAAACTAATTAATTTCGCTTAGCCCCAGTTTCTTCATTTGTAAAATAAGGATAGTACTATTATTACGTTTTTAATATTTTTGTGAAGATTAGCAATGATAGCACACACGTGAAGTTCTTATAACCAAAGCATATATAAGGGGTTCAGGAAACACTGCTTATATATTTAATATTATGGCGTATCTACTACATACCAGGTTCTGATTGAAAGTTCTGGGTTTACTGGTGAACAAGACCAAGTCCTGGCCCTTAGTGGACTAGGCTGTCGTCATTACTATTATTATTGTTATTATTAATTATTACTGTCATTTGCTTACCCAGTAGCTAGCGCAGTGTTCAACACCTAGTAGGCCCATGGTAAACATTGTTGAACAAATGGTACCATCCTCTGACTCTGAAATACTCATAACTTCTAGCCCTTATCAAATTTATTCTTAGTATTTTTTCTTCCTTAATCTTGTTCTCATTTTTTTCATGAGTCATCCCTTTAAAAAAATTAGTTTTTTGGGTGAGTGTCCGAGCCTAATCATGTTAGCACTACATCCATAATAATCCACGTTAACAGATGCCCTGTTTAAAGAAATGATGTGGGGAAATCATTCCTCTCATGTTTTTGTTGAAAAAGCAAAACACACAGTAAATTAAGTCTGGTCTTCTTGAAATTACGCATTTCAAAAAAATTGTGATGGGAACAGGGATGTACACTTTGTACAACGTGGCATTAATTATTCAGTCATTCTGAATAGGGTTTCAATTGCATTACATGGAAAAATGTAAGAGCCCTCCAGTGGCCAAATAATCCCTCTCAGATCCCAAGGGTTATTTGCTACAGACAGCGTCTCCAACTGAATGAAATGCCTGCTTCATCTCCTGTAGGCAAAGAAAGAGGGCAAGACCTAGTACAGTCCCATTTTTTCATTTTTAAAAAGAGTCTTGTCTGATCTCCAACACTCAGACAAGTTTGAAGCAAATTGTTTTATCTTGTAAAGAAGAAATACTCCCGCCTCTCTGATAGCTAACCGTTGCAATCAGATAATGCTTTTGTATTGAGCACCTACCGTAGGTCCAGTACTGTACTGAAGGACCCTGTGCAGGAAAATAGCCTATAGAGACAGAGAGAAAGATGCTGGAACACAGAGGTTCTGGCATCCAGGGGCTGTCCAGGAGACAAAACTAACTCATCTGAGCCATAGAATGATCATTGTTATAGTGTTAACCTTGATCTTTCTTGTCAGAAGGCATGTTTGACTCTCTCTTCAGGAAAGGGGAGAAAAACTGCCTCATATGAATAAATGACATTTTATTTTCTACTGAGGGCATTTACTTTGCTAGATATTGGGGACCACAGGAATAGCAATATAGACATGGTGCCTGCTCTTGGCCCTTCCAGTCTGTGGGGGAGAATAACAGTGAATAAGCAATTGTAAAGAGGAGTGATAGATGCTGGAACAAGTAAGTACAGCAGCTGTGAGGGCACATGGAGGAAGCATGGAGCCGAAACTGAGGTGGAAACAGTGGTCAGGGAGGGCTTCCTGCAGGAAGTGACATTTAGACTAGTGCCTGAAGTGAAGAATCAATCATTAGCCAAGTGATGAGGTTGGGGTTAGAATGTTCTCGAAAGAGAGAACAGAGAATGTGAAGGAAGAGCAGATGGTGAGAGGCAGGGTGGTCGAGAGGCAGAACAACATTCAGTATGCCTGGAGGAGGGGGAAAAGGCGTGGAGAGAGAAGAGGTGGAAACCACATCACACAAACGGCAGCTACAGCTAAATAATGGATTACTAGATGCCAAACAAACACATCCTTCCATCACCCTCCACCCAATCACCATGCTGTCTCATCAGACTTATTTTTTGGTTCTAAATCTCAAATAAATATGCATTTTTATTTTTGACCATGACTTGTCATCCAAATTCAACCCCATCTTCAGGTCAGCCATTGGTGCCAACCTGTTTCTGGTTCCCGGTCTTCATTTTCACATCCAATCCTCCTTTCAGGTGGGCATCTTTCCATCACTGTTCTTGATGATATATCCCCCACCCAGCCCAACCCTCCTTGATGCTCAGTCCTCACCCTGGATGAGCCCCTCTCCTGGGCACAGCCAGAGTTTCTAAAAAGAGTCATCAGTGGCCGGGTGCAGTGACTCACACCTGTAATCCCAGCACTTTGGGAGGCCGAGGCAGGCAGATCATGAGGTCAGGAGATGGAGACCATCCTGGCAAACACAGTGAAACCCCATCTCTACTAAAAATACAAAAAATTAGCCGGGCGTGGTGGTGGGCACCTGTAGTCCTAGCTACTTGGGAGGCTGAGGCAGAAGAATGGTGTGAACCCGGGAGGTGGAGCTTGCAGTGAGCCGAGATCGCGCCACTGCACTCCAACCTGGGTGACAGAGCAAAAGACTCCATCTCAAAAAAAAAAAAAAAAAAAAAGTCATCGGTGAGGCCTGGATCAGGCAGGAAGGACAAGCTGTGAAACACCCAGAAGGCCAGCAGCGTTGATACCTCAGCCACTCCAGAGCGTTCATTGCTGCTTTCATTATCACCCCCAGAATCACCAAAGCACGCTGTTGAAAGGGAGTGGCCCCACATCAGAGTCTTAAGGCTGCACAGAAGAAAATCGGGCTGATTTGGATGTGTAATTTGTCAATGGGATGAACAGAAAATCCGTTCGTGAAGTAACATTCCTATCTAATGTCATTGTGCATAATTCCTTCAAAGTTTGAATTCAACCATAGAGACAAGAGAGGGCAACACCCTCTTCCAGATCAGACACGGTTCCATGGCAAACCTTTCCTGGTCCCCAGCTGACCTCATCCTGGTGACTATTAAACCTTCCCATGCTTCACTGCCATCCAGAAAATGACCCCCAGCCTTCAATATGGAAAAAAGAATGGTTCTCAAAGGAAAGTAAACACGTTTTCTTCTTTCATCACAGAAAACACTTTGCAGGTAGGATGAGGAAGGTTAAACCTTTGAGCTACGTTAGCCTGAAGGGTCAGGATGACAGGGTCACTCATTCAAACTTGTGCAGAAAGTAATTTGGGCCCAACAGCTTTTTCTCAGTGGAAGGCAAACCCAGCAATTTCCATCAGCCAGAAACACACGTTACCTGCTGCCAGGTGACTTAGCCTGCTTGACACAGATCACGGTGATGTGGGCTCCAAAGGGAAGATACCAGTGAATTTCACCATTGAGGAGGATTTTAAAACCATCAACAGCATCCCCAGAACTTACAGATCCTCACATGGTGACTGCCTAAACTTACACGTAAATTGAGCTGTTATCTAATTTCCTCCACGTGCAACTGATTTTTTCCAGGACGAATTTTTGACACAAGGTCTGGTTCAATCTTCCGTAACAAGACTGAGCAGGGGAAGGACCATGTAGATTCCAGTCCAAACAATTCCAGGTTTTGCTACCTTGTCTGAGGATCCTGGAAAATAAACGTAGTGTTAATTTCATCACTCTCTGTTGATTTCATCTTCCTCTCCCTTCTTGTTTTCTGAAATTGTGGTAAGAACACTTAACTTGAGACCTACCCTCTTAACAAATTTCTACGTGCACAATTCAGTATTGCTAAGTTTGGGCCCAATATCGTAGAACAGATCCCTAGCACGTATTCATCTTACGTAACTATAACTTTATATCCATTCACAACAACCCCTCACTTTCCCTCCCCTAGCCCTGAAAAACCGCTATTCTACTCTGCTTTAATGATCTTGAAGGAACCCCTACAACTCGATAGCAAAAAAACAAACAGCCCAATTAAAAGATGGGCAAAGGAACCAAACAGACATTTCTTCAAAGAAGACAGACAAATGGCTTACAGATGAAACGATATGCAACATTGCTAATTATCAGGGAAAGGCAAATCTTCCCCCTTAGTTTCTGAGTCATCTTGAGGTCAAAGGAGGAGAAAGAGAAAGGTACCAGTGTGGCTCCGGATCTAATGATGCCATCAGATCGTGTATGTATGCTGTCTGCATAGAAGACGGTCAGTGGACGGAGACATTGGGAGATTGGGATGAGGTGAGCAATCGATTCCAGAGAGCCTACAGTTTATGTATACTGAAAAAATAAATGCTTTTTTCATTTGCCAGTCAAAGGCTTGAGTCCTGCCCTCTGAGGCTTAGCAGTTTTGTAACCTCAACCAAATCAAGTATTCTCTGCCAGCCTCAGCTTCTTCAACTGGAAAAGGGGAATAGTAATGCCTGCCCCTAGAGTTATTGTGCAGAATCACAAATATAGTAAAGGGGTCAAACACTCCAAATTGACAATAGGACCCAGGCAATAAGACAAACATTGAACTCAGCTGGGTATAACATAATAGGAAACCGGGCACTGGAGCAAACTGCAAAACACATGCCCCACATGAAGCATTTTAAATTCTATTTAAAGCAAACTGATCAGTGTGCGTCTGGTTGTCAATCATGGTCTACAGCCCACCAATTTTTAAGCCACAGGACAATGCCTTGCCCTGAAAATGAGGCTGTGGTTGTTTAGCTATTGCTGTTTTCTCCAGAGGAAGCCCCAGCTCAGACATTCCAGACCCCTCCAAGGATCCCTGGCCTGCAGCAAAAGCCTGCTCAGAAACCTGGCTGCTTTCTATGTCTCATAGGGCATGAGGCCTTCCCTCACGGAGCACAGGAAGAACTGCTGATTAACAGCTGAAGCCTGATGATGGCTGGCAACGATCTCTATGTCCACACGCTTCCATAGCTTCCTTTGGCTGCAGCAGCCCTGTGCCTCCCTCCTCCCTCTCACTCCTTCTGTGAGGCCCAATCTAGGGTCTGAGAGGATCACTGGCAAGGATGCCCGGCTGAGGACGCAGACCTTAGTGGTCTACAAATCAAGCGTCTGCTCAGGGACGCCTCTGGTCTCCTCTTGCCTAAATTCCTACAGATCAGCGCTTGACCACATCATATGATTAGACTTTCAGGAGAGAAGCTTGACTGCTTCTAGCTATCCAGGAGCTGGACTGGAGTCTTATAACAATAGACTGCTGACCTGTAGACAAAGCCAGGAGCAAATTAGGTGAAATTTGCTTTCTCTGTGGAAGAGCCTTTTATCCTGGAGGTTAGAAACTCAAAATAGCCTTTGACTCATGCTGACCTTCCCTGAATGCCCAGGGCTTCCTCCCACTCAGAGAGATCTTCTCATGTGAGGCCCAGAATGAGAAACAGAGAATAGCAGACGATGCTTCAGGTGTTGACCTTTTGACATTGATACATCATTATGCCTCATGGTTTTGGAAATACTCAAGCATCTTGTGTCTGGTCTTCACCTGTTATTTTTTCTGGAAGCCCTGAGGTCCAAGAGATTAAATTGGCTGCAAGGGATGATGTTTCATATAAGTTTGGTGGTTCCACATCCTTGCAGACATATTATCTGGGAGATTTTCAAGGTTAAAATAGAAAAGTGAGTATGGTGAGTCTTTCTCCTGCCCTGGGGATTTCCTCCAGACTACAGGAGAAACACTCACTCACTCTATCTACCTCCCTGCCTCCACCCAGAAGCCATTCCTCCCTACAACCTCACTGTCAATCACCAGGAGCTTTAGAACTGTGACCCTTTTATTTATTTATTTATTTATTTATTTATTTATTTATTTATTTTTGAGAGAGTCTCCCTCTGTCGCCCAGGCTGAAGTGCAGTGGCATGATCCTGGCTCACTGAAACCTCCTCCTCCCAGGTATAAGTGATTCTCATGCCTCAGCCTCCCAAGTAGCTGAGATTAAAGGTGTGTGCCACCATACCTGACAAATTTTTGTATTTTTAGTAAAAACAGGATTTCACCATGTTGACCAGGCTGGTCTCGAACTTCTGACCTCAGGTGATCCACCTGCCTCGGCCTCCCAAAGTGCTGGGATTATAGGCATGAGCCACTATGCCTGGCCAGAACTGTGACTCTTAACAACGGGCTTCTTCAAAGTCCGCAGTGGAAGTTGTGCAGAAAGCACACGCTTTAGGACTCCCCGTGGAAATTCTTACCCAGAAGCCAAAGGTGGAGGGTGCATTTTTTAAAAAATGTCCTCTGGTGGCTGGAACAGGAGCTCATGACTAAGAATTGCTGCTTTAGACAGTAGAGGAGAGACAAGGGTGTGCCCTGGTGGCCTCTCACATTCTGAGCTTTAGGAGCCAGGGATCATGCCTTCTTAACGTGCCACAGTCATTAGAACCAGTGCAATCTGTTTCACTGGATTGGTCTTTGCACAGCAATTGCTTAATAGATGTATAACCCAAATAATCAAGTAAGCCGATTAAATCCTCCTGTTTCCTGCAGAAATCATGAGTACAAATAGAGGGGAGACAAAAGCCCTCAACTGAGATATATGAGTCTGCATTTGGTCCTATCATCATCTACCCAGATGACCTTGAGCTAGACAGGCACTTGAATTCCTTTCTAATCTTACTTCTTCACCGGCAATAAGCTGGAGTTGGAATAAATGATTAGGAAGTTCCTTAGTAGCAGCAAAATTGTGTAATTAAGCAATTATGTAATGGACCTTTAATGAATTTAATTTTTCCTTTCCTTTGGAATATCAGTCCTTGGTTTCATTGTCCAGCAGCAAAATGATGACACGGGGACAGTTTTAACTCTGTCGTCAGGTTCCTATATGACCTTGGCTAAGTTTCTTCTCTTCTCAGTGCTCACACGTCTAAGGGAAGATGTTACAGGAAGTAATAAGTGCTAGAAGGGCACCAAAGTCACCAGAATTAGGAATAAGACAGGTGTCTGCGGAGTTCGTGCTCTGACATCATTGACAATCTCCTGGCTAAGTTAAGGTAAAGAAAAACCTTTGCTGAAACTCCTGGCCAAGCAAGGTTCCTTTCCCATGCAAAGATTTTGCAAAATAAAAATAATAATAATAAAAATAATAAGGGAGAGGGGAGAGGGTAGAAATGGCTGTATTTGAAGTAGAATCGTGAATCTAAAGAGAATGTTTTCAAAGATTTCTATGATGCATCAGCAGCTCCTTAAAGTAATAGCAAACAGTTTAGATCCATTATTTAGTTTCCGAGGAAAATAAAGGGCAAGTTCGAGTAGAATAGTAATAGCACATTTAGCTCTTAGTCTCCATTCATCTTCTGTGTCCATACATTTTTAAGACAGGAAAGCATTTTCTCAATTATAGCTGATACAGGAAGGAGAGAAGGAGGTGAGCCGGCTTGCCAGGCGCCTTGGTTGTGTCCGCCAAATCTGGGATAGGAACGGATGTGTTGGTGGGTGAGATGGCAGCTGAGCATCATTTCTAAGGCACCAGGGGATACCTGGTCCTCTCTAGGCAAGGCCAATCCCTGAACTAGGCCAGGAGGTTGGAGAGGTTTACAGGCCCACTCTGACTGTGCTGGTGCAGCAGAGACACCCTGTATCTGAATTTTGGGGATCTCAGAACTGGAGGGAGGGCCTCCACTCTCAGGCTGTGTGACTCACTCCCCATGTGCACATGGGGCACTGTGGGGGGAGGCTTGCTGTGTCCAGATATGCCTGTTCACAAACCAGTCAGACTGATCAGTGGCCCGCAAAGCCTAGCACAAAGGCGTCCCTGTCCCCTGGGCCACCCTCTACAGACAACAGTTCAGTTGCCTCCTGGAAAGCAGAGTGGGGGCTTGGATCTAGCTTTGTGTGCTTCCTTAGCTCCAGGACATGCTGGAGCTCCTGACTGTGGTCTCTCACTGTCTGACCACACTTCCTCACTTAAGAATAGAAATGACTTCACAAACCCAAAATAGCAGTAGCTGTGAAACAACACAGTGAAGTTCAGGCAATAAGAGCCAAATCAAAAAATGGAAAACAAAAGTTAAAATGAAATTATCCACCAAGCATCCAAGGTGGGGTAGGGTCCTCTCATGGGGCTGCAGCAGGAGAGCTGAGGTTCTGGGACCCGGGCCCCCACAATAGCTCCGTCCTAATGAGGCAGCAGAGAAGTCAGATTTATTCATTCTAATACCCTGCTTCGGTCGTTTTGTCAAAAGCTTTGAATGTGACAGTTTTAGTATTGGATAGAGTTGCTTGAGATTTTTCTACAATCAGGGGCACAGGACATCAGGAATTTCTAAATTTATCCCCTCTTCTGTGTCCAAAGGGATCCATCATCCCCTGCCCACGGACATTAACCCTGGAAGAGGGAGCCAAGGCAGCTCCAACCACTCTCATCTCACCTTTCAGTCCCAATTCCTGCCTAGTAATTATTGCTTGTGATTCTGAGTGGTAATACATAGTTATCAGCAAGCTCACAAGGAGGTTAGCAGAACAGGGCGTCCCCCCGTAGCCTCTTTATTATCTTTTTATGTGTTACTTTGCCCTGTGACTATTTTGAGACAGTGATCTCCTCTCTGCAGGGCTGATCTGCTACGTCCAGTCTGTTATGGACTACTCCACTACCACTGCAAGCAGGGAGGACTTCAGGAGTCTAGACTCTTCCCTAGAAGAGGTCAAATTGAGGCGCCTTGTTCCCTTTTGGAGTAAGATCTTCACTCTTGAGTTTCTCCTCCAAAACTCACCAGCCTGTGCAGCCTGAATCCTTGCTTTGTTGTTAATGAACTGAATGGCTCTAAGACTTGATCATTTTGTGGCTCAATTTCCTCACTTATAAAATGGGAATGAATAATATCTATCTCATAAGGCCTCTGTGAGGATTAAACTGAACATACAGAAAATAAATAAGTCACATAGTAAAGTTTGATTTAGCATCTTGTGTCTCGTCACAGCTCAACAAATAGTAGATGATATTATTATTATTATTATTATTTGTTGTGGTTTTGCTGTAAAATTTAAAATAACTGATATTATGCCTGAAACAAGACCCGACACATGCGCCAGCTGCCCTTCTTCCTGCACAGGGCCGCTCTCCCCCAAGCAGCACACCTCACCTGGGTGGGGTACCTGAATGTCGCACACTGCTCCAGCTCAGCCTTCCAGGGCATCTCTTACGTATGTGTGACTTTGTGAGTGTTAAGGAAAGAACACTCTTCTCTCTCCTCCGCTTCTATCTCTGCTCAGCTCTCACAAACCAGACCTCCAAGGAGAGGAGTTGGCTGGTCAGACCTGCACATTTCTGAGGCACCACTTTAATAGCCAGAGATAGAAATCTCTCATGTTTCTGGGTTTAACCTTTATACCAGCCCCGTAAGAAGATATTATTATATCCATTTCACTACTTTTTTTTTTTAAAGACAGAGTCTCACTCTGTCGTCAGGCTGGAGTGCAGTGGTGGGATCTCAGCTCACTGCAACCTCCTCCTCCCGGGTTCAAGCGATTCTCCTGCTTCAGCCTCCCAAGTAGCCAGGACTACAGGCACCACCACACCCAGTTAATTTTTGTATTTTTAGTAGAGACGGGGTTTCACCATGTTGGCCAGGATGGTCTCAATCTCTTGACCTCGTGATCCACCCACCTTGGCTTCCCAAAGCGTCTGGGTTACAGGCATGAGCCACCACGCCCGGCCTTCACTATGATTTTTAAAAGGTTAGTTTTGTTTAGCAACTTGTCCTAGGCTTCATGCATAACATTTGAGGGGTAGAGAAGGGTCTGAGCCCTGTGCATCTGAGAGGATCAGAGAAGATGAAGTATGAGGAATGCTCTAGCACCATGTAGAACATGCAACCTTGGTAACCCTTCTCCTCCCTCCCTTATGAACTCACATCGTGCCTCCTCTCCTGCCTCTTCCTGCCTCACACCCTGTGCCCAGCCACTGAAAGCTTCTCCTCAGCAGCTGCACCTTTCACGTGTGTGTTTTGTTGGGGCAATCCTCTTCTTCCTCTAGCGACCTTCCCCACTCTCCATTTCTAAAAATTCCTCTGATAAGAAACTCGCCCCCTTTCCCAAAGGACAGTTGGCCATTTTTTTACTTGGCTCCAATAGCAGGTTCTGACTCCATAGCTCTGATGACAAATTCTCTCATTTTTTTATTCTCTCTCTTCCTGGACTCAGAATCTTGAATGCCAGAATTTATGGCTGATTCATTTTTGTAATCATGGCCGGTAGCAGAAAGGCTGGTGCATAGTAGGTACTTCATACATATTTGTTGAATAAATTGAGGCTATTGAATACAACTCATAGATTCCCATGACTTACTGAGTCTCTGCTGACACTCTTGAGCACAGATAATGAAGGCTGAATTATTAAAGGAATAGCAGTTGAGAATCTGGAAAGAAACCCAGGTAAAATTCAGGCCCTGCTTCAGGAGTTATCAAATTAGTACACTGCTTCTCCATGAGCAGGAGAGATTTCAGTTCTGTACAGCTCCCTGAAAACTCTAGTCTCCTCCTTCATAGCTAAAAAGAATGGTGTGTCACCACTGCCAATAGCACACAGAGCAGGTCCTGGCATCTTCCAGGGACATCCCCATTGGCTGAATCAGCCTGAAGACAGCAGTGCAGAACGCATGCGTCAAAAGGTGAACTCCTCCAGGTCTGACACTATGATAGAATACTATTGCAGACACTTGAGGGAGGCTCTTTAGACAGTAATCCTGGCTGGGTTTGTGTGCAGCTGCAGAGAACTGTGTGAGCTCCACGAGGGTGCATTGGCATAAATGTACCAAATTCCTATTTTTCTTTTTTTGCTGTCTGTACCTATTCTATGAGAGGTCTAGGATGCTCACAAGTGCCCAGCAGCATTGCAGAAAGGCAGATCATGGAAAGGAGAATTTCAAAGGCCAGAAGACAAAGATAACAGAGACTAAGCAAAATAAACAACACATTGGGAATGTATGGACATGACAAAACCAGGACTGAGTGTAAGGAAAAGAGAGTGGTCCAAACCAGTGGGCTGGGAGATGGCACCCTCGTAGCTATTTCCAGAGCTTGGTTCACCCTCTCCGAATGAACATGGACTTAGCATGTCTCCTAATCTATTAAATTGTGAGAGTAGCATTTCACTGTCATAGAAGAAGAAGGAATCCCGGTGATCTATTAGTCCAAAATTCCTAATTTTAAAGATGAGGAAACAAAGGCTCAAAGAAATGAAGTGATTTGCACAAACTCACATGGCCAGTTTGCAATAGAGCTGGAATAACAACCCAAACATCCCTCTCTCTCAACCACCATGTTTCCTCTGAATCACATTTCAGATTCTTAGAGGACAACTCTCTCTGCCAGATAAACTTACAGTCTTGCTCTCTGTCAAAACTGGTGACCAGAAGGAGTTAAGCACCAACTCCAGAAGGCCAAAGTCTGCTGAGATCATTTGTCTAAGGTTTGTGCCTCTGAATTTGGGTCTGTGGCCAGATGCTACATTGAACACTGAAGTCAGGTAGTCTCAGGAAGATATACCAATCAGGTATTTCTTCCTTTGGTCATGCTCTCTAACCCCAAACTTGATGAGGTCTCTGGGCATTATTTTCACCGTGGTTTCATTCCTTAAGCCTTTACAATTTGACTTCCCATAGCTCCGGCCCTGTTTGCCCTGGCTCCACAGATTTGCATGCCTACCCACCCTTACCAAACAGAAATAACTTTTATCAAATGGCCATGCTGCAGATTGCTTCTAAACAGCTGGGCTCAGGGAAAAGCTCTGGGGACGAGTTTGAATCAGGAGTTATCTTCCCTAACATGCTGTTTCTGGATTTGCATACACGTGGGCTGGATGTTTTAATTAGCACTGTCAGCCTGTCTGGTCACAGCTCCCCACTGACTGCTTCACTTCTTAGGTGAGTGGTCAAAGACTATTCTTCAGTGATTAAGTGCTCTGATTTCTACAAAGGGAAAGCAATGCCTGGGTGTCTGTATCTTATTTGTTCATTCACGTTCAACAACTGTTTGTCAAGGCCCTATTAAATGTCTGACATGGGGCTAGAATATGGGGATTCTAAGGGAAATGAGACACAGCCCCTGCTCAAAAGAGAACACAGATAATGGACATGCTAATGGACATGATGTAAACAGTGAATAGATGATAAATGTGGAATTATGATGAGTTACGGAAGAACAGAAGAGAGGCATTTCAGCCTGTCATGAGTATGTGGGGTCGGGAGAGGAGGGTGATCTCCATTGCTAAGAATCAGGGCTTCCTGGAGGAGATGTTCAAAATGAGTCCCAAAGGAGAGGGAAGAGGCAGTAAAGCACAGGGTGTGGTTGGCAAGCCTTCTTGGCAGACAGAACAGCACGAATAAGAAATGAAGAAAGGCACCAGCACAGTTGCAGGGTGGGGCATAGGCAATACAGGTTGGCAGCTGAAAATAGTGTTTGGGAGTGTATGAGAGGTGGAGAAGGGGAAAGAAAAAATACAGGCAGCGAACTCATCCGTGACATTGTCTAGCATTTCACAGTCTATTGCCTTTACATGCTTTGTCTCATTGGCCCAAAAGCAGCCTCACAAATCTTATATAAGAGGTGTGCATCCTTCCTGAATCCCCCAGGGGGCCCCTAATTGCCAACCAAATGAGTCATGGTCCCTCTTCATCCTGCTCTGCAGCACTGCTGCCTTGCCCACCTCGCATCCTCTCTCAGCCTCCAGGATCTTAGTCATAGCTCTCTGGCTTTCCTCCTCAATCTCCTTAACACTTGTCTGCCTCAGTGGAACCCCCAAATGTTCCCTTTCCCAGGGATTTATCCTTGGCCCTCCTTTCTCCTCATTTCCATAGCTGCGGTTGCACCCATATCCTTATAATTACAAAGTTCAAACCTCCAGTTTCTCTCTGCTGAGGTCTGGTCATGACTCGCCACCTGACCAAGGGGACGTACACCTGAATATCCAACAGCACGTCACTGAGAATGTCCAGATGTGAACTTGGGATCTCTCCAACAGACCTTCTCTTTCAGCTGTAGTGCTGATTTTTGGAAAACTACATCCCATACTTAATCTACCCAGTCTTCCAAGATGGGAACCTATCAATTACCCCTGAGTCCTCCTTTCACCCCAACCCTCTTCCATCAGCAAGTTGCCTCTTCTAATTCAGAGCTGTTTCCCCGGGCAGCTCTTCTCCCTCCGCCAGCCCACCTGCTGCTGCCATGGTGATAGTGCCCTGTGTGGATGCCTTTTTTCTGCTTCTGCCACCTTCTCCACGGGCTATCATTTCTAGTTTCTGAGGGATCTCTCTTTCTATCTCTCACTAGCCCCCTTCCCTCCACCAAGAAAAGCAAGAAACAAAGTCTCTTATTTAGCCTGTTTCTCTGATTAACGTTCTCCATTTTCTTCAGATTAAAATTCAAACTTTTAACTAAGCCTGTGTGACCCTCTACAGTGTGCCCTTTGCATTGTTTTCCAGCCTCCCCATCTGCATGTGTATCCATAAACACTGTGCTGGGGCGTACTGAGCCCTTTCAGGATTTATCATTTTGACACAACCTGTTCTCTCTGCTTGAAATTCTACCCTTCCCTGGCGATCCTCCTGTGTGTACTTATTGCAATATTTTGTTGCATATAGTAGTTACCTCTCTCCCCAGTAAGACTGAGCATTTTAGGAATAGGATTTTCATCTTATTCACAGTTACATACCCCAAGCCCTGTGTAGTAACTGGTACATAGTAGAAACACCACACACACACACACACACACACACGCACACAGAGCAGTAAAATTAAGTTCAATCCCCTGTCTGGTTGTAGGTCTTCAAGACCTGATTCAAATGTCACCTCTTCCGTGAAGCCTTCCTTGATTTCACCAGGCACCTATAGCAATTTTTCCAGGTCTTTGCTACTCTATGTGTTACATTGTATTATTATTATTACCTTTTTTATTAATACATCAATGCACTGAGTTCCTAAAGTGTCAAGAACACCACCCAACAGTGCAGCTAGTTCAAAGCTGGAACTCAAAAAATTAGCTGATGTATGAATGAAACATCAACTTACAGAAAGAGAAAGTGAGAGTTGGAGAAATTGCACAATTTACAAAAAGATGTATCTGGAACTAAAAACTCCTGGCTCTGGGTTCACAGACATTTCCTTTACAGCAAAAACTAGAATCTCTCATTCCTCCACATAACACCATCTCTGTGGAAACTATCAGCCATCACTCCTCTTCAGGGTAGCAGAACTCTGCAGTGGGCTCACACTGCACCGCACATGGGGCACCCAGCTGTCTACCGGGAGGGACACCAGATACTGACAGCCCCCACTGTGTGCAGCAAGTTGTGCTTTTCTACACCCTCTTAGAAACAACTGTGCCTCCTAACAGATACACAGAGCCAGAACGTGCACTTCTAATCTCGACTTGAACCTGCATTTGACTCCAGCTTTGCCACTTACCAGCTTCATGACCCTGAGCAAGTCACACATGACACTGAGCTTGTGTTTTCTCCACAACAGGAATAAAGACAGCCACCCTTCACGAATCTTGTGAAGAAAACAGACGGCGACAACAGTAGTCACATCTACATTATTCATATATCTTGTTATTGAGTCTCTGTAAATATACTGGCATAGCAGGAGCCCAATAAAGGATAGCCATGAGTGGCATCAAGCTATTCTTGGTCTGTACAACAATCTGTTCTCTTTTTAATGATTTCTCTCAGCCCTGAATTCTCCTTGCCTCTCTTTGTTGGCCTCCTAGACCTTGATGGTGTAAGGAAAGGAGAATTGCAATTCAAGTAATGAGCATATTTAGAGCCACCACTGGTTCCCTGTGGACCCACCATGGACACGTCCTGTTTAGCATGGCTTTTGCAAACCATATCGTGGTCACTTTTAGCAAAACATTTTGATATTCTCAGGAAAAAAGACATCAAAAGAAATCCAAGAGTAATGAGAGGTAAATGGAAACCTACCGAAGAGGGTTCAAGGCATTTTCCCAGATGGACTGTGTGGATACAGCTTTTACGCTTCTCTACAGAAAGGACAGGTACACCCCTGGAAGTAGAAATTCAGCCATTTGGTCTGAGTTCGGTACACTTCAGGAAATCCTCACAGGCTTAGTCACCCCAACTATTATATGATTATATATTAGAAACCAAAACTTTCCAACTCATGCGCCAAGTGCCCTTGAATGATGTGGAGTTATTGTAAGCAATTTCAAATTTGAGTGTTCATTAAGTGTTGTCTCTTGCCTGAAAAAACAGTGCTTTATGAATACGCCACACTTATTTTATTTTCAAGTGTATTATATATGGTTACAAAAGAAGTTTCTATATGAAATCATTACTGAATTGATAATAGCTGTTTGCTATTATGCATTTCCCTACAACATTTGTATTACAAGGATTAATAATAACATAAAATTTTATTGTGGGGGAATTGACAAGAGGTGTGTTCTGCAAAATGTTTGACATAAAAAGCAGCATCAATACTAGAAAGGTTTGAGGAATCACTCGTGTAAGTTAGAACCCAGGGTATTGGTGTCAAACTGAGATCTGAGTGGACCTGGAAGGTGGCTTCCCTGAGCAATTCACAAGCATGTGCACATCACAGGGTGACCTTGAAGAAGATTCTCCTACTCCGGAAGATGAAGCTATTCAGGTCTCTCTGCCAGCCTAATCCACCACACAGCCCTGGCATGAGATGCAAGGAGGATAATCTTTCCTCCCTTCCAGCTGGGGGGCTCAGGGGGTGGGAGGGTGGGGGTGTAGCAGCAGCTGTCAACCAAGGGCCAACCAGAGGATGAGCAGGAAAGGGCAATAGCAGCACCACCCAGGCAGACGCAAGCATCTCTCTTCTGTTCTTCCCGGATCCCTCTCCATCAGCCCCAGATGACAAGTCACCAGCAGAAAGAAAGTCTGGCCAGGAGAACACAGCGGTAAAGAGCAAGGTGACTAACCTCATCAACCATCACAAATTAAATGCTGTCTGTGCAGGAGAGTTATCCCAGCTTGCTCTGGCAACAGGAAGACAGGATTTTCCATGCTCCGGCCAGATAAGAAGAGACTACGAGCCAGCCAGTCAGCCTAGAAGAGAAAGAGAGGCATGGACTGCATGCACAGTACGCTTTGTGTTAGGTTGGCAACTAATTGCCAGCTGTACACACTGGTCACTCAGGCAGGTCACGGCTGCCACTTCAGTGACACAAACGTGGATGGTGGTAAACTAACTGAAGGCTCTTTTCTTCCCCACTGAGTGGCAATTTCAGAATAACAAGTCACTGCAAGCCACAGAACTCCACCATGCCTTTGTGTCAGCACTAGGAAAAGGGTGCTATTAATACCTGCTTACCTTCCACAGGGGGGCCGCAGGCTTAATTAGGTGTGGTTTGTGAAGTGCTCTGAGGTTGCCCGATGAAAGCTGAGCTCTCAGTGCAAACTATTATTGTTAATTAATTATTGTCAGCAGAATTATTTACAGTGTTTTCAGGTCCAGGAGCTCGTGTTTACGGGTAAAAGAATGTTCTCTAACCATATTTCCTGTCCTTTCCTCCCACCGAAACTATGGCCTATCATCTCTGTCTGTCTTTCTCCTCTGGCTTTCTTCCTTTTCACCTTTCTCATGTTCCTAATGGGAGAGCAGCATATTTAGCCTCACCTCCCACCCTGGACGTAAACAGGCTTTCACGAAGAGAAGAAGATAAATCCTTATTAATGTAAACGTAAGCTGGAAAATAAGAGAGGGATCTGAAATAAAAGATCTGTAGTGTCGGCTAGAAACAGAAAACACAGGATCCCGCTGGGGAAAATGTGCAATTAATCCTATGCAGAATACAGAGCTGAAACATGGAGTCTTTCCGCTAAGATGGTTTCTGCCGATGCATGATCATGACCTCTGAAGAGCAATGATACGCACGATTGGAAGGCATTGGAAATTCTCAGAGCTCGTGAGCCTATTAACAGAACCAGGCATCCTCCTTTATACCACTCCCTCCAAGAAAAAAAAGCCAACTCAACTTTAATTTTTATTTTCAATTAGTTAGGATAACAATCGTATAGAATTTCTAGACTAAAGCATGCCTCTGAGATTAAAAAGAGGGAGACCAGAGGCATTAGAGGAACAAAGCAACCTGGATGGAACAATGCATGTCTTCCCTTCCTGGCTGCCACCTGGCGCTCACCAGGCTGGCATCTGAATCAAGGGCATTGTGGATGCAAGACAAGAGAATCCCCAGTGAACTGTAGCTTTTATGAATAAATTGTACTTGCCAGAATTGGTTGGTTGTTTGTGGACATTGATTTATTTACTCTGATTCTTTCTGATTGTTATATTTTGGATGGTGCTTACTGATGTGAAAAAGCCATCTAGGATTGCTGATAAATCTAGAGATAACGGCAGAGGTCAGTAAAGTGGGAAGGAAGGAAAAGAAGCTGAGCCTGCCACGCAATGGTAAAACTTTTTTATGTAAAGAGCAACTCTCCATGACCATTTCCATGCTATTTTGCCTCATTACACAATCATAAAATTAGTTGGGTCGTTTGCTTGTTTTGCTTTTCCTTCTGGAGTTAAGGAAAGAATAGAGAGCGGAGTGGATGGGCTTTGTTTTATCTGAGTGTTCAGACCTCCTTGCTGGATTCCTTTGTTATTCCTTTTCCTTTCCCTCCCTTGACTCTGTGCAAGCATGTGTGTCCATGTGTTCGCATGCATCTGGCTGTGATGGGAGGTGGTGGGAAAGTGGAGAGAAAAGAGAGAGGAAGCTTTCAGCATGGCAATGGCTAGCACTGCTAGAGAATGGGACATTTTTCTTGTACTGCTCTGAGCATGCACACCTAACATTTTCAAGGTCGTGTGGATGGAAGTATTCAGTGCCTTCAAGGTGAGCCAGAGCCTCTCTGATTCACTCAGTCCCGGTGCTCCTTTCCACTAGAGTCCTAGTGCCAAGCTTGCATCTGGCGGGCTTTCTAAAAAAAGAGCACTGAACTCAGTTTAACTTCCAGGTGGGATAGTCAGGCTATCAAGGAGGAAATTTGGGGCGGGGAAGCCAGGACTGAGAGGGTGGCAAGATGCTGCAGATTGACTCCATTTCCACCTCTGGATCACAACTCCTAAAACAGTACACCTAAAATAGGTCAACAGGGATTTGGGATAAAGTGGGATAAGCTTTAGTTAATTATCCCAATGAGCAAAATGCCTGCTTTTAAATCCTGAGTTGGATTTAATCACAGGAGCTGAGATGATCTTCCAACATCCAAATCCATTTGGAAATTGACTGGAGGGGCACTCTATCCAAAGAGATAGCTTGTTCAATAATAAGGTAACAAATGCAGCAATTGCACAGGGGCGAGAACTTACAAGGGCTCATCCACGAGCTGACTCCTGGTGTCATTTTAGGTAGCGACACGCCAGACAGAATTAAAGGAGCAAGTGCTGGCTCTGATCCTTCTCCCACATCCTCCCTGACAGGCTGGGCCTCCTCAGCAGAACAAACCTCAAATTCAATACAACAGAGACACAAGAAGAGACAAGGAACAGCTGAAATCAATCGTTGCAGAGACATTAATAATAGACGTGCTGAAAATGGGGCAGGAAAGATATTTTAAAACCTCACTTTAAGACATCCTTTGTATTTCAAGTTATCTTTACTTTCAATAATCTTACATGAACAAGGGCACAGTATAGCCTGCCCATTTTAAAGAATATGCGTTCTCCCCAGGTAAATTGCTGCTGAAGTGCTAACATTTGCCATAGATCTAACAACAATTTAGTTTATTTCAAGAACAATTTGAAAACCACCATAGAAAACACTTTGGTTTCACCTCTGTTGAGAGCTTTTTTATAAAGCTTCCAATTACCTTAATGAAGCAGAGAGATCCATGCCAGAGAGCTTCTGGTGGATTCTTTCCTCAACTGTGGTCCACTCGGTGAATCACACATGCCATCTCCCATTCAAACAGGTATTGTCCATGAAAGTCAGGTGTTGAAACTCCACCACTAGTCTTATATTGGTCTGCTGGCTTTATATTTTAAATATGGGTTTATTTGTCTGCAGCCTTGCTATGCATCCAAAATTGCATGTTTGTGGAGGGCAAGAACCGTATCTATTTAGGTTTTTTGGTTCAAAATCTCAAAAAGTTGTCCTATTGCTTTGAAGAGTGCTAGGCATGTAGCTGTTGTTCAATAAGTGGTGATAATGAAATGAATTGATCTAACAAGCATTTATTGAGCACTCAATTTACACAAGGTATTGCAATGTCTACAGAAGTTCAAGAGTCCTTTTCCTCAGGAAGCTTTCAAGCTCATAGCAGAGTGGGGCATAGCAGAAGACATATAAATTAGGATGCTAGGAGATAAAAGCAAATGAGTGCTACATCAGTAGTCCAAATACCATGCTATCAGAATACCAAGGAAGAAGAAATTCAACGGAGAAGAAAAGTCGGGGGCTTCACAGAGAAGGTGGCATATGAATTGGATTAAAGCTTTGGTAGAATATGGCAGGAAAGGGATTCCAGGCTGCAAAATCTGGATGAATAATAGCACTGAGAAATGAAAATGATGGTGAGGCCAGACTGTAGCCCTAGACTACTGTCTGCTGCCACATAGTGTACCTAGATGGATATGGTGAGAATCATTCTTTCCCTGCAGAATCATTTCACTGACCTGCTTCTAGAATTAATAAAGTCTCTTCAATACCCAGGAATCAGGGTCACTTGCAGAATCACACGGTTACTCCAGAGCAGGGTCCACAAAGTGATCGTGGGGTCCCAATTCCCAAATACCATGCCAATGAGGACCCTAAACATCCTAGACCTGATTCCTATTAAATCCCTAGCCCCCTGACTCCCACCCCCATGGGCCATCTGAGAGGACTTACACAGTCACAGACACAGAGCTTTCTGCCAGACATTCAAAACAAGAATTTCACCTCTGAGGTGAAAACGGATATGAGAAATTTCAGCCCAAAGAGTGATTTTTGCCAAGACTGTCATGAGCGCCTGAAAACAGGGGTTTATAATGGAAGTGCCATCGCAACTGCAACTACATTGCCGTGGAAGTGTGACACTGTCCTCAAGTACAAGCACTATAATAAGAAGAAGCATTTAAATGATACTTGGAAGGATAACCAGGATATGTAGTCATCTCTTTCTGGATCATCACCTCTCCCGATCTCTCACATTTCCACCTAAAAAGACACACAAGTTTCATGGGGAAAAACTTTGTGCAAGAACAAAAAGTTTTGTAACTGGAGAAAAATCAATTATGAAGGACACTGGTCTCTGACTTGAGGCAACTGTCATAAGGAGGCTGTAATAACCTCAGGGCTCTTGGAGAGTTAACCAGGGTTCAATTCCCTCCTGGCCAGCCCCTGAACCTTTGAGCAGGGCCTAGGTATTGTCCCAGAGCCAGTTATCTTAACATGCCAATATTAACACCAAAGGAGATTCTTTCTCCAACAATCATATAAACTAGACCTTTGATTTACTTCCATATACCAAGATCATATGGATCATATGGAGCTTCATCAAATTAGTAAAAGTGTCCCAAATCACAGGAGGAAAAAATGGAAATTTATGTGGAATATCAGATAGAACAAAGTAAGCAGAAAATAAAAATAATCACTTCATAATCTGGAAACTATACACATATATATATATGTAGTGTATGTAGTGTGTTGTGTATATGTATGTGTATATACATACCATATAGATATATATATATGGTAGGTATCCATTAGCAGAGTTCGAGTCCTCTTTGAATGGCTTACTACTTTAGAGAATAAACCCCTCCTCCACAATTAGCTTGAGACAGAATTTATCAAGGGGGGTTTGATGTCCCAGGAGAAAAAAAAATGCACATATATTTGGCAAAGTCTGAGTGGTGAACAACCTCTTACAGTGTATATTTATGCATAATATGGTATGTGTATCTATATATACATGTATTTATGGTATGTATATACATGCACACACACACATATATATACACACACAACACACTATACACTTCTGTATGTGTACTCACACCCATATGTGTATGTGTATAAATGTATGTATCTATATATACACATACATACTTTATACATATGTTTGGTTCAAAAGCTATAAAAAAAACTCTACATTGCATGTGCCTTATACAAATATCCTTGTAACATAACAGAATGCCACACCAAAATGTTAGTCTCGGTCTTTCTCTCATGCTAGATGAGGACAACTTAGCTAATTTTTTCATGACTTCCTTTCCATTAGCAGAGTTCCAGTGTTCATTGAATGGTTTACTAATTTAAAAAATAACCCCCTCCTCCACAATTAGCTTGAGACAGAATTTGTGAAGGTGAGTTTGATGTCCCAGGAGAAAAGAAAAGGCACATATGTTTGGCAAAGTGAGTGGTGAACAACCTCCACTTACAGTATACATTTATGCATTATTGGCTCAGAGAAATCCTAGAAAAAAAAAACCCCAGGCTTGTTCAAAATTGTTTTATTGTAGTCATTCCTACTTTGGCTTTACAATCATTCACAGGAATGCACATGGAAAAATACTGATGTATAGTCAGTGTGTACATTATATGCAAACATCTTGTAGAATTAGGAGTGCAGGTGACCAGAAGTCGGCGGTGTTAAAGAAGCCACATCACTTCTCTGGCTATCTGTTTCTATGTCTTACACTAGAAAAATGCACCTGGCTTCTCTCTCTACCCCTCATTGCATTTGCTCTCTTTCATACCCCTATGGGACAGCTGGGGGCAATGACAGTGAGTAAAAGCCCGTAAGTCTGTTTCTGGGGTGAAGTTAGTGCTCTTGGCAGTAAGTCTAAAGCTACAGTCTCTAAACTATTTCCTCTCCAAATAGATGAAGTTTTAAAATTTCATCTCTGATCTCTGTATCTACCCTCAAATGGTCCCAAACTTGGGAGAATAGAAGGATAATTGTTGGTCCACTAAATTTAACTGACAACAAAAATACTTATTTTCCCCTAAATTCAGTAACATTGATATCACAATATTCAGCTCACTTCATAGGGGTACCATTGAGCATGGCTTTTTTTCATAACTATAGAATGATCTCAGGACCAATACGGTGAACAGAACACATGGAAAGATCTCCAAGGCATTACTAGTCATGAAATACGTAGTTTACTGGGCTATTAATGTTTAAATTATTTGACTTAAAATCCTTTTGAAGACTTCAAATGCACCTCAGAAGACTGCATGGTAAGCTTCCATTGACTTTCCTGCCCTGACCTGAGTAAGCTGATCACATCTCTTCTTAGAAACAGGTTTGGGGGAAGGAGAGAAAGCAACAAAGCCCTAGCAAGTTATTGAAGGGTTGGAGGCAATGTAATAGATGGTACTACTCAGCAGAAGGATGCACATAGGGAAGGGGGTTGCAGAGTACTCAGAAAAGATAGCTTGACTCAGGAAAAGCACATGTCAGTGCCCTTTCCAGACCACATGCCTGTAGGTACTTCAGAGAAAATCAATCCCTCGATCCCCTTTTCTTTTCTATTAATAGATAAATTATTCTTCAGGCATAAGAATAATATCTAAAGCCAAGGTCCCTTTTAAAGAGGATGAATGAAGAATGAACATTCATACAAGTAAGAAGCTATGCTAGAGATGCAGGTGCCAAGCTCTTACTGACATGCTTGATAAGAGGGTAGGCTGTGGGGACCAGGAGCTCACCTTCAAATTCCAGCTTCACTGCTTTGGACGTGTATAATCTTGATCAGGAAACTTTTTTCTAAGCCTCAGTTTCCTCATCTGGAAAATTATTATGGGTAATCATCTTGTAAAATTGCCCTGTAGAACTAAGAAAGAACATAACACATGCAAAAGACTTGGCATATTTTCTAGCAGACAATATGAGCTTAATAAATGTTAGCTGTTATTATTAGTACTTGTGCTGACAGTAGTAATAGCTTGAGCAGCTATTGCCACTGCATCCCATTTCTTAACTAGACACTTTGGGCGCATGTTCTATAGATAGTGAGTCATGAGAATCATATTCATATTGAAAATTATCATCAAGCTTATTCTTCCCAGTCTACATATGAGGAGGCCAAAGCTCAGGGAGTTTAAGCAATGCCTCAAGGTCAATGTTAATTGAGGGAGATTGACTCTAAACTGTGATCCTGTTATGGTATCACCCCAGCTTTCCCCTCTGCTCTCCTCCACTCATTCAAACCTGTTTATACCATCTGGCACAACAATTCAAGACCCTGGGGGACTGTTCACATCATAGAACCCATCCTCAGTGGTCACTTTTAGGAATGCAGTAGGCTTAATGTCTGCCACATAGATTGAAAACTGAAGAATCTGCTTTGAGTTTATAATTCTGCATTATTTTTTGTATTGAGCTTTTCTTAATTGCCTCATTGCTTAGTCACTTAAAAAAGTGTGATAAGGCCTGGTAAGTTCTTAACTTGTTTTGCTTTGTTTTTGCTAAGACATTCTTTTCTCCCATCTACTCTGGGCTAGATTTTATTTATCACTAGAATTTTACTTGCCAACTCCCCTGGCTTCGATCTGGACAACTGCCTTGTTTGTTTCTGAAGGTGAACACCATACCTCCTTCCATTGGCCTTTTTTTTTTTTTTTTGGTCTTTTTTTTAAGAGACAGGATCTTCTTGCTTTATGGCCCAGGCTGGAGTGCAGTAGCATGATCATAGCTCACTGCAGCCTTGAACTCCTGGGTTCAAGCAATCCTCCTGCCTCAGCCTCCCAAGCAGTTAGGACTATAGGCACACGCCATGCTGCCCAGCTAGTTTTTTTTTTTCTTTTTATGCAGACAGGGTCCCACTATGTTGCCCAGGCTGGTCTTGAACTCCTGGTCTCAAGTCAGGAGTTATATAATTATAACTATATAACTATAATAATATATAATATATGTATTATATAATCACAAAGGACTGGGATTACAGACCTGAGCCACTGCACCCAGACCCCCCCTGGCATTTCAACATAATGGTGATCACTTTGCATGTGGATGAATCCATAGTTGATTATCAACAAATTATAATTTAAATGAATATCTTCAGCCATGGACTTCTTTCTCTGAATAAAAGCCTTGTCAGGCTGCTCTTAAAAACTCCTGTGGAAAACAGGGACTAAGAATCTGATCTCCTTAAACATTGCCTCTCTTCTTAATGAATTCCAGGATAAGGAAGCTACATCATAGTGACATACTGGTTCTCAGATAGGGGTGATTTTGCCCCCTAAGGGGTCACCTTGCAATGTCTGGAAATATTTTTGGTTGTCACAACTGAGGGTGCTACCAGCATCTAGTTAAGGACAGTTAAGGGTTAAGGATAGAGATGCTGTTCAAAATTCTATAATTCTCAGGACAGCCTTCCTTCTCTGAACAGAATTATCTGGCCCAAAATATCAATAGTGCCAAGGTTGAGAAACCCTGTATTAATATGATATTCTAGAAACCACAGACATTTGTAAAGCACTTTAAAATTTACCAAAGGCTTTTGACCATGCTCCCTCATTTGATCTTACAACATTTCTCTGAAGTAAGAAGCACCAAGTTCACAATATTCATTTAGCTGATGAAGAACAGCCTGAGATGGTGGCAACTGAGCTGCAGTGACGCAAATGCAGCACCAACACTAGAATCCATGGGTCCGGATCCCCAGTCAACTGCCTAGAGTGTAGACCCACATTGCAGTATGGCTGTGCTGTTTCATATGCTATGTATTCTGTAACTGCCTCTGTCAAAGTTTATGTTGTTGCAAACTCTTCCAAAAGCCTACGAATATAACAGGGACCAAATGTTTATTTCATTATCGATAATACGATACGGCCTTATAATCTGAAGTTTGTGAGGCACATCTTACATAAATATAAGTTCTACTATTTATGTTTTAAATCAATGAATGCAACCTCACCAACAAGCAGACACAATTTAATAGTTGCCTCTCCTCCTTTCATAGCACATGTTACTGGCAGGTGGGAGAAATAACGTTAGTTCGTCTGTCAGATTTTTTAAAAATTCCCACCTGCAAAAAGACCTTCAGTTTTTTGCTTTTTTTTTTTTTTTTTTTTAGTGAGAGAGACAGGGTTTCTCCATGTTGGTGAGGCTAGTCTTGAACTCCCAACTTCAGGTGATCTGCCCACCTCGGCCTCTCAAAGTGCTGGGATTGCAGGCGTGAGCCACCACGCCAGGCCTCCATTCAAATCTTATGTCACTTCAAATGAGATTCAAAATATATACAAGTATGCATGATTTGAAAGAGTGTATATAAAATGGCATGACACATGTGTCAACATGTGACAGACACCCTGCTCCATAAATATGGTCAGCATGAACTAATACACCCAATCACTGATGTGAGTGACCCCACCACCAGCCCAGGCATAAAAGGCAGAGCAGGCCAATCTCCCTGGAAGAAGAGGTGAATTCAGAGTGGAACAGCACCAAGCCACAGAGTCCGGGGGAGCACTCCTTCTTAGGTCATCGGGTGTGAGCTCCCGTTAAGGGGTTCATGGACTCCAGGCTCAAGGCCTGCCCGTCACCTCCATAACTCTGCCTGAACTAACTCTGGGCTAAATAAACTCCCTGGCTCTAACCCTGCAGCATTAGGATATTAATTAGGACACCAAGAAAGCTGTAAAAAGTACAGAGATCAGCTCCAAACTTCCACTCCAAGATCTAGCTAAATGTGGCCTGTGCTCAGCAGCCTCCTACCCAGCCCCTCCGCAGACCAGGCAGGCCTCAGGGACCTCTCTGCAGACATCCTCTCCTCCCCATCACCACATACACACAGAATCCTTCCTAGGGGAGGGCAGCAGCCCCGCCCATTGCAGGAGGCAGGGCTCACAGTGTATGTCATTTTAAGTCTGCACCATCTGTTCTGGGCCCTCATTATAAATTCATAATGAACATATGTCACAATTACATCTGTAAAAGGAAAAAAATAAGATTTCTGTGATTTAGGCACAAGTAGATGCCTTTTGTGCAAGCCGGCATATATTTGAGGTGGATTTTTCTTTATTTTTTGTTTTTATTTATGTTTTGTTTTTCTCCCAATACTTGAGAAACTGTTTGCCACAGATAAGTATTACTTCTAAGCTCTGCCATTAAGCTTAGAGGTATCAAAAATGAGATTCTAGAGCTCCTTGACCTAAGAATAAGAAATATAACAAAATGAAATAACAAATAGGTCCCTAACAGAGAATGACAATTGAGTCAGGATGCAGTAAGTGTGCTGGAGAGCACGGGCCATGGAGTCAGACACACAGGGTTTGAGCCACTGCTCAGCCACTGCTCAGCTGTGTGAACTCAGGTGAGTTGCTCCAGGCTTTACTGTTCCCCACTACATAGCAAAAATGACACTAGCAGCTCTGTCACAGGCTCATGAGGAGTAGGTGAGAGGAGCTAGATGGAGTGATGAGCACAGTACCAGGCACATAGAGAGGGCAGGGCAGACCCAGCAGCTTTCATCACGGTTCTCAATTCCCCCATCTGGGAGGAGGGTTGGCATTTTATAGATACGCACTTGGAAGTAGATCTGGCCCACACCTTCCAGAGGTTCATCAAAAGATAAACTGGAAGCTTTAAAATGTGGACAGGTGTTTGATTGTGTATGTGTGTAGGTAGGTAGGTAGATAGAAATAGATAGACAAGCTAATAATGGATGGATGGATGGTTGGAAGGATGGATGGATGAATGGACAGATGAAAGAGAGACATATCAGTGAGTTTTCACACAGGAATAATGTGAAATCCAGATTTATCATGCTAATAATGATTAACTCTGATAATGTAATTGGAGAGACAGGAGAAGAAGAAAGCTGAGAAAAACAAACAGAAAATCAACCTGAATAGGGGCTGTAGGAAGATCTTGGAGACCAAAGTTCTGGAGAGTCAGGGGCTCGACACATGAATGAATGTAACTGAGAAGGGGTCTCTGCACCTGGCAGACAGCATGGAGGGATATTGAAGAATGCCCTGGATTCATATGCATATATGGAAGTCAGGTTATGTATATAAGAAACTTTAAAAACATGAGACATGGGATTCACTACCTCACCCACTTCCCTCAGGATGGTTTGTTATCTGGAGAAGCACAAGTGAATCCCCTCCTACTAGCAGGCACAGGGTACCATGAATGTGGCTGGGAAACCGACTACACATCCCACATCAGCAGCAGTTGTCAGAATGTGCTGAGTCCAGGGCAACACCCGTGTAGGGCCGCAGAGCTAGTTAATCCCATCTGAGCACTACTGAGGGGCGAGATGTTCGCCTCCTGGAAGCAGGTAGAAAAAGACCCATGACATGCTCGTACCACATGGGGTAGTTTTAATGAGCTTAATGCTTCAGTCAGTTGCTTCTGCTCCTAAAAGCAAAGAAAAAGCTTAGAGCCACCTGGTGAATGGTAATTGCTAGCTCTCCATTCGGGAACAGATCAGGCACAGCAATAATAGATTTTTTTTTTTCCAAGAAGAGGTAGCAGCAGACAGCTAGCAATGTTCAGCCAATCCAAGCTCTGCAGCACCAATCAGCACAACATCGTGCCGAAGGTCAGGACACGGGGCTGAGACAAATCTTACAGCAGTCTATGCACCCAGGGAACTGCACACTGAGTTTGGAGGTGCACTCAGTCCACTATGGTAGCAACAGTGTTTACAGATGGGGAGTCAGAGGTGGGATTGATCCAGACACTCTTTACAGTGACAAGTGCTTGGGCCTTCCTATCTGTCTCCTCTTTTCCTTCCAGAGACCTGATCAATGGAGACACACAGAGATCACCAGCAAACTGAGAACTGAACAGCCCTCTTGTTTCTCTGGGCAATTACCCTCCCAGCCCAAAATGCAAGGCTTTGAGTAATGGTACAACACAGCTTTTTTGTTGATGTTGAAGTCAAAATGAAGTATCCTACTTCCTACACTATATCAACACCTTGTCCAGGTGTGCAGGGTGTGCCTGCACAGAGAGAGGATATGAAAGTCCACTGCACCTAAGCCTCCAAGAAGGCCTCAATTAGGGAAAAGGACACTGCTGAACTGACTCCTACTTTCCAGGTACATAACTCCATACAATAGCAAATATGGTCTGTCAACCTCAAACTTGGAATATTGGGCTTAACTAGTTCTACTCACATGGGAGAGAAGGAGTAGACAGAAGGGTGGGAAGTGATTTCTACAACATTTCTCTGCTGCGGGAAGAGACAGAAAATGTCCTCTCCTTTCTAGAAGAGAAAGCAGGGAAGAATAGTTTCCCTTTCCAACATGGTCACCCCAACCAGTCAGCAATTAAGAAGGTGGGGATGCACCTAGAGCTTCCTTTCCTCTTGGGGTCACTTCAGAAAGTGGACGCCGGAAGATTTTGCTGCTCAGAAAGCTATTTCCGGGCTCAGAGCATTTTTGACTTCTTCTGCCAGGCTGAGTCCCTCCCTTGCTTCTAAAGTGCTTTCACCCTGCAGCCAAGTAAATGGGTGCTTGGGGAGAGGAGCCACAATGAAGCCAGGACCCAGAAGACTCTGAAATCCATAGTGAGCTCTGGTTTGTTTAGGAACCAATTCAAAGGTTAATTTTTAGGGGGAACTTCCTGATATACTTACTCACACTTACTCACGTGCAAAAACCCACATGACACCTTTTTTTACTAGAATTTGAGTTATAGTGCTACAGCTATATCTTAAAGATCGTCTAGTTCAATCCTCTTTCCCAGTTTTATAAGTCAGAGAAATGAGTCCTCAAAGGTGAAATGCTTTGTTGAAGTTCACGCAAGAAGTTAACGTTATTAGCAGAGCCAAGCCAGGATGCAGGCTTTCTAAACCTTATGGGGTGTTCTTGCTGCCTTGCTGATGAATCTCTCTCTCTATCTCTCTCTCTCTCTCTCTGTCGCCCCATATATATTGTTATACAGTTATATATGGTTATATAGTTATACATATATATATATGGTATACAGTTATACATATATAACCTTTTGGTCTATCATTTTCCATTTTTGAGGGATTCAGTCTTGTCTACTCCACGGTGTTGCTCAATATTCAGCCCCAACTTCCTGCTTCCTTGTCTGCAGTATTCCTCCTCACACAGGAAGAAAATCAAAAGTGTGACCGGATTAATCTGGGGTAGGATGGTAGGAAAAGAGGATGAAGAATGAAGTCTTACTGTTCTCCTCCACCACATTTTAAAATTATATCTGAGATGCACTAAAAGAAACCTTGGACTGGATGTTTTTCTACCTATCCCCCATCCCCCATTTCCTCTCCTCCACACCATGTTCAAATCTGATCCTCTTGGTCCCCTGTTTATTGATCTTTTATGGCTTTCCATGTGACCTCAGGTCTTGGTGCCTGAAGGTCCTCAGACATAATCCAATCATTTAGAAATATTTTAGGTTTATGTTTTTATTTCTGATAATATACAAATTAATAAAAGCATATTCTGGGTCGTCAGGATGGTCACCTTCATATTATAGAGTACTGCCAGGCAATTAAAGTGCTTGGGATTGTGTTTGTGTTTACAATAGTGATGGTGACAAGTTGTACTTCTTTAATGTGAAAAGCTAATGAGAAAGAGCAGAGGCTGGCTAAATACATAAATAATGTTTTCTTTCAAAGCGAAGGTCAAATGACCTCAATGTTCACTGTAGGAATAAAGATTTCCCAGTAATTTGATCAGAGAGATCTGGTGGGAGAATTTAGTCACCACACTGGACATGGCGATAGATTTATGCCAAACACAAGGGAACTCACTCCATGGTTATCAGTAACCCACACATAACCGCAATGTAGTTTAGGCAAACAACCTAGTACACCATATTTAAGTATGTTTTAAATGTTTATTTCATTTAGCTTTTAGTTTCATGTGTTTTCAGTAATACATTCCTTTTGATTCTCTAGTTTTACTAAAACTACAAGGATGGCATGTTTAATATGTTTGTACATATTATAATACAAACACTTTCGTTAACATTGAAGACCAATGGGTAGGTCAGTCAGGGTCCCCACAAGAAACAGATGGCACATGTAAAAGGATTTAGCTGAAAGAAATTTAGTGAAAGGGCTATTCACAGAGGTTTGAGTGAAGTTAAAAAACAAAAACAACAACAATTAAAAAAAAAAAAAGGGTTGGTGAGGAATCCAGGAACTAGCATTGAGAATCCATTGTCACCCTGGGCCTGAAGGGGCAAAGGGAGGCCTTCTGGGGAGCAGAGCCAGAGCAGCCAGAGAAACAGAAGCCAGCCCAGAGCACACAGACTGGGAGACTGGGAAGAGGCGCTGTGGTGCCTGCATATTTCTAGGGTGGCACTTGAAATAGTGCAGTAATGCTTCTCTCTCATTACGTTCCTGAAGGGCAGGATACCTGCCATAATCACCTTTCTGTTCACACCATTTAAAAGAGTCTGTCATAAAATAGAACTCAATCCAGGGAAAATGGGGAAAAGGGAAGGAAGGAAAGAAGGAAGGAAGGAAGGAAGGAAGGAAGGAAGGAAGGAAGGAAGGAAGGAGTAAATGAGACCATCTGTGTATCTAAGTTTTGTCATTAGATGAGCTTAGATAGTTTGTAGCTTCTCTGGGTCTCATCATTCTTATCAATGAAATGAGAATAACAACAAGGAAGTTCTCATAGATCTTGAGAATACTAAGGGAAGAAAGAAAAGTACAAGCTTCTAGCACAGTAGCTGACTTATTAGAGGTCAATAAAAACGCCCATGTATCTATCCACCCACTGTCTCCATACACCCACTCTCTTCTAGAAACTGAAAATATTTGAAAGTCTGATCCAGCCAGTTACCTGGACCTACTTCTGGGCCTGATGAAACCATTGCACGGCCACCATAGACAGATCTGCTTTTGGGTGTTTGGGTTTCCCCTTGGGAACGAGGAATGCTGCTTGCTTCTTGGCTGAGTCGGAAGGGAGAAAGCAAGATGTTAAAGATACATGGGTAGAAACATATGTTCTTCCAACTGAAGAGCAAAAACCCAGCAGATATTTTTTTCAAATGACTGACTGAATGAATGAATTTTCTTCAGTGAATGAATATACTACTTGCATGACTGGTACCCCTACTACACAGCTAATTTTATCCATGGAGGGAAATTTTAGACCAGCACAGAACCCAAAAGAACGTCCGGCTGTATGGAAAGAAACAGAAAGAAGTCAATACCTGCTGCCTAAAATCAAGTCAAATCAACTCAACCATTAAGCTTTTACCTACGAGGTTATTCACTGCTCTGAGACAGCATCCCAGTAACAAGCCAGAACAAGAATAAAATTAAATTAAAACAAGAAGCACTTGAAGAGGCCCTAAACTCGTTCCTGAATTTTTGCTTTTCATGTGAATTCCCAGATATCCAATTTACCTCTATTCACTGATGCATTTCAGCCAAAAAGTCCTAAATGAATGTCAACTGTTAGTCTATGGGCAGAAAAGGATTTGCTCCCAGACTCATTCTGTTGGAGACATTGAGCCAACCTTGTAAGTCTCTGTTGTAATGAGATAACTCTATAAATACCAGTTATTTTTTAGTAGACTCGACACATTACATTTGAAACTGTGTTGGCAAAGTAGGAAACTTACTAGTTTATATGACTTCGATTTCATAGGTGTGTATGCTGCGGGTACACCAGTAAGTTTAACAGCGCCTCCTGTGGAGTAGGGATCTAAGTACAGCTCTGTTTTATATAATGTAAATGACAGGAGAAAAAGAATAAACCATCTGAGAAAAGAGGGCATAGCGAAGAATTTTTCAGGGATGGAAAAAATTTCTCTGACCTAAAGATATGTGATGTTGCTACTTTTAAAATCTCTACATCTTCTTTAGAATGTCACACTTGGCCGAGTGCGCTGGCTCCCAGCACTTTGGGAGGCCGAAGTGGGTGGATCACATGAGGCCAGGAGTTCGAGATCAGCCTGGCAAACATAGTGAAACCCCATCTCTACTAAAAAAATATATATAAAAATTATCTGGCGTGGTGGTGCATGTCTGTAATCGCAGCTACTTGGAAGGCTGAGGCACAAGACTCGCTTGAGCCCGGAAGAAGGAGGTTGCAGTGAGCTGAGATTGCGCCATTGCACTAAAGCCTACGCAACAGAGTGAAACTCTGTCTCAAAAAATTAATAAAATAAAATAATGTCATATGTAAAATCCTGATAACATAGGGCAAGCACCCATGGAAAGAATACTTTAAAATTTTACAGTACCGTGGCACTTCTATTTCCATCCCACTGGTAGCATCTTATTGCTGATTCATCCGTAGCTTGTAAGTGGATGTGTACTTCAGGTCTTTCCTTTGATATGTCCCAGGATTATCACACCTTACATTTATATTTTGGTTTCTGGCCTTGAATGTACTACTTTGTACCTCTTTTCCGTTTTCCTACAATTTTAATTTGTCAAGCTTATTTTTAATCTTCTTTTTTTTTCTTTGCAATCAGGTGCATGGTAGAATTATTTTCACATTTTCTCACTCTGTACTTGAGACCTGCAACGATTAGACTATCAAATAGGACCTCTCTCTGAAATGCCACTTGAAATGTACCTCTTGTCTGCTTGACAATCACTACTTTTCTGGAATGGTCTTGTAAAGGATGATTCGGTCAACAATCAAGATAATAAGTTTTAAACTTATAGTCGATAATATCATATTCGACACAATAAAAAACCTTACTGAGACTAAGATCTTTGTCTACTTCATCTGAGAGCCATAATAGGAAACATGTTGGCTTAGATGACTCACTTTTCCAAGCTCATGGACAGAGTAAGCATCATCTGGAAACATCTTAGAAATGCAGACTCAAGCCTGATCTCAGACTTATTGAATAAAATCTTCATTTACAAGTTCCTGGTGATTCACAAGCATATCCAAGTTGAGAATCGCTGATCTAGATGACCTTTTCATAAAGTATCTTATGCTTTCCGGAGACATTGTAAATTGATAGATTAATGATTTGCCTTATCAATGCCCAGGTATTGATGGAACTGCAATTTTGAAGGTAACTGTTTTTCAAAGATGTCATCACATGTGTCCTCTATAAGGCTTCAGGTAGTTTTCTAGCCCTATATGATTTCCCTATAGAAATATTCAGAAGTTCTGCATCATAAACTGCATGTATTTCAAACTTTCCTTCCCCACACTAAAGGAGCGTTTTGAATAGTTTAGCAGATTATTTAAAGAAAAAAAAAGAGTGTAAAATTCTTCACTGATTGAAAATAGCAGTGTTTAGAAAAAAACACTCATAAATACACATATTCACATTTACACACACAGTAACTTGATTCATAAGATCCTGGCTCTTGTAATAGCTTTCCTATGATCTCATGACAATCACTCCACTTCTCTGGACTACTGGAACTTCTCTGTGTAATGTCAAAAGTGTGGGTTTGGAGTTAGAGCTGGGTTGCCATGCTAACTCGGTTACTAATTACATGATCTTTGGTGCATTGCTTAATCTCCCTAAGCTTCTGATTTACCATTTGTAAATAGAAATAATAAAACCTACTTCATATATATTTATGAGAATTAAATAAAATAATGCATGAGAAAGCAGCCCTCTGGATCATGTGGCATACACAAAAAACAGTTCCTCTTGTTGTTATATTTTATAAGGATTATAAAATATCATCAAGGTGTGGTAATTAAGAACCCCCAACTCATTTAATATTTTATTCCCAGTACATGGCATTTAGCAGGGGCTTATTAGTATAGGTTGAATTAATGAGTAAATAAATGGATGGATGGATGAATGGATGGATCTGAGGTTCCTGATCTATAAAACTAAATGATTACTAAATTGTCTTCTAATTCAGAAATTTTGATCTAAATTTTACCTAATCTCTGGGTTGGGGTTTACTGCTGATTTTCAGAGATGTCCCAATCTTAGAAATAAGAATATGGGCATATTCAGGAGAAAAATTGTGTTATGGGCCTCTGATAAACTTACTAGGCATTCTCGGAGAAGCCAAGAGACAAAACTGTGATAGTACCAGGAAACACGTTCAGCCAGTCACTCTGATTGTGAATGTCATCCATTGTTGCTTTCAGCAAACCAGGGATCCAGAAAATAGGTAAGTGCTAATGACCCCAAGGAAAAAGCAGCCTATCTATTTTCATACACACACCTAAAAGAAATTACACCTTCCTGACAACTTGATTTAGATGAAATGTCATGAGAAAAAGAATGTGCTCAATTTTTCAACAAGGAGGGAAAAAAATCAGTAGGGAACTCTGCAGGTCTTGGGGGTGAAGTTGTCTTGATATTAAGCTGATGATGCCTTGTATATAAGAACAGGCTTTTGACTTTTATTTGTATAAAAATAGTTTTCTTCACAGGCTCATTATTTGTAGTCATTGTCCATGCCTCATCCTGTGCAAAGCAAGAGCTTAGAAAATATTTATTCAACGAAATTATCTCATTTAACCCTCACACTACAATTCTGCATAGAAGCTACAACAGATTTAGGTGTTTTATTTTACAGAACAGGGCATCAAAGCTCTGGTAGATTTAAAATGTCTCGAGTGCACATGGTAAACAGCAGTAAAGTCAAGTCTTTGGACTCTGGTAAGTCGAAAGTCAATGGACTGACTAGTGTATCACACTACCTCCTGGAGTTACAAAAGCAGGATTGAGACCAGGATTCATTGATTCTATTAATATTTATTGAGAACATGCTAGATACTAAATATATGATGATAAACAAATCAAACATAATTGCTGCCCCTGGGTAAAGTTGTTAAGGAGCTATAAGCTGGAAAGGACAAAGAAATATTGCCCACCTCTTACCAAGGCTATCCTTTGACAATTAGGCAATTCATTTTAGTGTGAAAAAACTCCATAATTCCTCAAAGGACCCATTGATAGACTTTCAAGTGGACCAGGCTTATGCTCTGTAACCAGGCAGGTTTACATATGAAACTATCCTCTGTCACTTTTTGGCTACTAGACTTTAGGAAATTCAGGAGTTTCACTTTTCTGAACACCTGTTTCATCATCTGCAAAAAAATTGGTACACACTGTATATTGGGGTAACCATGAAAACCAAGTGAACTTTAATACGAGAAAACCACTAAGGTAACATTTGTCACATAACAGGAGTTCAATACACTTTATTTTTGTCCCCTTACCACATTCCATCCTAAAAGTCAAGGGCAAGCACCCTGATTTTCTTCACAGGCATAAAGTCTTATATAGTTTTATATAAACAAACAAAAAAAGAAAGAAAGGAGAAGCAGGGTGATTGGATGCATACTTGGGATATGACTCTACATTTCAGCAAAGGAGACCAGATGACATCTCTTCAGCAGCCCCTTAGACACCTGAACAGGTGCCCAAAAGAGTTCTTTCTCCGCCGCCCCTGCAGAGCTTGAGCATGGGGTCAGTCATGATTTCACATCTAAGGGCCGCTGAGATAGCTCTTCCCAGAATCCAGACAGCAGAGTGGACAGTCGCCAAGGGTCTCTGGCTCCAATTCTTCTAAGTGCCAACAAAGAATTCTGAGACTCTCTGATGAGAATATGTTTATTAAAAATGATTACAGTGCTTCTATGATTTGTTCTCAATCTCTCTGTCTGTTCTGTCCCACTTTTCTCTTTAAACAATCTATGCTCAAGGAGATTTGGGGCTGAGACAGTGGGGTTTTCTAGATATACAATCATGTCATCTGCAAACAGGGACAATTTGACTTCCTCTTTTCCTAATTGAGTACCCTTTATTTCCTTCTCCTGCCTGATTGCTCTGGCCAGAACTTCCAGCACTATGTTGAATAGGAGTGGTGAGAGAGGGCATCCCTGTCTTGTGCCAGTTTTCAAAGGGAATGCTTCCAGTTTTTGCCCATTCAGTATGATATTGGCTGTGGGTTTGTCATAGATAGCTCTTATTATTTTGAGATATGTCCCATCAATACCTAATTTATTGAGAGCTTTTAGTATGAAGGGTTGTTGAATTTTGTCAAAGGCCTTTTCTGCATCTATTGAGATAATCATGTGGTTTTTGTCTTTGGTTCTGTTTATATGCTGGATTACATTTATTGATTTGCGTATGTTGAACCAGCCTTGCATCCCAGGGATGAAGCCCACTTGATCATGGTGTATAAGCTTTTTGACGTGCTGCTGGATTCGGTTTGCCAGTATTTTATTGAGGATTTTTGCATCAATGTTCATCAAGGATATTGGTCTGAAATTCTCTTTTTTGGTTATGTCTCTGCCAGGCTTTGGTATCAGGACAATGCTGGCTTCATAAAATGAGTTAGGGAGGATTCCCTCTTTTTCTAACGATTGGAATAGTTTCAGAAGGAATGGTACCAGTTCCTCCTTGTACCTCTGGTAGAATTCAGCTGTGAATCCATCTGGTCCTGGACTCTTTTTGGTTGGTAAGCTATTGATTATTGCCACAATTTCAGAGCCTGTTATTGGTCTATTCAGAGATTCAACTTCTTCCTGGTTTAGTCTTGGGAGGGTGTATTTGTCGAGGAATTTATCCATTTCTTCTAGATTTTCTAGTTTATTTGCATAGAGGTGTTTGTAGTATTCTCTGATGGTAGATTGTATTTCTGTGGGATTGATGGTGATATCCTCTTTTTCATTTTTTATTGCATCTATTTGATTCTTCTCTCTTTTCTTCTTTATTAGTCTTGCTAGCAGTCTATCAATTTTGTTGATCTTTTCAAAAAACCAGCTCCCGGATTCATTAATTTTTGAAGGGTTTTATGTATCTCTATTTCCTTCAGTTCTGCTCTGATTTTACTTATTTCTAGCCTTCTGCTAGCTTTTGAATGTGTTTGCTCTTGCTTTTCTAGTTCTTTTAATTGTGATGTTAGGGTGTCAGTTTTGGATCTTTCCTGCTTTCTCTTGTGGGCATCTAGTGCTATAAATTTCCGTCTACACACTGCTTTGAATGTGTCCCAGAGATTCTGGTATGTTGTGTCTTTGTTCTCGTTGGTTTCAAAGAACATCTTTATTTCTGCCTTCATTTCATTATGTACCCAATCGTCATTCAGGAGCAGGTTGTTCAGTTTCTATGTAGTTGAGCGGTTTTGAGTGAGTTTCTTAATCCTGAGTTCCAGTTTGATTGCACTGTGGTCTGTGAGACAGTTTGTTATAATTTCTGTTCTTTTACATTTGCTGAGGAGAGCTTTACTTCCAACTATGTGGTCAATTTTGGAGTAGGTGTGGTGTGGTGCCAAAAAAAATGTATATTCTGTTGATTTGGGGTGGAGAGTTCTGTAGATGTCTATTAGGTCCACTTTGTGCAGAGCTGAATTCAATTCCTGGATATCCTTGTTAACTTTCTGTCTCGTTGATCTGTCTAATGTTGACAGTGGGGTGTTAAAATCTCCCATTATTATTGTGTGGGAGTTTAAGTCCCTTTGGAGGTCACTCAGGACGTGCTTTACGAATCTGGGTGCTCTTGTGTTGGGTGCATATATATTTAGGATAGTTAGCTCTTCTTGTTGAATTGATCTCTTTACCACTATGTAATGGCCTTCTTTGTCTCTTTTGATCTTTGTTTGTTTAAAGTCTATTTTATCAGAGACTAGAATTGCAACCCCTGCCTTTTTTTGTTTTCCATTTGCTTGATAGATCTTCCTCCATCCCTTTATTTTGAGCCTATGTGTGTCTCTGCACGTGAGATGGGTTTCCTGAATACAGCACACTGATGGGTCCTGACTCCTTATCCAGTTTTGCCAGTCTGTGTCTTTTAATTGGAGCATTTAGCCCATTTACATTTAAAGTTAATATTGTTATGTGTGAATCTGATGCTGTCATTATGATGTTAGTTGGTTATTTTGCTCGTTAGTTGATGCAGTTTCTTCCTAGCCTCGATGGTCTTTACAATTTGGCATGTTTTTGCCGGGGCTGGTACCGGTTGTTCCTTTCCATGTTCAGTGCTTCCTTCAGGAGCTCTTTTAGGGCAGGCCTGGTGGTGACAAAATCACTCAGTGTTTGCTTGTCCGTAAAGTATTTTATTTCTCCTTCACTTATGAAGCTTAGTTTGGCTGGATATGAAATTCTGGGTTGAAAATTCTTTAAGAATGTTGAATATCAGCCCCCACTCTCTTCTGGCTTGTAGAGTTTCTGCTGAGAGATCAGCTGTTAGTCTGATGGGCTTCCCTTTGTGGGTAACCTGACCTTTCTTTCTGGCTGCCCTTAACATTTTTTCCTTCATTTCAACTTTGGTGAATCTGACAATTATGTGTCTCGGAGTTGCTCTTCTCAAGGAGTATCTTTGTGGTGTTCTCTGTATTTCTTGAATCTGAATGTTGGCCTGCCTTGCTAGATTGGGGAAGTTCTCCTGGATAATATCTTGCAGAGTGTTTTCCAACTTGGTTCCATTCTCCCCGTCATTTTCAGGTAAACCAATCAGACGTAGGTTTGGTCTTTTCACATAGTCCCAAATTTCTTGGAGGCTTTGTTTGTTTCTTTTTATTCTTTTTTTCTCTAAACTTCCCTTCTCGCTTCATTTCATTCATTTCATCTTCCATCACTGATACCCTTTCTTCCAGTTGATCGCATCGGCTACCGAGGCTTCTGCAATCTTTGCGTAGTTCTCGATGCTTGGCTTTCAGCTCCATCAGCTCCTTTAAGCCCTTCTCTCCATTGGTTATTCTAGTTATCCATTCATCTAATTTTTTTTCGAAGTTTTTAACTTCTTTGCTATTGTTTTGAGTTTCCTCCCGTAGCTCGGAGTAGTTTGATCGTCTGAAGCCTTCTTCTCTCAACTCGTCAAAGTCATTCTCTGTCCAGCTTTGTTCCGTTGCTGGTGAGGAACTGCATTCCTTTGGAGGAGGAGAGGTGCTCTGCTTTTTAGAGTTTCCAGTTTTTCTGCTCGGTTTTTCCACCATCTTTGTGGTTTTATCTACTTTTGGTCTTTGATGATGGTGATGTACGGATGGGTTTTTGGTGTGGATGTCCTTTCTGTTTGTTAGTTTTCCTTCTACCAGACAGGACCCTCAGCTGCAGGTCTGTTGGAGTTTTCTAGAGGTCCACTCCAGACCCTGTTTGGCTGGGTGTCAGCAGCGGTGGCTGCAGAACAGCGGATTTTCATGAGACCACAAATTCAGCTGTCTGATAGTTCCTCTGGAAGTTTTGTCTCAGAGGAGTACCCGGCCAAGTGAGGTGTCAGTCTGTCCCTACTGGGGGGTGCCTCCCAGTTAGGCTGCTCGGGGGTCAGGGACCCACTTTAGAAGGCAGTCTGTCCGTTCTCAGATCTCCAGCTGCGTGCTGGGAGAACCACTACTCTCTTCAAAGCTGTCAGTCAGACAGGGACATTTAAGTCTGCAGAGGTTCCTGCTGAATTTTTGTTTGTCTGTGCTCTGCCCCCAGAGGTGGAGCCTACAGAGGCAGGCAGCCCTCCTTGAGCTGTGGTGGGCTCCACCCAGTTCGAGCTTCCTGGCTGCTTTGTTTACCTAAGCAAGCCTGGGCAATGGCGGGCGCCCCTCCTCCAGCCCCGCTGCTGCCTTGCAGTTTGATCTCAGACTGCTGTGCTAGCAATCAGCGAGACTCCGTGGGCATAGGACACTCCGAGCCAGGTGCGGGACACAATCTCCTGGTGTGCCGTTTTCCAGGCCCATTGGAAAAGCGTAGTATTAGGGTGGGACTGACCCGATTTTCCAGGTGCCATCTGTTACCCCTTTCTGTGACTAGGAAAGGGAACTCCCTGACCCCTTGCGCTTCCCGAGTGAGGCAATGCCTCGCCCTGCTTCAGCTTGCGCACAGTGCACTGCACCAACTGTCCTGCACCCACTGTTTGGCACTCCCTAGTGAGATGAAACCGGTACCTCAAACAGAAATGCAGAAATCACCCGTCTTCTGTGTCGCTCAGGCTGGGAGCTGTAGACCGGAGCTGTTCCTATTTGGCCATCTTGGCTCCACAACTTCAGCAAAGTCTCAGGATACAAACTCAATGTACAAAAATCACAAGCATTCTTGTATACCAATCAAAGACAAACAGAGAGCCAAATCATGAGTGAACTCCCATTCACAATTGCTTCAAAGAGAATAAAATACCTAGGAATCCAACTTACAAGGGATGTGAAGGACCTCTTCAGGGAGAACTACAAACCACTGCTCAATGAAATCAAAGAGGATACAAACAAATGGAAGAACATTCCATGCTCATGGGTTGGAAGAATCAATATCATGAAAATGGCCATACTGCCCAAGGTAATTTATAGATTCAATGCCATCCCCATCAAGCTACCAATGACTTTCATCACAGAATTGGAAAAAACTACTTTGAAGTTCATATGGAACCAAAAGAGAGCCCGCATCGCCATGTCAATCCTAAGCCAAAAGAACAAAGCTGGAGGCATCACGCTACCTGACTTCAAACTATACTACAAGGCTATAGTAACCAAAACAGCATGGTACTGGTACCACAACAGAGACATAGATCAATGGAACAGGACAGAGCCCTCAGAAATAATGCCGCATATCTACAACTGTCTGATCTTTGACAAACCTGACAAAAACAAGAAATGGGGAAAGGATTCCCTATTTAATAAATGGTGCTGGGAAAACTGGTTAGCCATATGTAGAAAGCTGAAACTGGATCCCTTCCTTACACCTTATACAAAAATGAATTCAAGATGGATTAAAGACTTAAATGTTAGACCTAAAACCATTAAAATCCTACAAGAAAACCTAGGCAATACCATTCAGGACATAGGCGTGGGCAAGGACTTCATGTCTAAAACACCAAAAGCAATGGCAACAAAAGCCAAAATTGACAAATGGGATCTCATTATACTAAAGAGCTTCTGCACAGCAAAAGAAACTACCATCAGAGTGAACAGGCAACCTACAGAATGGGAGAAAATTTTTGCAACCTACTCATCTGACAAAGGGCTAATATCCAGAATCTACAATGAACTCAAACAAATTTACAAGAAAAAAACAAACAACCCCATCAAAAAATGGGCGAAGGACATGAACAGACACTTCTCAAAAGAAGACATTTATGCAGCCAAAAAACACGTGAAAAAATGCTCATCATCACTGGCCATCAGAGAAATGCAAATCAAAACCACAGTGAGATACCATCTCACACCAGTTAGAATGGCCATCATTCAAAAGTCAGGAAACAACAGGTGCTGGAGAGGATGTGGAGAAATAGGAACACTTTTACACTGTTGGTGGGACTGTAAACTAGTTCAACCATTGTGGAAGTCAGTGTGGCGATTCCTCAGGGATCTAGAACTAGAAATACCATTTGGCCCAGCCATCCCATTACTGGGTATATACCCAAAGCACTATAAATCATGCTGCTATAAAGACACATGCACACATATGTTTATTGCAGCATTATTCACAATAGCAAAGAGTTGGAACCAACCCAAATGTCCAACAACGATAGACTGGATTAAGAAAATCTGGCATATATACACCATGGAATACTATGCATCCATAAAAAATGATGAGTGCATGTCCTTTGTAGGGACATGGATGAAACTGGAAAACATCATTCTCAGTAAACTATTGCAAGGACAAAAAACCAAACACCGCATGTTCTCACTCATAGGCGGGAATTGAACAATGAGAACTCGTGGACGCAGGAAGGGGAACATCACACTCTGGGGACTGTTGTGGGGTGGGGGGAGGGGGAAGGGACAGCATTAGGAGATATACCTAATGCTAAATGATGCGTTAATGGGTGCAGCAAAACAACATGGCACATGGATACATATGTAACAAACCTGCACATTGTGCACTTGTACCCTAAAACCTAAAGTATAATAATAATAATAAAAAACAACCTATGCTCAATCCAAACTGAATTACTCGATTTTCCTTCAATTTGGTCTGAATTTTCATGGCTTGGATGGTGCTGTGTCTTCCCCATGGAATGACTTTTTTCCTTTGCTATGTCAAATCCTATCTATCCAACAAGACCCAGACAAAACACTCCTCTCTTCGATCAAACTTTCCCTGAATACACACCTCTTACCCTGCTGCCAGCTGAAAATAATCTTATCTTGCTCTGCCCTCTCTTTGCACTCCATACCTACTCCATACTGCACTCTCATTTCCTATCCTGTATTAATGTTATTTCTGTATGTGTTTTATCCTCCCTTTTAGATCTGAAGTTCCCCAATGGTGGGAACCACAGTTGGATTCATTTTTATACCCTGGTGGAGCCAACCACAGCGACTAACAAAGAAGACTAATCAGGTGTTCACAAAATGAATGGAATGATGACAGCAGTAATGACGACAATGAAGATGATGATGAGCAACTACCATTTAGGAAAGGTTTACTGTGTGTCCACAAACCTACAAACCTACTCTTGGGTTCCTTACACTGCTCATTACATTGAATCCACTCAGCAAACCTTTGCAAGAAGCTACAGTTACTACCTTTGTTTAGTAGATTACAAAATTGAGGCTCAAAGATGTCCAATTACTTACCCAAAGTTACATAGCTAGGAACAGGCATAATAAGGATTCTAACAAAGTTATATTTCTTCAGAGATAATACTAAGAACTATAATAATTACCTTGCTTACCTTCTTTCTTGTCCTCACATTCCCATAATTTTAGGAAAGCACTCCTACAAGTTTTAGAATTATGAAGCCTCTGAAGAAAACTTTCAGACTCCTTTTTTTCCTTTCCTCTTTATATTCTTTTTCCGTCCTGTGTTTCAAAAATAAGGCTTTTAACAACCACTTAATGAAAGGACATTTGTGGTCAATTCTGACCAGAGCAAGACTAAGAGAACAGTTCCTGCTGTGCAGATACATAGCTTTGATGCATACCGAGTTCTGGCTGAGTTAAGTGCTTTCAACTTCCCTTTAAAAGGAGTTATTCCCACGGGATTCTATTTAAAGCCCTGCAGATATTCACAAAAGCAGACAGCACGAAGCAGCACTGCATCCCTTGAGGATGGCAGGAGAGGAGGGGAGCCCCAAGTTCCTCTCTTATCCCATAAGTCAAGTTGACACAGTAAGCCTTGTTGCAGAGTGTGGATGCCTGAAAGAAATGGGTCTATGTTCACAGCAGCCAGTGGTCTAATGAGGAGACCCATGGTTACATATGATTAGGGGCCAAAATGGGTGATTCCAATAAGCTGCAAGCAGAATAACTGGGGAAGGGGAGTTGAAATTATTTTTTAAAAATTAGTCTGGAGTCTAGTGTAAGTTAGGGATGTTATGCTTAGCATGTGGGATTACAGGATTCTGGAATCTCTGAGCTCTCTTCAACTCAGCTTCCAAAGATACAATGGTCCTTAAAGACCATTCAAAAGCAAGCAGAAGCAGTACAATCTGGGGGGTTGTTAAAATGGTATGGGCTTCATTTCCGTTAAAGGTCTTAATGCATAGATGGAGAGTTAGGATCTCAGTCATTTCTTGACTTCCCCTAAACTTTCTTGCTCTGCTGTATCCCAGTGTCTCACTTTTCACTGGGTTCACTTTTTAATCCAGGGTGCCATTTTCTTTGTCTTCTGTATGTCCTCAGCTATTTCTCCTCATACTCTCCATACATGAACACAACACATGGACTTATACTTCATGGGTGCTTAGGAAATACTTACGGGGGTGATTTGGCAGAGACAAATCTGTGTCCTTAACACATAGTACATATTCAATAAAGGCTGACTGGAATGGAATGAGGAGTGTATGGTCAAAGAAGAGTCTTTGGAAGCTCAATGAGCTCGGTTGCCTGATTTTGGATAGCTGTTTTGCCTTGGAAAGAAGGCATCTATTTCCAAATTTGAAGCATAAATTCCATTTAATCAGTGGCATGAACTAGATGGCCACAGCTGCTATTTCTTGCAGTGGCCAAGGGCCTTGGGGGAAATGGCGCCAGTGAGCAGGGCTGAATCAGATGGGCAGGGAATGGAGTGTGGTGGGCACGGACAGGCTCTGCAGCCCTCGCTCCACTTGGTGGATTTTGCCCCTCATGGAAATGATGTCAGAGATGCAGAGACACATAGCTCCTGGCACTTTGGCCTTTAGATTCTGCCCAGGAGAGTCTTAGAAGCCCAGTAAACTTTCATTTTAAAAAAATTATCTAAAAGAGGTACAAATACACGAAGAGGATCTATGAAGCAGTAGAGTTTAGTGGACTAAACATAGAATTTGGAATCAAAAGCCTGAGATTAACACTTGGCGCCATCTTTACACATCAGCCTTGCACCCTTGGGCAACATCCTTAATGGCTGAGAACCTTAGTTTTCTAACATGTTAAATGGGAATAACAATTCTGGTTCTACCTACCTTTACAGCATACTGTGGTTAAAACATGAGTTCATAGATAGATAAGTGTTTGGCAAAGAGTAAGATATTATATAAATGCAGATGACTTAACAAATACTCACCAAAAAATAACCCTATTGGGGACTTGCTTATAATGTCATTCACACACATCTCACAGTACCTCTGTACAGTTAGCATTACCCCAATTTACATTGGAGGAAACTAAAGATACTTATTATTTGCTAGCAATCACACAGCTCACACATCTGGATTTACAATACCTTACTATCTTTCAGCCCTTTCCCATCTATTTTTTTGTCTGTACACCAGCATAAATGGAGCCAATGGCCCCTCCTCTATCTAATTTTCCCCGTGGTTAATGTATGAACTTAATGTTTGAAACTGCAACATGATTACCAGCCTCTGAAATGCTAGGCTTGCTTGACATTCAGGCATGATTCACTCAGCTGTAAGGCATTATTTTAGGCTCTGTGGAAGATTTCAAAATGTATTAGCAGCAGCCTTTTCCCTCAAGGAGCTTACATTTGAAGAAGGAAGACAAACTGAGAAAAATTATTCATAACACCACACACCACAGGGAACCACCATCACCTGTGGTATTGGATGTTTACTATATTCACTATATGCCAAACTCTCTTCTCAGCATTTTACGTAGACCGATTGCAGAAATAAATGAAGACCACTGAAACAATAAGCAATTTATTCAGAGCTAGCTATAGTGAGGGAGTCAACCACCACCACTGGTGTTTAGCAGAGACAGATATAGGTGGAGGGAAACCTTTGTAAAGAAAACAAGAGAAGGCCGGGCGCGGTGGCTCACGCTTGTAATCCCAGCACTTTGGGAGGCCGAGGCGGGCGGATCACGAGGTCAGGAGATCGAGACCACGGTGAAACCCCGTCTCTACTAAAAATACAAAAAATTAGCCGGGCGTGGTGGCGGGCGCCTGTAGTCCCAGCTACTCGGAGAGGCTGAGGCAGGAGAATGGCGTAAACCCGGGAGGCGGAGCTTGCAATGAGCCGAGATTGCGCCACTGCACTCCAGCCTGGGCGACAGAGCGAGACTCCGTCTCAGAAAAAAAAAAAAGAAAAGAAAACAAGAGAAGGCTTCAGGCGTGTCCTACTTGGAGATTGTTGGTGTGAGCAAGCTGGTGGCCGGCTAACTGAAACAGGACACCTATGTTACTGGCTAGGGGAGCATAATTGCCTTTTTCTGGTTGGTGCTGGCTGGAGGTCAAAGCAAAAATTAGGGAAACAGTCAAGTACTGATTTGGGGCCAAGATGTAATCGGTACCTGATCACTTCCCTAGTTTTTGCTTCGACTTCCAATCAGGACCAATTGTACAAAGAATGTGTCTTGGCTGCCTGGCCTCATTATTGCAGATTGTGGGTCAGAATTCTATTTTTATTAATGATCTGGCCATTGTCTGTTTGTATATTGCAGTCTCTCATAATTCATTTAAGCATTACAATAACCATATAACATAAATACTAGGCTATCCAGAGAAAACTGAGGCACAGAGGGATTTATTAACCTGCCCAGAGTCATACAGTTAATAAGAGGCAGAAACATTATTCTAGCCAGAGAGTCTCTTCCAGAACCCATATCCTTACCCGCTACACAAATAAAGTTAAATAGAAAAAGAGAAACAACATAAAAAGAAATGAGCAAAGGACCTGAGCAGCGAACTTACAAAAAAAGGAGTGCAATAACTCTTAATATAACAAAGGATGCTCAGACGCAATCAAATTAAGAGAAACAGAAAATAAAATTACAATCAGGTATTGTTATTTACCTATCTGGTTGGCAAATATAAAAAAGTTTGATGATACATAGTAGGTGAACTTGTAACTTGAAAAATAGTCTATAAAAAGAAATTTAATAACACCTATCAAAATTAGCGTTATCACTTCTTGACCCAACAATTTCATTGCTAAATATTTATTATACAGACATGCTCACACATGAGTGAAATGACATACCTACGAGGATATTTCATTGTCACATTTATAAAAGCAAAAACTGGGAAAGACTGACATGACCATAAACAGTGGGCTGGTTAATTTATGGTACACTCATAATGGCAGGAGTCTATTGACACCACATATGCCACGTGCAGGAGTCTATTCACACCACATGGGCCACATGGAAGAACCTATTCACACCATGTGTACCACATACATGAGGCTATTCACACCACATGTGCCACATGCAGGAGCCTATTCACACCACATGTACCACATACAGGAGCTTATTCATACCATGCGTACCACATGCAGGAGCCTATTCATACCGTATGTACCACATAGATGAGCTGATTCATACCACATGTACCACATATATGAGCCTATTCACACCACATGTGCCTCATGCAGGAGCCTATTCACACCACATTCACCACAGACTGGAGCCTATTTACACCACATGTGCCCCATGTAGAAGCCTATTCACACCATGTGTGCCACATGCAGAAGCCTATTCACTCCATGTGTGCCACATACTGTTCTAGATGTTTTACATGTATTGACTCATTTAATCCTCATAACAATCCTATGAGGTGGGCGCTTTCATCTTACCATTACTAGATGTGTCAATCAAGGTATGGAGAAGTTGAGTTGTCCAAGGTCATACAAAACAGGATTTGAAATCAGGCAGTCTGCCTCGAGAGCCTATGTTCTTAAACCACCATGTTATGCTGACCAATCAACAGCTGTTAAATAAATGGCAAGGTTCTAAATGTCCTGATATATAATAATCTCCAAAATATATTATAAAGTGAGAGAAAAAAAGGGTGACAAGCTGTAGAATGGTACGTATGTGTTAATTCAATATATCCATATTTAATCCTATATATATACACACACACACATATATAAACATATGCAATATATATAGAATTCGTATATAGAACATACACAAAAGGATATACACCAACCTGGTAGGGGAGATGGGTAGCTGAAGGCCAGAGATAAGGAAAGACCATAAAAACTCATTTTTTAAATTTTGGAGCACAGACATGTTTTCCTATTAAAACACGATTGTCAAAATGTAATCTGCATGTATCACTTTCCTTCTGTAAATCCTTACATTGCTTCCTAATGCACTTAGAACAACCAGCTCCAAACTCCACAGCATGGTCAACGAGACATGCCCAAGCTACCCTGTTGTGTCTAGTCTGTGTAACTCTCCCTCTGGTTCACCCTGCCCCAGCTTCTTGGCCCTTCTTTCCTAGCTTAAACATGGCAAGCTCTCTCCCGCCTCAGGGACTTTGCCATGGATATTTCTTCTGCCTAGCATTTATTCTCCCATGTTTTGCAACTGATTGAAAGTGTCTCATCCCACAGACCAGAATTCAGCTTCCTGAGCATTCAATGAAAACATTTTTTTCCCTGGTCTCATTATTATCTATCCCGGTAGCCTGTTTTCTTTCAGTGTTTTTTAAGTCGCACTACTCACACATTGTAATTATTTTGATTCTTCTTTAATAGTGCCTTTTTAACTTTGTTATTTCCTTTCCAGAATAGGACTTAATGTGCCTTTTTTCACATGCTTCTTTTGCAACTAGCACAGTGCATGGCAAATAGTAGGTACTCAATAGTCTTTGTTTAATTGTTGAATTAATTAACTAATTAACTCTGTACTTCACATAGAAACAACCCCAGCATGTAAGGAGATTTGAAGCAAAGGATTTCCTTTGTCAGCCCACAGCACAAGAGGTAGGACACAGGATGCTATTCATAAGAAATCTTTCATTCACTTATTGAAAGGGGTCCAAAAATCATGAACTGAAGTCATTGCATAGTCTGTGGGGGAAAGATAAGTGCATAAGCTTTGAAGTTAGACTGGCCAGAATCAAATTCCTGTCCAGCTGTAAGTTATGTGGCTTTGGGTAAAAATTACTTAATACCTATGATATTGAATTACGTCATCTGCAAAATTAGGACTATGGAAATACTATGAGCATTGACTAAAATAAAATCTGTAAATCTTGCTTCATGGTAAGTCCTCAACTAATGGTAATTATAAGCACTTCCTCCCCCATCCCTTCCTAAGTGCACACATGGCTTCAGAGGCCAGACACAGGAGCTACTGATAGCAAAGCCCACACTAAGGCTTGGTGTCCTTGCAAGGGCCTGCAAAGAGAGTCTGTTCTTAAAGCCGTCTTGTTATTGCTGATGCTCTGGGCCTGATGATGATGATGGGGCAATGGAAAACCCTAAAGTATGAGAGTCCTTTCCCCACCTCAGGTCCCATTGTATTCTCCTTGCACTGCAGAGCTGCATTTCCATAAATAGTGCATTGTGTTCCAGCAGATTGCTATTTCATTAGTATTTCCCAGGTTCTGTTGTAGTAATAAATTTGGAGCACAATGACTGCATGTCAGGTCCTTTCAAATGCTTTGATTAAAGAGGATTTGGATGTCATTTTTTTTCTTATTCTTATTCATTTTCTCCTTGGGCTGTGGAACCAAAGTTGTCCGGATCTTATAAGGCAACAAGGTTATCCCTGACCTGCCATTTCCCTCCATCCCAGAAGATCAGGGAACTCAAGTGCACCCCAGAGCAGCAGGCTCAGGGATTTCAGGCAGGTCTGGGCACCAGGGAAAGCTGTGCCTGAGGAGAACTTGAGCCACTCGCACACAGGTCATGCTCCCCCTGACAGTCTGTTCGTCATGACTCAGTGGAATAATCAGAACAAGAAGCTCTCTGTGGCAGTGCCCTTGGAGATGGTGCCCTTCCAGCCCATCTGGAAGTATATAATAAAACAGAACTGAGAAAAGGGATGCTGAGATTTCCCAAATGGATTTGCTCAATGCTAGAGGAAGGATGTGAACCCCTGGTGGGCTGTTTTCCTAAATCCAGCTTCCGGCCCTTAAGACTTCTTCCCATCATTCCAGTAGGAAGAACTAAGTCAGGGAGCTAGCCAAAGAAAGAAAGAAAGAAAGAACTCTGCCAGCCAAACTCATCAGTCTGTCTTCAGACTCTGAGAGCGTGAAATGGAAATGGATGGTATCCAGTGAGCCTGCTCTGATTTTATTATTTCAAAATGCTGTGGACACAGATTAACTCTCTTTGCCTGGTATTTAGCTTTTTTATTTTTTTTCTTTCTCTTTCTTTTTCTAGGGAATGGGAACAAGATGCTCAGTGATAAATTCATTGGACAGCACGATGCCTCCATCACAACTCCTTGGCATGCCTCTCTCGTCCCTTCTGGACAGAAATGTTCCATCTCAGAGCCATGTCCCTCATTGAATCAACCCAGACACACTCCTTCAATGCCACCCCAAACAGCCAACTACACTCATCAGGGAGCAGGAAGGAGGCAGCGATAGCAGGGTGGCCATTCCTCTCCGTGCAAGGGCGGATAGCACACATCAATCTCCCAGCAGTCTGTTTCCCATCCTATCGGGATTTCCATCCACCTCACAGTGAGGCAGACAGGCTTTCTCTGGCAGTGTTCAGCTGCTTTGCTTCCAGCACCTCGAGGAACCCTGGCAGGAGGTGGGCCACCTAGAATGAGTGATGACACTGACCTACTCCAAACTGTAGCTGAGGGGAGTCACACTAACACTCCAGACACCATCTGTGCAGGACACACATGTCCAGAAAGTAGAGAGTTCATCCTGCAAAGCAGACGTCACAACGCCAAGGGTTAATGGGAAGAAGGCTGTGCTGGGCATCAAAGCACTTGAGGCCTCCTCCCTTAATAACAAATTCTCTAGAGTTATTGAGAGTATGTGCCAGCCTCAGTTTCTCCATCTCTCAAATGGACTGACTCCAAATTGAAAAAAAGAACATTCATTTTTATTTGACATTTATCATACATTCTTTTGAATCTGTTTTTAATATGTGCAATATATTCTCTTCCCAGGTAGCACAGTATAGTAAAACAGCAGAATAACAGCTGAGAATAACAGCTCAGCCATTTGTCAAATGACCTTGGACAATTTTTATTTTTTACTTTTTTGTGCCTCAGATTTCTGTTATTAAAAGGGGATAAGAATTATCAATGCTGGACCAGATGAGATGATGATTTGAAATAGCCTAAGGTAGATATTCCAAGCAGAAGCTACTTTTGTTACTAACGTGCACTGAGGAACTGATTTTACATAAATTTCCAATCCCCTTTCATGCCTAGCCAAGTGTCGGTATATTGTAGACGCTCAGTAAATATTTGCTAATTGTTACACTTTCAAACTTCAAGGCAGAATAGAACTGTACCCAATAATGGTGTCAGTCTTGCAGAATGATTTTATAACCCCGTCAGTTTGAGAGAGCTAAATGGAGCTAAAAATGTTCACGTCAAGAGCTGTAGTATCCAGGCCACTAAAACATTTGATTTTCTCCTTTTCTCCATCAAGTGCCAGCATGTGAGTGAATTCATCTCTATTCTCCATTTTGATGTCTGTCTTGATGCGAAACCCATTCTGGGAACGAGCTGATGACACCCAAACTGTATCCTATTAACACATCTTCCTTTCAGAAACTGCTGCTATTTTACAAAATGCCTTTGGGTGTGTTGCAGAGAAAATGCCTGCGACAAAGGAATTCAGGGTTTGATCAGAATTGTTTTCCTTAGGACTTCTTTTTAGGCACCACAGGAAGTTTACTCTGACAACAGATTGACACAGTTATTGGTGATTTTCATTAAAAATCTTCTTGAAGTATTGCTTCTGTTACTCCCCAAACCTCTGGTCCCAAATACTGTTCCTGAGGACAGGAGCCACACAAGCACTCTTGTCCTGGAATGTGCCCTGTCCAGCTCCAATCCCCTTGCTGCCAAGGCTTTGACAGCTTCATAAGGGTTGGTTTATTTCCTGGGCCCTGAATATTCCTGGCCAGTGAAGCTGGGGCCATTTTGCCACCATCTGCAGGTTTAGCCTTACCCCAGCCTCTAAGACTGATTCTGTTCCTAGGCAAGAGGAATACAAGTTCCCTGATTCAGCACCAAGCCAGTGTTTCTGCAATTTCCGTCCTAATACACACAGTCTGTAAATCAGTGACCTGCATTATCTCAGTTATTCTTCTCAAAAACCCTAAAAATAGGTAGTTGTATAATTCCTATTTTAATTTTGAGAAAACTGAAGCTTAGACAGGAGAAATATCTTGTCAAGTTCCCATAGCCAGGAAGCCAATCTGTCAGACATGGAGCCTTTGATTTTAACTGCACACACACCACAGCCTCCCAGCCCTGCCTCTGGTTGTCCCGTAGCAGTTCTGCATGATACCAGTCCTCAAGACGGAGTTTCGCTCGTTGCCCAGACTGGAGTGCAGTGGCGCTATATTGGCTCACTGCAACCTCCACTTCCCAGATTCAAGTGATTCTCCTGCCTCAGCCTCCAGAGTAGCTGGGATTACAGGTGCCCACCACCACATCAGGCTAATTTTTGTACTTTTAGTAGAGATGGAGTTTCACTATGTTGGCCAGGCTGGTCTCAAACTCCTGACCTCAGGTGATTTGCCTGCCTCGGCCTCCCAAAGTGCTGGGATTACGGACATAAGCCACTGCGCCCGGCCAAGACTGCATTTCTTGATCCTAATATCTATGCAGGGTGTTGCAGACTTTAATAAGCAAAGGAATTGGTGATTTGGGGGAATGAAAGAGCTTTATAAAGAAGTTGGCAGGGTGAGGTGAATTGAAAAGGGAATTCTAGACAGAAAAAAATGAAGAACTAGAGAGAAGAGGAGCACAATCATTGGGGGAACCTGAAGTCACCAGGCTCATCTAGCATCCAGTCTTCCATAGTTCCATCCTAATAACATCCTAATAACATGGCCAGGGCAAGATTTTTAAGAGAGGATGCTGGAGGTGGAGACAGAGCCTGACCACTTAGAACTGCAGGCCGCATAAAAAGAAGCCAGACGTGGGCTATCTGAGCAAGGAAAAACAGCCATAACTTAATGGCAAGATGCAAAAGCAAGCCTGGAACTTAACTAAGATCTACTATTTCAAGTTTCAAAATGAATCCAAGATCCAGTGTGTCTTCCCCAGGCAGGGTGGGCCAAGCCATGCCGTAGGTAACGCAAAGCTTCTGGCAGGGGAGCAATTTTTGGTTGAGACACTGGCAGTCATTCCTGGTGTCCAGCCCTGCATTCATCAGATTCTTACTGGTCTGTGACAAAACCTCACCTCTGTGATATCCCTGTCAATAATACCTACTAAAATTAATTTAAGAGAAAATATCAGGCAATCTCAAACTCAGGGACATTCTACAAAATAACTGCCCTGTACTATTCAAAATTGTCAAGGTCAAGAAACACAATAACAGCTGGGCAATTGGTCTAAAATATAAGAGACTCAAGAGAGACAACAACCAAATGCAATGCATGACCTTGGTTTGGATTCTAGATCAAGGAGGAGAAATTGCTATAAAGGACATTATTAGAACACTTGATATGAGACTATGGCCTGTGGATTAAATAATTGTTACTTAATATTGATGTTAAATTTCTTGATTGTGATAAATGTAAAAGACTATCCTCGCTCTTAGAAAACATATACTCTAGAATTTAAAGCTAGAGGGGCAAATGTCACCAACTTACTTCCAAACAGTTCAGGAAAAAATTATATATAAATATGTAGAGAAAAAATAATAAATCAAACAGGGCAAAATACAAACCACAGTGTATTTGAGTTTGGGCAAACGTACTATTTCTTGCAACTTTTATGTAAGTTTGAATTTGCTTTTAACTGTCAGGCTGGATTTTATTTTGTTATTTTTTAAAAAGAGACAGAATCTTGCTCTGTTGCCCAGGATGGAACACAGTGGCACAATCATAGCTCACTGCAGCCTCAAACTCTTGGACTCAAGGCTCAGCCTCCCAAGTAGCTGAGACTACAGGCACACACCACCATGTCCAGCTGTGTGTTTGAAATTAATACCAACATTTTTATTTATATAAAAAAAACCTTGAGACATATAAAATTGCGGTTCTTTAATCAGCAATTTGTTGAAAGACAGACTTTCAAGCCCTATCCCAGACCCACAGAATCAGAATCTACATTTTAACAAGATCCTCAAATGATTTATTTGGATGCACATTCAAGATTGAGAATCTTTGCTGTATCACATCCAAGGCTAGGTACCTGGTTCTAGCTATCAGGCATCTCAACCACAAATCATCTACATGCCATGTCCCAAAGTCCTATTCATTCCCAAAACACAACTCGGAAATCACCTTCTCTGTTAAAATGTTTCTTATCTCTGCCCACAGCTTTTTTTCCAGACGATTGTGCTGTATTCAGTGTTTTCCACATAAATTTTTATTGTCACACATTATACTAAATTTCAGTTTCATTTCTTTAGTAAACTGAGAGGTATTCTTTGTTATATCCTTAACACTGGATCAGGCAAATACTAGTGCTTGAGAAACTTTTGAGAGTACATGAATAAATAAATAAATATTTAAATGAATAAACTCTGCGTTTTCAACCTGCATGTAATATTCATGCCTCCCAAAAAATACTCCTGGAGTCGCAGAATGGACTACAGGTAATTCAGGTTTGAGCAGATACCAGGAGGGAACAAAGGAGCTGGTGGGAGGAGGAGTCACAGCACACAGACGTTCAGCCTCTCATCCAACATCGTTCCAATGCACAACAAAGATAGCTAGTTTCAAATTTCCTCACGATTCTTAGCAGTTGTATAATTTCTCACTGGCTTTATGACCCAGTAAAGCATTGTTACAGTACCAACGCATGGGTCATGTCCCCTTGCCACAAATTGGGTGAGTGTTGTGAAAATACACTAAATAACAAAAGCTAATCTTAGCCAATATAATGGTCAAATCACAGTTATTAGGGAAAAAAGAAGAAAGGCCAAAGTGGCAGATATGAGGACAGGCGTGTTTGAAAGCACGTGGCATTGTTATCCTCAAGACAGCTCTTTCAGCTCCGGCAGGCGCTGGTGGAGACACAGGACAGGGCATCAGAAAGCTCGAGTAACTGAAAGGAAAGGCGAGGCTTTGGTTTGGGAAGAATGATCTCCTCCTCTTGTCTTCAAATGCACAATAAGGAATGGATTTATAATGAGCTGTTTCTATCCAAGAAGTAAAGCAAATCTAAAAGAACCCACTAGTTACAATCCAGCCTCCCCGGTGCTTTCAGTGAAAGGATAATTTGAGATATCAAACTGAAACATCCATGGGCTACGTAAGGCTCTGTGGACTCCAGGTCTTTCAACACAGACAAGGTCTGCTACCATCGTACTTGCAGAAAAAATATTTTATTTTAACTCAACGTGTGACTTTTAAAGAATTCCCCCAGGAACAAGGTTTTGCCAAAAACCAGAGCTTAATTTAATGAGGGCGAAAAGTTTAAGAAAGAAATACAAAACGAAAGTCCTGAAAGGACAGAAGAGATTTGGAGCGGTAACCTGTGCCCAACTAGTTGAAAAATATCAGCAGTGGCAGTGGACAGATTCAGGCCATTATGAGGTTCTGGGCATCTCAGGGACATTATCTTCAGCCTGCTGCATGTTCAGGAAGCATCTCAAATGAGTAAAGCAGAGCCATGCAGAATTGCTTGAGGGCATGTCTTTTATTTATTTTAACACCTACTATGTGCCGGCTAACTTCATTTGAGTCTGTGAGGTAGGCACCATAACCACTTTGCAGATATGAAGGCCGATAGAGGCTAGAGTTATCTGTCCAAGAATAGACACACAGTTTTTAGAAAGGTCCCAGTTTCCAGCTTGAGGGAGGCCACAGCAGCCCTTGATAAAGCTATCTCTGGCCGGGCACGGTGGCTCACGCCTGTAAACCCAGCACTTTGGGAGGCCGAGGTGGATGGATCACGAGGTCAAGAGATCGAGACCATCCTGGCTAACACGGTGAAACCCCGTCTCTACTAAAAAAAAAATACAAAATATTAGCCGGGCGTGGTTGCAGGCACCTGTAGTCTCAGCTACTTGGGAGACTGAGGCAGGAGAATGGCCTGAACCTGGGAGGCGGAGCTTGCAGTGAGCCGAGATCGCACCACTGCACTCCAGCCTGGGCAACAGAGCAAGACTCCGTCTCAAAAAAAAAAAAAAGCTATCTCTGTTTATAGAGTAATCACATCACATCTCTTGGTACCCCTTCCTACTCACTCTCTGCACTGCTTTGTCTGTCTGGCTTGCAGATGCCTGCTGTGAATCTTCACGTTGCACTTATTTGCCTATCTCTTATAAATTTCTCCTGTTTTTCTCCTCCTTTGATTCAGTGCCCACCTTAATTTATGACGTGATTTCAATTCCTTTTGGTTTAAACAGCAACAGCCAAGAGCCCAGGCACCCAGCTCCTTTCTCCAGTCCTGGTTCCCAGAGCACCAACTGAGAGACAGCGGGTTCCTAGTCCACAGTAAGTCAGGATTTCAATCCAGATATCGAACTCCAAAGCTCAGGTTCATTTTTGTGCCATTCCTTTTTGGACATGTGGGATTTTGTTTCCAAAGAAAGAACAAGAAGAAGCTCAGTTATGCTAAGTATGCCAAACAGGAATCAGATTCTAACAATGTTTTGAGAACTTACATTTTGACACCATTGATTAGCAATATGGGATTACTCAAACATTGGCAAGCCTGAAAATTACCTTGGTTCCACTTATGGAGAAAGAAAATCTGGGGCCAGGCACAGTGGCTCATGCTTGTAATCCCAAAACTTTGGGAGGCTGAGGTGTCTTCATGCTTGCATTTCTCTTTTTGGAGGTTCTGGTCCACTGGGCTCCCTCAGGCAGGAGGAACTGCATTTCGCAAACAAGCCATATCCTTGCTGGGTCTGTTGTCTGTGTGTTTCCTGGGGAAACACAGGGTTGTGCCTGCCCACAGAGTTCAGACAGAAGCAAGCCCACTGGACTGAAAGTTCTAGCAGGTATAGCGCATCTAACTACAAGAGGCAGGGTTGGGTGGAGTTGCCTGTTCTGCTGTTTGGGTGTTTCCAGGGCAACAGGAGGCTGCACCCCTTGGCAAATTCAGGCAAAAGCAGGATAGCTAGGCTGGAAGCTCTAACAGGTACAGCTCACCTGGCTACCAGTGGTGCAGGTGGGTGGGGCCACCCACTCTGAAGTCTGCATGCTTCCTGGGACAACAGGAGGCTGTACCTACAGCTGAGTTCCCACAGAAGTGGGACTACTGAGCCAGAAGTTCTAGCAGGCATTGCCCACCTAGCTGTCAGTGCCAGGGGTGGGTGGGGTCATGCACCCTGCCATCCAGGTCTTTACCAGGACAAGAGGCTGCACCCTCCAGCTGAAGTGGGACTCTTCCCACACAGAAGTGGGACCACTGGGCCAGAATTTCTAGCAAGCATTATCCACCTGGCTACCAGTGGTGGTGGCAGGTGGGTTTACCAGATCTGCTGTCTGGGTGTTTCCTGGGACAACAGGAAGCTGTACTCTGCTGGTGAGTTCATACAGAAGCAACACCACTAGGCTGCATGCTCCAGCAAGCATTGTCTACCTGGCTACCAGCTGTAGGGGAAGGTGGGGTCACGTACCCTCCCATTGTCTTTCCTGAGATAACAGGAATCTTCACCCTCCAGCTGAGTTCATACAAAAGCAGGACTGCTGGGCTGGAAGCTCTATCTTGTGTTGCCTGCCTGCCTTCTAGTGGTGGAGGTGAGTAGAGTCACCCATCCTGCCATCTTGGTGTTTCCCAGGACAACAAGAGGCTGTGCCCTTCTGCTGAGTTCCCATGAGAGTGGAACCCCTGCACTGGAAGTTGTAGCAAGCATTGCCTCCCTGGCTACCAGTGGTGGGTGTGGGTAGAGTGGCCAGTGAGTGCAGTTCAAAGCTGGACTGTTGGGCTGGAAGCCACCAGCTCCGACTGGCAAGTGGAGATGGAGCAATCTTATTGCTGCCAGGCACCACAAGTGTGGCCTCTATTGGGTCAATGGTACCAGTGCTTGTCTGCTCCAGCACCGGTCTCCTTGGATTCAAAAGTTGCTCCTGCAATATGTCCAGGTAGCTCTCTGGCTCAGGCTAGAAGTACTGTCAGAGAGTGCAGGAGAGCCAAGGGAATTCTCCCATTCCCAGTCTTGCACAGGTGCCTGTGGAGACTGTGAATGTCCCCAGGGGTCTCATTCACTCACTCCTTCCCATGTTGAAGAGTTTCTCTGGCTTCCAAATGAGCCCAGAGAGGCCAATGTCCAGCTTTGCTCCTCTTTGCTCTCTGTGGCTTTTGCTGCCTTGATAGATCCTGACATCGTTTCTCATATGATTGGGTCAGTGTTCACTAGTCTTCTTGTTTCCTCCCTGGGAGAGCAGCTCCTGTGAGCTGCTCTAGTCTGTCATCTTGTCCCCAACTTTTAAAAAATTTTTTAATTTCTTTGGTAGAGATGGGGTCTCACTATGTTGCTCTGATTGGTCTCAAACTCTCAAATGATCCTCCTGCTTTGGTCTCCCAAAGTGTTGGGATTATAGGCATAAGTCATCATACCTGGCCTAGGAGCACCTGCTTAACCTACTTCAGAGAAAGAAAAAAAAGCAGGTTTTCCAAAAATTGTACATTACATGTTTTAATGATTTAAATATTCTTTTATTTATTTTTAGTTCTAAGGAGATAACTGAAAGTTTTGATTTGCACAGTGCTATGTGCTGAATATTTATGATCCCTGAAAATGTATGTTGAAATCCTAACCCCCAGCTAACGGTATTTGGAGGTGGCGCTTTCATACTGCCCAAAGCAATTTGCAAATTCAATGCTATTTCTATTAAACTACCATTGAGATTCTTCACAGAACTAAAAAAACTATTTTAAAATTCATGTAGAACCAAAAGAGAGCCCTAATATCTAAGGCAATCCTAAGCAAAAAGAACAAAGCTCAAGGCATCATGCTACTCAATTTCAAACTCCACTACAGGGCTACAGTAATCAAAACAGCATGGTACTGGCACAAAAACAAACACATAGACCAATGTAACAGAACAAAGAGCCAGAAATAAGGCTGCACACCTATAACTATGTGATCTTTGACAAACCTGACAAAAATCAAGCAATGAGGAAAGTATTCCCTATTCAATAAATGGTGTTGAGATAAGTGCCTAGCCATATGCAGAAGATTGAAACCAGACCCCTTCCTTACACCATATACAAAAATAAATTCAAGATGGACTAAAGACTTAAATGTGAAACCTTAAACTATGAAAACCCTGAAAGACAACCTAGGCAACACATTCAAGACATAGGAATGAGGAAACATTTCATGACAAAGATGCCAAAATCAAAATTGAGAAATGGGATCTAATTAAACTAAAGAGCTTCTGCACAGCAAACTATGAAGTGAACAGGCAGTCTACAGCATGGGAGAAAACATTTGCAAACTATGCATCTGACAAAGTTCTAATATCCAGCACCTATAAGGAACTTAAACAAATTTACAAGAAAAAAGCATACAACTCCATTAAAAAGTGGAGAACGGACATGAACAACACTTTTCCAAAAAAAAAAAAAAAAAAAAAAAACATACACATGGCCAACAATCACATGGAAAAAAAAGCTCAACACCACTTACCATGAGAAAAATGCAAATCAAAACTACAATGAGATACCATCTCACACCAGTCAGAATGACTATTACTAAAAAATAAAAAAATAACAAATGCTAGCAAGCTTGTGGAGAAAAAGGAATGCTTATACACTGTTGGTGGGAGTGTAAATTAGTTCAAACACTGTGGAAGACAGAGCGGTGATTCCTCAAAGACTTGAAAACAAAAATACCATTTGACTTGGTAATTTTATTGCTATGTATATACCCAAAAGAATGTAAATTATTCTATTAAAAAGACACATGCGTGCATATGTTCATTGCAGTACTATTTACAATAGCAAAGACATAGAATCAACCTAATGAGGTCATGTCCTTTGCAGGAACATAGATGGATCTGGAGGCCACTATTCTTAGCAAACTAATGCAGGAACAGGAAACCAAATACTACATATTCTTATATATAAGTGAGAGCAAAATGACAAGAACACATGGACACATAGAGGGGAACAACACACACTGGGGCCTATTGGAGGGTGAAGGATGGGAGGAAGGAGAGGATCAGGAGAAATAACTAATAGGTACTAGGCTTAATACCTAGGTGATGAAGTAATCTGTAAAACAAACCCCCATGACACAAATTTAGCTATATAGCAAACCTGCATAATGTACGCCTGATCTCACTTATATGTGGAATCTAATCAGGCAGCATTTTTCTTTCTATGAAGTTTCCCAGCACCATTTATTGAACAGACTATTCTTTCCCTATTTTGTACTCTTGGTGACCTTACTGAAAATTAGTTGACCATGTATGTCTGGGTTTATTTCTAGGCTCTCTGTTCTGTTTCATTGGTCTATATATCTATTTTTATGCCAGTAGCACACTATATTGATTGCTACAGCTTCCCAATATTGTTTGAAATGAGGAAATATGATGCCTCCAACTTTGTTCGTCTTTCTCAAGATTGTTTTGGCTATTCAGGGTCTTTTGTGTTTTCATATAAATTTTGGAATTCTTTATTTCCATGAAAAATGCCATTTGAATTTTGGTAGGCATTTCACTAAATTTGTATATTGCGACTGGGCATGGTGGCTCATGCCTCTAACCCCAGCACTTTGGGAGGCTAAGGCAGGTAGATTGCTTGAGCCCAGGAGTTTGAGACCAGCCTGGGCAACATGATGAAACTGTCTCCACAACAAATATGATTAGCCAGGCATGGTGGTGTGTGCCTGTAGTCCCAGCTACTTGGGAGGCTGAGGTGGAAGGATCCCTTGAACCCAGGAGACAGAGGTTGCAGTGAGTTGAAATTGCACCACTATGGTCCATCTTGGGTGACAGAGTGAGACCCTGTTTCAAAAAACAAATTGTATATTGCTTTGGGTGGTATGGACATTTAAACAGTATTAATTTTCCAATCCATGAACATATCTTTCCATTTATTTATACCTTTTTCAATTTATTTCATCAATCAACATTTTCTAATTTTCTAGTGTGGCAGATCTTTTACTTCTTTGGTTAAATTTATTGCTAAGTATATTATTCATTTTGGTGCTATCATAAATGGAATTGTTTTCTTGATTTCCTTTTTGCATAGATTGTTATTGCTGTAAAGAAACAAAACCAATTCTTGCATATTGATTTTGTATCCTGCAAATATACTAAATTTGTTTATTAGTTCATGTAGGGGTGCTTTTTTATTTTGGAGTCTTTAGTCTTCTACATATAGGATGACGTCATCTAAAATAGAAATAATTTTACTTCTTTCTTTCTTATTTGGGCGCCTTTTATTTCTTTTTCTTGTCTAATTACTCTTGCTAGTACTTCCAGTGCTAGGTAGAGTAGAAGTGAGGAGGATGGGCCTCCTTGCCTTCTACCAGATCTTTCAGAAAAAGCTATCAGTTTATCCCCGTTGATTACATTATCTGGGAGTCTTTCATACATGGCTTTTATGGTGTTGAAAAAAATTCTACACAAATTTGGTTGAGAATTTTTATTATGAAAGGATGTTGAACTTATTCTGTTAATGTCCTTTATCACATTTACCTATATATTTTAAACCAAACTTGCATTCTAAGAATATATCCCACTTGATCATGGTGTATAACTTTTTGATGTGTTGTTAAATTTATTTGGCTAGTATTTTTTGAGAATATTCACATCTATGTTTATCAGAGATATTGGCCTGAAGCTTTTATTTTCTTTCTTTCTCCTGTCTTTATCTGGCATTGGTATTGGGGTGATGCTGGCCTCATTAAATTAGTTTGGAAGTATTCCTGGTCCTAATATTTTTTGAAAGAGTATAAGAACAATTGGCATTAATTTTTCTTTCAATGTTAGGTAAAATTCAGCCATAAAGCCATCTGATACTGGACATTTCTTTCTTGGAAAGTTTGCCCAACAATTTGTTCTGGTTGTATATATATTTTTTTGTTTTGTTTTTGTTTTTTGTTTTTTGAGGCAGAGTCTCACTCTGTCACCAGGCTGGAGTGCAGTGGCACGATCTTGGTTCACTGCAACCTCTGCGTCCCCGGTTCAAGTGATCCACCTGCCTCAGCCTCCCGAGTTCGGTTGTATATTTCTTAATTCCTTCTTGGCGGGTTGCACGTTTCTAAGAATTTATTTGTTTCATCCAGGTTATCCAGTATGTTGGCATATAATTATTCAAAATAACCCCTAATGATTCTTTTCATTTCTGTGGCATCCATGGAAATGCCTCCTCTTTCATTTCTGATTTTATTTATTTGCCTTCTTTTTTTCTTAGTTAGTCTAGCTAAGGGTCTTCCAATTTCTTTGTTTTTTTAAATAACTGGCTTCCTTTTGGCAATCTAAGGCTCTGGTGCTGTGCTCCCACTATTTTTTATAATCTGAACATCTCTTTTTGAGTTACTGAAATGAGTTCTGTGAAAAATGCTCAAAAGTCATCTTCTCTATGACGTTTTCTCTAATTTTTTCCTTCTTCTGCACTGTTTAGGAAGGCTTGTTTAACTCTATTTATCCCTGATTATTTTGTCTTGAGTTGTACTTTTTTACATCATGCCTGGGCTTCCACTGGATGGTGAGCAAGTGGGTGCAAAGATCCCTTCCCTCCCTCTCCTCCATTTTCCTTCCTATCCATATATTAGAGAAAAATCTTCTTCTGTATGCTGGTGCTGGGCTTGGCCTCAGGAATGAAGACACAATAGGGTCCTGAGTTTAAGGAGTTCAATTGTTGTTGGGAAGAGTCTCGTACATTGAAAATTCTAATGCAAGGTGATGAGGGATATAGTAGATATTGATTTGAGTTTTATTGGCTATTATAGCAAAGTGCTTCATCTCTGTATTGGGGTTCACTATAGGAAAGTAAAGAATACACTATTATAAAACTTATTCTTTTTTTTCTTTCATCCTAACCCACAACTCTTGTGAATTAAAAGAAAATCTTTTCTTCTTAAGGTATGTTTTTATTTTTGTTCATCTCAAAATACTTTTTAAACTCCCTTTTCATTTCTTTTTTGACCCAATGTTCCTCTTGTATTTTGACTAACAAGGCTCTACTCTTCAAATTTCACCTCCATGAGCTCCCTTGAACCAGTATTCTCAACACTGAACACCTGTGCAGATAACAGCTCTTTGCTATGTAATTTAAGTTGTCTTGCAAATTTCCTTATCTCTTTTAGTGAATGTCTGGTCTTTCCAATAATGTTAGAAAAAATGTGGCAGCAAACTCCATGTTTTGTATTTCTTTATGTATGACCCTACATGAAATAGAACTAAGCAAACAGTAAGAATTCAATAATTTTGTGAGGTTAGAAATAATAATAAAATATTTATGCAATTATAAATTCAAATGTATCACATCTAATACTCAAACTAGGACACCTACGTTATTATAAATTACTTCATGATTCTGAAGAAGAAACGGCAGTTAAACTAAGAAATTGACTTGAGGGGCTGCTGTATCATAATTTAAACATACATTTTCATTTTTTTTTAAGTTCTGCTCTTTCCTTTTCCCTTCTCCTCAATGTCAACTAAGAATGTCCTGTGCTCTCCTTTCTCTGTTGATTGGTAATCAAATATATTGATGTGTCTGCTTCTCTGCTCTCATGAACTTATCTTCTGAGCTACAAAGCCTAATTTTATCATGTTCCACAAACCAAATCCAAGAATGTTCCTGCTCATATTCCATTGTTTTACAAATTATTGAAGAGTCAAATGATGTTCTATCATAAACTCCATAATATGCTATTAAATCCAAGCCTCGATACAATTCAAGTCTGCAAAAAAAGAAGATATAAAATACTTATTCCTGTCACACTTTCAATTGAAAAAAAGGTGCATGTCTCTGATATTCAAGGTATGAGGTGGACTCTTGGAAAGTGAGGTACTTGTAGGGCTGGAGTGAAACTGTCGAGTCAGAGCTTGAATAAGTCAGTTTTGTGTTTCCCAAGGAATTCAACATAACAAGCTTAGGCAGTATGGGGAAGGTTTTGGCACATGATAAGACCACAGATAGAACGTGCCAAAGACTGAATGCTGACCCAGCTGTTGTCCTCACTAGCTTCTTTGTGAATGTCACCTTCAATTCTTCATGCTGTGTTTCTCCATGAGGCTGAACTCAAGGTGACTGGTAATTACAGGACTTACATCTTCTCATCTTTACAGTCAGAGTGTAAGATAATCTCTTTCCTTGAATTCATTTCAAAAGAAAGGCCCAGAGAAATATTCTAACTGGCTCCACTTAGGTTACATGACCATCCCTCTGATTAGTGGGATCCAATAGCAGCGCTGCCCATGGATGGGGTTTCATGGCAGTTCCATAAGAGAGGTGAGGCAAACTGCAGAAAAGACAATTGACCTCCACTACATGCCTGGAGGAGAAAGATTTGTTTTTGTTTTTGTTTTCTAATTCGCAAAAGTTGTTGGTTAGAATTAAAGAATAAACAAAAGAAAGAAAAAGCTTTACAGTGGTGTAAAGGGTGTGTTCTTTCCTTTCCTATGGTAAGCCCCAATACAGAGATGAAGTATTTTGCTATCATAGCTGATAAAACTCAAATCAATATCTACCATTGTCCTCATTACATTGCATTAGAATTTCCAACGTACAAGGCTCTTCCCAACAACAACTGAACTCCTTAAACTAAGGACTCTATTATATCTTTATTCCTGAGGCCAAGCCCAGCACCAGGAGAAGGTTTTTCTCTAATATATGAATAGGAAGGAAAAAGGAGGAGAGGGAGGGAAGGGATCCTTGCACCTAACTTGCTCACCATCCAGTGGAAGACCAAGCATGATGCAAACAACTACAACCCAAGGCAGAATAATCAAGGATAAATAGAATTAAACAAGCCTTCCTCAACAGTGCAAAAGAAGTGATTTATTCTCTGGGAAAAATTAGATAAAACTTCCTAAGGAAGATGACTTTTGAGCATTCCTGTTGAACTCATTTCAGTAACTCAAAAAGAGGAGATGATGTTCAGATCGTAAACAACAGGTGAGAGCCCTGCACCCAGCCTTACATTGCCAAAAGGCAGTTGCCCTTCATGCCTTGTACATAGCAGTGGGTGATTCCAGGAGTCCTGGAAGGCCTCCTTTCCCATTACCTTCATAAAGAGATCTCCCTTACATAAATGTATTGCCTGAGCATTTTTTTTAAGGAATAGAGTTTTCCATCCAGATTAGAGATGCAACTATGCCTTGGAATAGAAACAGAACAGTTATAATAAGAAGTAAGTGACTGATAACAGTCTTGTGTAGAAGCTAATTGTGATAGAAGGAAACTGAGGGAAAAATTGGAGGCATCAGGTACTGCAGATCAAAAAAATACTGCTGCCATGCTCTCATACTCAGAAAGGCAACGAAAGAGGAGATACGACTGAAGTAGGCTGGTGGCTGCTGCATTGTCTACTGGGCTGGGAGCTCAGAGTGACATTCCTCCAGATGCCAGACCTCTCTGACAGAAACTAAAATAAGCAAATATTAGCTCCCACCCTGAGTCAGTTTTAGCATGTCTGAATTCCAGCAGATTAAACGCAGGTTGGGGGTGCAGCCTGACACCGGACACTGCGCTTCACCACGTCAGTGGGGATCAGCCTTTTACTGAGAATCAAATGAGGTCATAAAAAGTAAGGAGGTGTTTTGGCTTAGTATATCTTTTGTCACAATAATGCAATATAATAAATCCAGCACTTAAAAATAAACTTCTGTCACTGTTCACAGGTACATGGAGCGATGGTTAATTTTATGCATTAGCTTGGCTAGGCTACATTGCCCAGTTTTCAGTCAATAACAGTCCAGATGTCACTGTGAAGGTATTTTTTAGACACAATTTAAATCTACAGTCAGTAGCTTTTAAGTAAAGGTGAAGACCCTCCATAATGCAGGTGGGCCTCATTCAATCAGTTGAAGGCCTTAAGAGCAAAGACTGAGGTTTTCCAAAAAAGAAGGAATTCTGCTTCAAGACTGCAACATGGAAACCCCGCCTGAATTTCCCACTTGCTGAACCACCCTGCAGATTTCAAATTTGTCAGCCCCTAAACCTGTATGAGCCAATTCCTCAAAATCTCTCTCTCTGTCTCTCTCTCCTCCACATCACTTTTGTGTCTGTGTGTATTTTATATATATTATATATATATATAAATGATACATATATAAATATAAATATAAATATAAATATGTTCTATTTCTCTGTAGAACCTAATATGCATGATCAGGTGGGTAATTCTTTTAGAGTCTCAGCTAAGCTCGTTCATGTGATTCTGCTGATCTCCACTGGGCACTCTCACATGAGATGCCTGCAGACTGCATCTCATGCTCTAGCAAGGTAGCCCAGGTTTGCTGTCAGGCTCCTGCAGGCATCTTATCACAGAGAAGGTGAAGAAGCTAGAAAGTGAATGGAAGACCTCCTGAGGCATAGAATCAGAGACAGCACACCATTGCTTTCACTGCATTCCACTAGCTGAAGTAAGTCAAAACGGCTAGTTGAGATTCAAGGAATGGAAAATAGACTCCCCCCCTTGATGGGAAGAGTGGCAATTCACATTGCAAAAATTGTGGACCCGGAGAGGCCATTAATTGGAGCAATTAATGAAGGCAATATTACTCCTTTACAAAACAGGTCAGCAAAGTCTCAATAATAATTCAGTTATGATCTGCAACCTAATTTGATGACTATCAACCCCTTCTAGTATTGGGAGCATGTATCTGTCCTCTGAGTCTTTCTTGAGTAATATTTGCAGCCAGGCTGTGAAAAGAAGAAAGTACTTTCTGGTCAAAGTACCTTGAATATAATAATACATTGATTTTATAATCCTATATATTGATACAGAATTCAGCAATTTACAAAGCATTTTTACATTTATTGTAATCTTTGATATATAAAACCAGGGAAATTCTAAGTGTATAAATGAAACTAAGGAAAAAAAGTGAACTAAAGAGAAAGGAAGACAAGAAGAGAGAATGGAGTACAAGCTTAGAAGTATTTTGGCCTAAAGACAAATGCTAGGAAGAGCATTTCTATGGACAGTCCTGTGCACATAGGGGATAATCCTGAATTGGACTTGGAGATGGATAGTGAGTACACGGAGATGACGGATAACATAAGGAAAAGTATATGGCACTGACTCTTGGAGCAAAAGAGCAAAACAATATCTTTGGAAGACGAATTTCAGGAAGAAAATTTTAGTAGGTGTAAGTGAAAGTACATTAAGTGTGGATATGTTTTTATTTGTTCAGCAAGAATTTACTTATATCTCTCTCCCCTTTCTTAGAAAAAGGGAGCCATGGTGAGAGAACAAAAGATGTACGGAGAGAGTACACAAGAAGAAAGGAGAAGGGAAAGTCATGCAACAGTTCCTCTGCAAATTGCTGCATAAGGCACCTCAGAAAGGCTGGGTTGTGAGGTCAGTGGGGAGGGATGTGAGCCACGAGGGTGGTGAGCTGCCACATCAGAGCACCAGTGAACCTGTGAGCTTGCTGTAGCATGCGACTAGGAAAACAAAAGCAGCCTGAGATATCCACAGCCAAGGCTCACTCTGAAATGACAAGAGATTTAGGCAGATGTGTTGGGAGTTTGAACATCACTGCCCCAGTTGGCGTGATGACGGAAGTCCCATAACAGCTGTCCCCAGAGGAAGGTCAAGTGTTAAAAACGTACCCAGGATGGAACTGTCTGATCACAGCACGCAGGCTCTTCCAATTGCTCAGGAATATCAGGGCAGCAGTTTGATATTTATTAAACACCAGCAGGGTGTCTCTTAGAGTACCAATCCCTATGAAAGCTCAGGTCCCAGCCCAGAGAAATCTTAAAGGCACAGAGCTGAAAGGAAGGCTGGGTCTGGGCAGCCACTATCACCATAAAGTCAGGCTGAACTTTTATGAGCTAGTCATTGGGCAGGGAAGGGGTTGGTTTTAGAAGGGAATGTTTTATTAACCTTCTCCTTGGAAACTTTCCTGCACTCAGCCATCAGAGACAACTCGAGATGATCAGGAAAGGATGAAGCATTTTCTACAGTGGAGAGTGTGAAAAGAGATTGGAAATTAATGATGTTAGAAAGCAGCAGCCGCCATAACCCACCCATTCCGGCACGCATTAGTGACAGTTGCTGGCCTAGAGGGAGAGGCTCTGATGAGGGCAGATAGACGAAAAAAATTAGGCTAAATGAAACCAGACAAGGAAGTCCATATAAGAAAGCCCGAGGAATGAGAAGTAATCTGCAAAAGTATATCCAATGCTATAGACAAAAATAAATGTGGATGCAACATTATACTGGGAAAGCACACAAAACTGGGAATTAGAAGAAATTGGTTCAGATTCTGGCTCTGCCACTTACTAGCTGTTACTTAATCTCCTTGAGTCTCAGTTTCACCCTAGTAAATGGGATAATAATCCTAACTAACATGATTATTGTGAGCATCAAAGGAGAAAAGACCTATGAATGTGCCTAGTAAGCTATAAGGTAGCTATTCTAATGTTAATATCCATTAATTGGGATTATCATTATGTTTGATAAAAAGGTGATTCCGATTCCGACACATATATTTGCATATTCATTAAAAGCTGCAAAAATGCTGATGTTAGAACCATTGCCGCTGCTGAGGAACCTGTAGCAGTCTAGATGTGTCAAAAAGAAAATTACAGAAACATGACACAAGTAGACCTGCCCTCCCTCTAATGCTGATAAGAAAAATGAAAAACGGACTATATCCTTAGCAAGAACATCCCTTTTACTGTCGTCAAAATAAATATTCATTCTTGGCAACTCTCAGAACTATTCTGAGACAAAGCAGAGATCACAGTTTATCTCTTGGGCTTTTAATATCCCCCATTTGTATGGATTGAAAAATTGAGGCGCGTGGAGATATAAAGCAGCTTGCACCAAACCCATGTCTGCTGGAAACAGCCAAGGCTTTTTCCACCCCAGAGAATGCCCCTTCAGAAAGCCCAAGCTCCAGGCTAGGAGCAAAGCACAGAAAAGATGTGAAACATTCAACAAATAAAGGGCAAGTAGGGAAAAGAAAAAGACCATATTCTGAGACATATTTTCAAAATAAGAGAGATAAATTCTGAGAGCGAAAGATGTTGGGAGAACAAAACAAACGGTAAAATAAATATGAGAAGAAGACACATTTCTTCTTAAAGAAATACAGAAAGTCACATTCTAAACTGTTAGACAATGGTTGAAGAAAGCTAAAACTGGGAGAGGAAGATAAACACCAAAGGGCAATAAATCATAGAAATAACACTTCTGAGGATTGTCGTGAATAAAACACACCCCACAAAGCAAGCCTGTGAGAGTAAGACAAATGCAGTGTGAGTAACAAATACAGATATGACAAGGATGGAAACCACTGTTTGGAAGATAAATACCCAGACTACCACTGACCGCACTGACCTTCCCTAGGGAATCCAATTTACATGTGTCTCGCTAAACTCTTCCTCTTGAGTTGTTCTCCAGTCTCTTCCTATTCAGTACATGGGTGGAGGTCACCTCTCCCTTTCCTGGTAGTGGCTTTCCTTTCCTTTGTTAGTGACAGCTGGGCACTGTCCCTGTAGAGAGACTGATCTCCTCCTGTCACTGATAACTTCTCTCTCAGAAAAAGTTAGACCCTACTCTCTTATTCCCATATCCAGGCCCTGTGACATGGAGGTGAACCACTTCAAACATGGCACGCGTCATCAGGCAGCCAGGCCACCTTGCCCCCAGCACTCTCTCGCTTCCCTGCCACAGGGCCATCTGAAGCAAGGCTTTGGGCTAAGGTTCTTCACGAGAACTCCACTGCGAGAATCCTTGGGCAAGAAGAGGGACAGTAGCCTCTCATGATGAAATCAAGGCAGTCTTTGAAGTCAGACATACCAACACTTGAAATTCTGCAGAAGTGTAGATCAACTGTGTGACCTTGAACCAGTTACATAAACTTTCTGAGGCCCCTGCTGCCTCATCTCTGAAATGGGAATCATACTCAGTACTTTGAAGTAACTAGAAAAACGCATGTGTAAAACATCCAACTGCTTTTTAGGACTTGAAAATGAGAGTGTGTGCAATAATTATGATTCAACACAATCAGAGTCCTCTCCTTAAATGTAGGATTTGGGTCCTGATGGCCTGGGACATTGCCATCTCAGAAGGGTCAGAAATATGGAGATTAGGATAGGGAGGTGACACGCCTCTCCCTCTTCAAAGCAGGAATTAGTCAAATTAAGGAAATATGCAAGCATTCCAGAGCACAGCAATAACCATTATGCCTAACCCCTATCACACATTATAAATCTACCAAGTGCTGTCAATCAAAAAGGGGTGTAGACTTTGGATATTGGGCATAAATAACAGGATGATGAGAACACATTTTTACTCTGGGAAGCAGCTTCACATCCATTATCTCACATCATCACTACCACCCTGTAAAGTAAACGGAGCAAGATGTATGCATCTCATTCTCATCCATGGAGGACTTGAGGCCCAGAGAGGTCGTGACCTGCCCAAGGTCATACTAGGTCATGCAACCAGTAGATGGCAACTAGTAAATGGCTCCACATCCACTGCAGAGGATGCCCCTCCCAGCTATGGCCATTCCTCTGGAAAGAGAAACATTCACTTGTGCTTCATCAAGAGAACCCTTGTAGCTAAAAATACCTCATGCAAATGAATTCTCCTTGAAAGAAGATAATGTAACACCAAACAATCAGTGAGGGTGTAAATGCACTTAACACAAAAATGGAGAGCTAAGCAATTGCCTCTATTCTGGCCCCTCAGAGAGTGGTCTCCAAGCCAGCAGTACCATGGTCACCTGTGTGATTGAACCAGAAGAGAGGGTCACTATAAAAATGCAGAATCTTGGCACACACTCCAGACCCAGTAAAACAGAATCTGCGTTTTAGCAAACCCCCCAAGTGATTCATATGCAGATTAATATTGGAGGAGCACTGGTCTAGAATAAGTCAGAAAGGAAATTATTTTGCCCTTGATAGTCTTGAATTCACCTTGTCAGGGAAGAGTTCTACTTTAAACTACTGGATTTTTAGGATCTACCTAGCTAATTGCCTACATTCACCCCTTCCCTGAGCACATCCATTTAATTGTCTATATCAATTTCTCTACTTCAATCCCAGTTGGCTCTTTTTTGCCCTGACAAGGCATATCCAAGAAGTCCATAGCTGGGGGAAACTCTGCCTTAGAAATAGACTTCGAAGAGCTAAAAGAAGAATGAACTAGACCTAACCTAGATCATTTTAAAGATATCTTGCATACTGAAAATCCTATGGTCCTATGTTTCTATGTTGCATTCTTGGTGTGAGTTCCTTGTTCTATGTTGCTTCAGAAGAACCTTTACTTGCCTGGATATCTGACACCACCCTACCCTTTTAACCTATTTACCTTGGGAAAAATTTACATGCGTAACTGACTGCTCTCCTGGCTACTTTTGCCCTGGATTGTCTGAAGAGTCACCCAACAACAATTTTCTCCAGATGGTCACTCTTATTTGCACTGCTGCATCAGGGGCCTAGAGCAATGGTTCTTTCAGAATATTCTTGAAAGATGTAGACCCAGTTTCATTTGTTTTGCAAAATAAGGCAGCTATACCTGGTTCTTTCTTCTAACTATATGGGGCCACATTACATCATGCATGGGGAGGTCTCCAAAGATCTCACACAAAGGTGCACCATTATTGCACAATATTATTATCCTATTGCCCTTCAATTAAAATAAGTGGCACTTCAAAATACAGTAACAGCTGCTCCCAGCAGCATCTCCCTGATGCTATGCTGGTTGCTTGCTCCCCCAGCTATGGACTCCTTGCAATGCATTTGTGTTCTCAGTTTTCCTTTTTCCCCATAGCCTTTTACATCTTTGTTTAAGCTGTGCTTCACACTCACCATTGTGAAATCACAGGAATCCCAGAAATGAAATGACCAATTCAATCTAGAACCAAAAAAAAGCTCAAGGACCAAGAAAATGCTATAGAGTTCTCATACCTGGACCCTGAAGGGCCTTTGCTGTAGGAGCATTTTGCAGCAGTAGCTTTAGGAGGCCCTCCTGCAGTGCAATCAAACTCACAGGCTTCACACTTGGGTCCTATATGAAGCCAGTGGCATGCAGTGAAAGGCAACACAATATGTCAACTACATATGCTTACCACTGGGAAAAAAATCCAAATGCATCTGACTCGAAAGTAAAGATCTTCATGCTTATTTTCCATGGTATATTTTATGCCATAACATAACTAGTGTCTGTGATATCATGTTTTATAATAAGAAATATATATTTTGGTCTTCGTCCCATTTCCTGACATACAGTTCCTAAAACCCTTGGCATCTCTGAAGTGATAAGTGTCTTTTTGTATGCTAATGATAATTGCTGGCTGGGGGCTCCTGGATAGCCTCAGGATGGGGGCTGGTTGCCATGGGAATGTTCAGCCCTACCTCCCAGCCCACCCCCACTCCTGGATGGGAGAAGAGCTGAAGGTTGAATTGATCACCAAAGGCCAATGATGTAATCAATCATGCCTACATAATGAAGCCTCCATAAAGACCCAAAAGGATAGGGTTTGGAGAGCTTCCAGGTTGTTAAACATTTGGAGGTGCTGGGATAGTGGTGTGCCCCAAGAGAGGGTACAGAAGCTCCGTGCTCTGTGCCGCTACTCCCATACTCCTATGTGTCTCTTCCATCTGGCTGCTCAATTGTATCCTTTGTAAGATCTTTTAAAATAAGCAGGTAAACATAAGTGAAGTATCTTCCTGAGTTTTGTGAGCCATTCCAACAAATGCTTGAACCAGAAGAGGGGCTTTATAGGAGGCCACAATTCATCTCCAGTTGGTCAGAAGTTCAGAGGCCCAGACTTGCCATTGGTATCTGAAGTAGAGGGCAGTCTTGTGGGACTGAGCCTTTGATCCGTGAGATCTGACTCTAATTCCAGATAGACAGTGTCAGAGTTGAATTAAATTTAGGACACACTGCTGGTGTCTGCCAGAGAATTGCTTGGTGTGTCGGGGTAGGGAGGGAGGACTCCACATCACAGAAGTAAAGTCTTGAGAGTATGGTGGTGAGAACGCAGCAGGAGAAAACAGTCAGTTTGATGTTTTTTCCTATTATACAATGTCAAATTTGGAAAATAAAAAATAATCAACAGAACTGTTAATAGGTTAACTCTTCATATATTCTATTCTCTTCTCAAATTTCCAACTACCCCATCCTCTTTTTTACTCTTCACTGATGACCTGGCTTCCCATTGCTCTGAGCGCTCTCAGACAACTTCCATAAACCTGTATCTACTCACATCTGGGCCCTGATTCTGCCCTCCCTTATGTTAACTATTGATGAACAGGGCATGCTACTAGCCAAAACTAACTCCTCACCCTGGTTTCCAGATCTCATCACCTCTCCCTCCTCAAGGATATCACTGTGGAAGTTTCACTCCCATGCATTGTTCCTTGTTTCCTGGGCCATTCCCATTTCCATTCAAACATACTGGAATTTCCACATTTAAAAAATATCTTTAAATTATACTTGCATCTCCTAACATAATGACCCTTTGTTGTGCACTCCTTTACAACAAAAGTCTCTGAAAGTGTTGTCTACATTTACTGTCTCCAATTTCTCTTCTTGTATTCCTCCTTGAACACTTTCCAATCTGGCTTTCACTCTGTCTGCCTCTAGTAAAACTGCTCTTATCAAGATGAAAAAGGACCAGCATGTGGCTAGATCCAATTTCTCATTCTTGGTCATTTTTTGGTCTTCATTTTATTTGACCTATTGGCAGCATTTGATAGGATGGATCACTTCTTTCCCCCCTTGATAACACCTTCTCCACTTGGCTCCCAGGACTCAAAAGAACATTTTTGGTTTTGATCCTCACCGGTGGATCTTTCCTGGTCATTTTTCTGCTTCCTCCTCAACTCTCCAAACTCTAAATATTTGAGTGTTTGAGCATCCCAAGACTTGAGCCTTAGTTCTATCTATAATAATTCTCTATCTATAATCATTCCCTTGATTACCTCCTCCACTAGCATGGCTTTAAATGTTATGTGCATGCGAGTGACTCCCAAATGTATACAGCCAACCCAGACATCTACATTTAACTCCATGCCCTGGATACTCAGAAGACATTACAAATTTAATCATTCCAAAAGTGAAAGCCTGATCTTCCTTCTCACAGATGCTCCTCCCACAATTATTCCCATTTCAGTTCATAGCAGCTCATTCTTTGCTCAGGCCAAAGCCATAGCTTCATTCATGACTTCTTTCTTTCTCTTACACTTCACAACCAATCACTCAGAACTTTTGTTTTATTTGCCATCAAATTGTTGAGAATGTGACTGCTTTTCATCAACTAACCTGTTCTCACCTTGGTCCAAGCCACCATCACTTCCCACCTCCTAAATGACCTCTGGGTTTCTGTCCCTGTCCTCTACAGTGCACACAGCAGCCAAAGTGATCTTTTTTAAAAATGTGTTGCATCATGTCATGATTCTGCTCAAAACCTTCTGATGGCTTCCAATCTTGGTTAGTGACTGGGTCAAGTTATCCTGTTTAGAACTCCATTTACACATTTATGAAATGATGATAATAATGGTACCTACCTCTAGGATAATTGTGCAAAGTAAATGCAATAATGTCTGTAACTTACTTCTGACAGTTACCAAGATATTCAAAATGCTGATAAGTGTAAACGATCATCATCATCATTATCATGAATACATTGATAATATATTTAACCAATAGGATTAATAATATTGCATGTCTATAAATTATAATAATATCTAAAAGTAAAACAAGGAATTCTGTTCTACTCTTGGTCCACTTATTTCTAAAGAGCCAGACTTTGACATCAGGCAATGCACATCGCAAGCCCTCTTGGGCATGGGGCATCTTGAGGGATAAATAAGATCACTCTGCTGGCAATGAAAGTTTCCAGCAGAGACAAAAAGGTGATGACAGTAATAATAACAAAGTCCTCAGGGGAGAAGAAGTCAGTGACAGCCACCAAGAATTCAGATGAGAAATTCATCCTGCACAAGTCTAGGGACATACAATCTCCTGAGCTCCATGATGCCAGCTCTAACCTGTGGCTGCTCTGCCCCCGCCCCATAGGTCGTAGAGAATAGTCAGACATCCTCCATGGTCTGTAATTAGACCTCTCCAGTCCCATTTGCTGCTTTACCCCCGTCCCCTCTCAAGCCCCATTTCTGGCCCCTTCCCCAGTCCTCCTCTCCAGCCCCCTCTCCCCCTGCACTGTGCCTACCCTCTGAGAAGAGCTGTGTCAGCTACTCCGTACCAGCTGGCAGAAAGACCCCCTGTGAAAAGGTGAGTGCTTCTTTGTGCTGGCGTCTGGCATATTTTTCCTCTGTGTGTGTCGTTTCTCTTTTCCCCTTAAATTGACTATTACCATTTTGCAATTTTTTTTCTATCCTATCTGAATGGTGTCACTAATGCAGTAAAAGAGAAACAGAAAAAGAGCCAAAGCCCATTAAAACACAACAATAAAATAAACCAAAGCTCAGAATGCTGCGGTGGCTTAAAGGAGTCCTCCTCCTCTTTCCCATGATCTCAACCATCTCCCCACCTCACCAGTTTCTCCCTTCTCTTTTCCTCAATGCTTTCATTTTCCTTATTTGCCTAACTTGGTTCTCACTTTCTTTTCCCTCCTTCCTTTGTGCCATCTTCCTTCCTTCCCTCCTTTGAAAGATTTCCCTTCACAGCCTTGGTCTCTGTTCCTTTTAACCATCTCATAGCCTATTCTTTTTTTTTTTTTTTTCCCGAGACTGAGTCTTGCTCTGTCATCCAGACTGGAGTGCAGTGGCGCAATCTTGGCTGACTGCAACCTCCGCCCTCCAAGTTCAAGCCATTCTCCGGCCTCAGCCTCCCAAGCAGCTGGGACTACATGTGCGCATCACCATGCCTGGCTAATTTTTTGTATTTTTAGTAGAGAGGTGTTTTGCCACATTGGCCAGGCTGATCTCAAACTCTTGGACTCATGTGATCCACCCGCCTTGACCTCTCAAAGTGCCAAAGGCAGTAGCTCATAGGCTATTCTTACAAGGTCCTAGGTCTATTAATTCTTCGAAAGAACAACATTCTGAGGATGCAGTGAAGACAGATATGAATGAAGAGCAAAGGAAACAGGAGACTAGCTAGTGATCCTCATAGCAACCCACTGGACAGAAGCAATAGATGATGAAAGGCAGGTAAAAAGGAGGAATGGGACCAAGAGCTCAGCCAGGGAGAGTACTGGCGAGAGCAAAGGACACAGGGTAACAAAATGGCTCGGCTGCTGAGTTGCTTAGTAGCTAATTACATGTCATTTAACTCTGTGAGCCTCATCTGCAAAATGGGCATCATAAGCTCTACCCATCTCTTAGTGAAGATCAAATGAACAGTGTGTGGCAAAGGTTAATATAAACTGTGATATAAAATAAGGATTTATTATTACTAATGAAATCTCCTTTGACAACAAGATATATGTTTACTCATCCTGTGACTCCAGAATCAACAGATGATTTTGTACATGGCAGATACTCAATATAGATTGAGTATCTCTTATCTGAAATGTTGGGACCAGGAGTGCTTCAGATTAAGAATATTTTCAAATTTTAGAATATTTGCATATACATAACGAGATGTCTTGGGGATGGGACCCAAGTCCCGAAACAAAATTGATTGATGTTTCATATATACCTTATACATAGGACTGCACGTAATTTCATACGATATTTTTAATACTTTTGTGCATGAAACAAAGTTTGTGCATATTGAACCATCAGAAAGGAAAGGTGTCACTATCTCAGGCACCCATGTGGACAATCTGTGGTTGTTTGGTATCACCGTAATTTCTTACTTTGAATTTATATGTTCCTCATAAGCAATCCTTTTCTTATACTTATTCACACATAAGTACTTAACAGTAAAAAAAAATAAATGACATATCATGAATACAGTGAAAAAAATAATGTGTTAAAGGTGACAGAACAACACGGTAGCATCACCAGGTATCTGTGCTGGCTTTAACAGCAGCAACAAACCGCAGCAGGCTTTGGTCTTCACATTGGTGCTCTAAAAAGTTTTACATTTGGGGGCCTTTCAGGTTTCAGATATTCAGATTAGAGATGCTCAACATGTATTGTTGTCAAACATATCGAACTGAATTCCTCCCATTCTTATGCTCTGGAACTCCTCTAACTGTTGATTTCAACAATAGCCATATTTTCTACCTCTCAAAATTACCAGTATTGAATCAAACATGTGCCACCCTATCATGAAATACCTTCTATGCAGCTCTTAAAAACTGTCTTGTTAATGAGTTTGAATAGCCTAGCAAAATCCTTCTGCTATATTATTGTTTTAAAAGCATGATACAAAACGGTCTCTTTGGTAGGAGTCTAATTATTAGTGCAGTGTATGTATTTAGTATCCAAAATATTAAAACTTCAAAAATATAATTATTTTAAAATTTTGATATCCATCACTTCTGCATTGAAAGGTTATGGTTGATTTTAATATTTTTGTCTTTTAAGAGTTTTTGACTGGGTGTGGTAGCTCATGTCTACAATTCCAACTCTTTAGGAGGCCAAGGCAGGAGGGTTGGTTGAAGCCAGGAGTTTAAGATCAGTATAAGCAATATAGTGAGTTTAAAAATTAGTCAGATGTGGTAGCATGTGCTTGTGGTCCTAACTACTCAGGAGGCTGAGGACAGAGGATTGCTTGAGCCCAGGAGTTCAAGGCTGCAGTGAGCTATGATGTGTCACTGCACTCCAGCCTGGGCAACAGAGCAAGAAGACCCTGTCTCAGAAAAAAAAAAAAAAAAAATAGTTTTCAACAATGATTAAGTAACACTTTCATAATTAAAAAAAAAACACAAAATGCAATTTTAAACAAAGATTACAAGTGCTAGGAACGACTATATGTGCACCTTCTCAATCCTTTCTTACCAATAGCACTGCCTTCTTCTCAGATGATGAGTAAATGTAGGGACAGAAAACCTGTAAGAGTCCAATAAGCATGTGAGTTATTTTATTTCTAGATCATGCCTAATTCCTAATGCCTTCATTTTCTCAAATACTGACAACTTCATCTCTTTGTGCAGAAAAACCGGGATTTCATGTTGGTGAATATAAACATGGGGCCCTATAGAGTACAAGACAGAGGAAGAAGGAGGTGTCCACATTCATAATTCACATGAACTTTCTAATGTCTTCTCTCACTCATTTGACAGCTAAGGTCAATAGTTAATTTATTTCTACTTGTCCTTGAAGGAGACATGCTCAGTGACCATTGAGGGAAGTTTAGCAGTTGTTTTAACAGTGCAGGGTTGGCAGAGCCAACATATCAAGGCCTTGCACAAAGTGAATGTAACCTGGGTAGAATATGGCACCTGACGGTGGACAAGGAGGAGACAAGGTTTATGAAAAACAATTCCTTTCTGTGCAACAGCTGTATTTTGATGTGCTCATTGCTCTTTTAAAAGATATAACTTCTATCCAAACACTGGCTGGTTCACACCAAGCCTCCAGTCTTCCCAGAGAGAGTGGGAAAAGCTCTCTCGTACTTTTTTATATTTTTAAGTACTTAAAAGTATCCTCGCAATCGAACCATACTGGCCCCACTATTTGCATATCTGGGACCATTTCTGTACTAGGTGAAGTATACTGAGAGTTCCTGCTTCAACATAAGTACACAAAAATATGTTTCTGAAAAGAACGTTTACGTATTTTAAACCTTCCAGACACTATGGGCTGAATCAGAAGAAACTGCAATGTAAAATTATGGTCACAAAGTAGGTCTCTTATGAAGCTGTGACTTAAAATGTAATTCAATTACTTTATGGGAAGCTAGCTATTGGTAAAATTAAATGAGTGCTCTGAAGATAAAGAGAAATTTCTCAGACTCCATAATTTATCCTGTTTCCCAGAGACAGGATCTGTGTGGAGGAAAGCTCATTCTTAGACCTACCTTTTCTGGAACTCTATCCCTGGTAGATATTTTTTAAAGCCTCTGAATGAAAATATACTTATTTTCTAAGGAACCACTTTAGCCCCAGACTCCTGTTTCTTAACCAGAAGAATGGCTTCAAACAAGAGAATATAATCTCAGGTAATATACTTTGGTGAATGTGGGATTTACCAAGCTTTAATTTTCTGGAAGACCTTTGGAAAGGGAACGCTGGTTTATAGTTCGAACCTAGGAGTTATCCTAGGTCTTCTTTACATCCAGGGCACATTTATTTTGCCATGACTGCATGTTAGGTATATTCCACTGGGCACCCCACCTCACCTGCCCTTCTTTCTTTGACACTGAATTGATATAAGGAAAGTCAAAGAAAAGTCCTATGATGGAATCCCAGCCCCACTGACAATAAAAGGTTCCATGAACATTTTCCCTAAGGCAATCTAATATGTAATATTTATCTACCACTCCTGGTGTGCTATTTTTACTTCAAACTTTCACCCAGGCTCACTCAGCTCTCACTAATACCTGAGTAATTTATCTTAGCTTGGACTCCAAAAAGAATTTTTTAAGCTTGTAAGCTTTCAAATTTTGGTTGAATACTGCTCCTTGGACATGTCTCAACTTTCAAAATAAATCTTTCTTTTTGATATTGGGTCACTAGGTGCTTTATACCTTTCTACAATGCCATTTATCTTAACCAGTGTGTTTTCTCATTGGCTGTAAATACATATATGTTGTCTTATTTTGTTCATCTTGCAGTTGAGGGCAAAAATGAACTCTGACAGTATAACTTGGTTATTCCTCTTCTGCCATAGTCACAGGAAGAAAAAATAACACATAGAATGTCAAAACCCAGAGAATACCTGAAGTGTAAAGCTCTTTGTAACTAGATTTTACAACATAAACCACTTTGAGAAGCTTCCAGAATAGCAGGCACAATAGTAAATCGACAGTTCCATCTGCCAAATGGCCTGGAGATGCAGAGAACCATTGGACTCATTAATTATTGATGACAATCAGAGTCAATTTCACTTCATTATGGGCCAAGAAGAGGAAATCATTGAGGAGCTTGTTCTTAATGGACCTGAGTATAATGGGGGATGTTATGGGGGTGGGGGGATTCTGTCTCCTCACCTCCTCTCCTCCATCTCTTTGAGAGCAGCATTGTTACCAGAACTAGATGAAATATCTAAATAATTTAGGCAAAAGTCAACTGGTGGGAGGCCCTGAGTTTCCAAAACCTACTATCTGTCTCTGTGGCTCACAGTTCATTAGATGATTATACTATTCTCGCTTGCAAGGGAGGAGATTGTTAAAACAAAAACTGGGTTTCTTCACGAATGTTTACCTCTGCTTTTACGCCCTCTCTCCAGGAGATAATGCAAGCCACCTATCTGAAGATGAGAATGAGACTTAAGACACGCCATTCAAGTGTGGGGATGGAGAGAGCTGCAGGGAAACATTGAGGCTCTCTGTCACAGTTACTCGGCTTCCTGGGCCTTTCACCCAATCCTTGCGTGCAGCCTCTATTTATCAGAGCACAGACATTAGAAAAGAAATGAAGCTGAGTACCATATCTGATTGGAACTGAGGGGGGCTTTCAAGAGACAGGATGCAATTACTTAACTTGGACTGTAGCCAGAGCCTCCACTCCTGTGATCACTCTGATTCCTTTGTATTTCTCCAGCACCTTCTCTAGCACAGTTCATTGCCATCTTCCCATTGGGGCTTAAGAAAAGCTTTTGCTTTCCTACCAGTTTTCCTTTTAAGCAATTTCTTCTAACAGAATAGCACCGAGCTTGTGATATTCCCAATGTTGCACAAGTCATTTGGGGAATTACAAGCAAAATATAAGGCGTGATCTATGTGATCAAGAAACTTGATCTGTTTGAGAGCAATGGAAAGCATAAGCAAGTACAAAACTAAAGGGCTACAAGCTAATGCTATTGCTATGCCCAGAAAAGAAAGGGAAGCATACACTCTCTTCTTGCCTATAGGGGACATAGAAACTGATTTTCTTTTGGTCATAGCAATACATTGAAAAATTAACTCGGATAGTGCAGGTGTGGTTTGATTATCTATACTCTCCCCCACTGATTTCTCAGCGTGTAGTATTGTTCTCTCTATCTAAACCTACTTCTAAAAAAACAATTTCCCTAGGATCACTCTTTGGCCAGTGTGATATGGCTTGGTCAATGTGATATGCCATACAGCAGATCTTCACTCAAAATGAATACATTTTGACCTTCTAAACAATATGCATTCAACTTGGTCCTGAGCATGGTGGCATTTCACTCTTAGAGCCTGATGTCTACCCACGTTCCTCTCTCATTAGGAACTGTAATCAATTAAATCACAAAAATCCCTTCTGCTCATTTGTTAAGTGTCCTGTGCATTTCACTTATATTTATTCTTTGAAGTCATTAGTTCAGATTGTTCAATGAACATGAAGTTAATTGAACATTATTGTTAAATCTAATAAAAAGCAAATAAAATGATCAAGAAATGGCTGTACTCATTACTGCCCACTATACAGCTAGTATGGTCCTTCCCAAAATCTACACTAGAAATATCATGCTCCTTTGGACACTCCTCTTTTGAGACAGGCTCTCACTATGTTGTCCAGACTGGAGTGCAGTGGCCTATTCACACACACAATCATTGCACACGACAGCTTTGAGCTTCTTGGCTCAAGAGATCCTCCCACCTCAGCCTCCTGAGTAGCTGGAACTACAGGTACATGTCATCATGTCCATAAAGATCATGCTCCTTTGAAGAGCATGGTAGGAAGACTACCATTTTTTTTAAATGTAATAGAGTATCTTCATCAGTATTCAAAGTTCTTGCATAGACATTATTGTATTTGATTCTCACAGACACACTCTCAGGCAGGTGTGGCATGTTTTATTATCCCCACATTCATGGCAAAGAAACTTAGGTTTAGCAAGGTTATGTGACTTGTCCAAAGTCATACCATTAATATCACAGCCAGCTATACTGACTCCTGATCCACTGCTCTCTCTGCTACTACCGCTCACGACATTCCTAGATGCTGGGTGTCCAGAACTGAGAAATTAAGTGACACAGTTTGTATCCCATAAGCTAGCCTGTCACAGCCTCATGAATGCTGCCAGAAGACAGAAAACCCCTGGTTCAAAGATGAAAGTTTATTATCCACAGTAATAGCCATAGCTAGAATAACATCATTTTGTCTTCAGCTCCCATAACCTCAGTTCCCTAAGGATGACTCCTGAACATAAAATAAGTTATATTACTCAGTAATAACTCTCGTTATAGGGAACCCAAGCCTTCTATAGTGGGCATTGAGCATGCTTGCTTTTTGCTCTGAAGAAAGGAAGAAACCTACCTTTCTTTCCAGAGAGATGTTTGTTCTACAAACATCATTTTAAAAGAACAAAGGCAGTCAATATCTCTGTTTTCAAAATGTGCTAAAAAAAAAAAAAAAAAAGACTGATGGAGAATTGTCTCACAATACTAAGTGGAGCATGAATTATGGTTTGCTGGTTTGCTCAAGTTTAAGTAGCCTATTCTATGGGACAATAACTAGTAAGTGGTTGGCTTGGGATTTAAACCTATGCCTTTTCACACTACATTCCATATTCTACTATTCTATGCTGCCTCTCCAAGACTGAGGCAACATCTGGAAACAATGAATATTGCTTCATTTATTAACTCATATCCTCTAGTCAACTACATCTCCTTCAGTCCTGGTGTAATGGAAACACCAAACATTAACTTCCTATAGATGTATGTTACTCCCCATAAGTAACAGAAAAGATAAAGAGAGTGGATCATGACAACAGATGGACTGTTTTCGGTTTTGTTTTTTTTTTTTTGAGACAAAGTCTAACTCTGCCACCCAGCATGATCTCAGTTCACTGCATCCTCCGCCTCCCAGGTTCAAGCGATTCTCCTGCCTCAGCCTCCTGAGTAGCTGGGACTACAGGCGCATGCCACCATGCCCAGCTAATTTTTGTACTTTTAATAGACACGGGGTTCCACCATGTTGGCCAGGAAGGTCTCGATCCCTTGAGCTCGTGATTAGCCCTCCTTGGCCTCCCAAAGTGCTAGGGTTACAGGCATGAGCCACTGCGCCCAGCCACAGATCGACTTTTGATCTGCTGAGCTATTTGTCAGTAATGTGAGTCCAAGTTTTAGAGCCAAAGAAAATTAGATTGCACTGAATAAAAGAGTAAGCAGACACTATAGTAAGGGGAGGGGGACCAAGATGGGTGGGGGAACACCTGGGGCCTAGGGATTGAATGAAGTAAAGGCAGATACTTAGAAGAACAGATTTCTCTAATAGAATATTTGTTTTTATCTTGTACCCTACTGCTTTTGTAGGGGTGGATTCCTTAGGAGAGAAACTGGCAGAAGTACTAAATTTCATTTCTGGGTCTCTGTGGTTTAGAGATAGTGGCAAAGCAGTTTAGAGGAAAAAAGAGTCGAAAGATCATACCTCTCCAGAAACTCATCCAAGTCTCAGGAAGGCTTGGGATGTTGCCCAAGATGCTTTGTGCTGCCAAAAGTCAACTTGCATGGCCTGTATCAATGGGGTCTCTTCCTCTTTAGCTTCTAGTTGGGTTCAGCCAACGGGAAGAACTGACAAAAGGTCCACAGGGCAGGAGGAGACTGCAACCAGAATATTTCCTCTTTCCCCAGCTCCCACTACCAATTGGCTGCCTCCCTTTACCTAAGTTCACCATTCTTTTTTTTTTTTTTGAGACAGGGTCTCGCTCTGATGCCAAGCCTGGAGTGCAGTGGTATGAACACAGCTCTCTGCAGCCTTGACCTCCTGGGCTCAAGCAATCCTCCCACCTCAGCCTCCAGAGTAGCTTGGACTATAGGTAGGTGCCACCATGCCTGCATAATTTTTTTAAAAATTATTGTAGAGACAGGGTCTCACTATATGTTGCCCAGGCTGGTCTTGAACTCCTAGGCTCAAGGGATCCTTTCGCCTCAGCCTCCCAAAGTGCTAGGATTACAGGCTTGAGTCACCATGCCCAGCCTACTCAGGCAGGCTTCCTCAGTCACTACTCTCTGGCTTCATACCTTGACCTCAAGGGAAACCTTTGAGGGTATGCTGCCATCAGAGTAGCATGGAGTAAAGTTCCAGCTCTTGGGTTGTTAATTGGCCTTCACTACTTGTTAGCTGTGTGACCTTGGATAACTAATGAATTTCTCTGTGCCTTGACTTTTTCTTATGTAATATTGCACTAATAATAGCACTTAGAGGGTTGTGTGAAAATTAAATTAGAAAGCCCTTAGCATAGCGCCTGACATGTAATAAGAAGTCAAGAAGCATTAGTTAATTTTTATCATTGTCATTATTGTTATTGCAATTGTTATTTTTCAACATCAGTAGTGTAGATAAAGAAGAAAGTTTTGTTCTCAAAGGCCCATTAACTTCTGAAACTGAAAGACCTAGCTAGGGATCCAGTAAATGTCAGTGAACATATGGCCCTTCTAAACCGGAAAATGTGTAGGAACTATCATATTCAGAGTATAGGTTGCAAGTGTTTCAACTGGCATGTCAAATATTAATAGCCCATGTTTAAATATGTTCACTCAGTTCTAGAAAAGATGTCATCTCCATATCAAGGGATTAATATCATTGCATGAATGTTTCCTCTAAGCTGAGATTTCTTTCACGTTATAGGACTCTCTATTATTAATCATTTTCTTTAATATCTTAATAATGTGATAAGAAAATCAAATTAGGCTGCTAGAAATTTCCCATCAAACTATATTAACTTTGCCTAGCAAAGAGTTCAGTTTTCTTCCTAATGAGAATGCTAACAGCCAGCTGAGTTGGCACACTGCATGCATCAGACAAGCTTCAAGCCCCTCTTTTTTGGAGCATGTATCAGAGTCATCTAGGACTCTTTTCCTTTTGTTGTCCTTTGCAGTCAATTAGTTTCCAATGCTTGTCAATTCTGCCTTTAATTTCCTATTATCTGTTCTCTATAACTTCTCATAGGCCCCCACCAATTCTTATCTAGACTACTATCATGGGCTTCAACAATGGCCCCTATCTGGTTTGTTAATACTGTAATCCATCCTCCATGGTGTTGTCATATTAATCTCTCAAGGGGACATCTCACATTATGTCATTTCAAAAGTCATCTATGCCCATTACCTACCAAAAGCAGGAGTAGAGGGTACAAGTTCTTGGCATTGTTCTGTGTGCTGGGTCCCAAATTGCTTTTCCAACCTTATCTTCCACTACTCTCTTCATCAACTTTCTTTGCTAGTCAGATGAGATTTTTTGGCTCTGATGAATATTTTCCCTTTGTGTATTTGTGCAATATTTTCCAAAAGCACTGTCTACCTTCTCCACCCTGCTGCACCAGGAAGCTGACCTGTGGAGGCTTTCTTGCTCTCTGGATTCTAGCTGGGTTTGGTCATTGGAAACACAAATAACAGATCAGAAAATTGAAAGAAAGTTAATATAGGGTTATATATGTTCTGCTACTAAAAGCCACAGGTGCTGTCAGGATGTCTTTCCTGTAAGCTCTCTCTGTATTCTCTCTATTCATGTTCTAGTAACTAATCCCTCTCCTTGCCCTTCAGGCAACACCTGGAATTCTAGACCATCCCTTGTCAGGGTTCCTAAAGCCTGACCACCCTTTTTGTACACAAATCCTTTATTAAACTCTCTTTAACTACATAGTTTGAGTAATTTGTACTTATCTAGTCCCTGCTGGGACTCTGGTTGATATGGTAACAGGTACCAGCAGTGGCTCCAAGAAACCAACCCTCAACTGTGATTCAGGGGATGGATTTGAGGAGCACAGGCGAATCTTGCAAGAGGGAAACAGAAACTGATTATCTGACTTTCAGTGGCATTAGGAGAACTCAAACTAATACCTGTGGTGGCACAAAACAGGCTGCAGTCAAGGAGCTGTGGGGCTGTAATGACAATAGTGATTCTAAAGCTATGGGATTGGATGGCACTGCCTCTGACAGCCATAGAGTCTACAGGGAGAAGGACATATTGAAGTCCTTCCACTTCCAGCTTAGTACCTGGGTGAAAAATCATAAAGGTTTCATGACACCTTTGAACACACTTCTCATCCCTGTAGTTGCTGGGCAGATATGGCTGAGCAAAGTCACAGTAGCAATTAAACATTAAATTTGCCAGGTGTCTTCTGTCAAGGTAAAGACATTGGTGGAAAAGGAGTGGAATCCCATGGCATGAGATGGGGACATTTGGCCGATAAATCAGAAGAGCCTGGGAACTCTGAATCTATAAATCCCTCTGAACCTCTCATTTCCACCCTTATCTGACAGGACCTGCCTTCCCTTGCATAAAATATTTTAGTGACTTAAATGAGGCAATTACTTCACAAGGAATACTGATCTTCCTGAGGAATCTTTCTCTCCAAACTCCACCACCCACATTGCCTCCAGGACCACAGCAGGAGTTAGATCCCAGACAGAGAAGTATGAGGCCTGACCCTGGAAGGCTTAGCTCATACACAGGAGGAATCGAGGACATCACCTGTTTGTATTGCAGAGTATATAAAGAACGCATGAGACTGGCATGGTGGCTCACACCTGTAATCCCAGCACTTTAGGAGGCCGAGGCCAAGGTGGGAGGATCACTTGAGCCCAGGAGTTTAAACCAGCCTGGGCAACACAGGGATACCCTGTCTCTACAAAAAATTAGAAAATTAGCCTGAGGTACTGGCACATGCCTATGGTCCAGGCTACTTGAGGGACTGAAGACGGAGAATCACCTGAGCCCAGGAGGTCGAGACTGCAGTGAGCCACGTTCACACCACTGCACTCCAGTCTGAACAACAGAGCAACACCTTGTATCAAAAAGAAAAGAAAAGAACTTATGAGAGCATATTCTAGGTCAGAGTTGCCATTGATAATTTCATCCATCTATAGAAAGTCACAGTGCCTGTGAGGCAGCCTTCTTGCTACAGCTCCTCTCTGAGTTTCAGTAAGGGCGCCCTTCCCATGCCCCTCGGGCTCAGGGGTGCTGACTCCACACTGCTACTCGCCCCAAGGTACTGGCTGGCTACTCCTTGTTGACCTCTCTTAACCCTGGCTATCCCTTGCTGGCTTCCCTTAACCCTGACCACAACCCTACAACTTTGAGCTTTCCTTAATTATCCTGGCTGTGAGTGTTAATTCCTGCCAGGACCCTGACTGATATACCTTCCGGTTTCATGGTTTCTTGCCATGGTGTTTCTCTTTGTGCTATTTTGTATAACTGGAAGAAACCTGTTTTTTCCTTTTACATTCACACTCAACACAGAATATTTCACCTCTGGTCACCAAAACATGTGCGGGTTTTTCCCACACTGATGAATTCTGTGGACACTAATAGTTGTCCTCTGATTCAATTTTGATTCTGACACTATGCAACTGGAGTTAGAGTCAGATCCCACAGATTGAAGACTCAGTTGCCCAAGACAGCCTCCCACTTTAGATGCCAATCACAAGTAGTAGGTTGTTCTCTATTCTTTTTTTTTAGAGATAGGGTCTTGCTGTGTTGTCCAGGCTAGTGTCAAACTCCAGGGCTCAAGTGATCCTCTCACCTCAGCCTCCCAAATAGCTGGGACTACAGACACATGACCATGTCCAGCTTGTCACCTACACTTGTGACCAACCAGCTATTGAATCAGGGTTCCCACGACCCCCTCCTTGGGTTTTGATTAATTTGCTGGGATAATTAAGTGAACTCAGGGAAACATGTTTACTGGCGTATTATAAAGATATTATAAAGGATATAGATGAACAGCCAGATAAAAGAACATAGGGCAGTGTGTGGAGAAAGGGGCACAAAGCTTCCACACCCTCTCCAGGGGGCACCACCCTCCAGAAACCTCCACATGTCAACTACACAGTTCTTGAATCCTGTCCTTTTGGGTTTTTATAGAGACGTCATTGAATTAGCCATTATCAATTATATCATTTGTCATTGGCTGTTAAGTCCATCTCCAGTTCCCCTCCTGTTTTTGGAGGTCTGGGGCACAGGTAGGACTAAAATTTCCAACCCTCTAATCAACTTCCCTGGCAACCGCCACCCTGCAGCTATCCAGGAGCCCACCACAAGTCTCATTAGAATGAAAGATTAGATCTCATTAGAACAAAGGATGCTTCCTATCACTCAGGAAATTCTAAGGGATTTAGAAGCTCTGTGTCAGATGTTCCTATTACTCAGGAAATCACAAAGTCTTAGGAGCTCTGTGTAAGAAACCAGGGTCAAAGACCAAATATTAGAACAAAAGACACTTCTAGTCCCTCTATCTGCAAGGGTTTTCAGGAGCTCTATGTCAGGAACTGGGAGCAGAGACATATATGTATTTCTTATTATTTCACACACTCCCTCTGCTCAGAATCTTTCCCTGCTTGTCCTTCATTAAAACCTCAAAAGTCAGCTTTTAAATGAAGCTTCTGTAGCCCTGAAGGTGGTAGTGATTTATCCCTCCCCAAAGTCATATTGCCCTTCCTATATACACCTTATATATTCTTAGCAATTTCTTCTTTGCCTAATGGTATTTCTAAACATGGTGTATTTCCTTTCTCCATCTACAAGCATCCTGAGGGCAGTATTCCTGTTTAATTCTTATTTTATTCTTAATGTTTAATAAATAGTAATAACAACTTTGTTTTTTCTTGTTTCAGGTTCTGTGCTCCTTGCATGTATTAACTTATTCAATCCTCCAACAAACTTTAGAAGTTACTACTATTATAAAATCTATTTTACAGAGGAGAAATTAAGGCCTAAGTGACTTGCTCAAGGTCACATAGCTAATAAATGGCAGAACAGGCTTCAAGCCCAGCATTTTGGCTGTAAAGCACATGCACTTAACTGCAGTAATATACAGCCTTTGTTATATAAGTGGAAACAAAAGGAAGGATATTCTGACACATGCTGCAACATGGATGTACCTTGAGGACATTATGTTGCAGAAATAAGCCAGTCACCAAAGGACAAATACTGTATGATTCCATTTAGATGAGGTCAAATTCACGGAGGCAGAAAGTAGGACGGCGGCTGTCATGGGAGGGGGGTATGAGGAATTAGTGTTTAATGGGGCACAGGGTTTCAGTTTGGGAAAATGGAAAAGTTCCAGAGATCAGTGGTGATGATGATTACAGAACACTGTGAATGTACTTAATGCCACCAAACTGTACACTTAAAAATGGTAAATGTTATATGTAGTTCACCATAATAAAGAAAACTAAATATAAATGAGTAGAAAGAAAGAACAAAAAAAGCAACAGACAAATTAAATAACTAATGATGACAGTAGATTTTCGAGTCAATAGTTACAAAAAAAACCTGACAAGGTGAGGCAAGAGCATCTCTTGCCTCCAGTTTCATTGTTTCATGGGATAATCCAGGCAATGCCACTGCTGTGGCCGTGGCTTAGGTTGCGATGTGGAGGCACTGCTCTTCCTCATTTGAGGCCACCACATAGCCTGAAAGAGAACCCCAATCACCTACTCCCGGCCAGTGATGTAAACGGTCAATTGTCCCAAACTGTAAAAGAGTGAATCCAAGTATATCCGATTTTTCTCAAAGAATGGTGTTATTACTAGGACCATGGAGAATGAGGGTAGAATTTTATGACTTTTAATCAGTGGACTCCCTTGAGTAAAAGAAAGGCCCCTAAATCCAAATATGGAAGAGTCAGGATGCCTCTTGCTCTCCATTCTCTCCTATCATCTACCAGCTCTCCCTGGAGACCGTCCTGTTCACTGTTAAATACTCCCTACCTGCCAGTGATTCTCAAATCCACATCTTCCAGCCTGACCCCTCCCTCCAAGTCCACATGTATATTTCAACTTCCTACCTAATATCTCCACACGATGTCTAAGAACCACGTTAAACACGATCTGCCCAAACAGAACTCTATTCAGTCCCTGTCATCCCTCCTCTTACAGAAATCTGCTACTCATCCCAGTCCTCCCCATCAAAATAAATGGCACTGCCTTCCATTGAATTCTTCAAGCCTTAAGATTGCAAAGTACCTTTAATTCTTTTATTCACTGAATCCACCCATCCATATTGTGACATGCAAGTTCTGGCTACCCTAGTTCTAAATCTTATCTCAAACTCTACTGCCTCCACCTTATCCGATCCGCACTCATGGCTCCCCTGAACTACTGTGGTAACTCCGAACTGGTCTTCTTGGTTCCACTCTTGCCTCCTGTAGTCCATTCTCTGCACTTAGAAGCCATAGATAAAATTTTAATTTTAAATAATATGATGGCTCTCTCTTGGCTAAAATCCTTCAATGATCTCCCTTTGAATTTATGTATAATCCAAATTCCAAATGCTGCCTTACAAAACTCTGTGTTATTTAGACCTCACCTGCCTCTTACATTTCACCTCTTACTATTAATATTTGTCCCTTTGCCATTACACTGCAGCCTTGCTGGCCTTTTGACTTTCTTCAAGCATGGCAAGCTCATTCTCGCTCTAGGGCCTTTACATTCTTTCCTCTGCCCATACCATCGTGCCCCCTCGTTATTCCATTCTGCCATCTTTATATTATCCAGACTTTAGCTCAACTATCTTTCTTCAAAGAGACCTTCTTGGCCACCAAATCTAAAGTAGTCATCTACTTACTTATTAATTTTAATTAATTTCATTGTCTTCATAATACTTGTCATTACTCCTTTTCCCCTTTTCTCCTTCTTCTCCTTCCTTCTTTCCTTCCTTCCTTCTCTCTCTCTCCCTCTCTTACTCTGTCTTCCTCAGATAGAATAGAAGCTCCATTTGAATGGGAACCATCTGTATCTTAACCATATTCTCCACAATATCAAATAGTGTTTAATACCTAACAAGTACTCAATGTATGTGTGTTGATTGTAGAAGGTATTTTCACTTCTGATAAATCACTTGTTCAAATTTAGTATATAATCATACATTTAAATTTATATTTAAGCTCCATTGGGTTTTGAGACTGGGAACCAAACAAGTTACAATCTAGTGTAAGAAATTATTCATAATAGCCAAATATGGAAAAAAAACTAAATATCTTTCAACTGGTAAATGGATAAAATGTGGTATGTCTGTAGTATGGAATATTATTCAGTGATAAAAAAAAGAATGAATACTGATACATGCTACAACACAGATGAACCTCAAAAACATAATGCTAAATGAAAGGAACTAGACATAAAGGACGACATACTGTATGATTCCATTTATATTAATTGTCCAGAATAGATGTATCTATAGAGACAGAAAGTAGATCAGTGATTGCCTGGGGCTAGAGCGAAAATAGGAATTGACTATAAATGGGCATGGGGAATCTTACCAGGGCGATGAAACTGTTCTAAAACTGGATTGTGTTCATAGTTGCACAAATGGGTAAATGTACAAAAAATAATTGAATTATTCACTTAAATTAGACAACTTTCATGATACATAAATTATTACTCAATAAAATTTTTAAAAATTAAAAGCATTGCTTGCCACCCTCCCAAAATAATTTTTTTTACAAAAAGTAGAAATCCTTGAAAACAACTCTCAAGTAACACTTGTTTTACGATACGGTCTCTTTTCTATGTTTAAGTAACTAAGTAAGTAAATATAATTTTTCTTCAGTCAGGAATCTACAGTTTTTCCATTTCCAGTAACATCATGCTTAGTTCATCAACTTTTCAGCTTTTCCCTTTCGCGGACACTTGGCACCTCTATTGCTGTAACATAAACACAGAGTAAATGAGTCGTAGCTGCAATTTTTAAGGCCCACAGGAAGAGCAAGATTCCCTGAAATAGATTTTGAAGCAATAACATATAAAAATATCTCTTATTCTAATAACTGGCATTTTCTAATCTTATCTTTACCAAATTAGTAAAGAGCTACATCTTATGACATTCTTACCTTAAACAACAAAGATAAATTTTTTAGTAGGTGCAGCTACCATTAACATGTGACATCACAAGTCCTGTCCATGATCAAACTCCAAATAACAGGATCTTAAGTGCAGCCTCCCCAACGTGAGCAGATGAAGTGAGGATGCAGGAAGTATGTGGGGTCAGGTGATCCTGGAAGCATAGCAGACATCTTTATAGCCTTTGAACAAGCCAGTGGAGTGCAAAGGGCATGTAAGATACAAGAAACAAAAAAGACTGGAGGCTAGGAATTGCTTCAAAATGCCAAGAAACAAGAGTTATCAATCAGAGAGACAATCCAAGGTTCTCACTGAGTATGACGCTCTTGGTATATTGCCTTCTTGTCCAAGTCATGAGAATAAATATTTCCTTGCCAAAATATTACCCCTGGGCCCAATGTTCATTTATACAATGAATATACACTGTGAGCTTAACATATATGTTATAGAAAGCTCAATGGTGAACGATAGGAGAAACAGTATGGCACGTTTGTTGAGTACAATTGAGAGTCAGGCTCCTCAAGATCAAGTTTAGGCTGTTCCATTTAATAACTATGCAGCCTGAGGCAATTTTCTTAACCTTTGTAAGCCTATGTTCTCCTTGGCAAAGTAGGGATGGAATATGACCTCTCTCAGAGGAACATTTGGAGAATAAGATAATATGTGTGACATTCTTAGCACAGAGAGTAAATAAGCACTCTGTAAAAGTTACTTTTTATTTCCTAAAAGAATTCTTGAAGACTGGTATTGTCTTTTTCCTTAAAAGTTGAAAAAAATTACCAGCGAAACAATCTGGGTCTGGGGTTCTGTTTGTGGCATAATAAATTTAATTTCTGTAATAGATAAAGAACTATTATGATTTTCTATTTCATCTTGCATTAGTATTGGTAACTGCATTTTCCAAAATATTTACTTGTTCACCTAAGTTGTTAAGTGACCTTAAGTTTTTCATAATGTTCCCTTATTTTGAATGTTTGTATGTGTATATTTATATATACTTTGTATATATTTATATGTATATTTATATATTTTATATAGTTGTATATTTACATATACATATTTATTTATATATTTATATATATTTACTCATATACATATATATATATATATACACACATACACACGGTTGATCCTTGAGAAACTCATATTTGAACTGTGTGGTCCTCTTACACCCTTTTACACTATAGAATGGATTTTCTTCTGCCTGTGTTACTCCTGAAACAACAAAACCAACCCCTCTTCTTCCTTTTCCTCTTCAGCCTACTCAACGTAAAGACGATGAGGATGAAGACCTTTATGATAATCCACTTCCACTTGATAAGTAGTAAATATTGGATAAAGGATTCCTTATTTAATAAATGGTGTTGGGGAAACTGGCTAGCCATATGCATAAAACAGAAACTGGACTCCTTCCTTACACTGTACACAAAAATTAACTCAAGATGGATTAAAGACTTAAATGTAAAACCCAAAACCATAAAAACTTTAGAAGAAAACCTAGGCAATACCACTCAGGACAGAGGCATGAGCAAAGACTTCATGACTAAAACACCAAAAACCATTGCAACAAAAGCCAAAATTGACAAATGGGATCTAATCAAACTAAACAGTTTCTGCACAGCAAAAGAAACTATTATCAGAGTGAACAGGCAACCTACAGAATAGGAGAACATTTTTGCAAGCTACCCATCTGACAAAGATCTAATATCCAGAATATACAAGGATTCGATCACTTTTTGATCCAATCCCGTCAAAAAGTGGATAAAGGATATGAACTTCTCAAAAGAAGACATTTATGTGGCCAAGAAACACAATAAAAAGCTCATCACCACTGGTCATTAGAGAAATGCAAATCAAAACCACAATGAGATACCATCTCACGCCAGTTAGAATGTTGATTATTAAAAAAACAGAAAACAACAGATGCTGGTAAGACTGTGGAGAAATAGGAATGCTTTTACACTGTTGGTGGGAGTGTAAATTATTTCAACCATTGTGGAAGACAGTGTGGCGATTCGTCAAGGATCTAGAACCAGAAATACCATCTGACCCAGCAATTCTATTACTAGGTATATAACCAAAGGATTATAAATTATTCTACTATAAAGACATATGCACACATATGTTTGCTGCAGCACTATTTACAATAGCAAAGACTTGGAATCAACCCAAATGTTCATCAATGATAGGCTGGATAAAGAAAATTGGCACATATACCCCGTGGAATACTATGCAGCCACTAAAAAAATGATTTCATGTCCTTTGCAGGGACATGGATGAAGCTGGAAACCATCATTCTCAGCAAAGTAACACAGGAATAGAAAACCAAACACTGCATGTTCTCACTCATAAGTGGGAGTTGAACAATGAGAACACAGGGACACAGGGAGGGAAACATCACACACTGGGGCCTGTTAGGGGGTGGGGGGCAAGGGGAGGGAGAGCATTAGGACAAATACCTAATGTATGCGGGGCTTAAAACCTAGATGACAGGTTGACAGGTTCAGCAAACCACCATGGCACATGTATAACAAACCTGCATGTTCTGAACATGTATCCCAGAACTTAAAGTAAAATAAAAATATAAAAATTAAAAAATAAAACAAAATAAATAAATAGAAAATATATTGTGTCTTCCATATCATTTTCTTAATAACATTTTCTCTAGCTTACTTTATTGTAAGAATACAGTGTGTAATACATATAACATACAAAATGTGTGTTAATCAACTGTTTCTTTTTGTTTTTGTTTTTCAAGAGCACTCTGTTGCCCCGGCTGGAGTGCAGGGGTGGGATCATAGCTCACTGTAACCTGAACTCTTGGGCTCAAGCAATCCTCGCGCCCCAGGCTCTCCAGCAGCTAGTACTAAAGCAGGCCACCACATCCAGCTCTTTTTCTAGACAGAGTCTCACTACATTGCCCAGGCTAATTTACTGTTTATGTTATGGGTAAGGCTTCTGGTCAAAAGTAGGCTATTAGTAGCTATGTTTTGGGGGAGTAAAAACTTCCTTTTGGATTTTCAACTGTGCAGTGGGATTGGCAATCCTACTCCTCATGTTGTTTAAGGGTCAACTCTATATAAAAAACTTATAGTGATATCCACTCTTATTTCTGATGTTGGTTTTTCTTCTTCGTAAGTCTAGCTAGAAGTTTATTCATTTTCTTAATTTTCTTCATAGAATGAACTTTGGGCTTTATTAATTTTCTGTTTGTCAGTTTTCTTTTTCACTGATTTCTGCTGTTGTCTATTATTTCCTTCCTTCCACTTATTTTGGGTTTACTTTGCTCTTCCTTTTTTAACTTCTTAAGGTGCAACATTAGGTCATTAATATTATACCCTCCTTTTTCTACAGATGCATTTTAATGTCATAAATTACCTTCTAGGTACTGCTTTAGCTGCAAACAAATTTTAATATATTGTATTTTACTATCATCAAGTTATATTTTCCAATGTCCTCTGTGACTTCTTCTCTGACAATAGCTTATTTAAAAATGTTTTTTATTTCCAAATATTTAAGTTTTCTATATATCTTATTATTTATTTATAATCTAATTCCCTTGTGATCAGAGACCATGCTCCGTAAGATTTCAATACTTTTAAGCTGCTGAGGCTTGATTTATGACCCAACATATGGTCCATCTTGGGGAACACACCATGTGCACTTAAAAAAAGCTATGCATAGTTGTTTGGTATAGTAGTGTATGAATATTAATTTGATCACAGTGATTTATTGTGCTGTTGAGGTAATTCTATATCTTTAGTAGTTTTTTTTGGTCAAGTAATTCTAGCAATAACTGAGAGAAGGATGTTAAAATTGTGATATAAAATTGTGAACTTTTCTATATCTCCTTTTAATTCTAACAATATTATATTCATATATATAAAAGCTCTATTATTAAGTGTATAACCCTTTAATATTGTTATGTATTGTGTTATGTATGAATCCACCCTCTTGTCATTATGAAATGTGCTATTTCATCTCTGGTAATACTCTATCTTAAGATCTTTTTTCATTTGATATTAATATAGCCACTGTAACTTCCTTATGCCTACTCTTTGTATGTTATATCTTTTTTATTCATTTTTCTTCAAATCATCTCTATCCTGACATTTAAAGTGTATTTCTGGTAGACTGTATATAGTTGTATCCCACTTTTAAATTTATTTTTATAATTTCCACCTTTTAATTGGAGTGTTTAAAGTCCACTTATACTTAATGTAAGTTTTAATAACTTTGATTTAAATCTATTTCTTTATTATTATTATTCCTGTTCATACCTCTGTTTCTTGTTTCTCATTTTTTCCTTTCCAGACTTTTAAAAAATTATTTTCACTTTAGAATTCAATTTTTACTTGCCCATTAGCTCTTTTGGTTATATCTCTTCATTTTATAGTAGTTGGTAGGGATTATGATATATATCTTTAATTTTTAATAGCATAGTTAGATTTAATATCAGACCATGTTATATAATATGTAAGAACCCAGCAATTATATGAATCTATTTACAACTCTCTGGTCTTTTGGGCTTTGATTGCCATATGCGTCACATACACATACATTATAAACTCCACAATACAATATTATAATTTTTACTTAGTGATATGTATTTTTCAAATTTAGATTAAAATCAAACTTATATATTTCCTCCTATACTTACCATTTCTTGCCCTTTGTATCTTCTTGAAAATCCAAATTTATTTCTGAGATAGTTTTCTTTCAGCCTGAACAACTTCATTTAATATTTCTTGTCATGTATATCTGCTCATGATAAAGTCTCTTAGTTTTTGTTTATCTATAAACAATCTTTATTTTGTCTTCATTTTAGAAGGATACTGTTAGAATAAATGCTGGTTGGCAGATTTTGCCTTCAGCACTTTAAGGAAAACTTGTAGTCATCTTATATAATATTTCTCCAAGTATTGTGTCATTTTTCTCTCATTGCTTTGAAAATTCTCTTAACCCTTGGTTTTTAACAGTTTGAATTAATGTGCTAGGTGTGATTTTTTTTTTTTTTTTTTGGTCTTTGTCCTCCTTAGAGTTTTCAGAGCTTCTTAAATCTGTGAATTTGTGTTTTTACCAAACTTGAAAATGTTTTAGTCTTAGTTTATTCAAATAGTATTTATGCTGTGTTCACTTTCTCCTCTCCTTCTGAGATTCCAATTACACGTATGTTAGAATTTTGCTATTGCTCCACAGGTCTCTGGGACTTTCTTTCTTTTTAAAACTATTTTTTCTCTATGTTTTTCAACTGGATAATTTTTATTGCTCTATCTTTAAATATACTAGCACTTTCTTCTTTCTCTTGTCATAGCCAATATGCTGTTAAGCTTATCTGTAGAATTTTTTATTGTAAAATTTTACTTTACTGTGTTTTTTATTCTAAAATTTTCATTTTATTCTTCTTTATAATTTATCTTTCTTTGCTGAAATTAGTTTCACTCATTCATTTGCTATGAGTTTATTTTCTTTTACATTGCTGAACATAGTCGTAATAGCAGCTTTAACTCTTTATCTACTAAATCCAACATCTGGTCCAGTCCCCACTGATTGTCCTTTCTATTGAATACAGGTTGTCACATTTTCCTTTTTGTCCTATGTCTGTAAGTTTGAATTGTATCCCAAACACTTTGTGTAATGTATTGTTAAAACTGTAGATCAGTTATGTTTCCACAAAGAGTTTTAAATTTTTTGTTTTAGTAACCAATTAACTGGACTCAGACTCAAAGCTCAATCAACTTTTTGGTGGTAGGCAACTGAAAACTCTGTTCTTTTCTTTATGCCATAGCTGGGGTGCTTAAAGTATGCTCTTTGAATGCACATTTCAGAGGTGGCTCAGCTATTTGGGCAAAGTGTGTTTATAGACAGAATGTGAGGCTCCCCCTCTCTGGCTCTCTCCTTTCAAGAATCCCCCTCCTCTTCAATTCTGGCTGCTGCAAATGCTCTGAATTCTGTTCTCTGGTTCTTCAAGATAGGATGATTGAGGTTTTCTATCCAAGTTTATCCCACCTTATCTGGAATATACTAGGATCTGAGCTCAGGGAAAAAATTAAAACAAAACATAAAATTAGAAATGTGATAACGGGTTGAGTAACATTGCAGAAATATAATTGACAAACCTATAAATTAATTAGTAATGTGGGAGAAGTCAAAGATATACACCCAGTGTTGCTTTTATTTAAAAAGACTTTCTCTAGAATAGTGTTAGGTTCATGAAAAGTGTTCAATGAATATTACCTAATATTACTATTTTTAATTAATAGTTTAAAAGACGTCTTGTAAACATAAGATTCTTTTTTATTTTTTTTTTTTTATTATTATACTTTAGGTTTTAGGGTACATGTGCACAATGTGCAGGTTTGTTACATATGTATCCATGTGGCATGTTGTTTTGCTGCACCCATTAACTCGTCATTTAGCATTAGGTATATCTCCTAATGCTGTCCCTCCCCCTCCCCCCACCCCACAACTTCAGCAAGTTTTAGACTCAACTTACCAACCTGAATCAACTTGCTCTGTAGATTTTCTATGAATGTTCAATAAACTTAATTTTCACATCTAAAAAAAAAAAGACTTTCTCCTCCTTCCACACACATAAAAGCCAATTCATCCCTCCAGGCATAGCTCAAGCTTCCTTGCCCACTCCACTGTTTCTCATTTCTACAAAACATCAGGATGGCACTGCCTTAGATTGCTTCTGCACAGCATATATCTTGCATTATATAAGTTGATTTCAGTCTCTCTGAAATTAGGCAACATGCTTTATACATTTTTGTACAGTTACAACGTCTATCACAGAGGAAGTACTCCGTAAACACTTCTTGATGAATTTATTATTTCACTAATCTTACCTCATAGTGTCTCTGATAATACAGCAAGAACTCTGAGGCATCGCTAAGCCTCACCATTATTTCTATATACTTGCTGAACCTCCTTTCAGAAGAAATTGCTACTCCTAATATCAAAGTTTGTTGATCGATTTATAGTATCAGGTTTTGTCAAAGTTGCCCATTTTAAAGGGACAGAAGAAATACAGCACTGAGAATTGGGAACTATTCTATTTGAGTAGCTAAAGATCTGTAGAAATGTACTGGACTGGTAAATACGTCTCTTTAGAATGGCTCTAGCAATACTATGCTTGTCTCAGATGGGAAGAAGTGAAACCAAAGAAAAGCATTGTCTGTAGCTATAGGGCACTCCCCTTGGCCCTTACCTGTTGATATTGGTGCAAAGAAAATCATATGCAACTCTTAAAAATGTTGATGCACTAGATTGCAGATAATGAATGTTAATCTGCAGCTGTTCACACCCAAAGGCTTCTTAGTATAAATAGCGAAATGCAAAATTATAATAAATGGAGACTGTGCACCTCTGGAAAATTCCCAGAAGGCAGCAAATTGAAACAGCACAAACCCCAAAGCAGTAGTAACAGAAGATAAAAAAAAGCCAAGATGCCTTGGATCCCAGTGCCCTGAAGAGCTCCCAGTGAGGCCAATGGAGAAGGCAGCTGGAATTCTTTATGGAAAAGTCCATAACTAGGTTACAATTTGGTGGAGCCTGTTCTAAGGTTACATACACACACATACACTTTGTCCCCTCTTGCAAGGAATAGAAAGGAGCTAGTCTTAAGACACAAAAGTCTACAGCTCTTAGCAACTTCATCTCTTCATAATACCATGGATGGCCCAATTGAAGGCAAAGAATTGTTTAGAAAGCCTGTGAACTAAGGACAGATTAGGGGAAGAGCAGAGGCAATGGTGGGATAAGAACAGGAGCACTGCAGGTGAATTGCCCTCCAGAGCACTGCCCTACACAGCTCCCCTAGCTACACAGGTGGCAAAGCAGTTGAGTGTCCCCTCCAGCCTCTCCTGGATTTTGACTAGTGAGCCCTGTATCCACTGTTTAGGAAATAACACCTAAAGGGAGAACCAGGGAGAACATTCGGGATCCTTCTTACTCTAACCTTACAGAATCCTCCAGGACCCTAGGGTGATTCTTTGTTCTACACAAAGAATCAATTTACTTCCTGGCCTCACTCTCCACTACTTGACAATGAGCTCCATAAGGATATGGGATCCACCTAAGTCATCCTTGTTACCATCGTGTCTAGCAGAACAGAACTTGGCACAGAGCAGGCACACAATACGTGCCTCTTACTAGCTTCGTGTCTTGGTTTCCTTACCTATCTTTAAGCATGAATAATTAAAATACTTAACTCACAGGATCTCACTGTTATGATGCACTAAATGAATTTAAACATTTAAAGCATGAAATCAATGCTAGGCCATAGTCAATGTCCAATAAGTGATATTCATTATTATAATAGTTGATATTACTAGTATTATTATTTTAAGATGGAGTCTCACTCTGCTGGCCAGGATGGAGTGCAGTGGTGTGATCTCGGCTCACTGCAACCTCTGCCTCCTAGGTTCAAGCTATTCTCCTTCCTCAGCCTCCCGAGTAGTTGAGATTAAAGGCAAGCACCACCATACCCGGCTAATTTTTATATTTTTAGTAGAGATGGGGTTTCACTATGTTGGCCAGGCTGGTCTCAAACTCCTGACCTTAAGTGATCAGTCCGCCTCAGCCAATATTACTAATATATTACATCAAGTCACTGCAACTTGTCCTTTATGAAAAAAAATGTTATTTTCAAGACACCTAAATCCCTAAATCCCTCTTTTTAAACATATCCCCCTTATTGAAATCAAAATTTTATGTAAAGATTAAATATCCTTCATTAAGAAATTTTCTCCTTTAATTATTGATCTTTCTGAATACAAAACCTTTGAGTGGAGAAATACCTTAAGTCTCTAAAACTTTAAGGGGGGCTTCTAAATTAATTATTTATTTTTTGTTTTATTTTGGGTTCAGGGAGTGGGTCTGCTTGTTTGTTAATGGGTATGGAACTCGGATGGGGATTGGGCTTCTAGCATACCTATTACCCAAATACTGAATAATGTAACTTTTCAACCCTCACCTCTCTCCCACCCTCCCCACTTTTGGAGTCCTCAGTGTCTATTGTTTCCATCTTTATGTCCATGTGGATCCATTGTTCAGCTCCTACTTGTAAGTGAAAACATGCGGTATTTGGTTTTCTGTTTTTTAGTTAATTCTCTCAGAATACTGGCCTCCAGCTTTGTCCATGTTGCTGCTAAGGACATGATTTCATTCTTTTTGAGTTTTTAATATGGCTTTTCCCTAGACAGAATTGAAGCACTGAGAACTTTGGGGGTGGGGTATGAGATTACTAATATAGAAACTATTAGAGAAAGGTAATGGCAAGAGGGATGGAGACAAACTTTTTGCGGGCTCCATTTTTTTATTTATAAAAAAGTGGCTTCATAAGCAGTTTCTAATGTGCTTTCATTTCTAACAAGCCATAAGCTCATTTAATAAGAATTTGCTTGAGTTTAAAACTTCATCTAAACTCAGACTTACCAGTTTTTAGGATAAAATCCAACTAGAAAAGCCAATTCTCCTGGTTTTACTTTGAAACTCAGCCTTCTGATTATCTCAGCTTCCATTTCCTTATCTGTCAAATGGGTTGAGCAGAAAAACTGAAGACCGTCTAGTGCAGTGTGGCTCACAGTGAAGAAGAGAACTGTTTCCAGTTTCTGAATCAAAGTCAGAAATTCTAGTTGTAACAACTACTACTACGGTCAGCAACTGTGCAGCCTACATGCCTCTGCCCAACTGTTCTCTGAGTTCTGTATCTTAGTGTTATATGTAGGCAAGTTCTTCAATGCAAAATTACCTTGTTCCTGAATCAGTTATGTGTATGTCCGTGTCTGAATGTGTGCACGCACATGTGTATGTGCATAGGCAGGCACAGCAGTTGCAGAACAATGCTACCCTATTCTTCCAAACATTATGTTTATGTTTATGAAGATATAATGTATAATGTCCATTTTACAGGTAGAGAAAATTATCTAGAGTCCTACCCAAAGATTTTCCCATGGGCCAAACCTGAGCACTCTGCCTGCTAGCTACACACTTGTGAATGGGTTCTTATACTTTTTGAGTGGGCGTCCCCCAGAAAGCATGCAGTTACATCTTGAGAAAGAAGTCACATATTTTCAAGGAGCAGCGAGTGATTGTAGGACCAACATAAAATTATGCAAATTCTACTTTCCCATCAATCCCACCTCCAGAGAAAACCCACCCCAAACTGTAAAATATTGCATATTCCTCAAAGAGCAATTCAACAATTAGGGCCAGAAATTCTTCAAATAGGAAAGATTACCAAAAAAAAGGCTGGTGTGACATCTAAAGATGCAAATGAGACCTCGTATATAACATGGCACCTGGCTTTGCTGAAGGGGCCCAGATTCTCACTCAGTGCCCCCCCGCCTGGAAGCCCCAACACAGTTCCAGGCTGTGCCCACATTCTGTTTTCTGCCTGCCGGGAAGATGAAGATTCCCTGTGGGTATTTTCAATCATTCAGTCTCCTCACCTCCAGACTTCAGTAAAACAAGAGGGGGTAGGGATAAGGTTAGAATACCAAGCCTTTCCCCCTACCTCTTTTAGATTTTCAGACAGAAAAAAAAAAAAAAAGGTAAAAGTGAAATGTTTGGGCTGATATCCAAACCAAAAAAGAAAGAGCTGAGGCCCTGCAAGAAAGAGTACAGAAAAGGGTCTCTTCTATCCAGAGGTGAAGAATGAGGCATTTATGCTTACCAGTAGAATCTGGAGAAAATATTTATTTGCTGAAGAGCTGTCCAGGCCTCTGGGGTTCTTAGCTTCATGACCTCATATTGGCTGTTCTGGGCAATCTAGCAAATTCAAACACATAAGTGCTACAAATAAGAACCAACCTCCCCCTGACTGTGCCTTCCAGCCCTGAGTAAGAGATGGCAAGAAGAAAGATGGTTCATAAGTGCTGGGCCAGGGAGCCCTGGGCCCCAGTTGTGGAGGATGTGCGCAGCCCTGCCGAGGATAAAAGTCAGGGAAGCTTTAAATCTCATTGTAGGCCTAGAGGAGTGGAAGAACCTTGGCCGTGACAGCAAAGGTGGGCCCACATAAAAGGGGGTTCACTGAACCTAGTCTTAGATGATGCCGAGTTCTCAGAGGGATGTGCAGGGCTGAGCTAAAAGGCACATGTTCATCCAGAAAGGGGATGGCACCAGAAGGGAATGGAAGCTAAGCCATGGCCGCTGGAGGATCAGAGAGGAAGGGAAGACGAAGGGAAGCTTCCATTTGTGAAACAATAGCTGGCAGTGGGGCCACCATGGGAAGAGCAACCACAGGCTAAAGCTCAAAGCCAGGCTTTTGGATGACAGAGGCAACAAAATGCCCACTGAGAGGGAGTGTTTGGTGACTGGCTCTCTACCTAGCATCTTCCTCTAATCTTCCTAGGGGTCATTTTGCAAAGAATAGAAAGTGCTGGGGCTGAAGAATGACTTTCTTGGGGAAGGCTACTGCAGGGAAGTTGTTTAAGTTCCATAAAATCTGACTCTGATCAGTACATTATTTGCAGCAATATGGCAACAAACCACACATTGTTAAATGTAGAGGAATTTAATAGATTTTTAATGATAGAAAATCAGGGAATCTCTAGACACAAAGGTTTGTTAAACAGATAAATTTAGTCGAAGGATTGTAAATTAATAAATGACCCAGTGCTAAAAATGAAAGTGGCTCCAGAATTTATTCGAAATATATTTGAGTGTCTTCAGAAGTGGCACACGTTTTTCAGTCTCCCAATTCAACACAGTCCCCACCATTGACTCCTGTAATGTGTATTACCTACCCAGCATTGTAGGTATTTGTTCTTTTTTTGATTGATGAGGACCCTGCAACCCAGAGAGTTAGGGGCAGATATGTTTTCACTTTAGTTTGCTTGCTGCCATGCCAAGACACGTCGCTTCCTCTCTGGTAAATAAATACCTATATTACTTATTCTAGTCTCCCAAGGTTTTCATTTCTATACTAAGAATTGAATCATTTTTTGCTTCGAAATTCTGGCAGCACCATTCCCTCCTTTGCATTGACTTTGGGATGGCATTTTTCCCCTGTAGACTCAGGCCACAGCAAATGTTCTGGACCTGAATGAACTTTTCCATCTGGGTCCTTCTGACCTTTCCAGCATTCCTCAAATTCCACCAGATTGTGAAAAAGGTAATAGTGCCTTTTCTCTCTTCTGTTCTCACAATTCATTGCCTGGTCCTCAATTCAAGTCTATTACCTTTGAAAGGATCTTGAAGAATTGTTTTCCTTTAGTCAAATCTCAGTTGAAGCAAATACTCTTATTCAAGAGTGGGCTTGAGTCTTATTAGCTTTATCTCAGTATCACCTATTAGATATTTATCTCGGCAACTTTGGCAACTAAGTAACTGGCAATTTGTGGAGAGTTTCATTTTTTGTTACTTAGGCAGTCTCTACTTCAGTACCCTTTACTACCCAAAATTAGCGGGTACTTGGATAAAATGTTATAGAGATGGGGCTTCCTTAAAAGCTATAAGATGTGTGTCCATTACCTAAGGGCTGCACTCTTAAAGCAGCTTTCAGAGAAAGGCAGGAAATTTGCCTGAGTTTCTGATCTTACAGCAGCCCTTCTATGGGTGCCTCCATTATTTGATCAAAAAACAAATATTTGAAATCTTTGTTCCACAAATGAATAAAAAATTTAATGAATGAATAAGCACATAAATGAATACATGAATAAACAAAAGAAACAGATAATAAGGTAGGATAGACTATAACTAATAAGTTGAATTTTTCAAACTATCAATTCTATAGTCCTTAGAGTTTAGAGAAGAAATGTGCTAAGCATTGCTTAGGGTGGCTGAAGAGCTTTAGGATGGAAGTGATATAGTTTGGATGTGTATCCCCACCCAAACCTCATATTGAAATGTAATTCCCAATGTTGGAGGTGGGGCCTGGTGGGAGGTGACTGGATCATGAGGGTGGGGTTCTTATAGCAAAACTTGGCTGCATTGTGCTCCTGCCCTAGGAATCTGTGGAGCTTTGAACTTAAAAGGGATGATTTAGGGTATCTAGCAGAATAAACTTCCAAGCAGCAAAGCATTCAAGATGTAGCCTGGCTGCTTCTAACAACTATACTTATACGTGGGAGCAAATAAATGACTTTAAGCTGGAACTTATATTTAAAAGGGAAGCAGAGCATAAAAGTCTGGAAATTTTGGCAGCCTAGCCATGTAGCAGAAAAGGAAAGCTCATCTTCAGGAGAATTCAAGTGGGCTTCTGAGAAATCACTTGCTAGAGAAAGCTGCATAACTAAAATGAGGGCAAGTGTTGATAGCCAAGACAATGAGAAAAAAGCTTTGAAGGCATTTCAGAGACAGAACGGTTTCATGGACCAGGACCAGGGCCCAGCTGCCCTGAGCAGCCTTGGGACATGGCTCCCTGCCTCCCAGCCACTCTACCTCCAGCAGAGGCTTAAAACAGCCCGGGTATGTCTTGGGCCACAGCTCCAGAGATTGCAAGCAATAAGCCTTGGTGGCTTCTACATGGTGTTAAGCCTGTGGGTACACAGAGTGCAAGAGTGAATGAAGTTTGAGAGCTTTGCCTAGATTACAGAGGATATATGGAAAAGCCTGGGTATCCAGGCAGAAGCCTGCTGCAGTGGCAGAGCCCTCACAGAGAATCTCTACTAGGGCAGTGTGGAGGGGAAATGAGGGGTTGGAACACCCACATAGAGTCCCCACTGGGGCACTGCCTCATGGAACAATGAGAAGACGACCACTGTCCTCCACACTCCAGGACAGTAGATTCACCAGCAGCTTGTACTCTCAATGTGGAAAAGCCACAGGCACTAAACAGTCTGTGAGAGCAACCTCTGGTTGCCACAGGGGCAGAGCTGCTCAAGGCCTTGTCATCCCAGCCCTTGCATCCATGAGCCCTGGATGTGGGACATGGAGTCAAAAGATATTATTTTAGAGCTTTAAGATTTAATGACTGCCTTGCTGGGTTCTGGATTTGCATGGGGCCTGTAACCTCTATTTTTGGTTGACTTCTTCCTTTTGGAACAGGAACATTTACCCAATGTTTGTACTCACGTTGTATCTTGAAAGTAACTAACTTGTTTTTGATTTTACAGGCTCATAGATGAAAAGGATTTTCCTTGTCTTAGATGAGACTTCGAACTTTGGACTTTTGAGTTAATGCTAGAATAATTAAGACTGAGGGGTTATTGGGAAGGCATGATTGTATTTTGAAATGTGAGCAAGATATGAGATTTGAGAGGGACCAGGGGTGGCATCATGTAGTTTAGACGTATGTTGGTGGTGGGGTCTGGTGGGAGGTGATTAAATCATGGGGGCAGATTTCTCATAAATGGTTTAGCATCGTCTCTCTTGGTACTGTCCTTGTGATAGTGAGTGAGTCCTTCTGAGATCTGGCCCTTTAAAAGTATTTAGCACCTCTCCTTCTCTTCACCATATGACTTGAAATCTCCCTTCCAAACCTTGACCTTCCACCATGACTGGAAGCTTCCAGAGGATTCCCCAGATGCTGATGCTATGCTACTCATACAGCCTGTGGAACCATGAGCCAACTAAATCCCTTTTCTTATAAATTACTCAGTCTCAGGTATGTTTTACAGTGATGCAAGGATGGTCTAATACAGTAAGAAAACTTAGAATTCAATTAATCATATTCCTTGTTTCCCCATAATGTCATGTGTCTTATTCAAGCACTCTAAATCTAAGTCACTCAGTTAAGGGAAGATATGGGGAAAGAACCTAGGTCTCTGACTCCCAGGCCAAGGGGCTCTCTAGCTCCCTGGGTGTCTTTCCAGCTGGAAAGATAACAGGGAATTTCTGAGTCTAGCGATGCAAGCATTCCCATTGCCACCTTACAGCACTTTTTAAAAAGTTTTTTTTTTTTTTTTTTTTGTTTCTTATTGTGGATGTCAATCTGTGAAGGATAATGAATCTCTTAAACAAAAATTTCGCCTGCCATTCTCTTCTCAGGGAACAGCCAATAAACACACATTTCTCTAAAACACATATAAATGGCATAAAAATGATTATCTATCAAGTCAGCTTGGCACCAAAAAGAAAGGTTTGCATTACGCCTCATGGTCAATAGCCTGGGGTCATTACAAATATCTGAAGACTTGACCTAAAAACTATCTTCTTCCTCAAAGAAAAAAAAGGCTTTAAACTTGAGGACATATGGCAAGGTAGCAGCAGATAAACTGCAGAGAAAACTGATGTGACTGGAGTCACACATGTTTCGGAGACTGAGAGATAGAGTTAAACAGGGAAAGGTGATGAGTCATTTGACAGGTCAGGAAGGAAAGTTACAATTATCATGGTCATCTGTTCTACTGCTTGCTGTGGACACATTTTCTCCCCTTCCCCACAACTCCAGAGAGGCCACTGTGCACATAGAGGCCTTCGATCTGGCCTAGGTGGACCCCACCGATCCTTCACAAGGGCTGACAGTTTGACAGACAGATGGCTTGCACATCAACAGCCCAGACACCCAGCTCTGCGGCCTCACTGGTCATCATCAGCACTTTTAGAAAGGATGCCAAATATATAGAGGAAACAAAGAAAGAAAAGAAGAAGCAACAGTTTTCCTGGAAAATGGTCACAGAATTTGCTGTGGGTGGAGAACTGCCCTTCCTTGCTTATCTTTAATGCCAGTTGAACTTAGGCTTTCCTGGTGAGATGACCTTGACCTAGGGCTGTTTTACATCCTGCAGACCAGTAGGGGCTGCTGATCATCTTGTGGGTCACCCTGAGACTGGCTCAGGCCTTGATCTCCTTCTGCCTTCTCCTAGCTGACCCCAGCACACCCAAGAAGTGTGAACTTCACCAGGAACATGTGGCTCACATTGTCGCCATGTGTTCTCCCAGCCTGAGGCTCTTAACCCACCCCTCTGATCAAGGAACCCTCAAGATCCCAAGAAGCAGCCTATGTCTGACTTGTTCTGTCATAACCAGTGGGTAGAAGACTGCAGACACAGACAAGGTATCCAGATGCTTGTTAAATGAATGAATAAAGGGTTATTCCTGTGGAATTCAGTGGTGAATCTGGAATTTCCCATCTCACAATCTAATCAGAGCTGCATGGAATATCACCTTTCTGAACCCAGATTTTATCTATGCTTCCTATGGCAGTTGCCACTCTGATTTATTATAGTTATTTTTAACTTAATAATGAGCCCTTTAGAGCAGAACCTGTGCTCAATTCATCTTTACATCACTCATTGGATACATGTTTATCAGATACTCAGAGTTCTAAGGGTTTTAGAGAATAAAAAGACAAAGCATGTCCATACTGTTCCCTCTGGTGTAGATGTCGATTGGGGTGGTGGTGGGAGAGAAAGTGTGCCTGACTGAAAGGTGTGGTGAGTGAGTAGAAGCAGATGAAACGTGAATAATCATACTAATCGCGTGTTTGTTGAGTGCTTATTGTGTAACAGGTTCCTTATCAAATGCTTAGACTTTCAAGAAATAGACATTAGTATTATGCCCATTTCACAGATGAGGAAAGCAACCCAGGCTCAGAATGGTTAAGTTATTAGCAGAGCAAAAGAGCCAGGAAGACATTTCTGATTCTAGAACCCATTTATTTCTCTCTCTTTCACCCCATACATACATATATGCATGCATGCACGCGCGCGCACACACACATACACACAATTTTGGCTGAATTTGTCTTTTAGTGACAGTAACCTTTATATTATTTGAAAAACAGTCTCATACGTATAATAAAACATTAATCAACATAGTATTACCTATTTTGTTGAATAAACTGACTTGATAATGTGCGACCAAAAGAATAAATGTGCTCTTTCTTCCACAGTCCCTAAAATAATCACTGTGGATTAATCTTTTCCATCCCTGGGGTAAAATTTCAAGAAATTCTATAAGCTGTCTAGCCTCCTTTTAATCACAAAAGCAGTCTCAACGTAGTAATTAAAACACTCAGTCCACTGTAATCATGAAAATGCCATATTTCATTCAACTTAAAAATTCCCCTTAGGGCCAAGTCTGGCTTCCTTTAGGGGCAAAACCTGAAGTGGGCCGTGGGGGCAATTTCCCTACCCTGCTCTCCTCTTCCTATACCCCACTCCCTGCCCAAGGTGAGATGAAATTAGGAGGAAAAGACACAGTGTTTCATGGAAGGTACAGCTGTAATCTGGACATGAACACTCTCTGAGTAGCAGATGTATGATTGCTAGCTTTTTTACTGTTTGTTGTACTTTGTTTAAAAGAAAATTCCTGCTGAGACCCCTGATGCATCTTTCTTGATGTGAGCAAAGTCTGTATTCTTGGGGTCAATCCAGGACTTCCCTTTCCGAAACCCAGCCCAGCCAGCTCCCACTGTGGGGGTTTTGCTCCCTCCAAGCAAAATTTTCTTTAAACATCCCCAGGCCAGCTTCTGCTGTGATGTTGACATTTGGGCCCTGGGAAGTATCTTGCTTTGAGGGGAGGGAATAAGGGAGTCATTCCTAACAGCCTCTTTGTGATGGCACCAGGTGACCGGCAACATTAGTCTTCCTCGGGCAGAAACCAAACACCAGTCCTAGATTTCCCAAGTTCTAGAGGGCTCCCGACAGGCTGTCTGAGTAGCCCCTTCGAAGCCTTTCTCATCTGCTAGAAGATAAGAAGAAAGCGAGATGCCTCCTCACTCTAAAAACTCCCTCCTAGCTTCCCAACCTCAGCTGCTCCTATGGGCTGGATGTGGGTAATCCCTTCCTATGGAAGAAGCAGTTTCACAGTCTTTCTTAGCTGGTCCTGGGCAGGTTGTCTAGCACTCCCTCCTGAGGCAGAGCTGCTGGGGTCTGATCTATGTTCCTCAGCCTATCAGGCCTCAGGGAAGACTGAGCCAGGAGGAGGCTGTTTTACCATCCTGTTACAGGTTTGTATGTGAGACCCTTCCCACCCAGCACACACATTTAACCACTAGTAGCAGCACGTTCTCACTTCTGCAGGTGCCTACCCAAGAAAGCTATGTGCATTTCCCTTTCAATATTGAGGTCCAGATTCTTAGCCTTCACTCTCTATCATGTTTCCATTGCTTGCAAGGGCCATTTCGGCAGCAATATCACAATAAGAGCCACCTCTGAGAGACTGATTGCTCTTGGATATCAGTGTAGTCCATGCTTCTAACTACTAACCAGGTGGGTGAAGTTGGGGTTACCTCTTTACGGCTCAAGAATCCAGAAGGTGGAGAGACAGGAGAAAGAAGGCAAGCAATATGAGAAAGGCTCTTGGGTAAGTAAGGCCAATATTCCTGGAAAAGTTTGGTGGAACAGAAGTGCAATATGACTTTACTGGCTAATTTGTATCCAGTATTGATCTGCCAGACATTGCTCTGACCACTCTATGTGCAATAACTTGATTCTCACGATACTTCTCGGAGGTCTCTACCATCTGTATTAGCTCCATTTTGCAGATTAGAACACTGAGGCACAGAGAGTCTATCTAACCTGTCCAAAGGTAGTAAGTGAAAAACAGGCAGTCTTTCCAGAGCCTGTGCTTGGAAGTGCCTCACTCACCTGCCTTCATGGATACAGTAGTGGGAATTCAGGGGCAGACTGTGGAAGGCCCCTTGTGCCATAAGGAGTTTAGGATCATCCTCTGTCTCAGTAATATCAGGTTAAGAAATGCCTCTGTGGGGCTCTGACGGTGGGTTCTTAATGCCCTATTTTTATATAGGCCATGAGCTAACAATGGTTCTTACATTTTTAATGGATTGTTGAACTGTGAGGCAGAGCCAGTGTGGGCATGCAGCTTACAAAGCCTAAAATATTTACTATCTGCCCTTTATGAAAAGTTTGCTGACCCACCACTGAGCAATGAGTCTCATGCTGTGTCATCTTGAATGATTGGGATCTGCAAGGATTCAGTGACCACTGAGGCACCAGAGGGTAGAAGCTGCTAAGGGGAACTCCTTATCAGGAATCCCAGATTTCTCTCTCAGAACTCCCTAAATCGAAAAATTCTTCATTTAAAAAATTTATTTGCGTTCTGTATCAATATTTTGTTTACAAGGATTCTACCACAAAAAGAACGCTGAAAATCCATAGTATGAGTTATAGAAAACCACTGTATGTCTATCACTGGGGAACTGGGCCATAAAGCGGAAAGAAATAGGGGCTGGTAGTGGTGTTCAGGATGAACTAGAGGACAAGAAACTCAAAGTGAGAACAAAAAAAAGTTAGGAAACTATCTTGATAATCCTAGCATGAAACTCTGAAGGAGGAGGACAAGAGTAATGATAGAAAAAGAAGGAGAAATGTGGGGAACTGGCAGGCCTTAATAAATTAGCACACATGAAGAAATTGAAACCTCAAGGATAATACCACAATTTCGTATGTGGGTACCAGAAAGAAAAGGATTCTCTTGATGGAAGTAGATAATATTAGAAGGAAAACTTAGTTTGCATGAAAAGATGTTGAACTGCATTTCATCTGTGTAGTTCAACCTCAGAAGACAACTCAATGGCTGTCCCTTCTATTGTCCAACCTGGGGACGAAAGGACAAGAAAGAAGGGAGCCACAGAATACTAACCTGGAAACCCAGTCAGCATGGGGCGGTAGGGAGGACTAACGGACGCTATAGCACCAATATGGCTGGCCATAACCAATTTTCTCATCATTCTCCTTTTCAGGAGAAAAAGGTAGGGTTGGGGCTTTAAATCTTTCTTTCATGTTTTCTTTTTCTGTTATTATTGGTAGATAAAAATATTTTATTACGTTATCAACCAATAATAACAGCAATGACAAGATCAGATGTTTAATCAGCATAGCTGAAATTATGTTGGATGTGTTTTACCAACTCCCCACTCCTTCCCCTACACAATGAACCTTAGAACTTTCTCTTCCCTTGAGAGACAGTAACGACTTGCAATAGGTCCCTGATACTGGATTCAACTTCTGGGAAAGAATGCAAACCTTCTAAAGCCAGAAGACTTTAATTCTCTGCCATTCCTTTTAGATCTGTGCCTGTGTCAGCAGGGTACTATTACAACAGGAGACTTTATTACATCTTATCCAACTGTTGGCAAGTTCTGAATCTTAAAGAGAACTGTTTTGTAGTACAAAGATTAGAGTGCTCTATAGAATACTAAAAAGGGAAAGAGAAAAAAAAACTAAGTCATCAAGAAAACTTTTCAAAAACCCTCTCTGCATATGCTTATTTGAAGAGCCTGTATTATGCACTTGGAATTTACTTTAATTATTAACATTGAAGGAAAATGTTCCTTCTAAGCATAGAAACTTCAAAAGGTAAATAGTCACCAGAGTTCAGGTGCCTTTTTCTTAAAGTGCTGTCATAACAGCAGTTGCAGCAATGCAGCTATTTGGAGGTTTCGTTATAGTTGTTTGTTTTATTTTGTTTTCACTCGATAGTTGCAAAGTGCTTTATAAGGAAAAAACAATCAATAAAGCTTCTAGCGGGTTGGGGCAAACTGGGACATGAACTATGATTTGGCCAAAAGTCATTTTGCCAATCCTCAGGGAATGCTCCGCTCACTACAATTGCCGAGGACTGAGGAGCTGGCTTCCAAGGGAAGACTACAAGAAGGGGTGTGTGTGTGTGGGTGGCAGCTTGTTGAATGATGAGTATCTGAGACATGCCAAGTATACCAGTGCCAGGAGGAAAGGGATTGATTAGTGAGACCAAACAGGGGAGGATGAAAAGAGTTGATAGAAATTGCACAGAATCCAGTTGGAAATTTACATATGACCTTAGATGTCCTGTAACTGACATGTGTTCTCCAAAACAGTGTCTATCACAGACACAATTTAAACCTAAACTGAAGAACACACCAGCCTTCCTTCCCCAGAGACAAAAGAATGACCTGCTAGTTATTTGCCATTTTCACTTCTTTACATCTGCAGCACTGGGTGGCTAGAGTTAGACTTCCTGTTGTGAAACAATGGCTCAGAGGTCAAAGAAGCAGTCTCAGGTAATAGTGACCTCTTGAAAGAGGTCAGCACCAATTTTTCAGCAATGGGGCAATTATTTTCCCATCTTGCTCATATCTGGCCACTTTCCTTGCACTCCTCAAACATCCATTTTCACCTAGACTGTCTTTAACCTTGTTACTCTAAGCTGAAGGATTTCTTTTCAACTGTAGTCTCATGACCTTGTCTCTGTCCATTACATTCTGCCTGTATCTCCAAGAGTGATTTACATAGGAGAATGTAACATGTATGCTCATATGTCCCCAAAGGTTACCCAGAGATCTGTCACTAGGAAGTCACCTGCTTGGTTCAGTTGGGAGATGTATAAATTTATACACACACAAAGTACACAACATATGTCCGTGTTTTTCTATGATTGAATAATTGATGGGTTATTTTGCAGGTGGCTGAATAATAGAAAAGAAAGGACAAAACATGGACAACACTGAGCATTTCTTCACTAAATTCATTCATTCAGCAAACATTTGTTGAACTTCTAAACTCAAAGTACTCACTTGTACAGCTCATTCCTCAATGAGCTTGGTTCTACACAGAGTTCAGCAGAAGCAATTATCTAATGAACTTGAGCCTCATTGATTGACAATCTTGGCTAAGCAAACCTTATACCTGCTCTTTTGTTGAATATTTTGCCTTAGTTTTTAGATAAATGCAGCAAAGAATTCTAGTACCAGTTCTCCTTCCAATGTCACACACTTGGCCTAATTTCATGCTTCTCATTCTTAATAATGCCATTTAATTGGTGCCATCTTAACTATTGTCATTGTCATCAATAAATATTTATGGAGCAACCACAGGATATCTTGTACTGAACCTAAGTCCTTAAAGATCTTATAACCCAGAGGATGTGTAGCCTCTGCCGTCTAGAAGCTTAAGGAGGTAGGTGTTAAACAGAGTAGTGAATTAATGGCAGGTGCTGTTAAGAAGCTACAGAGCTAACCAAACCCCCCAAAAAGTGTTCCTATATGTAATCAGTTATTTTGACTTATGGAAAATATACTCTCTTCCCCTCCAAAAGCAAGCAGGGAAATAGCTATTTTCTGTTTTGCCCATAGGGATATCTGCATACAAATAATTCAAACAAAACTAAACTTTCAAACTTCACGCTTTCCCAAGGGAATCATCTTTTATTAGAAATAGTCACTTCAAAGGTTTGAATAAATGCGAGGGTTTTTTTAAACACTGGAAGCAATTTACATTTTTGTGTGTACATTCTCTAAATGATTCTGATCAGATTCAGAGACTTTCTCCTGCCAGAAATGTTACGAAAGTGTGAAACTTCTTAGCACAGGGATATCAACCAATTAGTGACAGAAATTGTCTGAGTATTTAAGCCCCCAAATAAAGTGTAGATCAGATGAATTTCTGACCCGAATTCAAGAACTGAAAATAGGAGTGTGTGCTTAATTGGAACCTCTTTTCCAACAATAGCAAGGTCCTTTAAAAGCATAATCATTTCTGTCAAATGTCATTTACAACAATAATCTGACACTATCTTTATCACCTTTACCAAAGTTTACAAAATGCTTTCTCACCTAATATATTTTATTTATGTCCTCTTTAAATAATTCTATGAGTTCGATCCTGTTATTCTTCTCATTTTATGATGAGAAAACTAAAAATCAGGCTCAACAAGAATTGCACAGCTAAAACATGGAAGAACAGAATCTTGAAGCCAGATTTTATTTTAATATATTGGAATCTATCCTAAGCTGTTTGGGCCTGAAATTTTCAGATGGTTCTATATCAAGCAGTGTGGGAAAGTAATGGTGATGGTGAAAGAAACCTAAATGATTCAGAATGACAGTATATGCATTACAAATATTCTAGATTAATAGTAACCTTTTTGCATGTCTGGATGCTAAGCTGAACTACGTCAATAAAATATTTAAATTGCTAACTAGTCTTGTCTTAGTAACCATTGAAACCAAGAAATATGAATAAACTAGCAAAGACCTGAGACTCGGGTAAAATCCAGGGCAGATGATCATGGGTATGCATTGATACAACTATGCTAATTGGTAATGTCTAGCTTCCTTTCTGATTAATGAACACTTGCAATTAGATATTAAAAGATGTTTTCTATAAGCCTGACTCTAAGCTAGACAGTTTCTGATACTTGAGCTCATGAAATCGTCATAACACCACTCTGTGATAAGCATCAGCCTGTTTTTGTTTCTTTTTTTTTTTGGCACATCTTAAATAAATGGCAAATTTTGTGATGATGATGTTCCGTATCTCACACAGGCTGTAGCTGTAAGGACACATACTAGAAAAAGCAGAAACCAGCTATATTTAGGTAGAGGAGAGTGGCAGTAGGTATTTCATACATGGGGCAATTATAATCTATTGTATAGCCATTGCAAGAGAGATTTTTTTAAAAATCTGCTTATCTTCCATTTAGGCTGTATTTGCCTTTGACAAGACCTCTCCCTTAGCATAGTCTTGCATAATACACAACAGAATGTCAATGAAGCATGGACAGCTCTCAGTGCTAGAAATCCTTAGGAAATCATCAATTCCCCACAGGGACTGGAGTCATTGATTCCCTCCTGGGAACTGCCTTTAGAAAGAAAGATCTCAGAGGAATTTAGAAGAAGCATTAGCTCTGTCAGTAAGCCCAGAGGGAAAAAGTAGAGACAAATTCTACTCTCAATTCAATTTAATTCAGCAAGTATTTACTGAGCCTAACACAGTCTTCAGGATACAAAAGTAGAAGAAGAAGTCCCTGTCCTCGGGAAGCTTGACAGTTTGGAGTGGGGGAAGAGAGGCTTCTGCCTGAAGGTAGTCTACCTCTCTGAGCCTCTTTCATACAGAGTGAATAAATATCAGCTGCCTCTACATGATTGTCTGGATCAAACAACATAATGCATATCAAATACCTAACATATGGTGAGAACACAGCTAAGGCTGGTCATCATCACACAATAATTAAATATCGTTGCTTTATTGACTTGCTGAAGTCTCGTGTGAACAAGAATTTTACCATATTTATGAGAAACGAAATGGGTTGCTGATGTGGTGATTGTAATTTGCTTCCTAGTTTAACTATTGGTGACAAGAGAATAAACAAACCTGTTTAAAATGGTCACAAGTAGATCTGTGCACCAAGGATGAACAAGACATATTCATAAGTGTTTGGGATATATCTCAACATGGCCCACTGGTATTTTCCAGCTGTTCTCTGCCTGTTCTTTCCTCTACCTTGTTCATAATGGTTTGTCAGCTCTTCCTTGTTTGCTATGCACACTTGCTTAGCATTGCAAACACAGATAACCAGAGTACAGTGGTTCTTTAACCCTCAGTGGTCTCTCTCTCCCTGTCTCTCCCTAAAAAGAATAGAAGGACCTGGATTTACTCTTCCCTTTGCAGTTGTTTTAACTTGGGTTTGTGTTGTGCCTACACATGAATCAAATTTCTGAATATTAAATAAACAAAGCTAATAAAGAATGAGGTTTAGTAGAACAAAGAAAGTCTGTTATCTTGAGCCAGTGATTCGGATAAGAGTCTTAAAGACCAATTAAGAAGGATAATTTTGAAGAGGGAAAAAGTAATATGAGCTTACATTTTACCAATGAATGTGAGATGTGTATGAAGGTTAGAAAATACCAGTTGGATTTACTTTATTTTCTTGAATTGGAAAATACCAGTTGGATATATGTCAACTTCACACATACACACACACACACACACACACACACATATATACCAGCCAGAAGTAGATTTACCCCAAGTATTTTGGGGCCGTATGCAAGAAGAGAACCACATGTATGCCTCAATATTTAAAAGCTTTAAACAAAATAATAAACAATTAGTTAAAACCTGTTTCTTTCTGCTACCTTAATAAACATAATTTACAATGACCTGAAATGTCAGATCTGAACTTAGAATTGTGGGACTTCTCTGAGTCCACTGATGCAACCTGGCACTAAGGGAGAACTGGCAACTAGCCTATACCCCTTCTCTTCCTACCTCTGGATTTGATCCACATGAAGCACCTCATGCACAAGTCTATGGCTCCCCTAGCCTGCACACCAAAGTTCCATTCACACTTACTGCCTAAAGCCTTCCTTGGTCACCTGCAGACCTAGTAGTGTGCAGATCACTGGCATAGTACATCCTCAAAAGACATACCAAGGAAGAGGCCCTTTCAGGTGCAGTAAGTGGGCTAAAAGACATCTGAGCAGAGACTTTTCGAATCCTCAGTACCCACAGAATAATCTATAAGGAAGGGTACAGGCTCGGGGTATGTGAGTCCCTTGCTCCACAGACTCCTTGCTCCACAGAGAGAAGTAGGACTCACTACCTCCTCAAAAAGTAGTCCATAGATTAGCATCATTCACATCACCCAAGAGATTCAGAACTTACATGTTTAACAAAATCCCCAGGTGAATTCAGTGTACAATGATGGTTAACAAGTGCTGTTCTGCTATTCGCAATTGCAAAGACATGGAACCAACCCAAGTACCCATCAACCAATAAGTAGATAAAGAAAATGTGGTATATGTACACCATGGAATACTACTCAGCCATAAAAAGGAATGAAATAATGGCATTCACAGCAACACAGATGGAATTAGAGACTGTTATTGTAAGTGAAGTAAGTCAAGAATGGAAAAGCAAACATTGTATGTTCTCACTTCTAAGTGGGAGCTAAGCTATGAGGACACAAAGGCATAAGAATGATATAATAGACTTTGGGGACTTGTGGGGGTGAGGTTGGGAGTGGGGCAAGGGATAAAAGACTACATATTGTGTACGGTGTACACTGCTCAGGTGACAGGTGCACTAAAATCTCAGAAATCACCACTAGAGAACTTATCCATGTCACCAAAAACCACCTGTACCCCAAAAACTATTGAAAGACAAATTTAAATAAATAAATTCCAGGAAAATATAAAAAGAAGGCTGCTCTGAAGTGTAGAGCCCCACAGAGGTCTGTCTTACCTGCATCTAGGGACAATACTGGCTGTAAGCAGCCTGTGCCTCTGTCACTGCCCTAAAGATGTACACGGAGTACAAAATCAATGACCCGGGACCCTTCCTGGTGCCTAACCTCACCCTCCTGATGGTTGGTGGCTAACGATCAATCTGATTTTAGCTGTGAGTCATTCAGCCCCAAATAAGGCTACCCAGTTATTTCAAGTCCATCCTCCTGCCCTTTGAATGGACGTGGGAGATCACCAGAGAGGATCACAAGACACACAACTTTAATATCAAAGAACATGCCCTCTTTGCTATGATTTTTGTGACTCCAATGCAAAGTAGGTCAAGAAACTCAAAAATAATCAATGTATTTTAAACTGAGAATCAGTTCCCAGATATCTTATATTGGTTTGCACATGCAGGTTTCTTTCTTTCCTATTTAATTTCTTTTGGTAGGTACAGGTAGAGGGAGTCCTACTTTATTCCAAAATATCCTTGAGTCATAGCCCCTGGACTCCAGTTGCTGAAAACATTACAACATTGATCAGAGCTATGATTCTGAGCTAAAGGATGTCTATTATTGGAGGGCCCTGCTGCTAGGCAACATTAAGAGTGCTAGAGGGACTTTAAACGGATATTAGGAGGCCCTAAGACATGAAACAGCTCCCCTGACTGTCATGACTCTGATACACAGATCCCTGAATGGGAATAGGTAGAGAGGGCAAACATCATGTAAGATGAGGAAGACCCCGACTTAGAAGACTCTATATTTTAGAAAGATTTCTTTCAACTTATTAAATGCTTGATGCTAAGGTTTTCTGAAGGAGCAAAAGGAATTGACCTCAGGTCTTCGAAAATTATCTTCTTCTCCAGGTATATCCCTCCAGCTCTAGGTAAGGCAGAAAGACTGTTTTTGGCATTTCAGCATTATCATCTTTTATGAGAAATTCGTGTATACATTTTCCCAAAAGCACAGGATTTGCCATCTTCATTCTCTAACTCACAACCAAATAGAGACATTTGGAAGATTGAGATTTTGTTTTGATATTTAGAGTGGGAAGACATGTTCCAGAAGGTCCATTTTTAGGAAAATGACTAATTATTTGATTAGCATCGTTACTAGTAGAACAGGTTGACATACAGTGGAAAGCAGGGAATTATCAAGTTAATTTATAATTCAGCCCAAATGTGCACCAGAATGACTGCTTTAGAATCCTAACCCACCACATCAATGGTTCTCAAAGTATAACTCCTAGACTTGCAGCAGGAGCATCACTCAGAAACATGCCAGAAACACAAATTCTCAGACCCCACTATGTATGTACATGGTCAAAATCTCCAGGGGCAAGGTCCAGCCATCTGTGTTTTACCAAACCCTCTAGATAATTTCCATGCATGACAAATTTGAGAACCACTTTGCTGAATCACTGGTTCTTAAGCCTAGATATTCATTAAAATCACTCAAGGAGCACATAACAAACACCAATGCAAGGCCCACCTTAGACCAATTAAAACACAACCCATGGGGTTGAGGCCCAAGCTTCTCAGTAGTTTTTAAAGTTTCTTAGGTGGTTCTAATATGCAGCCAATAATTGAGAACCTCTGTGCTGAATACTTTTAGTTTTATAAATCTCGCTCTCATTTACTCATAAGCAAACTTTCATCCATGAATCAGCAGGCCATTTGCAAACAGGGGCATGTTGTCAAAGGCCTGTGCCACTGAGGCTTGGTCGTAAAGTCAACCTGCACTTTAGACATAACCTAGCCCAAACTCCTGTGTTCCAGGCTACGGAGCATCATTTGCACAGCTGCAATTACTTCAACCACGGTTAAAAATGAGAAGGGAATTAAATTAGCTTCCAATCTTTTTGCATGTTTCCAGAGAACATGTCACCTGTCACTCGGAATGAGATGTGCCTCTCCCTCTCTCAGGATGTGGTATAATGAGATCTCTCTCTGAGCTCTGAATGCAGAAATGTATTTATGGCACAAAGGGAGATTTATGTATTTTCTAAAAATCCTGGCAGCCAATAATAGCCTTGACTGACTCTCTGGGGCTCCAAATGCAACTAGATTGTATTTGGGTATAAATCTGGACGCATTGTAATCTTAGCCCTGTTTCCCTCCACTAAAGGCCAGATGTGGCACTGGGGCTTGGAGGGGAAAAGAAATAAAATTATTGATAAAATGCATTTAAAAATACTAAACCAGGAAAGAGCGTTTCATTATAATCTGTGCAAAAATCTCTAAGATATCATGTGTAAGTCCCATCTTGGTTAGTGTACTAATGAATTCTGGGATAACAAAGATTCTATACAATCATAGCTTGGTGGTAACTTATATTTTTTAATGTCATAGAAAGTTTTAGGAAAAATATATTCTGTAAAGAATTTGTCCCAGGGTAAGTAAGAGATTCCAAAACTGTTTAAACATTTGCCATCTGATAAGTCCCCTCACCTCCATCATTTCATCAATCAAGGAAGTATGAATAACAGAATGAAAAGTTAGAAATGAAACTGACATGCATCAGGCCCAGGTCTGTAATCCATAGGATAACCCTAGTGCTCGAGATGACTGAGGGAAGGGCAGGTGACAAGCAGTTTTAGAATCACTCTGGCTCTGGGGTGTGGCATAGATTCTGGTAGTTAAAAAGAGTTGACACAAGGCAATATATGAAAGTGTTCTCGATAAGTAGCACAATCACTTTAGGAATTCAGAAGAGGAAGATGCATTGTAAGTTGGCAGGAGAAAGTGATTTTTTTTTTTTTTTTGAGACAGGATCTCACTCTATTGCAGAGGCTTGAGCGCAGTGGTGCAATCACAGCTCACTGCACACACTCATCACATCTGAGCCTTGACCTTGTGGGTTCAAGGAAACCTCCCACCTCAGCCTCTAGAGTAGCTGGGACCACAAGTGCATGCCACCATGCCCAGCTAATTTCTTTGTTATTTTTTGTAGAGACTGGATCCCACTATGTTGTCCAGGCTGGTCTCCAACTCCTGGGCTCAAGTGACCCTCCCAGCTCAGCCTCCCAAAGTATTGGAATTACAGGCATGAGCCACAGTGCCCAACCAGAAAAAAAATGGAATTTGAGTGACATTCTAAGTAGTACCAGGAAGTCCCAGTCCAGTAAAGCATAGTCCCCACTCCTGGCCTTAGCATTCTTGGAAATAATTTGTTTTTAAAAACTAAGCCTACTCCTGCAATGTTTGATCTTGACAAATTATAGTCATTACTCGTCAGTTGGAACCAGTTATAGATTTGTGATCACATACAGGAGGACATCAGCAGAGGACCAAAGCTGCGGAAGCTGGGTGAGAGAAGCCGAAGGGCTATTGTTCAGTGCCCTGGCAGAGATGGCAGATCAGTGCTGCCATGATTCTTATCCTCCTGCACGAGGGTGACCGATATTAGTTTTGGCCACTGCCATTTGGAGACTTGATAAAAACAAAAAAGTATCTGTCCTATAGAGCAAAACCAAGAGTAGCACAAATGCCCTGAAGACATTTTCTTCCAAATAAACTACATGCATTTGTTTTTCACCATGGGGGTCAGAATCGAAAAGCTAACAGGCTCCAGAGGGATAGTGCATGCTAATTCCGCTGATGGTAAAGGTCCTTTAAAATGCCACTCACGCCTGAAGCACTGATGAGTTTGCAAGTCACCAGGCTGGAGGTATGCTGTGCACGCTCCCATTGGAACCCATTAGATGGCCTATAGATAGATGGGCGCTGAACAGTCACACATGCATACACGCCATTCAAAAGTTTAAAAAAAATTACTAAGCAATTACACAGATTTTCCAGCTCTAAAAACAAGGCTAATGGCAGCCCATTTGCAATCAAGTACAGTAGATTAGTATGGCACAAAGGCAGCTAAACTGTTTAGCATCAGGCTCAAAGCTCCCATAGAAATTACATTCAATCGCAATTCACAGAAAATGATGGGAAGGGGCTGTGTTTTATGTCACATACAATAGATACTACACATCCACTGTGGATGCAGACCATACCCAACCCGCAACCTTACCCACTAAAAGCTACAGAGATGCTCTCCCAACCAGCCTATGGAATATACAGACTCTTCAGGTACTTGTAAGGAAGCAGAGACATTTATAGCTGGAAGTAAGCATCGTTTGACCACTTCCCAACATATGCATGAGACTTCGCATTGTATGCATAAACACATACACTTGCAGACGCACACACATCATGCTAGAGTGACCAACTGTCTCAGTTTTCCGGGGACACGTCATGCTAGGGTGACCAACTGTCTCAGTTTTCCAGTTTTAATACTAAAAGTTCTATGTCCTGAGAAACCTCTCAGACCCGGGAAAACCAGGTCACCCTAATATACCTACTCCTGCAATGAAACCTACTGGATCTAAAAAGCTAATGTTAGACCCCCTTCCAAGGAAGCGTGACGCCAACAAAGTCCTGTTCGTGGGAAACACAGCCCTATTACCTAAGTTGGGTTCCTTTTGGAGCTAAAAGCACAACATGCAGATACCATATGAATTTCTACCTGTTCTTGCATAAATCAGATCATCATAGCACTTATTAGAGTTGTAATTAACAATCTATTTAATCAATTGCTTAGTATGTGTGACTTGCTGCCGTAAGCTTCATGACGGCAAGGTTGTGATCCCAGGTTTATTGGCTATTTAATGCCCAATGCCTGAAACAGTGCCTGAATTGCCAGAAGCATTCCACAAATATTTGTTGAATTGAATGAACAAATTCAGAAGAAAAGTCTGTGAGAGTTGTGGTGTGGTGTGCAGAGAGTTTAAACTGAGCCGCCCTGGTAAAGCATACCCTCTCTCTACAAGTGACAAACCCAGAGAGTCCACAGTTGCTCCTTCACGGGCCCCCATCCCACCCTGCAACCCCAATATCAATCTTTGTTTACTGTGAGTGCTACTATTTCTTCTAATAGTAATAATAATAGCTATAACAAGAAAGTTGTTTGTTTTCTACATGGCAATAAAGTATAAGGTAGAGTCCTCATCCTGTCTCAGAGCAGAGTCACCATTCTTGTGGCAAAGGATATTTGGGGCAGGCTTGCCACCTCTCCACTGTGCTATAAGTCTTTGGAAGGGACAGGCCAGATTCAATGCAATGGGCTAAAAGCCATCACTACTCTGTTATAAAATGCAGGACGCACAAGCCCAGGCCTGCGTCTGACTCTGGAGGCTGAGCTCTTCTCAGACGGGGCATTTGCTGCACCAGCAACTCCAAAGCCTAGAGGACTGGTCAGTACTGAGCGGGAGGACAGTGTTGGAGAAGTGTCTGTTGGTGGTAAGTGGGAAGATGTAAGAAAAGGTGTTGATTCGAGGAAGAAATAAATGAACGATAACGAAGAGCACCTCGGGCTTACGTTGTCTCCAGTCCTTGCATAGGAGACAGCACATGGTAAGTGTGCAATGACACAAATAGAATATTGGAATTTTCCATTCAAAACTCCACACATTCCTGAAGTCAGATGGGAGGAAAACAAAACCACGAATGCTGTGTTTCCTCACATAAATGAAGAAAATGACCTGGCCCCATCAGTTCAGTGGATCAGTTAAACTCTCATGCTACGATACAAGTTTCACATTTGACACAACCTTTTCCTTCCGTGCCCTCTCCAAGAAACCTCAGCATCCAATGGCAGTCTGTCCACTTTATTTCTCTCCTCGTCTACTTAATTTCCTCCTGCAAGACCAGCTGCAGCTCAATTGTGGACTGTGTAATTCAATAGATTCGCAGATATGTCTTGAGTCAATTTTAATTCTATTTAAAGGACAGTCGATAGAGTCATCTCTGGGGCTTTTGGAGATGAATTTCATATTCCGTACACTGAACAAAGTGGAAGGGAGAAATGTACTTCTTTTTAAGGATATAATGGTTAGGTTTCAAAATGTACTGTGTCTGTCCCACTTCTCCAATTCAACAAGATTCAGGCTCAAATTTGGGAAATAATTTAGGAAATCTGAATGGCAAGGGAGGTAGGCATCCATGAGTAGAAAGCAATAGGCTGACCATTGCCTTTTGCGATCATCAAAATGGAGCTGGCAGTAACTGTCCTTCTCAGGGATTCCCTACCCCTTACACTTGTTGACTTTCCCTGCATGCAAGCTCTTCCCTCCACCAGGGTGCCAGAGATGCTATTCCTTGCCTTTCCTTTTTTCCTCCCTTCTTTTTTCCGTTTTTAAGGACAGGACCTCACTCCATTACCCATGCTGGAGTGCAGTGGTGCGATCATACTTCACTGCAGCCTTGAACTTCTGGGCTCAAGTGATTCTCCCACCTCAGCCTCCAGAGTAGCTGGGAATACAGGCAGGTGCCACCATGCCTGGCTTTTTTTGTCATTGTTGTTCATTTTTTGTAGAAATGGGGTATCCCTATGTTGTCCAGGCTGGTCTTGAACTCTTGACTCAGGCCATCCTCCCACCTCAGCCCCTAGAGTAGCTAGAACTGCAGGTGCATGCATTCCTCGCCTTTCACATGTTTTCGTCCCTCCATGAGAGCTTCAAGATCCACAGAGCTTCAAGATCCAGGACAAATACCACATCCACCATGAAGCTGTCTTTCTGCTCCTCCCTCGCACTCATCCCCACTCTCACACTGGAAGGAAACTTTTATTAATATTATACTTCTCTTGGGGTACTTACCATGTTTTATCTCATATCTTTTTCATTGAATGTATTGGCTGTATTTCCTCAGCTCATGTCCAAGTTCTTTGAGTGCAGGGTTTATATATCTGATTTATTTGGGATCCTCCTGTGTTAGTCAGGTGTTTGGTTGTTGGTTTGTGGTTCTAATGGTGTATAATGAATATGCCCAAAGCTTCATTGGCTCACAAGCACAACAGTGACTTCCCTGACTTGGGTTTGAAAATCAACTGGGCTGAGTTCAGGTCTGCACCACAGATCTCTCAACCTGGGACCCAGGATAAAGAAGCAGCAGCTACTTGGAGCAGGCTCTTCCTGTGTGAATAGCAGGAAAGCAAGAGGTCAGGCCACACCATCAAGTACATTGAAAGCCTGTGCCATGTCACATCCCATGCCACTGGGCAAAGCATGACACATAACCAAGCCCGAAATCAGTAGAGAGAGAATATACACTTTGCACTGCAAAGTCATGTGGAAGCATAACTTTATTCTATTTACCACACCCCTATAGCCTGACAGCTTCCCATGGTGCTTAAATAGGTATCCAGGGAGGTCAGAGGTGGCGGCACCCACTCCCAGGAAGCTTAACCATGGTGCTCACTGCCTGTCCTTGGCCCAGCACAATTCTGGAGTTTGAGAGTTCAACACACAAGCAAACGAGCAGGGCCCAGTAAGTGACTGTGTGTATAATACAGCCTAGATTTGATGTTCCCCCAGCCTGATGGGTATACAAAAATGGGGCAAGTAGGTGGAGGAGAAAGCAGAAAGCCATTGCTGAAATCTGACTGAAAAGTTTTTGGGGGAAGTAATTCATTTCAAGACATTGATACTAGTGAGAGCATTGCCACTGGCCTTTATTACTGGAGTTCTGGAGATGAAAACAAGATCTTTGCTACTTAAGATTTTCATCCTTTCCTGCTGCTTCTTCCCACCTGAAGTATTAATCCTCTGCCAGTCACGTCAGAGCTGCCTCCGTGGCAGGACTCACTGCCGAGTCCAAATACCCGATTGTGGGTTCAGGTGGTGAATGACCAGCAGGTGTGTCTGAAACAGGCAAACAACTATAATCTTGATTTCCCTGGGACTATAAAAAATAAAAAGAGGGAAAGAAAACCGATGCTCTGAGGATGGGCTTCTGCATATACTCAACTTAGCTACACTCAAAATGTTCTCCCTACGTTCACCCATGATGACCGTAGAGCAAGTAGGGAGAAAAAAGGGTTTGCACCCACTTGCTCTCCCTCAAAGAATAAAAGAGAAGGGCCCCAAAGAGGTATGTCATTTTTGGAAGGCCAACAGGGATTCAATGCTTGGGCCAAGTCTAGCATGCAGAGATGCTGACTTTCAAAGGCACCGTGCTTGTCACCAGACTTCACTCTGGAAAGTGTTATTGCGAAAGCACTTATTCCGCTATTGGATTTCATTCCAGGCAGTGTTCAAGTAGGTTTTTAATTGTACAATAAAGTCCGTTTGTTTGATGCACGATCCCAACTTTCTAAATTGTGTTTGCTCCTATAGCCTCTAATCCAGGCTGCTCACTGCTCAGTAATTAGTCAAGTCGATCCTAGCCCTTACTGCAAATTAACAAGGTTCTACCAGACTAGGCTTCTGAGGTTTTGATGAGATGCGAAAATAGTTCTCTCTCTCCTCCTCCACTCTCATGATATATGATCAATTTATTTAACTCAAATTGCATTTTCAATAGCCCTGTCTTTCCAGAGTCAGCATGTCTGCTGTAACTTATACTTGCAAAAGGGAGTCAGTGACAAGGTAGTATGGCTGGAGATAAACTGGGTGGAAATAGAAGTGTTTTATTTTATGCTACCTTGGATAAGCACAGTGACATTTTGAGCAAAGACAACAAAGTCAGTGGTAGCCACAGTCCTCCTCAGCCAGCAACAATTATCAGGGGACTACAGTGTTGTCTAGGCTTTCTGTCCACTCTCCTAATGCGATGTTATTGGAATAATTAATGTATCTCAAAGTGGAGCTTAGTCCGAGTGGGCATTTAAACAGTATACCGTGTTCCCTTGTCAGATGGTTTCTTTTTAACTACCTAGAAAGCCCAAGTGAACATTTACTTCCCTATTATGCCTTAGAAATGAACTTAGATGGCACTAATAATAGCATCACTTTAAAATATAAAGTCGAGAGAACATATTCTCCAGTGTCACCAGTGTGGCATATTTGTCTTCTGCTTAATTTGCCCTCACTGTGTATTATTAGGAGTTAACACTGTAGTTTTGTTTAATAACCAGCTTCACCGCCCATGGCTGACTCCAAACTGATCACTCAGTCCTGCTGATGAAAGTCCTAATTCATCCTTGTTAGAGCAATTAGAGTGAAATTGGATAACCGTGCCACTTCTTGCAAAGGTCTACGTGCAGCTATAGCCTATCCCCCAAGAGGTTAAGCAAACGCTCACTTTAGCTGCAAGTAAAATAGATACTTTCCCTGTAAGTGAGATAGGACCAAATTAATTTAGACTTCAAGAAGTTTTTAAGTGGGAGTTGGAGCTCAGCTTCTTTTCTCCTCCTCGCTCCGTTCCTCTCTCTCTGCGCACGGCCGGGTTAAATGTTCTCTGCCATTAGAAATCAATTATGATTCCCTGCTATATTGCATGCACTGCCGTGGCAGAGCTACACCTCGGCACGCTGACTTCAGATGCCTTTTCTTCTTGCCCTTGACATTCGAGTGGTAATTTGAAAGTGGAAAACTTCTCAGAGGATACGACGCATCCTGTCTCAGACTGATCATGTTTGCCTGATGGGAAGGTAGTCATAGCTGGCTTGGTTTCTGACCGGGAAGATGGTGTTCCTTCTGTAGATGGATTTTCAATCTGGTTGGAAAGGTTCTGGTGTCGGGGGAGGGCTATAATGGGCTACAGAGATTAGGGATGGGAGGATTAATGCAAAAATCACATAAAATATGTCTGTCAGTGTTATGGCAGAGTTGGTTTGAACCCAGAGAAAGTAAAACAAAACAACAACAACAACAAACAAGTGCCATCAAAGAATCACAAATTTCTAATCCCTAGACCAGCATGTCTGCTATTTTTTTCTGGGAGCCTTAGGTATGTCATTTAACTTCTTAGGTCTCAATTTTCTAATATGCTAAATGAGAGTCTTGTGATTTCCAGTTCTTCTTGCTTCTGTAGCAGGAATACATTTTATGGCAAGTAACAGAACAAATGGATTTCTTTGTATCACATTACAAGAAATCTAGAGAAAAGTGGCTATTGACCTTGGTTCAGCAGCTTGAAGTTATCAAGGTCAGCATCTCTGCAATTCTTTTAGATTTTTTCTGATCTTGCCTCAGGTGATTACCGAAATGGCCACTGCCTTTCAGGTGTGGCGTCCATGTTTCCTACAAGAACAAATGGACAAGACTCTTCTCCTCCTGAGCCTTTGTCTTTCTTAAGCAAGAGATGCCCACCCATCATACTGCTGTCTACATTTTATTTCCCCAGAACCTGCATTTGGCAGCCCGTGATACAAGATACGCTGGAAAGTCAATTGTTTAGTTTTCCAGACTCTGTAGAAAAGGAGTCAAAGTAGAAACGTTCTAAGACTGGGTGCCAATTCAACATGCAGTGTCTGCACCCCAGCTTGCCTATTGTGTTACCTGTCTTACACACACAGGATAAGGGGATATTTGCTGTTCTTCTCTCCATCTGCCATAGTAGAGACAGCACTTCCCCACCACATGAAGCCAGGCACAGCGGCCAGTACCACGCATGCAGAAGTAACATGTGTCAGCTGCAGATGATGAAAACATTTATGAGCCAGTGCGCACTTCTTGGTGTCTTCTCATCTCTCTACTTCTCCATCTAGAGATGTTCCAGATGGTGGACCCCCCCATCAGCACAGATCTGGGGGTGAGGATGAAATGGAGCAGAGCCCCCTGATGGCACACAGTGGACCTACAGCATGAGTGAGATTTAGGGGGGTCTTGTTATCACAGAATAACAAAGTACCCTCATGAAACAGGTAGGAAGAGAAGATGTAATCATTGCTGAAAACTCTACAACTATTGTTAGATCTCAATCCGGAGTCTTGCACCTCCAGCTTTTCCTAAGTATGGCCATTCCCTTTGCCCCTTCCTTCATTTCTGTCCTGCAGCCTAAAGAGCTTTGCAAATGATCAAGCGCTACACTGCCCATGGAGACATGATGACAGTGTCAATTTGCTGAGATGACTTCCTTTTAGAGCTCTGCAGCCTGTGTTGTGATGTGGGACCACATGGAGGGGTTGCTTTCAACATCTTTTTGTTAGGCTTCTCTCTGGCTCCTCAAAGTGGGAAGGGAATGAAATTCTTCCTGGGCTGCAGCACTTGAAATCATTTTTTGTGCTGCAGCCAATGTGATAATAATAACAGCAATGGTTTTGTAACAAAGTTCTGTGGGCTCCATTATCACCATCATCATTACCACCACCAGCACCATCATCATCATTATTATTATTGTTGCCTCTAATAACATTTGACACCCAAGGAGCGCTACCATAGGGCTGGGGACCTGAAACATATAATCTCTTCCTACTGAGTATCTTTGAAAAGCCACTGGGAAAAGCAAGTCATAGAAACCCCAGGAAAGATGCATAATCCTCACCTACAAATGCAAAGAAAGGTGGACTAGGGGTTTGGAGAAAGAGTAGATTAAGCATTCAGGAAATTTGTTCCTTACTCATTTGTGGACTCCCTCTGTGACCCTAAACAAGGCTCTTGTCTTTAAAGTTCCAATTTCTCCAATGTACTATTAAATATAAATAACATAATGCACTTTTGTATTTTAATAAACTCAGAGAGAAAAACGTTGACCTTAGAAAAATCTAGCTAGTGGTCAACTTGCCGAAGCCAAGTCTGTGGGTGTGGTCAGGAACTTCACAGGCACGTGTTTGTCTACATTGAAGGAGATCCAAGGCTGTGCATATACTTTTCCTGCCCTATAGGAGCTATTTGCTTATTTGCAAAGAGAGAAATGAACAGGCAAACAGGAAGGGCTAAATAACATTAGGCTATTTATTTGCAAATATGTACAGCCCTGTGGTGTCTGTGTATGCAGGAAGATATTGAATAGGAAAGACGCAGCAGCTCATCAGCCCAGAACTCCTCATTTCCAGATACACACTGTCACACACCACTCAGATGCATTAAAACTTCATGTCCTTCCCTATGTAGCTCGGTCACAGTCTGAGGTTGGCATAGGGACTTGTTTTACACCTGTACAAGGCAGACCCAGAGGCCCCCTGAGTATTCTCAGGAGCAGCCTGCCTCTCCCCAATCTCTATTCCAAAAGCTGGCATATTCCGTGGGTAAATAGAACATAAGGGTGGTTCAGTCCCCTAACAACTTGCAAGTATCCTCTGGAGGTCAGATTCCTTTTGAAAGGAAATATGGTATTATCCATCCTTCCTAAGATGCTTCTCCTTCTTAGTCTTTTGGGGTTTTTCTCTTGACTTTTCCTCCACTATTAACTAAGCCATAGACTTCATTGCTATTTCACCAGTTTTTCCATTCATATTCTATTTCTGCTTGAAGATACCACATTGCATTTAGTTATCCTGTTTCCTTAGTCTCTTTCAATCTGGAGCAGTTTCTCAGTCTTTCTTTGTTTTTCATAACCCTGACAGTTCTTAAAAGTACTAATGAGGTATTTTATAGAATGCCCCTCAGTTTGGATTTATCTGATATTTTCCACATTATTAGACTGGAGTTATAGGTTTGGGAAATGAATATCACAAGAGAAGTGCCTTCTTATCACATATCTGTGGATACGTGGTGACATCGTTTGGCTGTGTCCCCACCCAAATCTCATCTTCAATTGTATCTCCCATAATTCCCACGGGTAGTGGGAGGGACCCTGTAGGAAGTAACTGAATCACAGGGGTGGGTCTTTCTCATGCTGTTCTGGTGATAAGGAGTAAGTCTCATGAGATCTGATGGTTTTATAAAGGTGAGTCCTCCTACACAAGCTCTCTTGCCTCCTGCCATGTAAAACATGACTTTGCTCCTCATTCACCTTCCTCCATGATTGTGAGGCGCCCCCAGCCATGTGGAACTGTGAGTTCATTAAACCTCTTTCCATTATAAATTACCCATTCTCAGGTATGTCTTTATTAGCAAGGTGAGAACAGACAAATACATGTGGTCTCAGCATGACTTATCACTGGCAATATTAGCATTGATCACTTACATGGTTAAGGTATTGATTTCCAGCTTTCTCCGCTGTAAAGTTACAAGGGTTCCATGTTCATATTCTATTCTTCAGAAAGCAGTCACTAGGGTCAAGCCACAAGAGGAGGGAAATTAAGCTCTATCTCCTGAAGAGAGTGTCTACATATATTATTTGGAATGCTTCCGTAAGAAAGATTGGCTCCTTCTCCACCTTTTATTTATTTATATCCATATGGATTTCCATATATAATATATATATATATTAGACTTTGGATTATAATTCAGTACTATGTTATTTCTTTCTTGCTCAGAGTGCTTCAATTTTGGCCATTGGAAGTTCTTTCAGAATGACCCGTGTCCTTTTAACATGTCTCTAGTTTTCTTCTTTCCTACTTCCCTCCTTCCCTTTCTTTTTTTCTTCCTTTCTTTCATTTTAAATCTATTAGCACTTTCAGGCTTTCTGGCACTACATTATACTCCAAGCTTATCTTGCCCCAGCCCTATCAGCAGACATGTCTCCAAGGAGCCGTAGTTCCTTTTATTGGAGAATGATATATATTAATAGAAACCAAGATATGGATACTGGCTGTGCTCTTTGCTACTGAGGTGTCATTGCTTCTAGACCACCTCAGCAAACTGAGCTAGATCATATATAAAAAACTAACCCATGTATGCACACATATCTGTATCTATCTGTAGGTACGTGTGTATACATATATGTGTCTATATACAAACATGAGTTAATACTGTCTCTAGTCCCTGGCATGAATCCAGCACCACGGGGTTTATTCTAGCTTTCTTCCACTTAAAAAAGTTACTTATTGGTAACTTTTTTCTCTGACAGTGAGGAATCTGGCACCCATTACCTAAAATCCATTTACTCATTTGTTAAACTCTTAACTTCATTTGAAATCTCCCTAATCCTTCAGTGTCAACTGGGTTCCTGAGTTCTAACCTCTAAGTGCATCATCCACATCTCACTCACAATATTTGCAAGAGTGTTCAAATGACTATTTATTTAATGCCTGCTCACCCTGCCGTGTTGAAAGTAGCCCCAACAGCTGGACCATACCAACTCTTACACCCTGCAAGTATTTACTAGATAAAGAAGGAAGTGGGAAGGCTGACTAATGTGACAGCTGCTTTTTCACAGGTCCTTCTGCCCAGTCCTCATTCGTGGTATTGTCCTCACTATGACATTGCTCCCCAGGCGGAAGGTTTCCCTAATGACTCCCCAACACTTGATTGCATTATCCTATTTTGTCATCTTCAAAGTGGTCACCATTATCTGCTGCTATCTTCACTGTCTGTTATCAGTCTCCCCACTTAGACAGTAAATGCCACGCTGACAGAGATCTTGCTCATCTTATTTACCACCACATCCTAAGAAGAGTATATGATCCGAAGCAGATGCCTAATAAAAATTCACTGCAGATTAGCAGCAAGTAGGAATGTTATTAAGATTATTGGTTTTCTTGTATTAATGCAGACATCGACGAGATATGTAATTAGTATTATTTGAAATGTTATTTTGAAAGGACTCTGACCATAAACTATAGACATAACACTACAATAAATGATTCAGGCTTTCTACTGATGCTCTTTGCCTTTTCTCATGGGTGAGTCATTTCTGTAAAATAGGCAGTACCCCTTCTGATGTCACTCATCTCCTCTAGAACACTACTTAATGTTTAGCCTAACAAACTAAACTCCATCCAAACCAACTACTCTGACCACAAATCTTTTTCTCTTTTTTTTTTTTTTGAGACATAGTCTCCCTCTGTCACCGAGGCTAGAGTGCAGTGGCGTGATCTCGGCTCACTGCAACCTCTGCCTCTCAGGTGCAAGTGATTCTTCTGCCTCAGCCTCCAAAGTAGCTGGGGTTACAAGCACACACCACCACACCCAGCTAATTTTTTTGTATTTTTGGTAGAGACGGCGTTTCACCATGTTGGCCAGGCTGACCTCAAACTCCTGACCTCAGGTGATCCACCCATCTCAGCCTCCCAATGTGCTGGGATTATAGGCTTGAGTCACTGCACACGGTCCACAAATCTTATATGATAAGGTGACCTTATCATAAAGATGGAAACAGAAAAAGAGAGAGAGAGAGAGAGGAAAGGAGGATGGGAGAGAGGAAGGGAGGATGGGAGGGAGGGAGGGAGAGAGGAAGGGAGGATGAGAGGGAGGGAGAGAGGAAGGGAGGATGGGAGGGAGGGAGAGAGGAAGGGAGGATGGGAGGGTGGGAGGGAGAGAGGAAGGAAGGGAGGAAGGGAGGGAGGGAAGGAAGAAGGGGAGTGAGGGAGTGAGGGAGGGGGGGAGGAAGAAAAAAGAAAACTAAATGAAAGCCCTGATAGCCAATGTTAGGCTTCAGTAAGAAAACAACTTTTAACAGATGTAGATTTAGAAATACAGAAAGATCACAGTTTGTCATTTACAGCCTGGTTGGGTTTTTTTGGCATTTTTCTACAATGCTTCTCAAATTTGCATGACATTCTCTGCACAAACTGCTGTTTTATACCCTTTCCTGTTTCCCTTCCATCATCTATCTTTCTCTCCCATAAAACTTATGGAAAAATATAAATCATTCAAAATGCAAACTGACTGGAAATGTGTTGGCTAAAGTAAAACATGAAAAGATTTATCAAGGGGTAGAGATTGTGGGCAGGTTTGCAAAATTCCCTGTTCATAACTAGAGTCCTTGGTCTCAAGTCCCCGGTCCTAAACCTAAGTCCTTCTCTTCGGTTTTGATTCATTTATCTGTAAATGCCATCACTTTCAGAGTTGAAGCTTATTAACTTGGACATTCTCAAATCAACTTAAAAAAATTTAGAAGGGAAGATGGCTAAATAGGAACAGCTCTGGTCTACAGCTCCCAGCGTGAGCAACACAGAAGACAGGTGAGTTCTGCATTTCCAACTGAGGTACCGGGTTCATCTCACTGGGGAGTGCCAGACAGTAGTTGCAGGACAGTGGGTGCAGCGCATCGTGCATGAGCTGAAGCAGGGCGAGGCATTTCCTCACGTGGGAAGCACAAAGGGTCAGGGATTTCCCCTTCCTAGTCAAAGAAAGCGGTGACAGATGGTACCTGGAAAATCGGGTCACTCCCACCCTAATACTGCACTTTTCCAACGGGCTTAAAAAATGGCACACCAGGACATTATATCCCACACCTGGCTCGGAGGGCCCTATGCCCACGGAGTCTCACTCATTGCTAGCACAGCAGTCCGAGATCAAACTGCAAGGCGGCAGCGAGGCTGGGGGAGGGGTGTGCGCCATTGCTGAGTTAGTTGTTTGATTAGGTAAACAAAGAGGCCAGGAAGCTCGAACTGGGTGAAGCCTACCACAGCTCAAGGAGGCCTGCCTGCCTCTTTAGGCTCCACCTCTGGGGGCAGGGCACAGACAAATAAAAAGACAGCAGTAACCTCTGCAGACTTAAATGCCCCTCTCTGACAGCTTTGAAGAGAGTAGTAGTTCTCCCAGCACGCAGCTTGAGATCTGAGAATGGGCAGACTGCCTCCTCAAGTGGGTCCCTGACCCCCAAGTAGCCTAACTGGGAGGTACCCCCAAGTAGGGGTGGACTGACACCTCACATGGCCAGGTACTCCTCTGAGACAAAACTTCCAGAGGAACGATCAGGCAGCAGCATCTGCAGTTCACCAATATCTGCTGTTCTGCAGCCACCGCTGCTGATACCCAGGCAAACAGGGTCTGGAGTGGACCTCTAGCAAACTCCAACAGACCTGCAGCTGAGGGTCCTGTCTGTTAGAAGGAAAACTAACAAACAGAAAGGACATCCACACCAAAAACCCATCTGTACGCCACCATCATCAAAGACCAAAGGTAGATAAAACCACAAAGATGGGTAAAAAACAGAGCAGAAAAACTAGAAACTCTAAAAATCACAGTGCCTCTCCTCCTCCAAAGGAATGCAGCTCCTCACCAGCAACAGAACAAAGCTGGACAGAGAATGACTTTGACGAGTTGAGAGAAGAAGGCTTCAGATGATCAAACTACTCTGAGCTACGGGAGGAAATTCGAACCAACGGCAAAGAGGTTAAAAGCTTTGAAAAAAAATTAGATGAATGGATAACTAGAATAACCAACGCAGAGAAGTCCTTAAAGGACCTGATGGAGCTGAAAACCAAGGCACGAGAGCTACGTGACGAATGCAGAAGCCTCAGTAGCCGATGCAATCAACTGGAAGAAAGGGTATCAGTGACGGAAGACCAAATGAATGAAATGAAGTGAGAAGGGAAGTTTAGAAAAAAAAGAGTTAAAAGAAACGAACAAAGCCTCCAAGAAATATGGGACTATGTGAAAAGACCAAATCTACATCTGATTGGTGTACCTGAAAGTGACGGGGAGAATGGAACCAAGTTGGAAAACACTCTGCAAGATATTATCCAGGAGAATTTCCCCAATCTAGCAAGGCAGGCCAACATTCAAATTCAGGAAATACAGAGAACGCCACAAAGATACTCCTCGAGAAGAGCAAGTCCAAGACACATAATTGTCAGATTCACTAAAGTTGAAATGAAGGAAAAAATATTAAGGGCAGCCAGAGAGAAAGGTCAGGTTACCCACAAAGGGAAGCCCATCAGACTAAGAGCTGATCTCTTGGCAGAAACTCTACAAGCCAGAAGAGAGTGGGGACCAATATTCAACACTCTTAAAGAAAAGAATTTTCAACACAGAATCTCATATCCAGCCAAACTTAAGCTTCACAAGTGAAGGAGAAATAAAATACTCTACAGACAAGCAAATGCTGAGTGATTTTGTCACCACCAGGCCTGCCCTAAAAGAGCTCCTGAAGGAAGCACTAAACATGGAAAGGAACAACCAGTACTAGCCACTGCAAAAACATGCCAAACTGTAAAGACCATCAAGGCTAGGAAGAAACTGCATCAACTAACGAGCGAAATAACCAGCTAACATCATAATGACAGGATCAAATTCACACATAACAATATTAACATTAAATGGGCTAAATGCTCCAATTAGAAGACACAGACTGGCAAATTGGATAAAGAGTCAAGACCCATCAGTGTGCTGTATTCAGGAAACCCATCTCACGTGCAGAAGTACACATAGGCTCAAAATAAAGGGATGGAAGAAGATCTATCAAGCAAATGGAAAACAAAAAAAGGCAGGGGTTGCAATCCTAGTCTCTGATAAAACAGACTTTAAACCAACAAAGATCAAAAGAGACAAAGAAGGCCATTACATAATGGTAAAGGGATCAATTCAACAAGAAGAGCTAACTATCCTAAATATATATGCACCCAATACAGGAGCACCCAGATTCATAAAGCAAGTCCTGAGTGACCTATAAAGAGACTTAGACTCCCACACAATAATAATGGGAGATTTTAACACCCCACTGTCAACATTAGACAGATCAACGAGACAGAAAGTTAACAAGGATACCCAGGAATTGAACTCAGCTCTGCTGCAAGTGGACCTAATAGACATTTACAGAACTCTCCACCCCAAGTCAACAGAATATACATTCTTTTTAGCACCACACCACACCTACTCCAAAATTGACCACATAGTTGGAAGGAAAGCACTCCTCAGCAAATGTAAAAGAACAGAAATATAACAAACTGTCTCTCAGACCACAGTGGAATCAAACTAGAATTCAGGACTAAGAAACTCACTCAAAACTGCTCAACTACATGGAAACTGAACAACCTGCTCCTGAATGACTACTGGGTAAATAATGAAATGAAGGCAGAAATAAAGATGTTCTTTGAAACCAACAAGAACAAAGACACAACATACCAGAATCTCTGGGACACATTCAAAGCAGTGTGTAGAGGGAAATTTATAGCACTCAATGCCCACAAGATAAAGCAGGAAAGATCTAAAATTGACACCCTAACATCACAATTAAAAGAACTGGAAAAGCAAGAGCAAACACATTCAAAAGCTAGCAGAAGGCAAGAAATAACTAAGATCAGAGCAGAACTGAAGGAAATAGAGACACAAAAAATCCTTCAGAAAATTAATGAATCCAGGAGCTGGTTTTTTGAAAAGATCAACAAAATTGATAGACCGCTAGCAAGACTAATAAAGAAGAAAAGAGAGAAGAATTAAATAGACGCAATAAAAAATGATAAAGGGGATATCACCACCAATCCCACAGAAGTGCAAACTACCATCAGAGAATACTATAAACAGCTCTACACTAATAAACTAGAAAATCTAGAAGAAATGGATAAATTCCTCGACACATACATCCTCCCAAGACTAAACCAGGAAGAAGTTGAATCTCTGAATAGACCAATAACAGGCTCTGAAATTGAGGCAATAATCAATAGCTTACCAACCAAAAAAAGTCCAGGAACAGATGGATTCACAGCCAAATTCTACCAGAGGTACAAAGAGGAGATGGTACCATTCCTTCTGAAACTCTTTCAATCAACAGAAAAAGAGGGAATCCTCCCTAATTCATTTTACGAGGCCAGCATCATCCTGATGCCAAAGCCTGGCAGAGACACAACCAAAACAGAGAATTTTAGACCAATATCCTTGATGAACATTGATGCAAAAATCCTCAATAAAATACTGGCAAACCGAATCCAGCAGCACATCAAAAAGCTTATCCACCATGATCAAGTGGGCTTCATCCCTGGGATGCAAGGCTGGTTCAATATATGAAAATCAATAAATGTAATCCAACATATAAACAGAACCAAAGAGAAAAACCACATGATTATCTCAATAGATGCAGAAAAGGCCTTTGACAAAATTCAACAGCCCTTCATGCTAAAAACTCTCAATAAATTAAGTATTGATGGGACGTATCTCAAAATAGTAAGAGCTATCTATGACAAACCCACAGCCAATATCTTACTGAATGGGCAAAAACTAGAAGCATTCCCTTTGAAAACGGGCACAAGACAGGGATGCTCTCTCTCACCACTCCTATTCAACATAGTGTTGGAAGTTCTGGCCAGGGCAATCAGGCAGGAGAAGGAAATAAAGGGTATTCAATTAGGAAAAGAGGAAGTCAAATTGTCCCTGTTTGCAGATGACATGATTGTATATCTAGGAAACCCCATTGTCTCAGCCCAAAATCTCCTTAAGCTGATAAGCAACTTCAGCAAAGTCTCAGGATACAAAACCAATGTACAAAAATCACAAGCATTCTTATATACAAATAACAGACAAACAGAGAGCCAAATCATGAGTGAATTCCCATTCACAATTGCTTCAAAGAGAATAAAATACCTAGGAATCCAACTTACAAGGGATGTGAAAGACCTCTTCAAGGAGAACTACAAACCACTGCTCAATGAAATAAAAGAGGATACAAACAAATGGAAGAACATTCCATGCTCATGGGTTGGAAGAATCAATATCATGAAAATGGCCATACTGCCCAAGGTAATTTATAGATTCAATGCAATCCCCATCAAGCTGCCAATGACTTTCTTCACAGAATTGGAAAAAACTACTTTAAAGTTCATATGGAACCAAAACAGAGCCCACATCGCCAAGTCAATCCTAAGCCAAAAGAACAAAGCTGGAGGCATCACGCTACCTGACTTCAAACTATACTACAAAGCTACAGTAACCAAAACAGCATGGTACTGGTACCACAACAGAGACATAGATCAATGGAACAGAGCAGAGTCCTCAGAAATAATGCCGCATATCTACAACTATCTGATCTTTGACAAACCTGACAAAAACAAGAAATGGGGAAAGGATTCCCTATTTAATAAATGGTGCTGGGAATACTGGCTAGCCATATGTAGAAAGCTGAAACTGGATCCCTTCCTTACACCTTATACAAAAATTGATTCAAGATAGATTAAAGACTTACATGTTAGACCTAAAACCATAAAAACCCTAGAAGAAAACCTAGGCAATACCATTCAGGACAAAAGCATGGGCAAGGACTTCATGTCTAAAACACCAAAAGCAATGGCAACAAAAGCCAAAATTGACAAATGGGATCTAATTAAACTAAAGAGCTTCTGCACAGCAAAAGAAACTACTGTCAGAGTGAACAGGCAACCTACAGAATGAGAGAAAATTTTTGCAACCTACTCATCTGACAAAGGGCTAATATCCAGAATCTACAATGAACTCAAACAAATTTACAAGAAAAAAACAACCCCATCAAAAAATGCGCAAAGGATATGAACAGACACTTCTCAAAAGAAGACATTTATGCAGCCAAAAAACACATGAAAAAATGCTCATCATCACTGGTCATCAGAGAAATGCAAATCAAAACCACAATGAGATACCATCTCACACCAGTTAGAATGGCCATCATTAAAAAGTCAGGAAACAACAGGTGCTGGAGAGGATGTGGAGAAATAGGAACACTTTTACACTGTTGGTGGGACTGTAAACTAGTTCAACCATTGTGGAAGTCAGTGTGGCGATTCCTCAGGGATCTAGAACTAGAAATACCATTTGACCCAGCCATCCTATTACTGGGTATATACCCAAAGGATTATACATCATGCTGCTATAAAGACACATGCACATGTATGCTTATAGCGGCACTATTCACAATAGCAAAGACTTGGAACCAACCTAAATGTCCAACAATGATAGACTGGATTAAGAAAATGTGGCACATATACACCATGGAATACTGTGCAGCCGTAAAAAAGGATGAGTTCATGTCCTTTGTAGGGACATGGATGAAACTGGAAACCATCATTCTCAGCAAACTATCCCAAGGACAAAAAACCAAACACCGCATGTTCTCACTCATAGGTGGGAATTGAACAATGAGAACACATGGACACAGGAAAGGGAACATCACACTCCGGGGACTGTTGTGGGGTGGGGGGAGGGGGGAGGGACAGCATTAGGAGATATACCTAATGCTAAATGACGAGTTAATGGGTGCAGCACACCAACATGGCACATGGATACATAGGTAACAAACCTGCACATGGTGCACGTGTACCCTAAAACTTAAAGTATAATAATAATAAAAAAAGAAAAAAAAATTAGAAAGACACCAGGATAATGTTTACTTACCACCACCCCATCAACCAAAGATATTGTTTCCTGCACTAGTGATGTACTACCCAGCAATACATCAGAGTCACCTGAGGTATTTGTTTTTAAAAATACGGATTCCTGGAAATCACCCCAGACCTACTGTGCTAGGCGAAGCCTTAGAATACAGGCTTTGGAAACATTCCCCAGGTGGTTCTCATGCCAGCTGCACAGCATTGGGCTGGGCCAAGTACACCTAATAAGAGCGTAAATGAGTTTGTAGTGGCACCGTTTAAACTAAATAATACAGTCTATTTTAAGAATTAGAACTGTTTATTCGAACCACTAATAAGTCAATGTTTAAGTATTCTTTGAATAAAGAAAGTCAAACTTGTTTTTACCATGACCTATGGCAAGAACGATATTTTACATTACATTGTGGTACACTCACACAATACATGGATGTGTGAAACTGTATATAAGCAAATTGAAAATTTCACAAAATAATGCTTGCATAGTAGATGATGGAGTAAAAATGCAATAAATATCAAAAATGATGTTGATATGATCAAATAACGAATAAAACATGAAAAATGTCCCAAATAAAGAATACAAAAAATAGTCTAGTCAAACCCATATATATTGATTTTGTGACCCACTAACGAGATGTAGTCTGAGGTTTGAAAAATACTAAGTCACTATGTGGAGAGCTTGGCTTCTTCTTCCCAGGTATCTCAAGCACTTAAAAATAGCAAAACTGCATTTTAAAAAATCCAAAATTTAGAAACTCTACCCAAATAATGAGGTGCTAGGGAATTTATGAAACAGCTTCAAGCACTTCGGATAAAAAATACACTAGTTATGACGTTTGACTGTTTGGAGCACCATTATGTTTAGAAGCTCACTTACAATTTTCCTGTGCCCCACCACTATTTCCCTGCTACTTACTGCATTTCCTCCTTCAGTTTGGATTCAGAGTTATCAAGTATTATTTTCTCTGTAAAGACCAGAGTCAAACTGACTCTGACCATAAATTGCAGACATAACACTATAATAAACGATTCAGGTTTTCTACTGATGTTCTTTGCCTTTTCTCATGGGTGAGTCATTTCTGTAAAATAGGCAGTACCCCTTCTGATGTCACTCATCTCCTCTAGAACACTACTTAACGTTTAGCCTAACAAACTCCATCCAAAACAACTACGCTGACCACAAGTCTTTTCTTTTTGCCTCCCATGCAAAGCCTCCCTCGTGCCTTTGTGTGCTGTTAGCTGCGCCCATCTGACCGCTCAGGTTTGATTCTTCATCTGCCCTTCCTGTTGTAAAGTTCACGAGGCCAGAAACAATAAGCTCAGCTTGACAAATAATGCCAGAAATGCTGATAATGATGGTGATGTATTGAATTCATGTTGCTCCCTCTTCCAGCACCTTGGGAGGCCCCAAGATGACAAAAATAGTAGATACAAAAATTCTCATTATTTTAGACCAGAGGAAGTGGAGGAAGGAATTCTGCATTCTCTAAAATCTGAATTAATGAATTAATGAAACTTTAAGATCTGAACATATATAATAAAGTAGTTCTGTTGGATAAAAATAGTTTCTTTTAAGTATGATTAACAGTGAAATTCGGGTTTAAAAATCGTTGTTGAATAGAACTCCTGAGGGACTTGCTTTCACATAAATAATGCTATATACCTAGCATTTCACTGTTGATTCCAAACCAATTTTAAATGCCTGTTTTTATAAGCAGTAATGGAAATAACTAACTTTTATCAGATAAGACTGTTCCCATTTGAGCCTAACAACCGTTCATTGTAATTATCCCGCTTTACAAAGGAGGCAACTGAGATTTCAAGAAGTAATCTGCCCAGAGGTGTACAGCTAATAAATTCTGGGACACAAACTCTAATGTCAGAGGCACTTCTGTCCTTAACACCACTTCCTAGAGCCTTATTTATGTTATTAACTTGCTTCGAAACCCCTATAAAAGTAAGCTCGATTTCAAACTCTTATGTAACTCATTGGGAATTTGAAAGGAGGTTGGTCAGATTTGGTGAAATGTTACCATAATTGCCTTGGGATATTGGAAATAAAGGAAGGAATTGCTAGGAACAGCTCCATCATTTTAGGCTTTGAGAACAATGCCCCTCTGGACGTTTATTTCCAACTCTTATAAATATTGCTGGACCAATTCTTTGGAGGAGGCCACTTGCTCCCACCTCACTTTGACTCAGAAGGGAGTTATTTGCAAAGTTTCAACCAAAGCGGAAGTGCCCTTTTTGAGTTACAGGCCTGAGAAAAATTAACGCGTTTGGGTTTGCTTGGGCATTTTTTCTTTTGTTTTGTTTTGTTTTGTTTTTAAAAAGTCAAGACCTTTTTTTTTTTCGCTAGCTCCCCCATAAGTCACAAATAGCTTTTCTTTCAAAGTTCAACCTTGTCAGGTTGTTAATTCTCCATGAGGAAAAGCACACGTGATAAGTTTACAAAGGCTTAGCTTTCAAATAAGGAAGTTATTAACTTTTCCATTTCTGTTTGGCCCCCTTCTCAATAGTTCTGGAAGTTTCTCGGACCGAAGAGGCCAAGTGAACCATTTCCTCTGTCATCATTTGCTCACAGCTCTCTACTTTCTACAGGAGAAAGTGTGCCCAGGGATGAGAAGTCACCATAGACAGCAGAGCAGGACTGGGAAAGGGCAAACCTCAGAAAGGATGCTCTGAGGCTCACCAGACACCTGGGGGGAGGTGGGCTGGACTAGGGGCTCAGGATCTGGTTGGAGACTCTGAGAGGAATGCTACTCATATGGGCTGAAGGCATAGTTGAGGCCTCAAATATTCCTTGGGCATATTACCTTTCAGAGTCATCATCCAACAGTTAACTAGGGTATTGCCAGAACTAGACTTTCAAGGCAGCTTCAGAAGGGGTATGAAACAAGAATGAGGGCTTAAATTCAGAAGATCTGATTTTGACTCTCAGCTCCACTTTAGACAGGTCAACATTCCTGAGCAGGTGTTTTCTCACCTTTAAGAATCCCCACTTCTCAAGACGTTCATGAAAATAGTAGCAGCACTGATTGGGTGTCTACTATGTGTCCAGCATTGCAGTGCATGTGAGTTTCTTATTTAACCCTCCCAGCAATCCTAGTAGACGCCCACTATGATGATCCTCACTTCACAGGTGAGGAAGCTGAAGTTTACAGATGAGATAACTAACTTACAAGAGAACAGAGTTGGTTTTCCAGTTGATACAGTTTAGAAGAGTCCCATTCACTTAGCCATGGAATTCACTGCCTCAAAAAAAGGTAATGGGCATGAAAGCGTTTTGTAAATTCTAAGGGACGGCACAATAATGGTTACTTGTATTATCTTATCAACATGTGACATCCCAAGTGTAATTCCCAGCTCTCAAAGTGACCTCAAAACAAACCCAGTAGAGAAGGGGGAACCATTAAACCACCGACTGGTGCAGTTGTTCTCACTTTAGCATGCCTCCAAACCACCTGGAGAAACTGCGGAAACACAAACTACTGAACCCCAAGCCCAAAGTTTATGATGCCGTCAGTCTGGGGTGGGGCCCTCAAATTTGCATTTCTAACACTTTGTCAGATGAAGTCAATGTTGCTGGCCTGGACCACATTTTGAGAACCACTGGTATAGTGGTGCAAAGCTTCTGAGGGAACTCAGAAGTCAGGCCTGCCCCTTGCTGACTTAATGAGTTTGCTTGCATCTTAGTTTTTCTCACCTCCAAAATGTAAATGCTATCATTGAGACAGCCAGGTGGGAAGAGCTCCCTCGCAAAACTCCAACTGGCCTGGGCACTGGGGTGCGTACTGGGATGGAGCCACAGAAGTCCACACCGTTTGCAGTGGGTTGGAGCCTGGCCCCTCCTCTTCCTGGGTGGTACCTGGAATTCAATCCGCTAGGTGGGAAGACCACGGGCAGGAAGCACACTCTCTTGCTCACTAAGAGTCTCTGTTTCCCTTTTTTTCCTTTTTGCCCAATCAATTCCATTTTTCTCACTCTTCAAATTGTCTGTGAGCCTTAATTTCGTGGCCGTGTGACAAGGATCCCGCCTTTAGTTGAACTAAGGAAAAGTCCCACAACATTAATATCTACCTTGCAGACTTTCTATGAAGATGAAGAGTATGACACATGCCAAGTCCGAAGACTCTTATCTGGAACATGGGGAGCACCGCTGTGGCTGTTTGCATCCTGCTCTCGGCAGGCCCAGCTTTGCTTTCTTAGCAGTTTTCATACCAGATTGTGCAAGAGTTAAACAGACCATCTTAATTTTGTGTCTTTTAAAACCTGTACTTTCATTTTTCATCGAAAAGGCGATGAAGTAACACTAACATGTTCTATCAGTCAGGGTCCCAACAGAAAACAGATGGTATACTCAAAATAGGAACATTCTAGGATAGTTTATAACAAAGGGACTGTTTACACTGTGTGGGTGTTGGGGGAACCACAAGGGACAGTACAGTAAGCTGGGGCTTAATTGCAGTTAAACTGATAGCACCCCTAGGCCGCAAGGAAAAAGGAAGGGAAGAAGCAGTTATTAAGCCTGGTGAGAAAGAATTCTTTAGAGTTGGCTGCCTTGAAACAAGCAGTGATCTTTAATCAGGGGACACAACCAGCTCCAGGGTACTTGCCAGGAAGAGAGCCCAGGGTATTAACTCCCTGACTTCACTCTTCTTCCTCCTTCCATCACCTGCCAAAGCTCCCTATTGACTGACTGCTCAAGCCAGAGGCCATGGGAACGAGGGATGAATCCAGTATGGGTGTATTTACTTTCATTGTATTGATTGATTCTGACACCAGCCCTATACTACAGATGAGGAAAGAGTCAGTCGAAGTTTAAGTAACTTGCCTCACGCCACACTGTTTGGGAATGGGTGGGTAGTCAAACCCAGGTAGTCTTATTCCGGAGCCTGTCCACTGAGTGAGCTCAAGAGAGGGAGCCCCAGGAGAAAAAGAAAAGAAAGTGAGATGCGTATTTTTGATTAATATAAAAATACTATCCACTGCATATGGTGGATATTACACAGTTGTGTGATCTAGGGCCTCAGTGACCTCATCTGTCTTGTTAAGTTTAAAAACAAAAATAAAAGTGAACAACGCTGTCTCATTGCTACCATTGCAAGTAGGTAAAACATGCATATGGTAACTGATAATATTGGCTATAATAGGACATTAGGATGATGAATGATATTCTTTTGATTTTCTCAATTTTCTGAAGTTCCAAAATATGGCCAGATTGAACTTACATCTTTTTAGCATGAAAGCAATCAAATAAAATTTTTAAAAATAAAGTAAAATGGAAGGTGAACCAGGCAATCTCCAAGTTTTGATGAATGTTTTATGAGCCTACAATCTTGATGTCAATCTCCCTATCTCCCCTCTTTTAATATTAAATTAATCCTACAAATATGAATAAAGGTCCACAGAATACATGCCAAGTCTGGGAGACTCACACTTTAAGAAAACTGGTGGAGGGAGTGAAACGAGCAAAGTATAGCACAATTGCAGTGATGCCCTCCGGAGTGGAAACAGTTGTTTGTACCCTCCAGGTGCGTCTGATCCATCTCCTGTAACATTTCCTTGACCTTTCTGAAGGTCATGGAGATTTAGAAGGAGGCTGGGCAAAACTGAGTATGGGCAGATAATCTGCTTTTGAGGCATCCCTGGAGGACGTTGCCACTGAAGCATTCTGAAAATGAGAGTTGGAGTGTCCTGTAATGGGTATCCTGCTTGCTAGATGAGCATAAATGTAAATGGCTTAGAAAGAAAACCCTGAGAGGTCAGAGCATGACATTTCAGAGATGCCCCACAAGTAGGCCACAGAGTTCCTACAGGCATGAGGTCATCTTCCACAGGAGTGTACCTGCAGGTGGGTCATGGAAAGCCAGACCCACTGCCTCTGTCCTGAAACAGCAAACTGCCCTGTAAGGACCATGTAAAGTCAAGTCTTTGCATTTCTAATTGTGATACTAGATGTCATAATTACAAATATGAGAGGCTAACATAGGTCTATCAATTCTTAATATAGTTATGGCATCTTTTCCTTACGTTCTAACTTGGACAAGTGACCACCCATGTCTAAAGCAACTTCGTGCTACTCTTAGCAGAGAGATGATCTAATCTGGTAAGTTACCCAATTTTCACTCAGCATCTCTTCAGGGCACTGAGTCGATGGCCACTCACTGACCATTTACTTTGTAGCTCTTCTCAAACCATGTTTACATAAGAATGCTAAATTCACTACGGACAAGGCAAGTGTCTTCTACTTTTTAAAACTTGCAGAGTCCCCAGTGTAGGACTCTATAGTTGGGGCAGACAGGAGGGACTATAACAAGAAGTTACTAAATCTTAAACTTCAGTGAGCTTCAGTGCCTCTCGCAAGAATCTATTCCCATGCTCCATAACAGATTTCATGTTTGTAATTTTGCATTTTTAAAAAGAGTCCCCCAAACTGTATAAATTTCAGACATCACACCCATTACACACTGGATCTACCTGGTATGTAAATCTAAATATTTCAGACTATTTGTCGGGGAAGGGTTTCTATTTCAACTATGTTTAAATAGCAAGAGCCCAGGATATAGGCTCCCTTCATTTATTCAGGCTGATATAACAAAGTACCCCAGACTGGGTGGCTTATAAACAACAGAAATTTAATTCTCACACTTCTGGAGGCTGGAAGGCAAAGACTGAAGCACTGGCAGATTTGGTATCTGGTGAGGTCTCACTTGCTGGTTCACAGCTGGTGCCTTCTCACTGGGTCCTCACATGTAGAATGAGTTCCTCTGAGCCTGTTTTATCAGGGCACTGATCTCATTCATGAGTGCAGAGTTTCCCATATATTCCCAATGACCCCACCTCCAAATACCTTTCAACTGAGGGTTAAGTTTCAGCACATGAATTTGGGGAAACACAAACATTCAGTGCATTGCGCAGGCTTCCTCTCCAGAGTTTTCCTCTGCCTTCCCCACAACCTCACCAAGTAGTCAAGGAATGGAATGAGAAGAGGAGCTTCGGTCACCTAAACAGTTTAACGCTGAAGGGTGCCTATACCGACAGACTGTCCGTTAGTAATCAGGTGGGAAGAGACAGCGAAGAATGGGGAGAGAGAAGGGCTGCCCGCCAGGCCCCGAGCTCAGCCCCACTAGTGAGCCTAGCACGGTGGGGAAGAAAGTGGGCTCTGAGTGTGAAGCAGCCTTACTCCTTACCAAGTCTGGGACCCTGTGCCTCATTACTGAAGTCTCAGTTTCCTTATTTAAAAAATAAGAATGAGAATGCTTACCTCTTGGGGTTTTTACAAAGACAAAATGAGATAATATGTGTAAAACGCTCAGTGTGGTATCTGGCACATTATAATTGCTCTGTAAACAATAGCATCTGCAATTATCACTAAACTAGACAAGACAAAAATAAGAACAATGAGAACTCATGGACACAGGAAGGGGAACATCACACTCTGGGGACTGTTGTGGGTTGGGGGCAGGGGGGAGGGACAGCATTAGGAGATACACCTAATGCTAAATGACGAGTTAATGGGTGCAGCAAACCAACACGGCACATGGATACATATGTAACAAACCTGCACATTGTGCACATGTACCCTAAAACCTAAAGTATAATAAAAAAAATAAATATTAATAAAAATGAAAAAATATAATAAGATCATCTCAGAGAAATGCGACATACCATGTGACATTTTACTTAGCATCTTATATTATTACTCCTTTGCCCCCAACCCTTCTCATGTCTTTTGTCAGTACATCAGTTATTATAACCTCATGACTGTCTTATAAACGGAATAATATGCCATAGAATTAAGAAAAGAAATAAAAAATGACTTGCCCATGTTGACACAAAAAACAAATTATAAAATCAGAATAATAAATTATATTCCTAGGGAGCCCAAATAGTTCATGGTGCCAATAAAACTTATTTCAGCTTATATTTATTGAGCACTTATTACATACAAGGACTTTGCTAGACACTATGGGATAGTCAAAGATAAAAGAGATTCCCTACTCTCAAAGACTTTATAATACACTAGAAAAGATTTCCCAGAATGAGTTCTTTCCATGGAATACTAGTTAATAGATGTTACATTAAAAAGGTATTTTGTGAACAAATAAATTTCAGAAGCTTCAGATTAAACACAAGTATACAGGTTTTTTCACTATCCAGCTTCTCAGAACCGTTGCCATGCTGATATACCTTGCAAAGCTCTAAGAAGAGAAAAATGACTGCAGCACTTTGCAAATTTGTTTAAGTTTTTTTTTTGTTTGTTTGTTCAAGATGGAGTCTCGCTCTGTCGCCAGGCTGGAATGCAGTGGCACAATCTCTGCTCACTGCAACCTCCGCCTCCCAGGTTTAAATGATTCTCCTGCCTCAGCCTCCTGAGTAGCTGGGATTACAGTCACATGCCACCACGCCCAGTTAATTTTTATATTTTTAGTAAAGACGGGGTTTCACCATGTCGGCCAGGATGGCTTGATCTCTTGGCCTTGTGATCCGCCCGCCTCGGCCTCCCAAAGTGCTGGGATTACAGGCGTGAGCCACCGCGCCCAGCCTTGTTTAAGTTTTGAACTCTACTAGCATCATATTTCATAGGCCTAGGGTTCCAGGAAAACACTCTGGGAAACACTGGAGTACGTAACTGAAACAAATACACAAATGACTCTAGGACAGATTGAGTGAAGTTCAGTGTGTTATAAGAGCTGAGTAGAAACAGCAGATATCCTAGTTAGTAAGATTCTGGAAAGGTGTTGAGGAGACATGGTTTGAGATGGGCCTTAAAGGATGGATCAAATGTTATTATACCCAGGCATGAGAATTCCATGTAGCAAGGCTAACACAGACCAGGAGAGGCACAAGGCCAAGAGTGTGGAACAGTGGGTTGGTTCCACCCGATTAGCTCATAAAATATTTGCAGTCGATAAGCGGGAAATAAAGTCAGAGAGAGAGAGTGAGCCATGGTGTGTAATAGCATGAAACCCACAGCAGAGTCGTTGGAAGTAACTGGGAGAGCTGATCAGAACTTCAGGAAGAAAATTCTGACAAAATGGAAAGACTAGATTGGAGTGGGAAAATTTAAGAAGTGAAGAAACTGAGCAAAGATTATCTTAACCTCAGCAAGAAGTCATCTGTCCTGAACCAAAGAGGTGACAGCTAAGCAATGGGGGCCAAAACATTTCAGAGAGAAATATTTTAGAGATAAAATCTTAAGTGACTTGACGTCTTCCGTATGTTTTATCATATTGGGGACATCTTCATATAGTTGTAAGTGGTCAAGTTGTACTTACTGAGTTTAAGAGGTTGAACCCAATGTATGTTATTCTCTGCCAGCGTGGTGTCGACTAAGGGAATATGATCAAGTTACTCATGGATAGGTATCTAAATTCTTACAATAGAAGATTTCACTGGAGGAGCCAGTGATACTGTCTGATCAGACGATGACAGACTCCTCTGATCCCCAAAAGGTGATTTCTAGGCAAAACTGATCAGAAGGTAGAGCTGAAATCCAATATGCATTTCTCTCTCTTAACACCTTAGACTGTTTGGACCTGTGAGGAGCACCGAAACACCAGTCACTTGGAATTCAAGGTTCTGCAACACTGAAACATATTTAAAACTGTTCCCCACACCGTACACAAACAGGCCCTTAGAACAATGCAAGCCCTGGGTCTCTGCCCCCTTGCAGACTAATTGGACAAGGTACAGCATGTGGTGTGTGAGTGTAATTGTTCAGAGGGGCAGCAGGCTCTCTCAGGTCTCCTGACCCGGACTGCACAACCCGGAGGTTGTCACCCACTGCTGCCTCTGCTGAGCACACATGAACAGAGAGGCCTCATACTTCATCCACCAGATGGAAACCTTGCTGCCCCATACTGTGGGTGGCAGATGTTTTCCTGCTTAATTGTTGAAGATTAAGATTTGCAAACCAAAAAGTAAAAATACTTCCCCCAGGCAATTATGGCCAATCAAATCACAGACTTTGGGAAGAAAGATGATGACTACTACAGCAATTCCTCACTTAACTTTGTCGATAAGTTCTCAGAAACTACAACTTTAGGCAAAACACCATCTAACAAAACCAATTTTACTGTAGGCCAATTGACATAAACAAGAGCAAAGTTCCTACAGGATATTTCTAGTCACAGAAACGTCACCAAACTTCTAAATAAAGATCCAAAACACTTCTAATAGTAAACATTGAAATACATGTGATCTATGCATTTCAGAAAGATTAGTACAAACAAGTAAGATATGTATTTACCCACCTTTTGGTGAATCAGTAGTGTCAGCAGTCATAGTGGTGGTGAGTTAAATCCAGGAATAAATGTTTGCAAAGCGGAAATTGTCAGAAAATCTCCTACCATCACGCAGTTCAAAAACGATCAGAAACATGGTGGGCTCACCGAGCACTTTCATACGGCATCGTTTTATTGTTATGTATTTGTATTACTATCATAGAATTTATAAATTTTTATTTTATAATCATTATATTCATTCATTCATTTCCCAACCCACCTAGTCCAGTCCAAGGCACCAGGTGGGAGCCAGCCCTGGACAGAATGTTCTCCCATGGTAGAGTGCCCATGTACACACACACGCGCATGTGCTGAGACCATGTAGACATGCCAGTGAGGCTATCAGGCACATCTCTGGGATGTGGGAGGAAATCGAAGTACCCAGAGAAAACCCTTGCAGACATGGGGAGAATGTGCCAACTCCACCCAGGATGGATTTCAACATTATAACAAAATGATATTGAAAGAAACAACATTATTCTAGGACCTGCTGTACATCCTCCCTCTCCTTGTAAGTAAGTTGCACTCCCCTGAGTTCATTTGGCCACACATGGATTTGAGTTTCCTTCAGTGTCCATCTTCTTTCCATGTGTCTATTCCAGGAGCTGTGGTGTCAGAACAGGGAGACTAGGTACTTCTGTCCTCAGGAAACTCATTTCTTCAAAAAAAAACAAAAACAAAACAAAACAAAACATTATAGCTGGGTGTGGGGGCTCACGCCTGTGATCCCAGCACTTTGGGAGGCCGAGGCAGGAGGATCACTTGAGGTCAGGATTTCAAGACCATCCTGGCCAACATGGTGAGACTCTGTCTCTACTAAAAATACAAAAATTACCCAGGCATGGCGGGCATGGTGGTGCATGCCTGTAGTCCCAGCTACTTGGGAGACTGAGGCAAGAGAATCACTTGAACCTCGGAGGCAGAGGTTGCAGGGAGCTGCAATCATGCCACTGCACTCCAGCCTGGGCGACAGAGCAAGACTCTGTCTCAAAAAATAAAAAAGTAAATAAATAAAAAATAAGTAAAATATATCGTTTTTATGTCCCAGTGCAAAGCACTATGCTAGACCCAATGAGAGATAAAAGTGGAGAAGCAAGTGTTAGAAAGATCCCTTCTAAATGACAGAAACCAGGGAAGTGATCTTTGAGCTGTGCTTAAAGACTAGGAAGAATTTTAATAGGCAAAGATGAAAAGAGAGGGAGAGAAATAACAGAGGAAAAGAGTAGGCAAGCAATTTAAAGTCATATTTGGGGCTCCGTATAGTAAGCCAGACTGAAGGCTTCATGTGAGTAATTATACACCGTTAATGCCTGAATTATGTCAATAGATGGATCTTGGATTATTTGCGTGACTGATAAAACAGCAATAAACCTATTTATATTTTATGGAAAATTTGTACCATTTAAAAAGCCTTCAAAGAATTAACTTGGTTGCAGAACAATGCACAAAATCAAATTAGAATTTAAAACACAATCACATATACACACAAATTGTAATTGTCCTATAAAAGAAAGAATTGATTTGTCAGCAATTGTTCCTAATTAGACAAGTCCACTTCGCTGTCTGGCTACCCAGCTGGCAAACATAATAATCTTCACACATCTACACTTTGCAAAAATGAACTACGGTTCATTTTAAATCTCCCAGTTTGTTTTGGAAGCATATACACACACCCTTTTGGATATAATGAGATACATTCTGAATGATAAACATCAGTTGATTAATGTATGCAGAGATTCAGTTTAATAACAGTTTCACAAAAAAATTATGACTATTGTTAAATCTTAATAAATGTTTTAAATAATAAATTGGCCTGTATTAACGGCTAGCTATTAGCTCTCCTACTTGTTATTATCTATTAACGTAACTCTTTAGATTTAATACGGTATTTATCATTGTTTATTTTCACAGTTGTTGCTTAGAACCAGTAATGCATTTTCCTTCCTCCAGATTCTCAGAATTCTTTTCTAATATTAACCGTGACTTCTCTCTTTTTCTAAACCTCTGATGACCTCCACCCAAACACAGCTGCACAACTGGGCTTCTTCAATGAATACTTACTCAAATAAAGAATCTGCTTGCAGAATTCTGCCCAGACTCTCTTTCTAGGCCACGGCTTTGACTTGGTTTCTATTTCAGTGACGCTTCAGAACAGGCTGCAATCAGTGTCTCCGCGGGGGTGACAGGTACCTGTCGGAGGGTCTTCTTGCACGGACTCACCATAAATGTGAACTCCTCTCCCCAGTCCTGTTTTAATAACCAGGAAACTGAAGGGTGCATCTAATGAGAAAGCGTCTGAGGCATCTGGGCACAGAAGTGGTCAACACCACACACCTCCCATGGTGCCAGGCTGCAGCCCCCTGCTGGCACATCTTTCCCACCTGAACCCTCAGAACAGGTCCTGGCCCCTTTAAGGGCCTCCAGTGAAAATTCAATAATTGTCTCCGTGGAAAGTACGAGTTCCCCCCAGTGCAGCATGATAAATCACGGATAATAATAGCTCTTTCCAAAATAATCCTTAGGCAGAAGCAAAATCCAACTGAGAAGGTTGTTCAGAGTCAAAACGTGGGACCTAGATCTGCCGTTTATTTAGCTCTATAAATACATTGACTGTTTCCTTTGTCACCGCTGTTGACATAATGTATTATTATTACTATTCAGCTATTATTCCCTTAATGCCTATATTTTTGTCTCTCTATTTCCTGCTAGGCCTTCATTCAATGGGTTGACCGTCCACTTTTAACCCTCAGTCTTCAGTTCTAAGCCTCTCCCCTTTTACCACCAAGAGTCAGTACCATACTTTAGGGAGATTTCTAGAAACAACATCCTAGTGTGAGTGGAAGAGATCCAAGATTCTAAATTTTGCTGATTTTCTCTCCAGGGTGGCAGGAATATCTAGAGGTAGATTTTTTTTCCCCAGGCATAATCCCCATAATATTTGTTCTGTCATTTTCACAGTGTAAGAACAAATGGAACTTTTTATGTCTGTACACAGGGACCCTCAGAATGACACCCAGCACTGTTCGAAGTGGAACTTGTCATGTTGAATTGCCTGGGACTGGTTATAGTGTGATTCAATTGGCAGAGATATGGAAGTTTTTCCAAAAGAGTAAGTAGACAGTGATTCATTATCCTGTTCACATTCATGATCCTTAGTGGATGCCTTAGCACTCGCTGGAAAACCTGGCAGCCCATCCCGGGCCCCTGCATCTTCTACATTGCTGCACATAAAATCCCGCCTATAATCTCAAGTATAGCTACCCATTGCTGAGTACTTAAAGCATTGAGTACTTAAAGCTTTAAACCTAGGTTTCCAAGACCCCAGGTTATTACCTCACCCACAAGTTCATGCCTTTCTTCTTTTCAATTTATGGAGAAAACCCAAATCATAATTCTATTTTAAAAGATCATAAGACAGATTGTTTCGTTTTCCTTCTTTAGAGTGTAATTATTCCTAATTCCACAATTACTTTGCAAAATGACAGTGTAATGATTAAAAGCACTCTCTTTTAGCAAATTTTTCTTACCACCAAACTCTATAAAAATTTAACTTCCTCCAAAAATTATGATGTTGTTGGGTAGTTTTTATTAGACAATTTTGGGACTTGAAAATTCTTTTCGACTAGTTCTCCTATACTCCAGCACATATATAGTTATGACTAATTGCCTCTCTGCACATTCCCCTTTTCTCTGGAAGGAAAGAAATAGTTTTGGGAAAAATAAGAACAGTGGGAAAAGCAGGGAGGGGCCCTTTTCTTTGTTAATTGTACGGGGCTGACTGCATGTCTAGTGTACAGTTAGCATTTCAATCAGCACATCTTTTCAAGTTGTGGCTCTGAACAGCTGGAATGTGCTATGAAACATAGGCCAGGATAAAAGGCCATAGCATTGTATAGCTTCAAACCCAGCAATCAATCAATCACATGTACACCTGCACACGCGCACACACACACATTGGGAGGTGGAATTGAACTATCTCAGGGGCTATTATGCTGAATGATATGTGCTTTACAAGCATGTGAGTTGGCAAACCTATGCTCTTGACCTTCTTCAAATGCCAAGTCAGGTCTGAAATCCAAGTCAGAAAAAATGTGGAAAAACAAGTAGCCTGATCGATCAATCAGGTATCTGTCTCCCAGTGACCCCATCATTGATCAGACACACTCACGGTTTGGAAAATCAAGCTGTGAGGTTTAGGTGCGTCACCTAAATGTGAGCCTGTGTTTGAAGATGAGAGATAAGGTTCGGGCCTCAAGACATATGTCCAGAGAGCCCATGGCTGTCAGAGGAGTAGACTTGCTTGGCCATTAGCTTCCTCCCATTACCACAACTGAATCAGCCTCTGTTTGGGGGACAGTTGTTGCAGGTTAAGAACAGAGCTATCCCTGCTTAGCCAATTACAGAGGAAGGCTTGCAGAAAAACACATAGCGTGGCATTTGATGGAGACCAGAGAGATGAATAATTCCTTGTACTTGGGTCTCTTAATTATCTGAGATCCAATGAACTCTGGTTAACCTTCTCTTCATTATTTCTCACCCCTACTTTCTGACTTTAGACACTAGAATTGGGAGCTAAAAACTGAAAGAAGGGCAAGGAGCACATTCTCACACAATTTCCAGAAGAAAGTGCCAGGAAGCTTGTGAAACTTCCATTTTAGCAAGCCTGAGAGGTGGGAATAAGCCTCCCACCACGCGTGTGTGCGTGTGTGTAACTGCGATGAGTTCTTCCTAGACATTAGCTCATGCAGCCTCCCTGTCCCCAGTGAGGCAGGTAAAAAGCTCTGATGCCTATTTCACATGCATTGAATGTCAACAACGGAAGTGTATCCATGCAAACCTCAGAGAAATTCACAGAATTGAGGGAATCGTTTTCCTTGATACTCTAAGATCTCACTGGCAAATATGGATTAAATCCCAACTGTGTGCATCAAATTGTTCTGAGTGAAACTGACATACTGGGAAAATGGGAGATACAGTTTTTCTTCTTGAGGATCTAACGCTCTCAGGTCGGGAAATAAAGCAATATACATATGTAAGGCAATTAGAGAGGAAAATAGGGCAACATGTCTCCATGTATGAGAGTTGGAGCATAGGCAGAAATTGCTGCTGAAATCCCACTGCCACACCTCAGTAGAAGACTGTTGTCCTTTTTTGTTAATGCCACAAATACATTTGATACGTATGGGCTTCTTCAAATGACTGCTGTCATGACTCCTATGAGAGCAAGACTTCCGCGGTTTTCTTTGTGAGACTGTGGAACTGCTCTCCACACTTGATCTCTGTTGGAGTCCTCCAGCCCAAATACCACAAGGACAAACATATGTCCTAGAAATGGCTGGTGACCCTGCAGAGATGCAGTTGGCACCCTGAGATGTTCCCGAGTGGGCAGCTGATGGCCTCCAGTTGGGAGGGCGCGTTTCTTCCCGTGAACTTGCTTGCCTCTGTTCTTCCATTAATGAGTCCATGGGTCAAACGAGGGGCGAAGGTGAAGCGCGACTCCCCGCTGCCCTCAGCCTCCCGCCTTAGGGTTGCGGAGGGGAGCCCACAGGGCCCAGCTTGGCAGGGAGAGGCGTTCCCCCCTGTCTCTCTGTCAAAAAATAAAATAATAATAATAATAATAATGTCGATGATGAAAAACCCATTATGGCTTGAGGGTGAAAACATTTTCATTCTAAAGTCCATGTGAGGCATCAAGGCATCTTCTGATAGAAAATCATGAACTTGCACATCAGGAAGTGCAAAAACTATTTAATCAAAGCCTTAAAGAAGATCAAACCTCATCATAAGATGTTAAATATATATATAATGAAAGCAGATAAGAAGAGTTTTGGGCTGTGTGACCTGAATCTGAAAATCGGAAAAAAAGCCTTTTAGGTTCTTCCACTACAAGGGAAATATGTCATTTTTTTTCTCGCTCAGCAATCCAATTTACTCACTGCAGTGGGTACAAGATAGGACTTAAGCAGCATCGCCAGTCGGATAGCCTGGAGAACCAGAGTGCTCTCACATGTCCCTTGTTCTCCACACAGTTTGTTATTGACTGTCCCTGTTTTCTTATATTGATTAATGTTATTTATGACTTTTAAATGAGAGACAATGAGGAAATTCCACAATATGTGAATGAGTAGGTGTCATGGAAAGAATAAACAAGGTCTAAGAAGGATATGGGGACCCCTCGTTCTGGCTCCTCAAGTGGCTCCAGGGTTCAGGTCTTTGCTCTTAAGACCAGGCCAGGTTCAGTTTCACAGAAGGTAGCTAGAGGGATGCAGGAGCACAAGGAAAGCCTATAGAGAAATCAGGGGGACAACAACACAATGAGGGCAAGGGCAAGGACTCAGGGTGGACCATGGTTTTAATGCCAGTGATGTTTGCATTTGTTACTATCATTAATATGTAAGCGTGATGCTAGGTCATCAATACCATTGCTGGATACTGTGGGTAATGTACAGTGGGGAAATATTAATACCAATAGTTGTCATTGAGCATTTACTATACACCAAGGATGTACTATACACTTTTGTAGGTTATATATAATTCTCTCAACAACTCCTCAAAATAGGCATTGTTTAAACCCATTTTGCCCAAAGTGTCAGAAAAGTGAAGTAACTTGATTGAAGTCATAGGGTTAGAAAGAGCAAGACCTGGAATCCACCTCAGATAAGCATAATTACAGAGGATTTACTCTTTTTTTTTTCTTTTTTCCTTTTTTTTTTTTTTTTTTTTTTTTCTGAGATAGAGTCTAGCTCTGTCGCCCAGGCTGGAGGGCAGTGGTGCAATCTTGGCTCACTGCAACCTCCACCTCCCAGGTTCAAGCAATTCTCCTGCCTCAGTCTCCCGAGTAGCTAGGATTACAGGCTCCTGCCACCACGCAAGGCTAATTTTTGTATTTTTAGTAGAGACGGGGGTTTCACTGTGTTGGCCAAGGTGCTCTTGAATTCCTGACCTCATGATCCACCAGCCTCAGCCTCCCAAAGTGCTGAGATTACAAGCATGAGCCACTGCGCCCGGCTTTACTTTTTTACTTACTAAATAATTCCCACAATTATTTTCAAATATAAGCAAAAAAAAAATTCTATAAATAGCCAAAGAAATCTACAAATTGTGCAGAAAAGTAGTTGTGCTTTCCTGTTTACAGTCTACAGGTAATACTTGGTGTGTGCTTACATTCTCAGGCCCCAGTGGCTGCCATCCATTATCACAAATAACTTATTATCAAATCCATCCCAGAAAAGCCAACGTGAGTAATGGGCAGGGCTTGGCACATTCTGGCTCCCACGGCACTTCCTCATAGAGAAGAGGAAGGGTCAACTAGCAAGTAGGCCACTAGCTGTGGCAGCCACCCTGTCCCTCCTGGCGTACCTCAAGCTCGTTATTCTTTTGTAATGTCTTTTTCCTGCAACATGTTGCCAGATGACTGTTTTTCTGCTGTTTGCTCTCCAGGCTCCCTTGATGAAGGCAGCCACTGTTGTTCGATCAGATTTTACCTGTAAAAAAAATCATGGGGTAATTTCCTTGGCCTCTCATATCCTGCTAGGAATGGCTCTATGTATGGTTTAATGGACAGGCAAGCACATACAATCCAATGAGGTATCAGTGCATATAAGGAATACATACATATATATATATATATACACACACACACACACACGTACATATATAAAAAATACCCATATATGATACGTATTAATAGAATTCATTATTATAGCATAAAAATGTACATTTACATTTACATTTAGATGTGCTAAGGAGATGGAACAATATGGAGGAATCGTAGCCATTCAAAATTATTTGAGGAAGTTTTACTGGTGGAAGAAAATGAGTTATCTGCAGATTTTGAAAGGAGGAGAGAAAAGATAAAATGCATATTCCCACCATGAGAAGTAATCACCAAGTAGTAGTGAATCAGGCTGACTATAGAACATGAGTTTTGATTTATTTACAATTTATCTGAGGACAATAAATAATCCATGTTTTAAAAAAAGAGAACAAAAGTAAAGCAAACAATATAAGACATCCCATAAAATGCACTGCTAAGTTTTGTGTTCTACATGAACTTTTTCTTTCCTACCACCTCCTGGGAGAAAGGACTCCTCTGCTGAGGAAGGAAAGAGACCCAGGACAAACGCTGGGCTTCTGTCCTTCTTTGGCTTCCTTATCTGGCTTCTTCTTAGCCCAGGTCAGACCCAGGAGATCCCTACAGGAGATACACGCAGGGCACATCTTTCTAACCTAATACTTCTTTGGAAGTTATCAATGTACTGACTCCTACCTGGAAAAGGGTGAAAGATGAAAGTAAGAAATGCTACAATATCTGCCTATGCCTCTCTCTCTCTCTCTTGCTCCAACCTGTCATTTCTGACGAAGGGAGTGAAAACAGGTAGTGACAGCCTTTGGAAGGGGAGGATGGTTGCTGACTGGGCTCTGCATTCTGTGAGCAGTGGTGTTTGTCCCTGACGCCTGGGCTCCAGGGAGGATAGGGACCACTGCAACTTTGGGACAGTTCTTCTCACTCTCCTGGGAAATAACTCCTTTTTTATGATGAGCAGATATACCCGAGGGCTCACAGAGCTTTAAAACTTTCATCAAGAAGCCTCCCACTACTTGAGGGAAGTTGCCTTTAATCTTCTCATGTCACACACACATAATCAGACCCACTCAGAGATTATGGATCCAAATCCTACAGAAAGCCATTAGCACACTGGTGATCAGAACGGGGAGCTCTGGATACCACCATATTTACACACATTTCTTATCTTTCTAGGGCTTCTTGCTACTTCCTCATCTCTGCAGCTAGATCTGGCTTGGGAAGAGAAAGCCACCCAGGTTTTCTCAGTACCTCTCTGTATTAAATCCTTCCACATTTGTGATCTCACTTAATCCTTACAACAAGCCTTCAGGGTAGGTAATATTATTATCAGCCTTACTTTATCAAGGAAGAAACTACCTTGCCTAAAATCAAACAGCCAGTAGGGGTTTGAGTCAAGGGCACATCGGTCTGATCCATGCCCCAGACCCCTTCCACCACAGCATGCTGTGAAGACAAAAACTGATGCCAGAACAAAGTTAGCCAAAAGAAAGGCATTGCTGATGTCAGGCAAAGCACTTTGGAAAAGGAATGTCTAGGTAAGTGGGGGTTTGATGAATCAAGCATTCAGCACAGGTCAATTCAGGATTGTGGAGGCAGAACTGGCCCCTGAGCTGAGGGTGTGGCACAGAGCAGAGCGCTCAGCTCCAGTAGGGTCCTAGGGACACTCTGGTGCCCTGTTGAATCACACTGATCCTTCTTTAGCCCAGGGCTCAGGTCTTTGTGCCTTCAGCAAGACAGTGAAGCAGGAAAGCTGGACCTTGATACATCCTTCCACCCAACACACTACCCTCTCTTTCCCCCTCCCATGATTGTTTTAAAGATGCATCCCCAGAAAATTCTTCACCTGTGTTATTTTCATCAATGTTTTATTTTGTTAGATGTAGTTAGTCTTTGTTTCTGCTCTTCTCCTAACCTTCAATCTTTTTTGCATCCTTCTCATCATCGCCCCTTTTGCTTTCTGAAATATCCCCCAACTTCTTGCTCTAATTTCCTATCTATTTTTCTCTTCTGAAATACGAAGGAGAACAAAAGAATAAGAATGGGAGCCATCCTTTGCGTCTTCCTGAATGATTCATTATTTGATTTTTTTTCATTACATTCTTTGAATGAGCTTCGTAAGATCTATGGTAACTAGATACCCTATTTGTGTCAACTGTTCTTTTGATATGTTGGCACTGTCTAAATAAGCATTTCAGAGCATCTTCATTCCCCTGTTTTTGTTTCACAAACCTGGTGGTTGGGTTTCCAGCTAAAGGGAGAAGAGAAGAAAGAAGAGGTTTGCAGAAAGGTCAGACAGGCAGAGAGCAAGCCCTTGTCCAGTCCCTAGCCAGGCCTTTTTGTTTTTTTTTTTTTTGTTCGAGGGGAGGGGGGTATTGGACAACAATTCACTGTTTTTGTGTACACAGACACTTGCACACCCACACGCATTTCAGACTGAGAATATCAGTGTTGGACTGGGACAAAATCATATAGACTAGACCATTCATCTCAGTGATGCAGAAACTAAGACCCAGAGAAGAAAGTAGCTTGTTAAGATCATATAACCAACCAATGGGTAAACTGGAACTAGAATCCAAGCATTCTGACCCCCACATTTCAGAATTTTTTCTACTGACCTGTCTAAAGATGGAGCTCTGAATCTTTCTGACTTCCCTTTTAGTGATCATTTTTGGCTCTATTATCCATGAACTTATCTGAAGTGTTCTGGAAGCTATTTCTGTTCTCAGTGTCATGCTCCCAAGCAAGAGTCTGAAACCACTGAGATGGAGGAAGGTAAGAATGTGAAGGGGTTTATTTTTGTGCATTCTCAGATCCCTGACCTCTTTCCTCCTGAGGGAGTCAGGGGCCTTACAACTTAGGAGAGAGATCTAAAGGTGAAGGACTTTGTTTTGGGAGGGGTTTAAGGGCAGGCCCTTTGTTAGCATTTCCCAGGAAACCAACAATCTTCCTCCCATAGGTAGCATTTGGCAGCAGACACGGATATAAAAGGGACTCTAATCTGACTCTGATCTTGGACGCCTGTCCAGTTCTCACATCGTAACCCTCAGTGAGCTTCGTGTAGAAGAGGCAAGTCAATGGACGTTTCAGCTAGAGCCTGGCTTGCTTCCCCATTCTCATTTCCTCATTACTTCCCGGCAGACTTGGGGCCAAACTGCCAAACTAACCCCTAAATATTGTAGGAACAGACAGTAGAAACCAGCCAGTTCCTTCTCCAGGACAAGATCATGAAAGAGTCAGGAACACAGCCCCAAGGGCCCGGATTCTCAGGCCACCGGAGCAAGCTCTGGCTTTGTTCTGGGAGAGGTTGTCTTTGCCTTAGTCAGCTGCTCAGAACGGAGAGATTTTCAAATGTCTCTTGAAAATCAAAAGTTGGGAAAGGTCTTCCTTTTAATGATCTAGGCCCCCTCCTGTTAATGTTCCAGCAATGTGGCCTTTCATCTTTCCTCAGGTTCAATATAAAAGGGCCCGGATCTGGTGGAGAAATAATAGGAGGAAGGAGATAACTGCAGGACCTGGGGCTGGATTTTTCCCATTTAAACTAGGAAGATACTAGCGACTTGGGAGATTTGCATAATTAAAGGAACCTATCGATGTAAAAACTGGGGTTACTGGGGATGAGAAAGGCCACCTAAGGGGTGTGGGGGGGACAGAAAGAGAGGAGTGCTACAGTAAAGAGAAATGACAGTTGGTGCCATGGGGAAATGAACCAAACTGTTCTCTTTCTTAAGGAAAATTATCATTTCAACTTTGCTCAGTCTTCTCTGTGACCACTCACAGGAAGGAAGGCTCCCAATCTGCATTTACATGGAATGATTTCAGGGAGCGCAGAACAGAGAGTACGCTTTTCACCCCTCCCCCTTCAGGAGAAGGCCATGAATGCCTTAAAATTGATAGCCGTTCTTTGCAAATGCAGAGGGTTATGCTCACCCATTTCCAGTGGCCCTGACAGGCCACAGGCTTCTGTGATTTGGTTTTAGGGATGGAGAAGGTCCTTTGCTCAAAGGAAAGGATTAAATGCTGTCTGGAACTCTACCATTCCATGTAATTGAACTTCTTCCATGTCGCTTTGATCTGTTTTTAAAATACTGATGTCCCAGGAGAAGAGGCAAAGCTCTCAGCTGTTACCAGTCCTCTACATCGAGGTATGATTGGGAGCTTTGAGAAGAATTTTTCATTCCTTTAACAAATACTGTAAAAGCAGCAGCCAGAAGCAGGCATCATATTTGGTTGTGGGGATGCCAGAACGAGGAAAAGTCCTGGCCTAAAGAAGTTCACAGTCAGTGGCTTTTGCTGCTCAGGGAAAGGGAAGGGGCGCCAAGTGGAGAAACAGACAATTTGAGCTCTGTGGAAGGATGGAAGGAGCAAAAACAGGAAGCAGAAGAGCACCGAAGATAGGCTTTTTTTTTTTTTTTTTTTTTTTTTTCCCCGAGATGAGGTTGTTATGTTGCCCAGGCTGGTCTCAAAGTTCTGGGTTCAAGCAATCCTCCCACCTTGGCCTCCCCAAAGTGCTGGGATTAAAGGCATAAGCCACCACACCTAGCTGGAAGATACACTTCTATGACATTTCTGTGCTTTTCCATTTGTGTCGCAAGCTGGTCCCATTTCTGATAAATGGCTCCCTGTTTGACTTCCGAGGATATAAAGCACCTCTGTCCTTATCCCTGCTGCCACTTGAGACAGAGAAAGGCAGAAGGGGAAAGGAACTATAAACATATACCAGGATTTTTTTTTCCCCTAAATTTCCTCCACTCCCACCCCTCAGGGCTGCTTTGCTGCTAAAAGCAGAGTCCTGTCCTCTTATGAAAATCTCCATTTTGCTTGGTCAGCATTAGAAGGACTGAGGACTGTGCCTTTTTATTAAAATTATTTCTATTTCTGACAGTCCCCTAGGTGGGTCACAGGACAGGCGCCTCCATCCAGGGCTGACTGATGGTCCTCCTGCTGCCTGTTCTGCCTTCATAATTACTTCTAGAGCTGCCACATGACAGCCTGCACAGCCTAGGAGCCAGGCACCCCAAAAACCCTCCAAGTGTCCGCTGGAAATGCATAGAAAGACCTTGAAGGTGAGGGTGAGTGAGGGCTTATGGAGAGAGGCACAAGCCTCTCTTTCACAGAGAGGGTCCGTGTGAAAGAACCCTGGGGATCCTCCCATCCTGGGCTTCCAGAAGAGATGAATCAGGGCCCACAGCAGCACATCTTAGCAACACCAGCTTCTCATGTCCCTGCATTGGCCCCATAGGAGAGCTCCTTATTCCATGTCTTTTGAGAGATGTATTCTGAGTTCTGGCTTTGCTGTACAGGACTTAGAAACTTCCAGAGGTGTTAGACTCTTCCATGGGAAAAAGCTCCTTGTCAGGGGATGGCAGAATGTTGGCACCAAGAGTCCACTTGGAATGTCCCAGGAAGGTTGCTGTCCTTTCCCCTGTCTAGTGGGGCATTGCAAGAACTGAGGGGTTTGCAAGAACTGAGGAGTTGCCAGGTAGATCAGTAGAATTTTGGAAGAGTCAGCCTTATTTTAGAGCAGCCAACCTTTTTGGCACCAGGGACCAGTTTTGTGGAAGACAGTTTTTCTATGGACTGGTGTGGTGGTGATGGTTGGCGGGGAGGGGTCAATGGTTTCAGGATGATTCAATTGCATTACATTTATTATGCACTTTATTTCTATTATTGCTACATTGTAATATATAATGAAATAATGATACAACTCATCATAACGTAGAGTCAGTGTGAGCCCTGAGCTTGTTTTCCTGCAACTAGATGGTCCCATCTGGGGGTGATGGGACACAGTGACAGATCACTGGACATTAGATTCTTATAAGGAGCAGGCAACCTAGATCCCTGGCTTGCATGGTTCACAATTGGGTTTGAGCTCCTATGAGAATCTAATGTCCCTGTTGATCTGATAGGAGGCAGAGCTCAGGCAGTAATGCAAGTGATAGGGACCTGCTGTAAATTCAGATGAAGCTTCACTGCTTGCCCACCTGCCACTCACCTCCTGCAGTGCAGCCTGGTTCCTAACAGGCCATGGACCGGTACCAGTTCATGGCCCCAAGGGGTTGGAGATCCCTGTTTTAGAAGCATAATGGAGCTTCTGAAGCAGCTTTTCTTGAAGAAAGGCATTTTTCAGAGATGCTTCTCCTACAAGTCATCTCTATCTTGACACAGGTGCCAGAAACCCATGGCCATGAGCCGACAGTGTTTACTCACTTATTCATCCATCGGTTTGTGTTGAGCAAGTCTGAACCAACTATGTGGGTCCAGTGGGGGATGCAGAGATAAACAGGATGAAGATCCTGCCCCCTAGTAGTTTACTACCTAACAGAAGCCGTGAAATCACCGTCTCCCTCCTGGAGCTGATCTTCATAGAGCAAGCTCTGGGCACTGTCCTTCCTGCTTCACAGATATTATGTCCTGACTCCAGGCAGATCCGCAGGGCAGGAACGGAGTGGCCCAGGGTTGCACTGTTTGCCAACACTAAGGTTGGAAGCTGGTTCTCTGCCCAAAGAGCTCTTGCTCCTAGCCATCACTGAACCCAGACAGTGAGGTAGGAGTGGAATCAGGTGTCCACAGAGAGATGTGCCCATTCAGAGAAAAGACCTGTCACTCGTCACTTCTGCTGCCACAGCCTCTGTCAGAGGGCTTTGGAGAGCTGTTTCTGGCTGCTCCACCAAAAGCACCTGGCAGCTTTCCTGGGCCAGCTTACGAACAGGGACAAAAAGACACGCCATTTGGATTGGCCCCTGTGTCCAAGAACAGGACATATTTTTCACTCCCTGGCTTCCCAAATACCCCAAGCTCTCTGCCTCCTAGAGGTGAGATAAACATTTTAACTGGGGGAGGCCTTAGAGAGAACCTAGTCAAGTTATTCACTCGCATCCCCTAGTTCACAGGGAAGGAGATTGAGACTCAGGTGAGCTCACCATGGGCCATAGTCAGAGGCAAGGCAGGACCTCTAGCCCTGGGTCCTGGGCCCCAACCCTCTGCTAACCCCCATCTGGAGCTCACCAGAGAAGTCTTAATGCAAAGTCAGACATCTCAAGAGACGGGAGTGACTGGCTTTTGTGTGTGCTATCTACTAAGTCAAACTGGGCAACAAGCAGTGATTCCGGGGTCTGAGCTCTTATCAATCTTGCCTCTTCTCAAGCCTGACACTTGCTAAACACCAGATTCTGAAAACTCCCACTTAAAGGAAATCTCCCTCGGCTGATTAGCTCTCTGCTTTATCCTAACCAACAGCCTTTATTGAACACACTCTGCTAAGCTAAAGGTCTCTAGAGAATTGATTGTACAATCCTTGCTCTCCTAGTCACAGCCTGGGTCTCTGGGAACACCTGGACTGGAATTCTCCTAGATGGTCTGGCTTCCACTTTCCCTCTTCTCAGCCCCATCAATGAACATGCAGCAATGAGCACCCGGGCATATTTTGAAACTAGCCGGATCTGGCAATCTGGAGAGTGTGTCTGTAACATGAGCTCCCCACTGCCACCAGTTTCCTGAATGAGGACTCAGGGCCATGCTAGTTTTGATTTGGAGAGAATGCCTTACCTGGGGTCATCTTCTCAGCAGGAGATGTTGTGGAAACAGCAGGCGCCATGACATGAGGGGATGGCTGGGGTGGAGATAACAGCCCCGACCTGAAGAGCAAGCGGGAAATTTACAGGCCTGTGAGTCTGGTGCCTGATTCAGCAGAAGCCCTTTATTTTATTACACCCGGTGAAATTCAATCATTCCCAGGGAAGGCCTGTACCTGGGAAGGCGGAGATTCACGCTCTGGTTAAGTTAGGATTAAGTTGCTGATTTCAGCAAATGAAAATTAATGACAGCTGCTTCTCTCATTTGCGGGGGCGGGGGCACCTGCCGAGGTAACTCAGCCTCCCCAGTGTCAGGATGAGGGCTTGGATAAGTTCTTGGGGCAGGTGATGCCATTTGGATGCTTTAGGGCACCTCGCCCTTACCTCGTGGACTCTGACATTTCAAAGGGTGAGTTTCCTGCTGGGGCTTATTTTCTTCCTGAGTCAGCACAGAAGGGAGATGAGGGTTGCAGACTCGGGTTTCTCAGGAACTCTCCCCCTAGGGCTATCTTGCAGACTTTTGCACAGGTGGCAAATCACTTAACATGTACTTAGGCATCACCGTTTTCTTTGTGTAAAGCTTGGAAACATCTCCTGCCACCTACCCCGCTGCAAGGGTTTGTGCAGTCTTTGTTTATTCCTGCTCAGGACAGGAAGGAAGACGGCTGCTCTCCTTAGGGGTGGTATAAATTTTGGTCTTCAGGTATCTCCATCTGAAATGCAAATACAACTCAGGCCAATGCCTCATCAGTCAACACATTAGCCTGGCTTAATAACAATCAACTGAGACAAAAAATGAAGCTCAGCATCCACAATAATGATATTAGCTATCATCTATTGAATAATTACTATGTACCAGGTGCTATGCTAAGCTCTCTACAAACAATATCTTTCTTTCCTTTTTTTCTTTCCTTTTAATCCTCACACAGCTCTGAGGCAGGTATTCCATTTTACATTCAGAAAGGTTTAGCAATGCATCCAGAGTTACACACCAAGTAAATGCAGAATCCGGAGTCCAACCCAGGCGGTCAGACTCCCTCACCCTTTGCTACAGGTGCTTAGGGTTGCAGCAAAAATTAGGAGAAAGAAACAGAAGAGGAAGGGAGATTTTGCTTCAAGGGGAGATGGGAAGGAACAAAAAAGAGCTTGATGTGGTTGAACAATTAATGTCCTTAGAGTCACACAGACCCTTGTTGATACCTCAAATGGAAAAAGTCCTCTCTGCTCTGTGGGAGCTTACGCTGTAATTCACTTGTCTCTGATTGTCACTTCCCTTATCATGGTCCCCTTTTCCCTTAGCACTACAGCGGGTGGCTCAAAAACACCCCTGCTGCTGGCCCCACATCAATGCTGTGAAGCAAATGTTATATTATTCCATTTTTTTAAACAAGGATCCTGAGATTAACCTGGGATAATTAACAGGCTAATAGTTACCCGGAAAGTGAGGAATAGATTTATCATAATGATAAAATGCATTCAAGACCGGTGTCAAGCAACGGCAGACCTCAATCCACTCTTTCTGGTCTCTCCCTTAGCTTGCTTGCTTTCTTTCTTTTTTTCTTTATTGAGGTATAATTGACACATAAACCTCTGCATAAGGGTTACTTTCCTTGGAAGCCTCCCTGACCTTTCACCTCTTTTTACTCTCTTCTAAAAAGCTCATGGTATATTTCACACTGTATTTTAGTACCCACTCAATTCTACCTTTAGAGTCAGGGAATGAGTCTTCTCTACTGTTATGCATTCTGGACCTCATGAACATTAAATGAATGAATGAATGAATGAATGAGCTTACAATGAGAACTAAAATAACATGGGACACAGAAGACATTGAAGAGATTAGCACCATTCACTCCCTTGGCAAGAGGTCAGCCTCAATGGAATCACTGCTGAGTGACTCCAGAAGGTGAAATAACAGCCACCTAGGACAAAGAGACTATTAAAAGATATTTCCCAGTGTTGGAGACTCCGGCTTTTGGTCTAGGGCAGAATTGTCCAGTGACAATGGGGTGCTCAAAATGTGGAGCTTCTCAAAGGCAGACAGCATCTTCTTCAACCTTGCACTTCCCAGTCATGGGTGAATGTTAAGTTGACCTGAAGAGGTGGCATTCCTCCTGAGTCATTGTACGTGCCCACCAGGATGCTAACCTCATTCTGAACCAGTGCTGAGGCCATGGCAGCAGAGGCGAGTGACCACAGCTCAGCTGTGACAAGAATAACTACAGCCCAGCCAGATGGTAAAGAGCAGGTGAGTTTGTGGGAAGGATCTGATCCATGGAGCCATCAGCCCTAGGACCTGACACTTTCTGAAAAGGAACGGCCTACAAATAGCATCCCAGGAAGGTAAGGGGGAGGTAAGTGGGGATGGAGGGACAGGACAGAGACATGCTCTGTTACCACTGCCCTTATGCAAGAGTCCCTGTTATCTTCACAACAACAGAGTGCAATGGTTAATGTTATGTTTCAGCTTTTTTAATTTTAGTGCCAATTATACCAGTTATTATTTATTCAGCCTAACCTTTGCACCTCGCACTACAGTGGGTGGCTCAAAAACTTCCACTGCTAGGCCCTGCAGCAATGCCATGAAGCAAATATTTATATTATTCTTTTCTACAAATGAAAATCCTGGGATTAAGCTGGGATAATTAACAGGCTGATGGTTACCCAGAAAGTCAGGAATGGAGGCGTCAGAATGATAAAATGAATTCAGGACCAGTGTCAAGCGATGGCAGACCTCTTTTCACTCCTCCTGGTCTCTCCCTTCACTTTCTTTTTTTAAATGTCCAGCTTTATTGAGGTATATTTGACACATAAAATTTGTATATATTCAAAGTGTACAGCATGATGAGGTGATATACATATACATTGTGTAATTATTACCACAATCAAATTAACACTTTCATCACCACACATAGTTATCGTGTGTGTGTGTGTGTGCGTGTGTGTGTGTGCACGTGCACACATATAGGACACTTAGGACATACTATCTTAACAAATTTCAAATAAAGAGTATTGTATTGTTAACTATAGTCAACAAGCTATACATTAGATCCTCAGAACTTATGCATCTTATAGCTGAAGGTACTTGCCCTTTAACCCACTTCTCTTCCCTTTTTCCCCAAACCCCAGGCCCTAGTGATCACCATTTACTCTCCTTTTGAGGGTTTGACTTTTTTTTTTTTGGATTCCTTATGTATTAACTTGACTAGGCTAAGGAATGCCAAGATAGGTGGAAAAACATTATCTCTGGGTATACCTGTGACAGTGTTTCCAGAAGAGATTAGCGTTTAAATAAATAAACTAAGCAAAGAAGATCTGCCCCCACCAATGTAGGCAAGCATTATCTATTCCTTAAAGGGCCTGAATAGGACAGAAAAGCAAAAGAAGGGTGAGTTTGCTCTCTCTCTCCTTCAGCTGGGATGTCCATCTTATCCTGCCCCCCGACAGTGGCACTCCTGGCCTTTGGGCTTCAACTGAGCTGCACCACTGGCTTTCATGGGCCTCCAGTTTGCAGACAACAGATCATGGGACTTTTCCGCCTCCATAATCATGTGAGCTAACCCCTCATAATAAATCTCCTATGGGTGTCATTTCTCAGGAGAACCCTAACTAATAAACAGAACAACCACTTAAGGACCAATTCCTCCTCTTCAACTTCGTTTCCCTCCCAAATCACTCCTGCTATCCTCCCAGCTAGTTTATCTCCACATCATATGCATCCCCTCAATTACTCCACAAAGAAATATGTGGTGGAAATACCAAGAAAATGAGTAAAGCAGAGATTGCTATGTGTCTCCCACTGATCTGAGCTCTCACCAGAACCACGAGAGGTAGGTGCTATCATTCTCCCCATTTTACAGATAAGGAAATCGAGACTCACAGAGGTTAAGTAATTTGCCCAAGGTCTTTCAGGTGAGGAAGCTTGGAATCAAACCTAGGTGGTCTGGCTTGAGAGTCTGTGTCCATGAGGGAGAGGAGGAGAGGGCAGGGAAGGGGAAAGGGATGTCGTGTAAAGAGGAAAATGAGAATGCTGGTGAGCAGGCAGAGTGGGTCCCAGGAAAGACACTCTTTACCCTCAGCCTGTCATTTGCATACATCTGTTTCTCGCACCAGCTAGTGTGTTGCTTCTTAGGGAGCATGATGTCAGATGTGTTCTCTCCACCTGCAAGGCAGCAAATGACGTACTCTGTCCTCCAGGTAAATGTAAAACCTATTCCCTCACCTGTCAAGATCAGTGGGTAGAGATGCCTGGCTGCCAGTCTACATATGCGTTCCACAGAGCATGCTGGAAGTGAGCTCAGGCATTGAGCCTCCCAGTACTTACCTTTCTCCTCTGTACACACACACACACACACACACACACCCCTCCCACCTTAGGGCTCTGCCACAAACATCAGCTGGAAATGGCAAGGGTCACCCTGTGTCACGAGGACAACCTTCCTTCCTGTGTCCCTTCCTCACCCGCATTGCCTTTTGACAACCAGGCAGATATATTTCAAATCACTTTTGGTTTTTACTGAACAAAGAAAAAAAATGTCCCTGTCATTGTTCACTGTGCTGTTGCTTCCTCCTATTAGCTCTGCTAAGATGCACCCAAAGAAAAGAAAATACAAGTGCATACAATTAGCAATGGAAATTATTAATAGGAGCAAGAGATTCAATCCATTCTACAAGTAATTCTGTAGTGATTTTAGTAATTGATAGTAATTAAACACTAATTAATTCATTTCCTAACTAATGTATTTACTTTATTTATGGGTATTCACTTCAATTACACTTGTTTGCATTCCTTGGGTTAAGTAATACAAATTTACTCTCTTTTCTGAAAATATTTATTTGGGCTTCTTTAAGTCATTCTTTGAGAGTGTGTGAGAACAAAGACTAATTGCTTTGAATTGCAGCTAAGCACATTGATTTCTCACTTTGGAATGTGGAGCTAATGAAAAGTGAGCTTTTCTGACTTCTCAGTTGGGCCTTATCTTCTTTTCCCTCATTCTGGTCCAGCTGTCTGGCAAACAGTCTCTCAGCTTTTTTTTTTTTTTTTTTTTTCCAGAAAAGATCTGGGAATATGTTGCACGTGGACCTGGAACATCAGGGAATAACAGCCCCGCCTTTGGGCCTCACTTGAAATAAGCAGGATGAGCCCAGAGAGACATGGCAGACATGTGTCTGTTCTTTGGGTTGAGTGGTCATTAGCTATTTCAGTAAGACTCCCAAGACTGGAAGCAAAGCGCTGAGGGCCACCCAGCCTGCTTATCTCTCCCTATTGGCCATGTGGTCTGTCTTCAGACACTGCTCCTGAAGGGCACTCTTGATATTTCACCTCTGAGCAGCTCCAACTCTTAGAAATCCTTCCTCACACTGAGCCTACATCTATCACTTTAAGATGATCTTCCTCCCTGCCCAGCCCCACCCCGACCTGCTCTACTCATAGGGCCACAGAGAGTAAGTCCAATCTCTAATCCAAAGACCAGCCTGTTTGACACCTCACAATTTACATGGTGGCACCAGGCACTCCAATTTGTTTAAGTATTTTCATGTAGAATATTTTATTCTACAGCATCCTGTTTGCTGAAGGAACTCCAGCCTATTTGCATCCTCCCTAAAAGATCTGACTGGCAACGAAAAATAGAAATGACCTCTTTCAGTCAAGACTCTGTATTTCCATTAATGACTGCATTAACTTGGGTTGTTCATATAACAATAACTCCTTTGAGTTTTTAGCAACAGGCAGTGTGATGAGCGTTCCTGATCTGTTATGAATAATGGATAAGTCAAAAGTATAAAAGAGACTCTAGGTTACAGAAAAAGTTTAGAAATTCTAGCCTGGACATCAGCTCTACACAAAGTAGTTCCTCCATTTGGCCCATTTTGCCTTCCTTTTAAAAAAAATTGAAATATTTAATTGATAAATAAAGATGGAATATATCCAAGGTGTACAATGTGATGATTTGATATACATACACATTGTGTAATGAATGCCACAATCAAATTCATTAACACATCCGTCATCACCCATACTGTATAGTAGAGCGCCAGAACTCGTTTATCTTATAACTTAAAGTTTGTACCCTTTAACCAACATCTCCTCAATTATCCCAAGCCCGTGACAACCACTATTCTACTCTCTGCTTCTATGAGTTTGACTTTTTTAGATTCCACATGTAAGTGAGATCGTGTGGTTTTTGTCTTCCTGTATCTAGCTTACTTCACTTAGTATGATGTCCTCTGGGTTCATTAATGTCTTCAGAAATGACAGGATTTCCTCCGTTTTTATGTCTGAATAATATTCCACTGTATATATGTACCATGATTTCTTTATCCATTCATTTGTTGATGGACACTTCGATTGCTCCCATATCTTGGCTATTACAAAAAAGGATGCAATGGATATGGGGTGCAAATATCTATTTGAGATACTGATTTCATTTCCTTTGATTATGTGTCCAGAAGAGGGATTGATGGATCATTTGGCAATTTTATTTTTAATTTTTTGAGAATCCTTCATATTGCCTTTTATAGTGGCTTTACCAACTTACATTCCCAACAAGAGTGTGCAAAGATTTTATTTTCTCCTTACCCTCACCAACACTTCTTTCTTGTCTACTTGATAACAGCCATCCTATACAGCATGAGGTGATACTTTATTGTGGCTTTGACTCACATTTCCCTGATTATAAGTGAGACTGAGCATAATTTGTTTTATAAAAATTATGTTCCACCTCAGACTGCCCAGGAGCAAAATTGGTCAGGGGCCAACAACAGGCAGAAAACCTGCAGGATGAGGGTGGAAAATATGCCTACAGTCGCGATGGATTCTTTTGGCAGCAATGTTGTCCTTTCATTGTGCAAGACTCCAATTCTCCCCTTCATCCTGAGAAGAGAAGGAAGACAAGGTAAGAGAGCAGTGACTGAAACAAGAAGGGACAGGAAAATTGGGGGTGGGTCTGTCTTCTGGGAAGTCCTGAGATGAATGTCTGTGAAAAGTACATGGCAATGATAAAAGAGGAGATCTCATATATACTTAATACCTACACCTCGGGGGCCTCCCCATAATGCCAAGTTCACATGCATCATTTTTTTTTCACTGTGGGGCAGTGGAAGGGCTAATTGGTCTGGATGAAGAGACAATGAGAAATGAAGGCTCTGCAGCAGGCTCATTGCTCATTCACTGGCCTCTGTAGCTACTGGGGTCCGTGCATCTGATGCCAGAGCCTTACCAGAGGAAGGGAGTGGAAGGCCAGGGAAGGAGAAGTCAGAGGCTTGGGCCAGGAACTGTCCAGCCAGGAAAGTGCTGAATCAGCCCTCACCTCTCAACACAGAGGGTCCATGGAAGCTGCTGCCAGGACCTAACCTTTGGAAATACACCTTTCTAAGGTGGGTAGGAAGTGGTGGAAATAGCCACACAACCAAATTATGACAGAGTCATAACTGAAGTTTAAGCTGCTAAAAGAGTTATGTTGGAGAACGGAGTGGGCCACAGTGATGGAAGAAAGCCCCATTCTAGGCCTAGGGAAACACACGTTCTTGATAGAGGATACCTGGATACACAAAGCAGCAGGATGGCAGGAGTGATCATAATTTCCTTCTGTGGTTGATGGAGCTTCTTCTCCATTCGGAAGACAGTCCTTGACTTCCGATTTCCTTATTATTGCTTGGCCCCATAGAAATTACTTCCATTGTATAAAATAACTCCTGCCTGGCTATCTTTTGAAGCTGCAAAAAGAAGGATTTTCAACTATGTAGAAGTGAATGTAGCAGTAATAAAGATGTGTGTGCATTTTAATAAAAATCATGTGTGTGTGCATGTGCACACCATCTACAGATACACAAATGTGTGTGGTTTGGTCTTATCAGCATTCAGTGTAGAATTTGCATCTGCTAATCAGTTCAGGATCCAGAAAAGTAGCTTTTGATAGAAGAATTCCATTCCTAGCCAGCCGGCTGTGAAATACTGTACCTGTTCCATAAAGACAGGCCTGTTTTCATCCCTTACACACACACACACACACACACACACACACAATCATGTGACCCAGGCATGCCACAAGGGAAATCAGCTAAGAATTCTCATGACAAAGCCCCTGAAGAGGGAAAAAAAATCAAGGTTCTTTGAATTTAGTTTTTTTATGAACTAAAATGAGGTTTCAGCACCAGAATCTTTAACATGTTGTTTTATAATTAAGGAAGGCAGGAAGGCAGGCAAGGTGAGGGGAGGGAGGGAAAGAGTGGGAGGAAAAATGGGAGGAATGCAGTCACAGAGGAGTGTGCCTCATTCAATAACTGTTAAATGAAAAATAATAATTATAGGAATAAAGTGCGCATGACCAACATATAGGCCAAATCATCTCATCCTCTTTGCCTCTCTCATCATCTTTGGAGGAGTGGCATTTAAATATTGACTGGAGTTACATCCCCTGAGCCATCCCTCACTGGGATTGGGTTCTGAGAGTGTAATGTTAACTAAACTTTAAGGAAATGAGAGCCTGAAAGAGAAACGAAATCAAATGCAGTATAATAGAGAAAAGTGATGAAACACTATTAAGAATTAAGTCCATTATCCTATTTGTTGCTAAGGAGGATTCTTTGCCTTGGTTTCTTGTCCCAAGTTAGTTCCTCTCCACATTCAATATGAGTTGTGTATTTGACTAAATTTAGGTAAGGAGATTCCTAACCCAGAAAAATAAGCAGAACACAGTCTATCCTATTTAAAAAGAATAATTCAAATGGGTAATAAAGTGCCATCCCCACCATTCGGTATAGTATATGCTGGAACAAACCAAATACTCTGACCAGCCTTCTGCTCAAAATGCGTTTCATAATCAAGAGGCTAATTACTGAAAGGCCCTCATTGACATGAGGAAGAACTGGAGAAAAGCAAGTCACCTAGTAATTCCACACCTATTGAAAGACTCGAGGCCTAAAATGAAGCAAGATTTGCTGAATACACCACACAGAATCAAATCAAGGTTCAGAAACCAAGCTCAGGGTTTAAGGAATCAAAATAACCATCAAGAAAACATTTTGTTGGATATCCATTTGTTCTGATATATGATGATTCTTCTTACTGCTGTCTCCTGATTGACAACTTCATCCCATTTCTTTTCTCGTCCTACTTATATAATACCTTCCCCCTCAAAACACTCAGATTTACACCCACAGGCATGCATGTGCTTGTGCGCATGTAAACATACCATCTTCATGCACAAAACCAGCTGCTTCTCTTCATGTATTTCTCTTCTATCTATGTTTGACACTATCAATCATCCTCCCCTCCTTGGTTACTGAGACACTATCTCTCTTCTGTTTTCTTCCAACTATGTGTGAAATTGAATATACCAGTAATCATAATATGTGTTAATTTTAGTCTAAACTGTATATGTGTGTGTGTGTGTGTGTGTGTGTGTGTTCATGCACAGGCTAGCTAGAGACAATATACAGATGTGTTTCTACCTCTTTGTTCTCCTTCCTCTTTTCCCTCATCCTGAATATAGATATTTCACTCTGCCACCCCTTTAATCCTTCCTCTGTATCTTTTCTCATAACAACGCATTCACTTTTAAGGCTTGCATTAGCCCCTCTGTAAATATGATCGTCAAATTTAGCTCTAGTTCTGAAATCAGTCGCGAGTGCCACTTCCAAACGTTCAATTATTTGCTGAAGTTTTCCATCTAAATGTTCCCACCAGCACGGTAAACTCAACACATGCCAAACTAAACTCACCTTTCATCCTTTACCCCAATCAAAAAAGAAATAAGCTTTCCAGGCTGTGTTCCTTATGTGTGTTATGACATCTTCATCATCTCAAGCCCCAAACCCTCATCATCATCTTTCCCTTTTTTGAGCTTTGTCAATGTTGGGTCATTCATATTTCCTTTACCTACCTCTGCCACCACCCTAATTCACACAATCCTTATTCATCATCTGGATTACTGTAGTAGCCTCTTAACTACTTTTGATGCCTCTAGTCTTCTACGTCTCTAATTTGTTTTACAGATCTCTACAAAGTGATCTTCCTAAAGCACTACTCTGATTATCTTACTCATCTGTCTCAAAAACATCCCTTCTCCTGATACACAAGATCCAAAATTTAAGCTTCCTTAATTTGAACCCAGAGTTCCCCACAATCTAACATAGACAGATTACATCTATCACCCTCCCTTCACCCAGCCCAGGTGTTTTGGCTAGGCTGAACTGCTTGCCGTTCACTATATATCAGCATTTCCAGGTATGTGCCATTGTCCCTCGGGTTCACTCAACCTGGAGAGCAGTGTCCATTTCCACAGGTTCAAATACTTTGCTCAAATTCCATCTCCTCCTAGGAGTTATCCCTGATATCCAGCTGAAAGCAAGGTTATATCCCTCTGCTCTCATTTTATTTATTCCTTTCCTGACCCTAATCATTTTCTTGTTTTTTTCAACTTTTATTTTAGATTCAGTGGGTACATGTGCAGGTTTTTTACCTGGACATATTAAGTGATGTTGAGGTTTGGGGTACACATGATCCCGTTACCCAGATACTGCGCATAGTACCCACTAGTTAGTTTTGCAACCTTTTGCCCATCTTGCCCTCCCCCTTCTCATAGTCCCCAGTTTCTGTTGTTGCCATATTTGTGTCCATGGGTACCCAATGTTTAGCTCCTTCTTATAAGGGAGAATATGTGTATTTGGTTTCCTGTTCCTGCGTTAATTCACTTAGGATAATAGCCTCCAGCTGCATTCATGTTGCTGCAAAGGACATATTTCATTTTTATGGCTGCATAGTATTCCATGATGTATATGCACCACATTCTCCTTATTACATCATCGATTGGCACCTAGGTTGATTTAATGATTTTGCTATTGTGAATAGTGTAGTGATGAACATATAAGTGCATGTGTCTTTTTGGTATAAATAATTGTTTTGTTTTGGATATATACTCAGTAATGGGATTGCTAGGTCAAATGGTTGTTCTAAGTTATTTGAGAAATCTCCAAACTGCTTTTCACAGTGGCCAAACTAATTTACATTCCCACCAACAATGTATAAGCATTCCCTTTTCTCCACTGCCTCACCAGAATATATTGTTTTTAGATCAGTGTTTGAGATAGATCTTGCTCTGTCACCCAGGCTGAGTGCAGTGGCATGAACGTGGCTCACTGCAGCCTTGACCTCCTGGACTCAAGCAACTTTCCTGTCTCAGCCTCTTGTGTAGCTTGGACTATAGGTATGTGCCACCACATCTGGCTATTTTTTGGTCAATTTTTATCTTTTTTTTTTTTGGAAAGATGAAGTCTCATCATGTTGCCCAGGTTGGTTTTGAACTTCTGGACTCAAGTGACCCTCCTGCCTCTGCCTTCCAAAGTGCTGGGTTTATAGGCATGAGCCACTGCACCTGGCCTTGACTTTTCAATAATAACCATTCTGACTGGTATGAAATAATATCTCATTGAGATTTTGATTTGTGTTCCTCTGATGATTAGTGATGTACAGCATTTTTTCATATGTTTGTTAGCCACTTGTATGTCTTCTTTTCAGAAGTGTCTGTTCATGTCATATGCCCATTTTTCAATGATGTTATTTGTTTTTATGCTTGTTGAATTGTTTAAGTTCCTTATAGATTCAGGATGTTAGACTTTTGTCAGATGCATAGTTTGCAAGTATTCTCTCTCATTCTTTAGGTTGTCTATTCTGTTAATAGTTTCTTTTGATGTGCAGAAGTTCTTTTGTTTACTTGGGTACCACTTTTCAATTTTTGTTTTCACTGGAATTACTTTTGAGAACTTAGACATAAATTCCTTCCCAAGGCCAATGTCCAGAATGGTGTTTCCTAGGTTTGCTTCTAGAATTCTCATAGTTTGAGGTCTTACATTTAAATCTTTAATCCATCATATGTTGATTTTTGTAGATGGTGAAAAGTAAGGGTCCAGTTCTTCTGTATATGCCTAGCCAGCTATTACAGCACCATTTATTGAGAGTGTCCTAAAAAAGGGGAGTCCTTTTCTTACTGTCTGTTTTTGTCAACAACAGATTGATGTAGGTGTGTGGCTTTATTTCCAGGTTCTCTCTTCTGTTTCATTGGTCTATGTGTCTGTTTTTGTACCAGTATTATGCTGTTTTGATTACTGTAGCTTTATAGCATAGTTTGAAGTAGAGTAATGTGATGCCTCTGGCTTTGTTCTTTTTGCTTAGGATTGCTTTGGCTATTCAGTCTCTTTTTTGGTTCGATATGAATTTTAGGATAGTTTTTTTCTAGTTCCATAAAAAACAACATCAGTAGTTTGATAGGAATAGCACTGCATCTGTATATCGCTTTAGGTAGAATGTCCATTTTAATGATACTGATTCTTCCAATTCATGAACATGGAATGTTTTTCCATTTGTTTGTGTCATCTATGATTCATTTTGGCAGTGTTACAGATATTTTATCTCCTTGGTTAGTTACATTTCTAGGTATTTTATTTTTTGTGTGGCTATTGTAAATGAGATTGCATTCTTGATTGGGCTTTCATCTTGAATGTTATTGGCATATAGAAATGCTACTGGTTTTTGTACATGGATTTTGTATCCTGAAACTTTATTGATGTCATTTATTAGTTCCTGGAGGCTTTTGGCAGAGTCTATAGGGTTTTCTAGGTATAGGATTATATCATCCATGAAGAGAGATAGTTTGACTTTTTCTTCCCCTTATCTGGATGCCTTTTATTTCTTTCTCTTGCCTGATAGCTCTGGCTGGTATTTCCAGTACTATGTTGAATAGGAGTGGTCAAGTGGGCTTCCTTGTCTTGTTCCAGTTCTCAAGGGGAATGCTTCCAGTTTTTGCCCATTCAGTATGATGTTGGCTGTGGGTTTGTCATTGATGGCTCTTATTATTGTGAGGTATGTTTCTTCAATGCCTCATTTCTTTGAGGGTTTTTATCATGAAGGGATGCTGGATTTTATTGAGAATATTTTCCATGTCTATTGAGATGATCATATGGTTTCTGTTTTTAATTCTGTTTATTTAGTGAATCACACTTATTGATTTATGTATATTGAACTGACCTTGCATGCCAGGAATAAAGCCTACTTGATCATGGTAAATTAACTTCTTGGTATGCTGCTGAATTCAGTTTGCTAGCATTTTGTTGAGGATATCTGCATCTGTGTTTATCAGGGATATTGTAGTTTTCTTTTTCTGTTGTGTCTTTTCCAGGTTTTGGTATCAGGGTGATATTAGCTTTATAGAATGAGGGTGGAGTACCTCCTCATCGATTTTTTTGGAACAGTTGCAGTAGAATTGGTACCAGCCTTTCTTTCTATGTCTGGTGGTATTAGGCTGTGAATCCATCAGTCCAAGACTTTTCATTGGTACAGGCTTTTAATACTGATTCAATTTTGGAACTCCATATTAATCTGTTCAGTGTTTTAATTTATTCCTGATTCAATCTTGGGAGGGTATGTGTTTCCAGGAATGTATTGATTTCTTCTAGATTTTTTAGTCTATGTGCTTAGAGATGTTCATAGTACTCTCTGAGAATCTTTAATATGTCCATGGGATCAGTTGTAATATCACCTTTGTATTTCTAGTTGTGCTTATTTGGATCTTCTCTCCTTTTTTCTTTGTTAATCTAGCTATTGGTCTAGTGGTTTGGTTTATTTTTACAAAAAAAAAAAACAACTTTTGTTTTCATTAATTTTCCTTGCTACCTTTGGGGTTAGTTTGTTCTTGTTTTTCTAGTTTCTCTAGGTGTGATGTTAGATTGTTAATTTGAGAATTTTCTAGCTTTTTGAAGTAGGCATTTAGTGCTATAAACTTTCCTCTTAACTGCTTTTGCTGCATCCCAGAGATTTTGGTATGTTGTATCTCTGTTTTTATTTATTTCAAATTTTTTTAAATTTCTGGCCAGGCGCGGTGGCTCACGCTTGTAATCCCCGCACTTTGGGAGGCCAAGGCGGGTGGATCCCGAGGTCAGGAGATCGAGACCACGGTGAAACCCCGTCTCTACTAAAAAAAAAAAATACAAAAAATTAGCCGGGCGTGGTGGCGGGCGCCTGTAGTCCCAGCTACTCAGAGAGGCTGAGGCAGGAGAATGGCGTGAACCCGGGAGGCGGAGCTTGCAGTGAGCCGAGATCACGCCACTGCACTCCAGCCTGGGTGACAGAGCGAGACTCCGTCTCAAAAAAAAAAAAAAAAAAAAATTTCTATCTTAATTACATTGTTTATGCAAAAGTCATTCAGGAGCAAGTTGTTTAATTTCCAGATAATTGTATAGTTTTGAGAGATATTCTTGGTATTGGTTTCTATTTTTATTCCACTGTGGTCCAAGAGTAGAGTTGGTGTGATTTTTTTTTAATTTATTGAAAGTGCTTTATGGCCAAGCATTTGGTCAACCTTGCAGTATGTTCTGTGGGCAGATGAGAGAAATAAGTATTTTGTGGTTGATGGGTGGAGTATTCTGTAGGTATCTATTACATCCAACTGATCAATGTCAAGTTTAGAATTTCTTTGTTAGTTTTTTGTCTCAATAATCTGTCTAATGCTGTCAGCAGGGTGTTGAAGTCTCCCACTATTATTGTGTGGCTATCTAAGTCTTTTTGTAAGTCTAAAGTTTTTTATTTTCTATTTTTTATTTCAATAGTTTTGGGGAAACGTGATGTTTGGTCGCATGAATAAGTTCTTTAGTGGTGATTTCTGAGATTTTGGTGCACCCATCACCCACACAGTATATACTGTATCCAGTGTGTAGTCTTTTATCCCTTATCCCCTCCCACCCTTTCCCCAGAGTCCCCAAAGTTCACTGTGTCATTCTTATGCCTTCGTGTCCTCAGAGATTAGCTCCCAATTATGAGCGAGAATATATAATGTTTGGTTTTCCATTCCTGAGTTACTTCACTTAAAATAATAGTCTCTAATTCCATCCATCTTGCTGTGAATGCCATTATTTTGTTTCTTTTTTATGGCTGAGTAGTATTCCATGGTGTGTGTGTGTGTGTGTGTGCGTGTGTGTGCGTATGTATCACATTTTCTTTATCCACGCTTTGATTGATGAGCATTAGTGCTGGTTCCATATTTTTGCAATTGTAAATTGTGCTGCTATAAACATGCATGTGCAAGTATCTTTTTCATATAACGACTTTTTTCCTCTGGGTAGATAGATACCTAGTAATGGGATTGCTGGATCAAATGGTAGATCTACTTTTAGTTCTTTAAGGAATCTCCACACCGTTTTCCATAGTGGTTGTACTAGTTTACTTTGCCACCGACAGTGTAAAAGTGTTTCCTTTTCACCACACCCACACCAACATCTACTATTTTTTTATTTTTTGATTATGGCCATTCTTGCAGGAGTGAGGTGGTATCACATTATAGCTTTGATTTGCATTTCCTTATAATTAGTGATGTTGAGCATTTTTCCATATGCTTCTTAGCCATTTGTATATCTTCTTTTGAGAATTGTCTATTCATGTCCTTAGCCCACTTTTTGGTAGGATCGTTATTTTTCTTGCTAATTTATTTGAGTTCTTTGTAGATTATGGAAATTAGTCCTTTGTTGGATGTATAGATTGTGAAGATTTTTCTCCCACTCTTTGGGTTGTCTGTTAACTCTGCTTTATGGCCAGCTTTTGCTGTGCAGGTGCTTTTTAGTTTAATTAAGTCCCATCTATTTATCTTTGTTTTTGTTGCATTTGCTTTTGTGTTCTTGGTCATGAAGTCTTCACCTAAGCCAATGTCTAGAAGGGTTTTTCTGATGTTATCTTCTAGAATTTTTGTGGTTTCAGGTCTTAGATTTAAGTCTTTGATCCAGCTTGAGTTGATTATTGTATAAGGTGGGAGATGAGGACCAGTTTTATTATTCTACATGTGGCTTGCCAACTATCCAAGCATCATTTGTTGAACAGGTGTCCTTTCCCCACTTTATGTTTTCATTTGCTTTGTCAAAGATTAGTTGGCTGTAAGTGTTTGGCTTTATTTCTGGGTTCTCTATTCTGTTCCATTGGTCTATGTGCCTATTTTTATACCAGTACCATGCTGTTTTGGTGACTATGGCCTTATACTAGAGTTTGAAGTCTGGTAATGTGATAACTCCAGATTTTTTTCTTCTTGCTTTGGCTACGCAAGATCTTTTTTGGTTCCATATAAATTTTAGGATTTTTTTTCTAGTTCCGTGAAGAAGGATGGTGGTATTTTGATGGGAATTGCATTTAACTTGTAGATTTCTTTTGGCAGTATGATCCTTTTCACAATATTAATTCTACCCATCCATGAGCATGAGATGTGTTTCCATTTGTTTGTGTTGTCTATGATTTCTTTCAGCAGTGTTTTGTAGTATTCCTTCTAGAGGCCTTTCACCTCCTTGGTTAGGTATATTCCTAAGCTTTTTTGTTTTTGTTTATTTTTTGGTGGGATTTTTTTTTGCAGCTATTATAAAAGGGGTTGAGTTCTTGATTTGGTTTTCAGCTTGGTTGTTATTGTGGTATAGCAGAGCTACTGTTTTGTGTACATTAATTTTGTATTCTAAAACTTTGCTGAATTCATTTACCAGTTCTAGAAGCTTTATGGATGAGTCTTTAGTGTTTTCTAGGTATACAAATATATCATCAGCAAACAGCGACAGTTTGACTTCCTCTTTACTGATTTGGATGCCCTTTATTTCATTCTCTTGTCTGATTGCTCCGGCTAAGATTTCCAGTAATATGTTGAATAGAAATGGTGAAAGTGAGCATCCTTGTCTGGTTCCAGTTCTCAGGGGGAATGCTTTCAACTTTTCCCTGTTCAGTATAATGTTGGCTGTGGGTTTGTCATAGATAGCTTTTATTACCTTAAGGTATGTCCCTTCTATAGTGATTTTGCTGAGGGTTTTAATAATAAAGCGATGCTGGATTTTGTCAGATTCTTTTTCTGCATCTATTGAGATGATCATGTGATTTTTGTCTTTAATTCTGTTTATGTGGTGTATCATATTTAATGACTTGCAGATGTTAAACCATCCCTGCATCACTGGTATGAAACCCACTTGATCATGGTGGATTATCTTTTTGATGTGCTGTTGGATTCAGTTAGCTAGTATTTTGCTGATGATTTTTGCATCTATGTTCTTCAGAGATATTGGTCTGTAGTTTTCTTTTTTAGTTATGTCCTTCCTTGGTTTTCTCTATCCTGTAGAATAGTGTCAATAGGATTGGTACTAATTCTTCTTTGAATGTCTGATAGAATTTAACTGTGAATCCATCTGGTCCTGGACTTCTTTTGTTGGCAATTTTTCAATTATTATTTCAATCTTGCTGCTTGTTTTTGGTCTGTTCCGAATTTCCACATCTTCCTGGTTTAATCTAGGAGGGTTGTATGTTTCCAGGAATTTACCCATCTCCTCCAGGTTGTCTAGTTTATGCACATAAAGATGTTCATAGTAGCCTTGAATAATCTTTTGTATTTTGGTGGTATCAATAGTAATATCTCTTCTTTCATTTTTAATTGCATTTATTTGGATCTTCTTTTCTTTTCTTGGTTAATCTCACTAATGATCTACCAATTTTATTTATCTTTTCAAAAAATCACTTTTCTGTATTTTTGAAAAATAAATCTGAGTGTTCCAATGTTGTGTACATATATATTTGGAATAGTTACATATTCTTGTTGAACTTAACCATTTATCATTATGGGTCCCTGATCTCACTGTCCTTTTTTACTGTAGTTCTTTAAAATCTGTTTTATCTGATATAAGAATAGATCCCTGGTATTTTTTATTTCCTTTTTGCATGGTAGAGCTTTCCTCAACCCTTACTTTGAGCCTGTGGGTGTCAGTACTTGTGAGATGGCTCTCCTGAAGACAGCAGATGGATGGGTCTTGTTTTTTTAGCCAACTTGCCACTCTGTGACTTTTGAGTTGGGTGTTCAGACCATTTACCTTCAAAGTTAATGTTGATATGTGAGGTTTTCATCTTGTCATACAGTTATTAGCTGATTGCTTTGTAGTTTCTATTGTGTGGTTGCTTTATAGGGTCTGCAAGCTATGCACTAAGTGTGTTTTTGTGGTAGCAGACTTCTTTTCTTTTTATGTTTAGAACTCCTTTAGGGATCTCTTGTTAGACTTGTCTAGTGTTAACAAATTCCTTTAGTGCTTGCTTGTCTGAATACACTTTTATTTCTCCCATGCTTATGAAGCTTAGTTCGGCAGGGTATAAAATTCTTGATTGGAATTTCTTTTCTTTACGATGCTAAAAATAGGCCTCCCATCTCTCCTGACTTGCAATGTTTCTCTTGAGAAGTCAAATGTTATCCTGCTGGAGTTCCTTTTGTATGTGATCTGACCTTTATCTCTAGTTGCCTTTGAGATTTTTTTCTTTAGCATTAATCTGATGACTATATGCCTTAGTGATGTTCATTTTATGTTGTGTCTCATAAGACTTCTCTGGATTTCTTATATCTGGATGTCTACGTCTCTATCAAGGTTAGGGAAATTTTCTTCAATGATTTTCTCAAATATGTTTTTGAGGTTATTTGCTTTCTTCTCCTTCTCTCTCAAAGATTTTGTTTAAAAAAATTTTCTCTGTATTTTTGTCTGGCTGAACTAGTTCAAAAGACTGGCCTTCAAGGTCTGAAATTCTTTCTTCTGCATAGTCCTGTCTATTGATAAAGCTTTAAATTGTATTTCAAAATTCCTTGAGTTTTTCTATTCCAGAAGCTCTGATTGATTTTTCACAAGATTAATCTGATTGATGTTTATCTCTTCTTCCTTTACTGGATTGCTTTGGAAGTTTATTTGTGTTGATTTTCAACCTTGTCTTGGATCTCATTGAGCTTTCTTGCAATCTATGCTTTGAATCTTTTATCCATCATTTCTGAGTTTCCATTTGGTCTGGAGCCATTGCTGGAGACATAGATAGTGTGATTCTTTGGTGGTGTTACTACATTCAGAGTTTTCATGATGCCTGAATTCTTGCACTGGCTTCTTCTCATCTGCAGATGCTGGTATTTCTAATTTTTTTAAATTATTTTTGTGCAGGTAGGATTTTTTCTTTTTCTTTCTTTCCCTACTGTATTATTTTTTCCTTCCTTTTCCTTTTCCCCCCTCCTAGAGGGTGTGACTGTAGAGGATGCTAGGTAGTGTCTTTTGGCTTTGCTTCTATAGCCCTATGTATTTCTTTTGGTAGGTTTTATATTGGGCTATGCCATTTAACCTATAAGCCAATATATGGCACTTATAGATATGAGCCTGCTATGGCCAATATGGCTGGGGATATACTTTATTCTGACAGAAGATCTCTGTTGCCTCTGGGCTGATTCATGGAATGCACAGTGGTCTGAGCCCCCTGCTCAACCCCAGGAAAGGCAGGAGCCACAAAAGACAGGGTCAAACTGGGAAGATCCACCTACATCAGGTCTCCTGATGGCAGGCACAAGCACCAGCACTGAGGGAGAATCCAGTGGGTGGCCACCAAGTGCCTAGAGGTGTACTTATGAATGGAGCTGAGAAACCTCCTCAGCACCAAAGTCTCTGCATGGGGATGAGGGCAGCCTAAACTCCATGAGAGTAGGTGATCCAGATGCCTGGAGATCTGCCTGGGCACGGAGCACAGACAGCCCCTGCACCAAGATCTCTGCACTGGAGAGTTGGAGCAACTCAGGCTGCTGATGCAGTCAAGCAGGTGTTTCAAATGCCTGGAGATCTGCCTGGATGTGGAGCACAGAGGGACACCCCACCCCATACCAAGATCTTCACACAGGAAGGGTAGGGTGGGTCAGGCTGCTGATCTAGGTGAGGGGGTGCTTCAAATGCCTGGAGATCTGCCTGGGCATGGGGCAGAGAGAGCCCCACTGCACCATGATCCATGCCCAGGAAGGGTAGAGTGGCTCAGGCTGCTGGTCCAAGCAAGTGGGTGCTCTAAATGCCTGGAAATCTGCCTGAGGGTGAGGTAGAGAGGGCCCCATGCACCATGATCTTAGAGGTGCAGGCTGGGACACCTAGCAATGTCACATGCAGACTGGTTCCAGGTTGCCAAACTGGCCTGGCTGCAAGTTGCACCACCCAGGAGAAACTGCAGCTCTGGTAGCTCTCCTCCCACCCCCAGCTTGCTATGGGAGAAGAGGATAACTCCAGCACCTACTGCTGAAGCACCTTCCACAGTTCTGGCTGTGGAGGCTCCTATCCTGCTCAAGAGCAAGTGGTCCAATCTCTGGCCCGAGACTAAAATGCCTGCATGGCCGTGATACTAGGTCACCAAAAATGACTGACTTGTTATGCTCCTGGATTAAAAACGGCATCCTGCTCTCAGTCCCGGTCTGGAAAAATGCCTGCAGGTTTTCCCAGTGTCTTTCCCTCACAGCATCTCCAAGCCTCTCTCCAAGTTAGTTCCAGAGCTTGGAAGAAACAAAAGTGCACCACCCCACCACCACCCCTTAGCCTGGGTTACTTGGATCCCTAGCAGAAAGGTGAGTCAGACAGAGGCTCTTTTCCTCTCTTGTGTACTGAGGCTTCACCCACTTTTATCAGCCAGTCACTTTTATTTTGGGTGCTGTTTGCCAGTGTTCTCCTTCCTGGGATCTGGGATGTCCTTCATGAATCCAGTGGATTCTCATTTTCTGTCTTGAATTAAAGCTCACATGGTTGATTTTTATGTACTATCTTGCTATTTCCAAGTGGCTGAGGCATGCTAAAAGCCTCTAAACCACTATCTTGGGAGGAAAAAAACTCAACTTTGTATGAAAGTTGCATGGAAATATCTCATCCCCTTTAGGAGACTAAAAGCCCTTGAAAGAAAACCTGTATCTGTATGTGACACACAACACTTGAACACATTAGTGCTTAATATGTACTGAATGAGCACATATTAATGCATGCATGGATTCATATACTTGTATGAATACCATGCCTTGCTCACTAAACATGCAGTCATTCATGGAGACAAAAACATAAATAAATCACCATACAAATCAATCACTTAACCATACATTTACAATGTGCTCATGGTAAGAGCTGTGCATTTGTAATTGCATGCCCATGTGTACTCATGCTTGAAAAAAAAGAAAAATGAACCCTTTGAACAAATGGGCAATGACTTTCTCTCTCTCAGTACAAGTCATCCTAACATAGGCATCTGTATGAAAGAAAATGAAAACCCTGGTGTTGCTCTGAAAATGACAGGTCAGATGAAAGAGCTGCTGGGACTGGAAGAAATCCATATGCATTGGCTACATATAAGGACTGGGGCCAAGACAGGCTGCCACTGATGGGGTAAAGTAACCCAAGCTAAGGATGTACTTAGAGGGAAGAGAAGTAAACTACAGACAATTCCAGAATGGCTCTAAATGGCAAACATCCTCCCAAATACACAACAAACAACATTGACATGGCTGACGTGTAGAGGTTGTGTGTGTGTGTGTGTGTGTGTGTGTATTCAGGGTGGAGAGGAATACGAGAATGAACGAATGAATGAATTCAGGGCACCCTGATAAATTCCCCCAGGGATAAAATCCAAAGCATCTGCTTCTAAGAGATAAACAGAAAGCTCTGCTCCTCAGAGGCATGGCCAGTGGCTGAACACAGAGCTAATCTCCTCTGCACTGGGTCCCAGGCACCAGGGAAAATGTGTGTCCAAAAAAAAAAAAAAAAATGGCGGTAAAAAAGAGAATCTCACTAAAGGCAGTAATGTGAATTCAAATACTCTTTGCAGTTTGGATGAAAGCAACCAAAATTAATGTTGTTTCAAAAAGACTAGAGGCGCCAGAGCAGAGAAATAGATTAATTTTGGCTGTGGAGATGAAGAGGACTCCCTGGCTAACAGGGTGGGGCCCAGCCAGCTGCCAATGAGCATGAAAATGCTGTGCGTTTTCCAAGCACGATGTGCTCCTCTGTGGGCTTTCCCATTGGTTGTGTCGTGTGATCTTCCAAGCACCAAGGTGAGCAAGCAATACAGGGGTTGTTACTCCCCTTCCATGGAATTTAGCTGATGCCCCATATCCCCCCAGCCTGGAATCCATCTCCTTTATGACCAATCTGTGACTTCAGGGCAATGCTTCTCAGGCTTTAATGTAAACATCACCTGGAGTATGCACATACTGAAGTTCAGATTCCAACTCCACAAGTGTGGGACAGAGCCTGGGATTCTGCATTCTAACATGTTCCCAAATGAGCCCTTTGCTGTAGGTGTGGAATCATATAGCTTTGGACACCATATCCATGAGCTCTGGGTTTCCATAAAAGTCAGGTTATAAGCTTTTCATTTGGCCAGACATGTTTTAAGCTACTAAAATCCTAGGCCAGATGTCACAAGTAGATCCCAGTTAGGACTGAGTTGTCTTTAGCTCCCAGATGCATAATCACCTGCAGGAGACACCTTCTCAATCCGACCTGAGGACCCTAGAAAAGTCCCAGCCCCTCTCTACATTTCCATTTCTCCAGTTGTGCAAAATCAAAGCACATCATCTCCTAGGCCCTACATGAAGAAGCCCAGAGAGGATTTCTTGTTTGGATTTATTTGGCTGTGATAAAGCCCCCCAAAATGTCCTGGAACACTGGGACTCCACAGAGAGCTCATTTCCATCCACACACAAAGAAAACGTGAAGAACCTCAACATACTCCATCACCATCTTCATCCCCCACCCAGGGTGAGAGAACAGGCACGTTATCACCATCCAGTCTTTCCTGGGAATGACAGAATGCCAAAGCAGGATCTTACTCGGCATCCCAGAGCAAGGTCAAGATCGATCCAAATGCCCTGATTTGTGACCCTACACAATAGCATTAAGAGTACAGAGAAGGTCCACTCCAGACCCTGTTTGCCTGGGTACCACCAGCAGGGGCTGCAGAACAGCGAAGCTTTGCTGCCTGATTCTTCCTCTGGAAGCTTCATCCCAGAGGGGCACCACTAGATGCCAGTCGGAGATCTCTTGTATGAGGTGTCTGTCAATCCCTGCTGGGAGGTGTCCCCCAGTCAGGAGGCACGGGGATCAGGGGCCTAGTTGAGGAGGCAGTCTGTCCCTTAGCAGAGCTCAAGTGCTGTGCTAGGAGATCCGCTCAAAACCACAATGAGACACCATCTCATGCCAGTTAGAATGGTGATCATTAAAAAGTCAGGAAACAACAGATGCTGGAGAGGATGTGGAGAAATAGGAATGCTTTTACACTGTTGGTGGGAGAGTAAATTAGTACAACCATTGCGGAAGACAGTGTGGTGATTCCTCAAGAATCTAGAACCAGAAACACCATTTGACCCAGCAATCCCATTACTGGGTATATACCCAAAGGATTATAAATCATTCTACTATAAAGGTACATGCACACCTATGCTTATTGCGGCACTATTCACAATAGCAAAGACTTGGAACCAACCCAAATGCCCATCAATGATAGACTGGATAAAGAAAATGTAGTACATATACACCATGGAATACTATGCAGCCATACAAAATGATGAGTTCATGTCTTTTGCGGGGACATGGGTGAAGATAGAAACCATCATTCTCAGCAAACTAACACAGGAAGAGAAAACCAAACACCGCATATTCTCACTCATAAATGGGAGGTGAACAATGAGAACACAGGGACACAAGGAGAGGGACATCACACACCAGAGCCTGTCAGCCAATGGGGGACTAGGGGAGGGATAGCATTAGGAGAAATACCTAATGTAGATGACAGGTTGATGGGTGCAGCAAACCCATGAGCCATGGTGGTGCAGCAAACCACCATGGCACATGTGTACATGTATAACAAACCTGCACGTTCTGCACATGTATCCCAGAACTTAAGTACAGTTTTTAAAGAAAGAAAAGAGTACAGAGGAAAGACCAGTTCCCATGTAGCCCCCTCACTGACCAAGCAAAATGCCTGCATTCCATATTAAAGCATATTCCATTAAGTCCTTTTCAGCCTCAGAAATGTATTTCTACAACCATAAACATTCCTGGGAGGACTGTTTAATACCACTGAACCTTAATCATTTAACAAGATCGAGAGAATTTATTTATTAGATTTCTTGTGACAACCAGCTGACACAAAGGCACTCCCGGAACAGAGTAAGGGAAGGGCACACGGTGTAAGAGAGGACCCCTAAAAGCACCCATGAGAAGTCACCAAAGACTACCATTGCCTGCTTCTCAGCTTTGCATAAAGCCAGACCTGTTTCTACGTTTCCACCAATACCACCCTGAGTCTCTAGATGGTCTTCAGAACCACAAAGACGCCCCGTCCCGACACAGCCTTTCTTCTACCCTGCCCCACCCATGCTAAGGCTGAGCTATGCTTGTTCCAGCTGTGCAGGAGACTCTGTGCTGTTTCAAAGGACACGGCTTGGGGATGAGGAGATGCAGTTCCCTGATGCAGCGGCTCAGCACTGCACAGGCGCCCCCTCATGCAGCCTGTTCTCAGCGGGGACCACTGAGAAGACGACAAAGAATGAAAACTCCAACATCCTGATTCCCCACTCCAGGGCCCGCCACCTTGGCCTCAGAGCCAGCATCAGACGCCCTTCAGAGACTGCAAACCTCCAGGAAAAATTAAATCTTCACAAAACACCCTTTAATTTTATCCACTTGCCTTAATGAAGGTTCTGGTATTAATGACCTCGGAGGCGTTTTGTCTGACAGTTCTGCTGGTAACTAAACCCTGTGCTATTTCCCCCGCCCAACAGCCTGAAATCTCAAGTGTCGCCTCTAATCTTATTTTCTATTTCTGGGCTATATTGCATTAGCACCTTTTTATTTCTCCTGGCATGTTTGACAGTGAGTTCAGGCTAGTGAGAATCATCTCTTTGTGCTGGCAAATAGGGATTGCATCGGCTGTTTGAGAATAATGACTTATAGTTAAAATTACCCCCAGGATGTCATAATTACATGGTTGCAGCTTTTTTCTTTGACAAGTTGGAGAGGCGGAGTTCAGGTGGCCTACGGGAAGTTGCTTGGGGTGGAGGAGAAAGATGGATAAACAAATGTGTACCCAGAGCCGCCCAGGAAGCTTGAGGACCTAGAACAGAGCCTGGAGCTACGGCATGCTGTGAGCAGGCAGGAAAGAGCTATTCAGCCCCATCTGCCCACCTCCTGTGCACACACGCACACACGCACACACGCACGCACACACACACGCATGCACACGCACACACGTGTGCACAAACGCACACACGCACACACACACAAGCACACACACGCACACATGCGCACACGTGTGCACACACGCACACGCACACGCACGCACATGCACGCACACACGCACACACATGCACACACGCACGCACACATGCACGCACACGCACACACACGCACGCACACATGTGCACACACGCGCACACACACGCACACACGTGCGCACACGTGCGCACACACGCACACACACGTTCCTTCTGCCCATCCAGAGTTAAAATGAAAGGGCCACTACACTAGCTTCACTGCGGGTGGCATGATTTTCAGGATCCCCCAGACTCCCCATAACCACAAGCATCACACCCTGTGGGGTTGACTGCAGTATCTGAAATTTACAAATGAAACATCCCTTTGACCTAACTCATTAAACAAAAGGTCTCTGCTAAAGCCAAGCATTATTTGGGAGGCGTTTCGTCACTAACATTAACAGTAGGTTAGGTTAACTCATGGTATTCTGTGACCAGTGTTTTCACACTGGCTTTTAGGAGTGAAATAAACATTCTTTTCCGTGAACCGCATGGCAGAAGACAGTGGGCACATGGTGCTGCGGTTGAAACTCTGCCCACTCAGCTCCCACCCCACCCCACCCCACGGACTTCCAATGGGGGAGGCTGCTGGGATTCTGGCTTGACAGCCATGCTGTCTAAGCTCGTAGCAGGGCATGTGGGGGAGAGCTATGGAATTGGTGAATTTTGATATCCAGAGACTAGAAAAGGCAAATGTTGAAACACTGATTCCTGTAAAGGTAGGAGGAGGTCAAACAGGAAGGCCCTGCCACCTGCCAGGATGATGAAGGTCGTGGGCCAAGGGGGAAATGGTGAAGGGTCAGGAAACAACTAGAAATAGGACCAGAGATGACAGAAGCACACCCTAGGAAGGGACAAATCACACCAAGGGGCTGGGACAGCCTAGTGGTTGTGAATGTGGTGTTTGGCTCCATCGCCGGAGTGATGGAATGAGGCGGCATCGACCCGAGTGTCCGCGGGCAGATTACTTAACTTCTCTGTGACTCAGTTGCATCATTTCTAAAATGAGAAGGATAACATTACCTAAATGTGTTAGTATAGCTGAAGTGCTGAAAACAGTGAGGCCCGGGGCTTGCCCTTAATAAGCAAATGATATTAATATTGTTTTCATGTAGCTATTATTGTTAGAACTGCTCCCCCAGACTCCCAGTTTTTGTCTTGCTCTTCTCCCTTGGAAGTCTCCAAAACGCTGCATCAGCCCCTGAGAAAGGGAGACAGGTCTTCAGAACTCACAAAGATGCCCTGTCCCAACACAGCCTTTCTTCTACCCTGCCCCACCCACGCTGAGGCTGAGCTATGCTTGTTCCAGCCGTGCAGGAGACTCCCATATTCTCCCAGGAGAATATTCCAGGGGTGATATGGAAGCTGAATTGGTTGAGTGCCAAGGAGCCACAGTGAGGCGTGAATGAGGGGATCCCAGGTATTTATCTGTCAGGAAGGTGAACAGGAGCCATGAGGGGCAATAGGAAGTGAGGTGGGGGCACATGGGAAAGAGGATTTTTTAAGCACAATATCTAATCTGTGTAATCACTGCTGTTGGGCCAAGGCACAAGTGGGAAGGAAACTTGTAGCCCATATTTTTGTTGTTTTTGTCTCCATTAGAGAGACCTTGAGAACTGCCTCAGGTTTTGAAACAAAATTACATTATTTTCCTGCAGCAGGGCAGACGCAGCATGCAGGAATGAGGCTGAATGACAGCCTCCCAGGATTGCCAACTGAGGCTCCAGCAGACACAAGTGTGCATCAGGCCCTTTTTGCAAATAACACTAATTAATATGGGGATTAATGAAAAAGCAAATGCACTTCGGCTCCTTGATTAAAATCCTAAATGCTCTCTCAGACACCCCCGTATTTCCACATGGGCTTTGGCAGCCGCTTGTGCCGGGACAACTGTCTGACAAAAGAGGCACCTCACATGGTCCGCAGGCTCCGTGCCAGTTCTGTCACTACAACTAACCTGTCACCTAAGGGCCTGACCCACGTTTCAGCTGGCCTCAGATCATGGAGGCTGCAGCTACAATCAGCACAGAGGAAAGAGGTGGTATGATCTCATGCAACGATCCGGAAAACACAATCGTAAGGCCAGCTTTATCTTCTACTAGTCAGGGTACCTAAACTGAATGTCCTCCACTGTTATGGTAATAATGACACTGCCCCATGCACCTTACAAGTAATGGGGAAGAACTGTGGCAATGGGTGCTGAAGAGCCTTTAAACCCCAAAGCATTGCACAGATGTGATTATTTGGATGGTACTCAGAGACACAGAAGGAGGGGAAAATCGATCCTGCAATGCCACGGAGCCCGGTGGAAGTCTTGGTAGAGCAGAAGAGGAGAGTCTCTGGCTAAAGTGGAGGTCAGGTGAATACTAATTTCTCTAGTGACAGCTGTACAACTGTGGGACTAGAGACAGTCCCAGAACAGGCCAGACCAGCCCTTTTTCCTGATGATGAAGATGCTGTCCCCACAGAGACCTTCACAAGCTTGCCCTTCCCTGATGCTGCCCTGAGGACCCCAGTACACAGGGAGCTCTGCCCCCACCTCATTGCAAGTGGTCAGTTTTCTTTCTTCTGTGTAGATACCTTGTTACCTCATGTGCAGTAAGATCTCTGAGCCTCTGTCTGCTGTATGCTGTTCATTTCTTCGTGTCAGAATGCCCCTGTGACACCAAGCCCATGGCCTGGTGCATATACTAGGCTAAAACGCAGATATTAGCCAATAGCCTGAGCTGTTCTCCCTCATTCTCGCAGCACCTGACTATGTAAGGATGCCCTGGCTTCTCCGTTTCCTGTGATCTGCTTTGCTATAGCTCCTTGCCTGCAGAACCTCATTGAAAACTTGACCCAATCTCCTTACCAAGATGCATCTGCCCCATCACTACAAAGGCTGGGCTGGGGGCAGGAGGATGGGCAAGAGCTCTACACAGGCACAGAGGTGCTCTTCTCTTGAAGAGAAGTGACCCCTTTCCCCCACCCATCCACACCCTCCAGAGAAACAACTAGGACAAAGCTTTGCAGTACGGACATATGAGGAAGTGGTCATTGAAAGATGCGGCCTCAGGTCAGCAGACCCGGGTCATCATCTCTTTATCATTAGGGATCATTCTCTTCATCTCTCTGAGTCTTAACTTCCTCATCTATAAAATGAAGGGCCTGAGCCAGGTGATCTCTGCAGTTCCTCCCACCTCTAAGATTCCTTGACTTACCGAGGAAGATGGGAGGGCAGCCAGGAATGACATGAACCTGGGTTAAACCGAGTCTGTCCCCACACAGTTGGGGCTTTATTTCTGCAGAATTCTCCATCCGAGTCCCTTTCCTAACCATGGGCAAAAACAGCTCAGGTAGCAGTGAAGGTGTGGCTATAGCTGAGCAATTGGATTTAAGTCCCACAGAGCCATGGTGCTGGGAAGAGGGGCTGCCCTGGCCAGTCTATCGAAAGACCATTCCAACCAACCAATGTCTTATACATTGGCTTACACACATGCCCTTTATTGTGTCAATTACCCATCAATAACACTGTTGAAATCTGAAAAAGTATGACTTAAGAAGATGTGCTAAGAGAACATCTGCTTATTACTTACTTCCCACCCTTTTTTTTTTTTTTTTTTGAGACGGAGTATCATTGTCACCCAGGCTTGAGTGAAGTGCTATGATCTCGGTTCACTGCAACTTCCGTCACCTGGGTTCAAGCAATTCTCCTCCCTCAACCTCCCAAGTAGCTAGGATTACAGGTGCCCACCACCACTCCTGGCTAATTTTTACATTTTTAATAGAAATGGGTTTCACCATATTGGCCAGGCTGGTCTCTAACTCCTGACCTCAGGTGATCTGCCCTCCTCGGCTTCCCAAAGTGCTAGGATTATAGGCATGAGCCATCGCACCTGGCCTTCCCCATCATTTTTGCAGTATCACTTTGCTATTTGTATACAGGCCAGAGGAAGAAGAGGATTGTGTAGGAGGCTTTATCTACACTCCCATTCTCTTGCTTCATTATGGCCTTGAAATAAATTACATGATACTCTGAAAACAGAGGGTCAACCGCTTTTAGGGTTGGTGGCTGGTGTTTAAATCCTGATTTTGCCTCTTTCAAGCTGTGTGATTTGGGACAGGTAACAATTGCCCTGATCCTCAGTTTATTCATTTATTAGTTATTTGTTTATTCATTTGTTAAACTCATTTGTTAGATGACATTTATACCTATCAGATATGATCGTGGTGAAGATTAAGTGATACACTTGGCCCCCAGCATATTGTAAGTGCTCAGCAAATGGTAATATAGAGACAAAAGTAGAAGCCAGAATTGCATGTGGAAGTCAGACCAGGGCCACCTTAAGTTTTACCCTCCTTCTGAGTTCCAGCCTGTCATTTTGAAAACTTTTAGGTCACTTTGTTTTAAATGTAATAAATCTTAGAAATTATCCTTCAGGATAAAAATTATCACGGGTGACATATTGGGGTCCAGCATTAGCTAGGCTGGCTCCAAATCTGATATTCCCAGGCTTCTTTGGGTTGCTTTTTTTTTTCCCCCGTAATACAACACTTGCTCCATTTTTTCTAAAATAGGACCTTACACCCTGTGCTCCCTGGCCTTCCATACCATGCTGCTTCCCAGGCCTCAGCTCCAGGCTGTGACCCCTCTATTCCAGAAAAATACAAAAAGTCTGCTCTCTTGGCATCTTAAAGTTGTGTCATAACACTCTCGAGATGGCAATTTCTTTTCTGTTGTTCTGTTGAATACATTTTTAAAGAAGATTCCCTTGGCTGCTGGCTCCTCGCTTTTCTTTCTGGTTTGATGCAATAACTACAATCTTGCACGTACTTACAAGTCAATTTTCCTTTAATGATGATTTTACCTGCTCCGAAGCTTATCAGAAGGAGGGTTCATGCACCTTGGGTCTCGGCTTGAAGCTTTCAGTGGGCCGCGGCAGCTGTTCTATAGGCAGTTGCACCTGTTTTGAATGTCATCAATGTAATGCTAATATGCAGAGCGATTTGTGATGCAAGAAGCCAGAACCAACAGTGAAAGGACTGTGTTTAGGATTTTAAGTCACTTCCCCATCAGCTGCTGAGCTTCCTTTGGGATTCAGCTGAAGAGATTCTGCAGGCAGTGGGACCCTGCAGCATTCCCTCTACTAACTTCTGTTCTCTGAGAGAGGGGTTGAGAGGGACCTTGTTAAATCTGGCCAAGAAGGAATTAGAGGTGGTTAAAGTGGAATAGAGACCATAGGTGGAAGGAGGGAGGAAGGGAAGGAGAGCACATATGAGGCATAAGGCCCCAAAGAAACTTGCTGAGATCTGCTTTAGCAATGGTTGATAGCATCTGCAGAGGTTTGAATGGAGAGTTACAGAAGGGCTGCTCTACATCTTCCCAGGAAGAAAGGCTCCATTCTGGTTCATTAGAAACTAAAGTCTATAATCCTCATCTCAAGCAAGGCTCCACTTCAAAGTGTTGCTCTTGTGACTTTCAATTAGCCTATTTCCATTAGCAAAAAAGGAGGGGTAAAAGTTCAGGGTGCAGAACGAATCGGTGATAGTCTGGTTAGTTCAGAAGCTGAACTTCTTGACTTCTGTGGTCCTCCTAAAATGCAATCAGGGCATGGCTGCCTCAGTGAACAAATCTGTAAAATGGATCCAATCAATTTAATGAGAGGCCAGGCCTGGAGAGTTTCTCTCTAATGAGAGCTTTGCTGTTTATTAGGGCCAAGCTCACCTCCTCTTTTTTTCTGAGGAAGAATGTGGCTGGATACAGCATAAAACAATACCCAAGCACAGGACATAGCTCTCAAACAACCACCCTTTATGTCACTTAAGTTGCATGCTCACCACAAATTCAAAATAAGTTTGGAATTAGGCTGGAATACTTTAGGCCCAGGCATATAATTCACCCTGGGTTTGGCAGTGCTAGTAACCCAGAATTTTTTGGAAAGTTGTCCGAGAAGATTTGGGTTTGGTGTGACAGAGACAACAAGCTGAAGAGGGCAGGTAGAGAAGCTACCTTATGTCTAAGCTGCTCCTGTGCAAGAGTTAAACGATGGTTGCTGTAGTCCATCAGCTTCCTGGGATAAACAAGGTGGGGCTATCTGCTACATGAAAGATGCCCGTCAACATTCTGCCCCCGCAAGAGCTTCTGTAGCCATTAAGAGCTAAATAAAAGCATGAGGTGGCATATCTCAAATGCAAGACATTGGTGCTTGAGTGCTGCAAGATTTGCAGAGAAGAACTTTTAGTAGGGGAGGGAAAGAGGAACTGAAACCTGATCTGAAATGTGAAGAATTAGAGTGGAAGTAGGGGAGGGCATTTCAGGCAGAAAGAGTGGCATGAACACAGTGTGGTGATAAGAATGAGTAACACACCTCAGGGAGACACGGGGAGGGCAGTACAGCCTAGAATGAGAGAGGCCTTGGTTATGGGGGAGCAATCAGGGCAGGCTACCAAAAGAGTCATGGAGTCACCATGCAACACAAAATTAGAAACCCTAAACCATCGGTCTCAGCACTGTGGGCCTGAGACGCAGAGAGTGGGGCACGGGGTGGGGCACCCATTCACAGATTTACCACCTCAACATGCACGTCTGTTCCCACAGCTGCAAATAGTCTATTCTAATCAACACTAGAGGGGGTTAGCTGCCAGCATGTGAACCCTCAGGTGTCTCTGGTAAGGCAGCTGCCCCAGCGCCACACACTCCCAAGCTGACTCATACTTGTGTCTGGTGACAGCTTGGTCTCATCTGTCCTGAGAACAACAATGAGAATCACCCAGAGAGTCTGAGCAAGGATGTCTCCTAGTCCAATTTCTGGTATGATTGTTTTCAAAGCTACAATAGAACTCTAGTCCCCCTGGATTTCTTGAGGAGAAAATAACAGTTATTTACTTATTGGGTCTATTAAAAATGCACCCATTATCTGAATGCCTCTAGGCAACCGCACAAAAATACATTTTTAAAAGGATGAGAATCCAATTAAGCAGAGATGCAGATGCTCCTGCAGCAAGTAGGCCAACGAGGCTGTTCCCAAAGGGTGGATGAGAGCCCAGGAGCAGGATACCCTTGCCCGCCAGTCAGTGCACCCAGGTTCCTCTAAGCCAGAAGGGGAGGAGCTGCAGAGATGCAACCGTCCACCCTGTGGTTTCCCATTCTCCTGCTCTGTTTCTTCTACAATAGCACTCAGATTGAGCTTAGTGTCTATGATGAGGTCAGGAAGGAATGCAAGGTAGCTAAGGTAGAAACACCTAGGCGGGAGGTTTGAAAAATGCTGTTAATAAGCTGCCTCGTATGTTATTTTGGCTTCTTGCTCAGCCACAATCTGAAACAGTTTTACAGTAGGCTGTACTGTTCCTACAGAAATCTTGTGAGATAGTTAGTGATCTTGCCAAAACTCGCATCTGATGATGTCACTCCCTACTGAGACTCTTCCCGGGTTCCCGATGCTTTAGGGTCCAGATCCCTCCCTCACATGGTATGTGTTGGACTCTGCGGTCTGACTCCAGGCTAACTCTCCTCACACACCCACCCCAACCCCACTCTAGTCACACACAACTATCTGTAGGTCTTCAATCTGTTTCAAACTAGTCTACACCTCTAGGTCTTTAAAAGCTATCTTATCTCTATATTATCAGTATCATACCTTCTGCAGCTGGACACATTTTCCCTCACCCTTCAGGTCAGCAGAGGTGCCATCTACTCCTGGAAGATTTCCCTTGCCTTCCTTTGTGGAACAAGTGCTCCAAGTCCCGGGGAATCTGAGCACACTGTATTGTAACCTCTTGTTGACATGTCTGTCTCTCTGGTCAGAACATGAGTTACTTAAACAGAAGGTCTTGTCATTCTGCTCAAGTTTCTCTGTGCCTAGCGGAGAGCATCAAAGCTAAAACAAAGTCTTCCTCTAAGACCTAGTACTGAACCTTGAGTTCTTGAAACCTCAGGCTCTCCTCTCCTGTAAAATAGACATTATAATATTAACTGCTGCCTCATTTAAAAAACTGTGAAGATGTAGTGAGACATTAAATAGAGACAACAAACCTCAGCATCTTGTGCCTGGTATGTGACCATTGTCGACAAGACAGAGGGAAAAGGTACATAGCATATGTCATTCACTTTTTCCAAAGAAGAGACTGAGCTCAGAAAAGCGAACTTACTTGCCTGGAGTTGCACAGTAGATAAGAAAATGGCAGAACTAGAATACAAATCTGGCCTTAGCTGGCTTCAAAACCCTTCTCATTTTCTGTGCCATTCACAAGCTCTGCAGACCAGAGATACAACTCACTAGCTGATCTCTGCTCAAATGGCAAACCCAAGGCAAAGTCACCCCCTCTACAGGAAAACTCAGACTTTTGGGTTCTTCTGGCTGAAGAATTCAGAAAACTTTCTTCACCTTGATTATCTATGGCAGTGATTCCCAAAAACATTTGTTTATTTCTATAGACATAGTTGTTTATATCTGGGAAATAATTTTGTTTACTGGAATAAGCAATGGACTGGGAGTCAGCTACTACTCCATAAAATGGCATTATTTAATCAATTTTTTCCCAATCCTTCCTTTTCCCCATTGTAAAATAAAGATTTTGGAATGAATCACCTCTATGGTCCCATCCATCTCTAAACATCTGTGTTACATATGTGAAATAAGACAGCTAATGCATCCCAAAACCAAATTGGTCTTGAATTGCCCATTCTACCAAATAACACACACTTCCGCTTCCCTCCTTGAGTTTCAATTATCAGCACCTATGAGTTTGTTGCTGCTCTCCACCAAGGTGAGGTCACAGTGGTGAGGTCAGCTAGGGAGAAAACATTCGTGTCAAATACAGATGGGTCAAGACTCCCTAAGCTCCACAGTCTCCTGGGGAGAGAGAAGCAGGTGCAGGACATGGAAGCTACACTTTTCCCCAGCACCCTGCTCAGAGGCCAGCTCTTCTCTGCTCCTCAGGTCCAGTGAGGGGATTATCCTGGAAAAGGAAAGACTTAGGAGAACTGACACCTCCCATCAGCTACACTGCACAACATTGATTCGACTGTGGGCCCAGCAATTGCTACTAAGAGATCATTCTCCACGGGGATAGCAGCTGTGTTTGCATTAACTGTCTAGGGTGACCTGCCCTCCCCAGGGGCTCCCGCACACACTCAACCCCACAGACCCACTCAGAGAGGGCTTAACTTTCAAGGAAAGCAGCATGTTTACCACCGATGTGATCATGCACAGGGAGCCTGAGACCTGCGTCACCAGTGTGATCATTCACAGAGGGATTGGCTTTGCTGCAGCTGCGAATATTATTGTCATAAGCTTGTCTCTGTCTGGATTAGATCATGGAGAGTCATCAGATAACCCTCCTTACTTGTTGTTAGAGTCAGGGAGCTACCATTGAGATCTCACATCTACCCTAGGCTGCCCTTTATTTACTGAAGAGAAAGCCCCTGTTTGCCGCCACCATCATTGTGACTCAGCTCAGATGATGCTCAGATTGCTCTGTCTACCATCACATCACCAGCATTTCTTCTATTCACACTATTCCCATCCATCTGGATAGGTTTGTAGTGGAGATTAAATAAATTAATACCTGAAAAGCCCCTACAACAGTGTCTGGTACATAGTAAGTGATATAAAAGTATTAGTTGTTATTTTTTATTTACTCACTGCAATGAATATGTAGGAAGCACTTACAAAGTGTTGGAAAATGTGCCAGGCATTGAAGACATAACAGTGGACAATGGCGGCCTGCTTCCTCCTAGCCCTCAAGGAGCTTAGATTCTATAGGCAGAATCTATCAGCATTCACAGAGACTTTCCCCCAGAGGATAAAAACCTGCCCTGTGAAGTGAGAAGAGCAGTCATTCAATTTCCCACTTCCCGAGGTGAGAGGTGAGCTCAAACTAACCTGCTGCTGGACAGGCAGGGGAGGGGACCCACCCTCTGAGCCTCCCTTTGAGCTTACCAAGGCAACCAGACTTCAAAGCTGGTCCCTTAGACTAAAAGCCTATCCCATGTTGTTTCAACCTCATGTTTATCTACTGAAAAACCATTTTTCGTAAGATCCGCAGATTGTGTCTCCTAGCAGAGCCTTTCCAGTTAGAATTAATCCCCAAAACAACCCTTTCAGCAAAATCGTCTACGAGAGTTAATATTCTCAACTTTATTGGATTGAAGGATGCAAAGTATTGTTTCTGGGTGTTTCTGGGTGTTGCCAGAGGAGATTAACATTTGAGTCAGTAGACTGGAAGAGACAGACCCACCCTCAATGTGGGTGGGCACCATCCAATCAGCTGCCAGCGTGGCTAGAAAAAGCAAGCAGAAGAAGGTGGAAGGGGCAGACTTGCAGAGTCTTCCAGCCTTCATCTTTCTCTTGTGCTGGATGTCAAACATCAGACTCCAAGTTCTTTGGCTTTTGGACTCATGGACTTATACCAGTGGCTTGCCAGGTTCTCTCAGAACCCAGGAGGCGGAGATTGCAGTGACCTGAGATTGTGTCACTGCACTCCAGCCTGGGCGACAGAGTGAGACTCTGTCTCAAAAAAATAAAGAGTGTACACCTCTTCCCACTCTGGTTTGGCCAGAGACTGAAGGCTGCACTGTCAGCTTCCCTACTTTTGAGGTTTTGGGACTTGGACTGGCTTCTAAAGCAATACTGGTCTCCTTGCTCCTCAGCTTGCAGACAGCCTATCATGGGACTTCACCTTGTGATCGTGTGAGTCAATTTTTCTTAATAAATTCTCTTTCATGTATACATATATCCTGTTAGTTCTGTCCCTCTGGAGAACCCTAATACATTGTCCTTTGTCCATAGAAAAAAACATTGAGAAAATGATCCCATGGCCACTTTCAATCACCCCATTTTTGGTACCCCATAAAATCTTATTATTAGGTGATGATTGATGTTAAAAGGTCAGTCTCTCCACTGCAGCTAAAACATTTCACCCTGGTCTCCTTTTCATCGGACATGGAGAATAGCCACTCAACACCCTCCAGTGAATACTCCTGGGAGGAGTACCCAGACCTCTGAAATGCCAAGCATATATTGCCTCAAGAAAGTCTGGAATTCCTCTTAGGAATTGATTTTAATTGATTCATCATTCAACAAATATTGAGTACATAGTATATGCTAGGCAGTAGGGGTGAAAAAAGTAATAAACATTTCTTTATTCAAGTAGCTCACATTCCTGAAGGGAAGACAAATGTAGACAACTTATAATACAGTTGAATGAGTTTGATAATAGAAATATGCATCTAGTGGCTCCTTGTTGCAGGGTAATTTGTTAAAAATGTCATCCCATTGTTGACATGCTTTTCATCCTCAACTACTGCTGCTGCCCATCTTCTCTGGCAATTCCCTGGATATGCCATGTTGATTAATTCCTTCACCTGCCATGCCCTTCCCTGCTGCTCCCTGTCCATATAGCAAACTCTTATTCATCCTTTAAAACCCTTTTCAGACTATTCCAACCTTTTTTTTTTTTTTTTGAGATGGATTCTGGCTCTGTTGCCCAGGCTGGACTGCAGTGGCACGATCTTGGCTCACTGCAACCTCTGCCTCCCAGGTTCAAGCGATTCTCCTGCCTCAGGTTCCCGAGTAGCTGGGACTACAGGCGCGCACCACCACGCTCAGACAATTTTTTTGTATTTTTAGTAAAGACGGAGTTTCACCATTTTGGCCAGGATGGTTTTGATCTCTTGACCTCATGATCCACCTGCCTAGGCCTCCCAAAGTGCTGAGATTACAGGCTTGAGCCACCAACGCCTGGCCAACTATTCCAACCATTTTAAACATTCCCTTTTCTATACTATTGCTTTACTTTTCCATATTTCTATTTTCACACATGATGTTCTATAAGCTAATGAATTATTTGTGTATCCACATTCTTTACCACACCATATGTTTCTTTAGGGCCTAATACAGTACCTAACCTATAATAGATATTCTTAAATGTTCATTGATGTATATAAGATACAATAGTAATACTACTAGGACCACCACCAATAACTACTATTTTTGGAATTTTTATTAGCCAGGCATTATGATAAGTGTTTCATGTGTATTCCGTTTTTCCTCAAAACAACTTTGAAGTATCATAGATGTCATCTCTAGTCAGTTATATTTCACAAATAATGTATAAATTATTACACTCCTCCACTTCTCTGTCTCTCTCTCGTACACATACATGCAATCCTATAAGCCATCTCAGAACCTCATTTACTATTTTTAGGAGTTCATAATCTGACTTAGCTATCTCACTTCTGTATTCCCATCGTACCCTACATATGTCCATGTAAGTGCATCTTAGTCTGGTATAACTATTGATTTCATTGTTTGCTTCCTTCTTTAGAATGTAAATTCGTTGAAGTCAGGCATGGCCCCTTCCCTTTTTTATCCCAAATGACTATCATGGTGCCTATAATAAGTGTTGAATAAATATGTATGGTAAAAAGAAAGAAGAAAGGAAGAGTGTAAGAGAGGAAATAAGGGAGAAAGAGCAATATTTTCCATGGACCAGGTGAGTTGGTTCATGGAAAACAGTCAAGCAAAGGAAAATCAGCAAGATCAGTGGGCATATTGGTGTCTTTAATCTATAGGTAGCTTCTAAAAAATCTGGACATTTATAACTAGTGAGTTATCAATCACTTGCTATATGACAATCATCCTGATTTTATAGAGAAAAAAACTAGTGAATTTTGGTGAAACAAATAGCCTTCATATTCTTAGTTGACCTTAGACAAAGAACTCTTTTACTTCTATCCTATTGCTTTAACTCTTGGATCCAACACTTTCCACTGACAGCCCCATTGGTCTCTTGCATGCTTTATTTCTCCAAGCAAAAGTGGGCAGGACCAATGGAAATTGTGTATGTATCTATTTATTTAACAACATTTCTTACTACCAATTCTGTTCCAGGCACTGGGGACACAGGGTGCAATCCTGTAAGAGCTTTTCAGGAAGGCAATTGTGCACCATTTTCATGCAGCCTATGATTGAGACCATCCAAAGTTATCACATCAATAGTGGAAACACCTATGTGCTCAGGTAGCCAATAAAGCTTTTAAACCTACTTAAGAGCAAGGAAAGAGAAAGAATAAACACCTTTTGCTGTGCAGAAGCTCTTTAGTTTAATTAGATCCCATTTGTCAATTTTGGCTTTTGTTGCCATTGCTTTTGGTGTTTTAGACATGAAGTCCTTGCCCACGCCTATGTCATGAATGGTATTGCCTAGGTTTTCTTGTAGGATTTTAATGGTTTTAGGTCTAACATTTAAGTCTTTAATCCATCTTGAATTAATTTTTGTATAAGGTGTAAGGAAGGGATCCAGTTTCAGCTTTCTACATATGGCTAGCCAGTTTTCCCAGCACCATTTATTAAATAGGGAATCCTTTCCCCATTTCTTGTTTTTGTCAGGTTTGTCAAAGATCAGATAGTTGTAGATATGCGGCATCATTTCTGAGGGCTCTGTTCTGTTCCATTGATCTATGTCTCTGTTGTGGTACCAGTACCATGCTGTTTTGGTTACTGTAGCCTTGTAGTATAGTTTGAAGTCAGGTAGCGTGATGCCTCCAGCTTTGTTCTTTTGGCTTAGGATTGACTTGGCGATGCGGGCTCTTTTATGGTCCCTCAGGGATCTAGAACTAGAAATACCATTTGACCCAGCCATCCCATTACTGGGTATATACCCAAAGGACTATAAATCATGCTGCTATAAAGACACATGCACACGTATGTTTATTGTGGCACTATTCACAATAGCAAAGAGTTGGAACCAACCCAAATGTCCAACAACAATAGACTGGATTAAGAAAATGTGGCACATATACACCATGGAATACTATGCAGCCATAAAAAATGATGAGTTCATGTCCTTTGTAGGGACATGGATGAAACTGGAAAACATCATTCTCAGTAAACTATCTCAAGGACAAAAAACCAAACACCGCATGTTCTTACTCATAGGTGGGAATTGAACAATGAGAACTCATGGACACAGGAAGGGGAACATCAAACTCCAGGGACTGTTGTGGGGTGGGGGGAGGGGGGAGGGACAGCATTAGGAGATATACCTAATGCTAAATGACGGGTTAATGGGTGCAGCAAAACAACATGGCACATGGATACATATGTAACAAACCTGCACATTGTGCACATGTACCCTAAAACCTAAAGTATAATAATAAAAATAAATAAATAAATAAATAAAAAAGAATAAACATCTGACATTGAATTGGCCTGGGATTTTCACCTCTGATTTGGAGTGACTTTGGGGGAAACAAGTTCGGCATAGACAAATAAATGTAACATGTGTCCACATGATGTTTCCCATATCGGATTAAGCTATCATTTTATCTATGATAAATGCATTTCCAGAGAAAATCTCCAGATTTACTAGAAGCCACTTACAAAAACCAAGCAACTTGCAGTTCCTACTACCCATATTTTGTTACCTGACTTGTAGCCAACCTCCTGCAGATCCCAAAACTCATCGTTTTCCTAAGACACAGAGGGAGGGATGGGTTGCCCTCACAGCTCCCCATGGAGGAGAATACTCAGAATGGGTCCACAGTCCTCCCTGTATCTCTTTCTCCATCTTTTCCACTAATAGGTACAATACAATAGGTGTATCAGCCTCCTCCCAGTTCCCAACTTCCACATGAGGCCATTTCTCAAGGTTGGTCTAGTCCCCAAAGAGCCACTCACTAACTCTCAGCTGGTTACAGTTTTACAGGATCAGCTAGATTCCCACTTATGCCGAGGAGAAGGAAATCCAGCTCCTTTGGGGGTAGAAGCTGGATTCCACCCCTTACCCCGCCGCCCCATCTAGAGGCACTGCTTCTCTTATCCTTCACCCTGTGACCTCTCAGACACCTGTGGGAAGGCCCCAAGCAAGTATCAAGGGGTCACCCAGTACCTGATACCCAAAGCACTCCCCACCCACCTGGGCTCCTCAGACAGCAGGAAGGGGATTATAACCTGGTAATTTCTCATCTCGGTTAGCAGGTGACAGGCTCCCATAACATGGCATCCATATGGCGTCACCCCTTCTGTTGAGCACAATTTTAGGGCAAGATTCATACCGCTTCTCTCTGTGCTCAAAATAGATGCCCAAAATTGGGATAGAATTTACATAAGTTGGCTGAAGAGACTGTGTTCAATTAAAAAGCTTTTGTTGCCAAGGAATTTTTTTAGTTGATACATATGCTCCTTTATTGCAGTTCTTTGGGGGGAAAGATTTCAGCACTCTCTCTTCTCTCTCTCCGTCTTCCTCCTGCTCTGCCTCCTCCACTTAGTAAATAAGGAGGGGGGTGGATATCTCCCCGGAAGCCTGAGTGAGCAGCAAATGAAGAAACCACCCATATGGAAATAACAGGAACCTTGACCCATGAGAAACAGAAGCCAGTGATGCCCTCTTGCCTAGCCTGGGGCAGCGCAAGCCAAAAAGCTCTTCTCTGTGTGTATTCTGGCCTCTGCCCCAGAAAGAATGGGTCCTCCCACTTGCAATCACCATAAATCCAATGGGATGTGTTTTCCATTGCACTGACACTGAAGTATGCATTTAAAAATATTAAGTGTGTTTCTTCAATCATGAAATGATACTGTTCTTGCACAAAAATTTGGGAAACAGAAAAGTATAAAGGCAGAAAAAATTCACTGGCAGTTTTACCATTCAGAGAACTCTTAACACCTCAGAGTATTTCCTTCCAGCCTTTAGTGAAAATGTGTATATTCACACAAATCTGGGATCGTCAAATATAAATACTTTTGCATCTTGGCATTTTTGTGGAACATGGTATCATAATTTCCTGAGCATTTTTCTATATCAAGTACGGTTTAGGAACAGCACTTTTAATAGCAAAAACTATAAGGTATTTAACCATTTCTCTATTTGGGATATTTATGTTATTTCCAATATTTTGTTGCTATTTTATTTAAATATTGCTGCATTTAACAGCCTTGACTCTTGGTATGCATCTGGGGTTACTTCTTTAGGATAAGTTTGCATGGGTTGTGATATTCCATAGAGAAGATGAGGTGCCCTGAGCTTTTTACATGCTGCAGGATTGGTTCATCTTATGATTAATGTGTGCATTTTTTACAATGCCTGTTTAGCATCGGAAATGATATCAGTGTTAAAGAAAGTAGTTTGGTTGTGGGATATTTTCCCATGAAAAGCTAAATAACCCTAGGTCAGATATCTGTTGTTCTTGCCTGCTCAGCCTCCATTCCCCTCATTTCTGTTTAAGAGTGTACACTTCGGCAGGCCACGGTGGCTCGCGCCTGTAATTCCAGCACTTTGGGAGGCTGAGGCAGGTGGATCACGAGGTCAGGAGTTCGAGACCAGCCTGACCAACTTGGTGAAACCCCATCTTTACTAAAAATACAAAATTAGCCGGGCGTGGTGGCACGCACCTGTAATCCCAGCTACTCAGGAAGCTGAGTCAGGAGAATCGCTTGACCTCGGGAGGCGGAGGTTGCAGTGAGCTGAGATTGTGCCACTGCACTCCAGCCTGGGCAGTACAGCGAGACTCGGTCTCAAAAAAAAAAAAAAAACAGAGTGTACATCTCTCCCCACTCTGCATTCTTGTGGTTCCAGTGGAGCCTAATGAGCCCTCCTCACCTTCGGGTTTGGAAGTAGCTAATCAGGTCACAGTGACGGGTGGGCATTGGAGTTTTGTCAGGAATAGGACAGAGGCTCTCTCTTTCCTCTGAAATTATTAATCAGGTGGAACATAAGCCCAGCAATGCTAGGAACCATCTCTGCCCCCACACGTAAGGAGTCTACTCAAGAACCAAACCAACCTCGATAAAAGCAGAGCTAACAAATGGAGATAAACAGACTCCTCACAACATTTATAAACTCTGATCTACCTGTGCCTAAAGCTAGCAAAACTACCCCCAGAGATTTTGCAGTTACGTGAGCCATGAAATCCCTGTTATTACTTGAAATGATTTGAATTTGATTTCCATTTGGTACAATCAAAAATGTTCAGCTAACACAGACAAGCTTCAAGGATCAGAGGTTTGGGCTCGTCATACCTGTGTCATCTGGAAATAGGCTACAGACAAACTATGTGATCATCTAACACCTGCTGTGAGTGGGGTTCTGTGCTAAAATCTGCGGGTGAAACTTCAGTAATTCCAGCTCCAGCCTTCTAGAAGTGTAAAGTCTGGCAAGGTGACAGGGAAAGAACACAGAAAACAAGCTAGTGCAGAACATGGGACCATGAGGGAGGAACCACTGGATGTTCCTTAGGATGGGCAAGTCCTGTTGTACTGAAAAATCATTTTGTTATGGAGGGATTTAATTTAAGCCTTGACATGTTGGTGGAGTTTTCATGAGTGAAGGTAGCGAATGAAGGAATAGCATGCCAACTAAACAAAGCAGGAGCAAAAAGGCAGAAGCTGGAAAGTACTACTGGTAAGCTAACACTGAGTGTGGAACTCAAAGGGACCTTTGTCTCTCCCTTGCAAAGTGTCAATAAGCCATTAACTAAAGAGGGAGCTAACCATTACCTGGAGTGTTATTATTATGAGATTATAACTGCCCCAAATTACATCTTTCAATGACATATTTCAATTATTTTCTCACCTACTGAACAGAAGGCTTCTTGAGGTTAGGCATAGTCTTTACTCTGTACCCCCAGCTCTTGGCATATTGTCCTGTATTCTGCAGATGTTCCCAAAAGACCCATTGACCACAAAGTAGCTTAAAGCTCATTGCAATGTTCAACTGAACACAATCTAACAGACGTTGCAAGATAAAAACCTCACCTTGTGTCAGAACCTTTTCTTGGAAGTAGAGCAGGCAAGTGAGCACATTTGTTGTTCTCAACCATTAAATGCTCTTTGGCTCCGATAAGTGTCTTTCATTTTCCGAGATGATACCCCTGACCCACCATGCAAGACCTAATAAGCCACCTTGCTTGTAAATAAGAATGCAATACCAACGTTGCAAATTAAACTAATAACCCATGGACTTTGCTTGGTTTGTTCTTGTAGTTCTTCGAGCTAGCCACACTCTTTTCCCACTTCCTCTCATGACCTTACTAGATGTTTCTATATAGCTATTCTAATATCTGACCAGGTGCAAAGCTGATTGGTGAGTTTTCTGGGCAGAATTTTCTGGCCCAGGGTTTCCTAGACATTCCTGATCATGAGAATCACCTGGGGAGGTTGGTAAACATGCAGATTCCTGAGTCTTATCTTTGGAAATCCTGATTCAGTGGGCTTGGATTGGGGCTCAGAAATCAGAGTTCGAAACAAGCACCCAAAGTGACACTTTGGATAAATTTAGAGAAGCCGGCAACTGAACAGAGCTATGCTGGCTATAACATGCTAAGTAACCACAATCATGAGCAAGTAGTTAATGTGTATAAAAGTAGTCCCATAACATGGAAATACAACTGTCAAGAGAATTAGATATCGTAGACTCAGATCCTGACTCTAATACTCACCGGCTGGGTGACTTTGAGCAAATTACGTAACCTCTTTGAACTTGTACTTCTGCCTTTGTCAAATGCGGAAGGCATTACTTGCCTCTTTCCCTCCAAGGAATCTAATTAGATGATGCATGTAAAAGTGTATCATCTATGGGAGGAATTGTCAGTGTGCAGTTTTGGCTGCCAGCAGAAGCCATACGATGATGTGTTTGGTGGAAGAGATGAGATAAGCCTCACCACAGTTGCCAGGGATTTGTAAATATTAGCTCCACAGAACCACTCATGGCACACTTGTCCAATTTTGTGCCAACACAACAAAGCTGGAAGGTCATCTCCATAAATAACGATTAGCATTTATTGAGCACTTACTCTACAAAAGGCATGATTCTGAATTAATTATTCAGATTCATCAACTTAATCCTCATATAAGCTCTGTGAAAAAAAGTACTACTTTTACTGCCATTTCACAATTGGAGAAACTAAGTTGTAACCTGGGTGCAGTTAAATAACCTACCTGAGGTAAAACTGAGGCATAGCCAAGTGACATATGAGAGGTTGCACAGCTGTCAAGAAGCAAAGTGAGGCTTTGAACCCGGTCTGGCACCAGAGCCCCTATTTCAGTCCCGCTAAACCAAGGTGATTTCTCAAGGTGATGGATACTCCCCACAAGGATGGGCAGAATGTCCAAGGTCTCCAATCATCTCTTTCATTACTCCTCTAAAATAATGCAAAAGGTGGTAATTTCCTATAGACTACCAATTCATATCCATTTGCCATCTCTGGAGTTCAGTTTTTCCCCCAAGTGTATCTTAATAGCTATTACAGAATATTGGATCTTGGACGGGCACGGTGGCTCACGCCTGTAATCCCAACACTTTGGAAGGCCGAGGTGGGTGGATGACGAGGTCAGGAGTTCAAGACCAGCCTGGCCAAGATGGTGAAAACTGGTCCTACTAAAAATGCAAAAATTATCTAGGCATGATGGCGGGTGCCTGTAATCCCAGCTACTTAGGAGGCTGAAGGAGAGACCAGCCCTGGTGACAGAGCGAGACTCCATCTCAAAAAAACAAATATTGAATCTTAATGGAATGTTAGCAAATATTTAGTCTTGGTGGGTCTCAAACTACAGTCCCATATACAAGTGTGCCCCTACAAATTGGTACGGCTTATTTTTAGAATAGCACCTGCCTTTCAGAAAAGCACACACTATGTACTGTGGCATTGTCTACACCTGGACATTTCACACCTGTCTGGCTCCTAAACATACTTGAATGTGCTCCTTTAATCTAGTCCTGTTGCGGGAAGTCAGGGACCCCAAACGGAGGGACCGGCTGAAGCCATGGCAGAAGAACGTGGATTGTGAAGATTTCATGGACATTTATTAGTTCCCCAAATTAATACTTTTATAATTTCTTATGCCTGTCTTTACTGCAATCTCTAAACATAAATTGTAAAGATTTCATGGACACTTATCACTTCCCCAATCAATACCCTTGTGATTTCCTATGCCTGTCTTTACTTTAATCTCTTAATCTTGTCAGCTGAGGAGGATGTATGTTGCCTCAGGACCCTATAATAATTGCATTAACTGCACAAATTGTACAGCATGTGTGTTTGAGCAATATGAAATCTGGGCACCTTGAAAAAAGAACAGGATAACAGCAATGTTTAGGAAACAAGAGAGATAACCTTAAACTCTGACCGCTGGTGAGCCAGGTGGAACAGAGCCATATTTCTCTTCTTTCAAAAGCAAATGGGAGAAATATCGCTGAATTCTTTTTCTCAGCAAGGAACATCCCTGAGAAAGAGAATGCACACCTGGGGTGGGTCTCTGAACTGGCCCCCTGGGCGTGGCCGTCTCTTATGGTCGAGACTGCAGGGGTGAAATAGACCCCAGTCTCCCATAGCACTCCCAAGCTTATTAGGAAGAGGAAATTCCCACCTAATAAATTTTGGTCAGACCGGTTGATCTCAAAACTCTGTCTCCTGATAAGATGTTATCAATGACAATGGTGTCCAACACTTCATTAGCAATTTTAATTTCACCCCAGTCCTGTGGTCCTGTGATCTCACCCTGCCTCCATTTGCCTTGTGATATTCTATTACCTTATAAAGTACTTGATGTCTGTGACCCACACCTATTCGCACGCTCCCTCCCCTTTTGAAACTCCCTAATAAAAACTTGCTGGTTTTTGCGGCTTGTGGGGCATCATGGAACCTACTGACATATGATGTCTCCCCCGGATGCCCAGCTTTAAAATTCTCTCTTTTGTACCCTGTCCCTTTATTTCTCAAGCTGGCCGATGCTTAAGGAAAATAGAAAAGAACCTATGTAAATATCGGGGTAGGTTCCCCGATATAGTCCCACCCCTCAAAGAGGAAACAAAGAGCCCAGACAAATGAGAAGGATTGCCCAATTTCAAAGCAAATTAATGGCTGAATCTGGAATAGATCCCAGTCTCTCAACTCTTAGATCAGTGTTCTTCCAAACCACGAGGGGGGAAATCATGGCCGTTTCCTGGCCATCCCCCCAAAAACAGGAAGCACAGCAAGAAAGTGTGATGAGAGCTGGAGACAGGGGACAGGGAGCATTTCCTGGTCCCCAGTGAGTAGACTTTTGTTCATTCTGATGGAAGACAGGACAGGAGCCCAGAGAGCAGCCACTTGCCCCAGACAGTGCCCAGTAATTGTAATGGTGCCGCTGGGAGTCATTATTGTCTGCCTGGAAAGCGGGAGCACTTAGGAAGGGCCCCCCACCATCCCAAGGAGGCAGGAGAGTGGAGGCTGCCAATGCAATTGTGGCATTTTAATTGAAGCCTGCAAGGAAGAATACAGGAGACTGGCCGCTTTCTCTTTGGCCTCGCAAAGAAATGAGCAGGGGGGAGGAGAGTGGCACAAAGCTGCCGCTCCCTGGGCTGCGTTCAGGTTGCCGTCTCAGAGCGGCTTGTAGCTCTGGAGAACTTTTAATAGAATTCTGCCGAATGAAATGGGCTACAGCTGTTTGCCTTGATAAATATATTTTATGCTACATGCCTCAGCCGCCATCTGTTTGCTGATATGAGCACTTCTTCGTGGCAACTAAGGAGAAGTCATCAAAAGGCATAACAGGAGACGGGTTTGGGAGCAGGTAGGGAGGGTGAAGAGGATGGGACAGGAGAATTGTCTTCAGGCCAGAAGGAGCCGGCCTGGGAGAAAGAAGACGGGGGCAGGCTCAGAATAGGGAAGTGCACTAGGCAAGGCAGATAATCCACCTCCCACGCACTCTCCAGTGAGCTTTCGGCATACCCTCATTGTCTTCAGTCTTTCCTCCCTCCACTGCCTGCCTTTAGCCTCTAAAAGTTAAACCAAGATGATGAAAGGAAGTATAACAGTGCCACTTCCCAGCCAGCATGGCCCATGGCAAGCATGACCAGTGGCGCCTGGTAAGAGCAGCTGCTCACCTAAGTCAGTCCCAGCCAACGAGGTCTCGGTTCCCTGCACCTAATTCCATTTTTCACTGCGCAACAGCTTCCAGCTCCTCTGCTCATGGCTGAATGCCCAACAAACATGGATGGGGCAGAAGCTAATGCCCCTGCCTGCAGGCAATGCAACCTAGTCAGGAGCCAAAGCAAATCAAGGAGAAGTTTTGGAGCTCTTCTGCCAAGCCTTGTGGCCACACAGCTACCCACCGCTGCGTGGACTGGAGAGATGGTTCGCATATGCTTAGAATGGATTTGAGGTGGGAGGCGGGTGAGGGATGAAAAATTACCCATTGGGTAAAATGTACACTATTTGGGTGAGAGTTACACTAAAAGCCCATGCAATATATCTGTGCGAGGAGACTGCATTTGTAGCCACTAAATCTTTAAAAATAAAAAATAATAAAAATAAATGGGGCAAGGTATAAGACAAATCACATCATATGCTTCTGTCTCCAAAGCTGCCTAATTTTTTAAAAGGCAAATTCTGGTTACTATGAACATTAAGAGTATCCTGAAAGAAAACACAAAAGGAACCACAATGGCCCCTGAACAATATGGGAGTTAGGTGTGTTGACTCCCTGCTCTGTCAAAAATTCACTTATAACTTGACATTCCTAACACTTCACTGCTAATAGGATACTATTGTCCGGAAGCCTTACTCATAACATAAGCACACAACTTTGGCCTCTAAAATTAAAACCAAGATGAAGAAAAGAATTGTAACAGTGCTACCTCTCAGCCAGCACTGGCCCACAGCACCGGTATACACATATTTTGTATGTTACATGTGTTATATCCTGCATTCTTACAACAAAGTCAGCTAGAGAAAATACAATGTCATTAAGAAAATTTTTTGAAAACAAGAATGGCTATGAAGGAGGAAAGATATACCCATTATGGGACTCTAAAATATTTTCATGAAAGACAGTAGATTTGCTCACTCTTGAACCATCAAATCAAGAAAACACAGGGATTACCTTAAGAGAAACAAGCATCCTTGGGGAACAGCCAAGATATTTAGATATTTCTGCTTTCTGACTGCAGAGTCTACATGAACTTGCCTTCCCTCCCCTCGCTTAGGAAAAAATGTGAGAGGCCGGTGTGACTCATGGCTGTCCTGAGTGTTTCCTATTTCTGGCATCCCATGGCATCACCTACCCATCTCTGTCTCCCACATGCCAGCCCCTCTGCTGTTCTACTCAGAGAAGCTCAGCCTGCCCAGAAATGGAGTAAGTGTGTGTGGATCCCACATAGCACCATCCGGGAGCAAACTGAACCCCCAGTGTGTCTCCCTATCCCCTTCTCCTTCCTCTGTCCCTAGCTGAGTCATGGGATTGGGGAAGCTACCACTCAGATTCCTCCTGTGAGCAGCACAGAGAGAGAGTGTCTCTACAGCTGCATCCCATACCCTCCTTCCATACCCCATTGAGGCTATGAGCCTCTAAAATAGCTGGCTGGGGAGCAGGTTTTTGATGCTTAAGGTTAGAGAGAAGTTATTATTCCTGGCTGTGAAGAACAAACGGACAGCTCAGAGACATGCAAAGCAAAAGGAAAACTGGGTAGATGAAGAGGGGGTACAAGCTTCCAAAACACATTAGTCACAAACAAACTGGACCGCGCACCCGCTGCTCAGTGCCACCTCCTCCCGAGGACGTGGGCAGGGGTGACTGCTGGTGACATGCTCTGAGAAGCTCTGACAGGAGGCATTAAATCATTGTGTACTGAGCATTGTGGTTTTGGGTCCAAGAAACCAAGTGCTTTGGATGAGCTTCAGAACTGCTGGCTGTTCATTGGAGCCAGAGCAAGCCTCCGGCTCCATCGAAGCATCAGCCCCTGGTATTAATAAGTGTTTCCATGGCACTTGATATTTTGCAATTATCTTTTCTAACACGTCTGCCTTAGCAGAAGTAGCAGGCCAAATGCGAATTCTTCTGCCCTCCCTTCTTCCTGCCAGCTTTTGAGGAAGGCATCCTGGCTGCCCTGCACACTGTGAGAGGGGATGAGTAGGGGCCACCACTGAAAGGGGCCTCGAGTCTGTGGCCTCCCCTATCCCCACTCACTGGCTGGCTCTACACCCACCTCTTCTTCCACTCTTTCAAGGCCAGCTGAAGCCAAACTCCCTCCATTCATGCATCTATTTATTCATTCAGCAAATACGTGTCGAGCACTTACTGTATGCCAGGCACTGCTTCAGGCATCAAAGATACAGCAGTAAAAAAAAAAAAAAAAATCTCTGTCCTCATGTAACTCACATTAAATGAGGAGGTAGATCATAGGCAGTTAAATATTTAATGCTATGAGTAAAAATAAATCTGGGTAAGGGGTAGAGAGGGATAATATTGTAGATCTAGAAGTCAGAGGGCTTGAGATCTGAGCAGAAATCTGAATAAAATGAGGGAGCAAGATAGGCAGGAGACCAGGGCCCCTTTGCATAAAGACCCTGAGGTAGGAGCACAGCAGGTGTGGAGAAACAGCAAGGAGGCCAACTGGGCTGGACTGGAGCCCTTGCGGGGAGTGTGTTGTCATGGTAATAGATGTGGCCAAAGAGGGAGCAGGGACTCCGACCAGAAGAAGCCTTTTCTTCTCTAGCCGTGATTGGACGCCCTTCTTTGAACTCTCGTATTAGCTCTGCCCCAAGTGGTTTATTTGGACCTTGTCTGACACCTGCTTCATCATTTCATACACTTGTGCTTTTTTTACCCAAAGCAGTTGAAGTTTCCCCAGATTTCCTAACAGATCTTTTTCAAGCCCCATGGTCATCCCAACCCTCCCTCCTTTCTAACTTCCCAAGCTTCTTTCCATTGTCCAGATGTTACGGACAAAGCACACCTCCTGAGTTCTATGGTTCCTTGAACCCACCCAAGCGCTTAGCAGCACTCATACTTTCAGCTTTCATTTTAATCAGACAGTAGTTCCACTGTTCAAATTAATCTTAAACAGCAATCTGTCTTTTGAGAAGGCATTTATTTATTCAGCAGTCATTAATTTATGCATTTAACTTTAAGTATTTTTTAATTTACTTTGTGATTAAAAAAGAAGCATCTGGAAACTATGCTAGATGCTGAGGATAAATGGATGAACAAGACAGCAGCAAGTCCAGTGGACAGATAAATGAGAATTAGAGAAGTAAATGCTAAACAAAAAAACAAATGAAGCGCCATGAGGCCACAGAGGACAAGGCGATTCATATTTGATTATTTTTGGAGAAGACAAGGGAAGTTTTACAGTGAGGACTGACATTATAGGTAGGGATTCAAATATGTATAGGCTCTTTCCCAAAGCTGCCCTCCTACTAAAGCAAAGTATCTCTCCTCTTAGTACTCCTTCCAGACAAGGGAGTGCAAGACATTAGAACAGGGGTCCTCAACAGGCAGTGACTGTGTCCCCAGGGGCATTTGCCAATGTCTGGAGACATTTTTGGTTGTCATGACTGTGGGCAGGAGAGTGCTACTGGCTTCTAGTGGGTAGAGGTCAGAGATGTTGGTAAACATCCTATAATGCACAGAACAGTTCCCCAGCAATGACCTGGGCCCGAAGGTCAGCAGTAGTGCCAAGAACGAAAGACCCCATGTTAGAAGTAAAGGGAGCAACAGGAACAGAGACGTCAGGTTACCGAACTGGCCTGGCAGGTCAGAAGGGCCTGGCAGGCCTAGGGAACAGCAGAAGTTCAGGTGTGAAGCAGAACTATAGAGTAAATGAACAACGTGGTAAGAGGTGAGGCTGGAAATATAGGTACGAGCCAGAGAGAGAACAGTCTCATTCACCAAGCTGTGACGTTTTGCTCCATAGGCAATAAGGAGCCAACTAAAGAGAAGGCGAAGTAGGTGAGAACAACAGCTGGCAATTACTGAGCCTCTACTATGGGTCAAGAGCTCTATTACATTACTTACTCCTAACAAGAGAGGGACACGCATAGGGCAGTTATTATTATTCCTACTTTACAAATCAGGAAATAGAGAAACCAAAGCCTGTAAAAGGGGAGTTGCCTGCCCAAGGTCAGCCTTGGGTTTGGTTACAACAAAGAACCCAGATTCTGGCCAAGATCTGTCTAGCTCCTGGGCCACTAGCCTTACGGAGCAGAATAGCCTCCACCAGTCTGGCCTCTGCTGGGGCTGTGAATCCACACTGGCTTTCATAGAGAGCCATCCCCTCATCCCCAGTGAACTGTAGCCACAGTGTTCTGTACATGGAGGTGCTGAACAAGACCGTTCTGAAGGAAGGGAATGCTGGATAACACATAAATCCATTCGGAATCAATGACATTCATTGATTCCATTCTTCTACCAATTGACATATTCTGGGCCTCAGAAAACATGTTTTAATTACCTCTAGAGAAAAATTGAGCATTTGCTGGCCTTTTCTCTTTTTTCTTTCCTTTTCTTTCTCTTTCTTTTCTTTTTGTTTCTTTCTTTCCTTTTTTCCTTCTTTTCTTCCTTCATTCCTTCCTTCCTCTTTCTTTCTTCTTCCTTTATTTTCCTTTCCTTCTTCCTTTTTTTAGGTGTGGTTGGCAAACTATGATGTATTCACCAAAATTAATTTCCTTTTCCTCCTGAGCACATACCCAAACTACACTTCCCAGCACCCTCTGTGGCCATGTGACTGAATTCTAGCCAGTGAAATCTCAGTGAATGCTGACTGTGCCTCCTCAGGGCATGGCCCATAAAACCACTCATGTACTAGTCCTGCTCACTTTCCCCAGCTGCTGCCACACAGAAGATGTGAAGGGCATATAGTTCAGTAGAGATGCAGACAGAAGGACCACGTGTTCCTGGGTCCCAGGGAGGCTGCCGGCCAACCAGTTATGTATGCATTTGTCTCAACATGAATAACAAACTTTTGTTGGGTTAAGCTACTAAGATTTGGAAGTTGTTTGTTACAGCAGATAAATTTACTTTCTCTACCTAATACAGGCAGCATGGGCGAGAGATATAGCACTTAGAATGGAGTTCCTAGCATGCACAGAAAATTCAAACAAGTGGCTTCTTACACTGAAGTCCAGTCATAGGCAGATATAGCAGTCATCAGGTACCAGTATCCTCCTAAATGTCTGCTTTAATACCTCTAGGATGTGATTCTGTCATCGAATTTGCCTCAAGATCCAAACAGACGTCCACATATTAGGCAGAAAGAAGGAGGAAGAGAAAAATCGTCCCCCAGCTGAGTCAGCTTCATTGAAGAGCTTGCCTGAAAGCCCCACCTGATGACTTCTGCTTACCTCTGATGGATGGGCCAGGCCCACTTGCAAGGGAGGCAAACAAGGTGCATCATTTTCCTTGATATCTTATTTCCCAGGGGGAGAAGTCAACATTCAGTTAGGAAAAAAATGGAGACTGGATATTGGGTGGGAAACTAGGCGTCTTTGTTAAAAGAAGGGAGGGAATAATGGTTTAGGCTGAGAAGATACTGCCCAGACTGGTGATGTAATTTTCCGCTCCCCTCTTAAGTGCTGGGCTGTTTCTGGCTTCAGCAGCCTATGGATGGGGAAAAGGCGTGGGTCTCTAAAATGGCTCTGCCCTGGAAGGAGGGGCTAGAGATCTGAAGTGCCTGCCGCCCCATCCTTTCTTGCTTGATTTCCTGTAAGACACGATACATCCCATTTATCTCTTGCACTCAGCCCAAGCTCTCTGCACACTCGCTCTCGCGTCTCTTTCCCAAAGCTGCCATCCTACTAAAGCAAAGCATCTCTCCTCTTAGTACTCCTTCCAGCACATCTCCCACAAAGGGAAGCAGCTGGGAAGGCTCCTGGGAAGGAGCTGCGTTGGCGCTCCTGATCACTGGCTGCTTTCACTCCTTCACACTTAACACCATAAAAACACACATCTCCTACCACGAGATTGAGCCAATTTCCAAGTCATATGTGGAGTTATTGCTGCTTTCTCTGCCTCTCCTGCTTGATGTTGCTAAATGCTGTTCCCTGTGGCACTCAGCACAGGCCTGCAGGGAGAAAATAACACAGAATTAACCTTGAACATAGGTGTGGGGGTGCAAGAAAACCAGCTTTACCAAAATGAAAATAATAAAGGGCCAGTAATCACCCCTTAATGTTAGCTCTTTGGGGTGCCACATGGGGGAAAAACTGTGCTGTCTTTTCCATTTATAATCAAATGCACTCAATTAGTCCCTCTTCTTCCCACCTGCATACCCAGGCAGTAATGGCAAAGAGGCAAGCTGAAGAAATGGAAATCAGCCTGCCCTGGCATCTGTCCCCCAGGTAAACAAGCATAGAAGGAGAAGGACCATCTAACTGAACAATGCACTGGTCATGAGCCAAGGCAGGCTCCAATAGCTTATGCCCTGGGCACTCCTATGCTGAGATTTCAGGCATAGACTTTACATAGTTTGGCATAATGCAAGATTTGATAGCAGGTTGAACTGCCTCTGTTTGTTTTCCCCTATTTCTATTTCATTGTGTCTGATTTCCTTTTATCCCTCTGCTATGAGAACCATCAGGGATACTTTGGTAATCTAGGGCAGCACTTCCAAAATTTTAATGTGCTGACACACCACTTGGAGATCTTGTTAAAATGAAATTCTGATTCAGTAGGTCTGAGGTGGGTCTGAGATTCTGAATTCTAACAAGCTCCCAGATAATGCCAATGCTGCTAGTTCATGGAGCATACCTTCACCTTGATGTTCTCGGCAAATAAACTTGTATGGGGTTAAGCAAATGAGATTTGGAGATATGTTTGTTAGAACAGGATCTAGAAGGCAACCAGGACCTTGGATGGAAGACTTGTGCCTTTTAGAATTGCTGATCCCTGCACCTCAAAAGTTCATGTGTCTTAAGACTTGGAGGTATATTTAAAGCCAGAGCACTCTGACAAATGACTCAGCCATGCAACGTCAAGATGTCTATGAGAATAGACTTGTTTCCAAGAAGCATCATTGACTTTACACAGGCTATAAACAGGTGATCCTTCACTGGATGGTAAACCTGTGGAGAGTTCTGCCTGCAAGTGGCGTCCCAAGCAGAAGGGCCAAAAAACTGTATGCTTCATTCACTCTTTGATATCATCAAATGGCTTTGTCAATAGCATCCCAAAGACTGATGACCCGCTAGGCACAGTAGTGCATGCCTGTAATTCCAGCACTTTGGGCGGGTGGGGTGGGAGGATCTCTTGAAGTCAGGAGTTTGAAGCCAGCCTGGGCAACAAAGTAAGACCCTGTCTCTTGAAAAAAAGAAAAAAAATGAGGACCTTGGGGAAACTAAGGCAGAACACAATGTGCTCAACAAAGCACAAAAATGTGAAGGCCTTTTCCATGTAAGCTAGCCTCACAAGGATCACCTGGTAATGTTAGGAATAATAGCGCCCAGCCCAGTACTACCTTTCAAAGTGCCCACGACCACCTTCCAAGCACACGTCAGCCATCCTGTGAAAGGGCCTCTCGAGTCTGGAGCTTCTTTAAGGACAATATCCAGAGCCACTCACTCCTCCCAGTTTTTTGTTCCTCACATAAATTTCTCCCTCTTCTCCTAGCCACTGCACTCACCCTTTCTCTCCCAGATCTTCCCAGTTGTTCTTTGGTTTGTCCTTGCTTCACTCTTGGGATATGACACACTCTACTGCCTTCCCAATGACAAAACCCTGTAACTTCAGTTTCTCTTGTCTCTGTTTCAGTCTTTGGAGTAAGAATTACATCTTTCGGCCACCTCGGGGAAGACTCTTCCCACACCAGACTCTCTCCAGGTTATATCATCCGCTCCATCGTTTCAGTGACTTCCATCTTCTTAATTGCTGAGAATCTGCCATGTTTTTGACTACTTTGGGGTCTTCACACAATGCTTCCGCCATTACCCCTGCTTGGGTACTTTTCCTCCTCTTTTTAAATGGTTTACTATTAACCTGCAGGGCTATGTTCCAACTTTCCCTGACTCTGCTACAACGCATTATTTATTATTATTATTATTTTATTATTACTGAGTGAGTAACATGAGAATGTGATAAATGAGTGCTAAGTGAGTTGGAAAAAGCCATTAGGAAGTTAGACATTTTAACAGGAGATACATTGCCCTTGGCATTCATGTCATTTAAGCATCACTGCAGGGGACATGGATATTTTCCCCAGGAGTATGATTCCCAATTATTCCAAGAAAGAAGAACTGCCCCCATGACTCAGCACAGAAAGCAAACTCTGTCCACTGGTGATGTCTTTTTCTCTCCAGAGATCAAGTCCCTGTAGGTGAAAGTTTACCACACAAATTTCCCTCTGACTTATTTCTGGTCAGCAGGGAGCTAGGAGAGATGAGCGATTGTTTGGAAGAGGTTAATGAGCCCATGTGCTGCCTGTTTCAGACCATTGTTTCTCACCCTTTCTTTGTGCCTCTCATCCTTCTGCCTGGGAACACTTCTCATGTAAATCTTTCTAGTCCATGAAATGCAGCCCAGTTTTCCATGGTGCCTTATACTGTCTGCCTGAAAATGCTTTATAGAAGCTAATAAACAAGGCAAATAGGTTGCATGATGTTGGGGGAACTAGATTCTCAAGACTTGATTCCCAAGTGCTGAGTCTAATACTTACTCACGACATGAAGGTGGGCAAGTCCCTTAACATCCTCAAGACTCAGTGCCTCCATTTATAAATCTGATCCCTGCCCATCACAGTTATTATGCTAATCATCAGAAGTAATATTGAGATTTTATAAACGCTAAACCATGCTGCAAAAATAAACATTACTACTACTGATGATAATTACAAGTTATAAATAAGTTTTTAGGGGGAGCTGGTTACAAATTGCTCCAAAATTATTAAACATGATCAGAGAAAAAAAATGAAGCAGAGGGAAGATGACAATGAGTCATAAGAAGAAGAGAACAAAGATACCAACATGAGAGAGTTTGGTGGTGGGAAGGGGCTGGGGGTGTCAGGAGGTGGGGGTAGAGAAGTAAGCAGCATCACTTCATGCAGACCCTTGGAGACCATGCGAGGGAGTTTGGATGTTTTTCTAAAGATCATGGGAGAAATCAAAGTGTTTTAAGAAAAGGAGCATCTGGATAATTTTTCTTTTTTACTTAAGAAAGTCACTTATGCTGGGCGCAGGTGGCTCACGCCTGTAATCCCAGCACTTTGGGAGGCAGAGGCAGGCGGATCACGAGGTCAGGAGTTTGAGACCAGCTTGACCAACATGATGAAACCCCATCTCTACTGAAAATACAAAAATTAGCCAGCCGTGGTGGCGCGTGCCTTTAATCCCAGCTACTTGGAGACAGAGGCAGGAGAATTGCTTGAACTGGGGAGATGGAGGTTGCAGTGAGCTGAGATCACGCCACCGCACTCTCTCCTGGGCAACAGAGTGAGACTCCGTCTCAAAAAAAAGAAAGTCATTTACACTGCAATATGAAGATTAGACCCGAGTGAGGTGAGACCAGAAGCAGAGAAACCAATGTAGGACTCTAGCAGTGACTCAAGTGACAGATGGCAGTGGCTGGCTCTGGGAGAGTGGCACTGGGGGTGAAGAGAAGTGGATGGATTCCAGAAGTAAATGGGCAGTAAACTTCAGACATCACAATCTCCTCTCAGAAATCTCAGCTCAGCAGCTACAAAGTACTCCCACTAGGAAGGCAGACTGGATTCACAGGGAGACAAGACACCAGACTTGTAATTAGAAAATCCATATTTGATTCTTAGACTTACGGTTGATTAATTAATTCTTATCATTAGCTAAGTGGATTAGGCAAGTCACTTAACCTCTCCAATCCTCAGTTTCCGCATCTGTAACATGGGCATAATAATAATTGCCCTGCCCCACTTGCTAAGGTGGTTGTAAAACTCAAACCAAATATAATGCATGAAGATGTGCTTTGTAAATTGCCACGCACTGCATAATTGTAAAGCAGTTTGAGCATTCTTCAGAGACCCAGTCACACCAAACACAAAAGGAATAGACACAAGAGGAAATGAACATCGACCTTCTAATCTGGGCCTCTTACCTGCAACTTCCTTGGCCTATGTTGATTTGTAATAGGCCGGGGTTTATTTCCATGGTTCCTTAAATTTTATAAAGCCTTTCATGGTGAGAAAACTTTGGGAGAATCTTATTAGATACAGCAAAGAGCAAAATCAGCACAAAACTCACATATAAAAGCCTTAGCAAAAAAATAAGGATTTCTCTAGAGGCTCTACATGTGCTTAAATGGCGCAGAGAGCTAAATTGTGAAATTACAAATGAGATGTGGAATGGCATATTTGATTATACAGAGTCATCTGCAATGCCTCATAACATGTAAGAAATTTGAGAGACTGTTTATCCGGCACCGAACGCCAGGAGGAATCTGCGGAAGAACTGAGCGAGCTCTAATAGGGCATTGAGAAGACAGAGGGTGGGTTTCCAGACGAGCCACGTGGGCTCTTCTTCATGCCTCAGGCCCTAATCCCACTTTCTCCCCCGTATTTCAAAGGCTCACATGGACATTATTTGGTTTGACTCACTGGAGAATAAACAGAAAGATTAGCTCTGTTTTTCACAGGTAATGAGACTGTGTCATAAAACAATTATAAGGCATGGTCTGTACTCTCAACGAATTTATGACCTAATAGGGTCCAAAGATAGGCCTGTGATATAAAGAGCTGCCCTACTCAGCCCAGTGCTAATGTGGTGTTCTATACCTGGTGGGAGACAGCACAGCAGAGGCTTTGCAGCCCGGCCACCCTGGAATTAAATCCTGACTCTACTACTTACTGGCCTTGAGGACTTGGATTTCCTCAACTGTAAAGCAAGGATAGCAATGCTTGCCTTAAAATGCTGGTGTAACTAAATGAAATACCATGATACATATAGGGTGCATAGCCTAGCGCCCCTACACTGGCAGTGTTCAATAGCTATTAACACACCACATGTGTTATAGATGGCACTTATGACTAAGGGTGTATTGGAAAGCATCCAGTGACCCAGGGGCTGAAAAGAAGGGAGGACTTGGCCTCCTTTTATTCCTAGGTGGCACCTGAGTCCTAGCCACAGTATCCCAAGATGCAAATGTTATAGTAACACTGTTGACAACTGAAGAATTCTGCATTTCTCCAAGTAGAAGCCAAGACAACCAGACAAAAGCAGTTGCCCTCCCCACGACACTCGACTTCTGTTGGAGCATCCAGAGCCAATCTTCTGTCCCCACCTCTAACCTTCACTTTTCTCTCTCTGCCTCTGGCCACGGGACCTCAGAGGAACCGGAGCTGCTGTGCCGGGTCCATCTGCAGCAGACCAGCCCCTGGAGCCGCTGACGCTGCAGCAGCACCCGGCAGGCAGGTGTGCGAGAGGCACACACAGGAGAGAACAGATTGAGAAGTGTTTGGGGACGTCTCTGGCACAGATGCAAAGGCAGAAGGGGAACTTTTCTCTGTGCTCTCTCTTCCCACCCCTCCTAGCAATTCAAGGAGAAGGGTGAGAGATTGAAGCTGTTCGTCTGAATCCAGCAATATCCTGTCTCCTCTTCAAATCCAGGCAAATGATGATGTGACCCTGGAGGTCGACATCAATGCATATTTATTAAAGCCCATGTGTAAAGGTCCACACCACTCCCAACCACATACATGTATATTTTGACTATAGAGGGAATATATTAACTCAGCACAGAAGACAAAATAAACAATAAATCTATGTGTGTGGCCAGGCGCCGTGGCTCACACCTGGAATCTCAGCACTTTAGGAGGCCGAGGCAGGCGGATAGCCTGGGCTCAGGAGTTCGAGACCACCCTGGGCAACATGGTAAAACCCCGTCTCTACTAAAATACAAACAATTAGCCAGGCATTGTGGTGTGTGCCTGTAGTCCCAGCTACTCGGGAGGCTGAGGCACGAGAATTGCTTGAGCCCGGGAGACAGAGGTTTCAGTGAGCCAAGATGGCGCCACTGCACTCCAGCTTGGGCCGCAGAGTGAGACTCCATCTCAAAAAAAAAAAAAAAAAAATCTGTGTGTGTGTGTGTCTGTGTGTGTGCACAAGCTCATGCATATGTTGAGATAGAAGGGATGGGGAGATAGGACACTTACTTACATATTTTAATTTTATTTTACTTCTTAATCAGTTCTAAATGAATAAGGATGGGACTTGCAGTAATGAAGAAACAGGACAAAGACATAAAGAGAAATATTTCTTCTACTGGGTCCTCTTGCTTCGTGCCATAACTACTTTCCAAGAAGAGTCCACAGCAGCATTACAGTATTTCCTAAAATTTGTTGCATTTTATAGTTCTTGCACACACACATACACGGACACACATACAATTTAAATGCCATTTCTCAGTCTGAGGAGTTTTCAGACTCTGCCTAATGTCTCAGCTAACTCAATCAACAGGTATATGCTAAACACTTACCATGTGCAGCATACTGTACGAGACATCCCAGAAGACACAACACAAGAAGGCATAAGATTTTCCCTGCGCTTATAATCAGTTACGAAGCCCCACTGATTTGCTCTGCTAAATTTGTCCCTAATCTGCCAATCTCTCCCTGTGCCTATTGCCCTTATCATCTTTTTTGCAGACCTCCAACCAGTCAGCTCAGATGCCACATCCTCAATCCCCATGGTCCTGACTCAGTCCCCTGCTTGGCTCAATATTCCTATCTGCATCCTCAGAGACCTTAGGCTTATGTTTTCTGTAGCACTTACCATATGGTATTAAAATCATGTGTTTTCAGATCTGCTGCTGACCCTACACTGATTGTAAAATCTTAAAGGTCTTTTTACCCCTTTAGCACTTAGCACAGTATCTACCGCTCTCAGTATCTGCTCCAGTAACAACTGCTCACCAGTGCTCAGCCTCCATCCAACACATTCTGCCACGTGTTGTATCTGCTCATGTATCCAACAACCTCCCTAACATGTAGGGGCTCCTCAAGGATAGGACCCAATTCATCTTGGAATCTCCCGTGCCCAGGTGGCAGCAGGCTGCAAGACTTCTCTGCAGATTTGTTTGAGGCCTGGGCCCCACTGGGCCGTGAGGCCCCAGGCAACTCTTGTTATATCATGCTGAGATGTGGGGAAAGGGATGAGCTGAAAGGAAGGAATTCCAATTTAGGTGCTGGATAATGACATAATTTATGGATGAACTAATGTCAGTTCATCGTATTTTCCCCAAGTTTTTATTTTGAAAATTTTTAAACCTGCGGAAAGTTGAAAATATGGTGAAAACTCATCTTTCGTTCCCCTTGATTGCTAACGTTTTGATCTGTTTGTGTTCTCTCTCTCTTTCTCTCTGTGTTTGTGTGTTTTTCTCCCTCAGTTGAATATTTTTGCTAAACCATTTGAAAATTAGTTACAGCCGGGCGCGGTGGCTCACGCTTGTAATCCCAGCACTTTGGGAGGCCGAGGCGGGTGGATCACGAGGTCAGGAGATCGAGACCACGGTGAAACCCCGTCTCTACTAAAAAAAAAATACAAAAAAACTAGCCAGGCATGGTGGCAGGCGCCTGTAGTCCCAGCTACTCGGAGAGGCTGAGGCAGGAGAATGGCGTGAACCCGGGAGGCGGAGCTTGCAGTGAGCCGAGATTGCACCACTGCACTCCAGCCTGGGTGACAGAGCAAGACTCCGTCTCAAAAAAAAAAAAAAAAAAAAAAAGAAAATTAGTTACAGATATCTTAAATTTTCTAAGAACTAGTTATGAACAAACGAAAGAATGAATGAAGCCATACATGAATCCATAAATTTCTGAACTCCTTTCGAGTTCTCTGTGGCTCTTTCTAACTCTAAGAGTTGCCACGTAACACAAGAGCACACCGACAATAAGCGCCCACATTTCACAGGGTAGGGGATGGAGGACATAATTTTCAGCTAGAACAGTTGGAAAAGGTTTCAGCAAGGCCTGGACAGGGAAGATGTGGATATACTTACGAAGAGGAGGGAACATGCCAGGAGGAAGGCAGTGCAGCAACAAGGTACAGTGGGCAGGAGAAGCAAGCCCTCTAGGCACCATGATTGTTCACTATCTGACTTCTATGGAAAATGAAGAAATGAGATTAGCTTTTTTACCCTTCTCATTTCTCTTCATCCACTTCAGAATTCCCAGAGCTAGCATGTTATTCAATTCTTTCGTCACATGCGATTCTTCATAATATAAAGATTCTGTGGTAAGATGGGAGGGTCATAGGGTGACCCATGGTCCCAGTTTGGCCAGAACTAAGGGTTTTCTGGGACTCAAGACTTTCATGCTAAAACCAGCCAAGTCCCAGGCAAATGAGGATGAGATGATCACTCTAGCCCAACTGCAGAGATGGAAAAAAAAAATGAAAGAAGCCTGATAAAACTTTTAAAACCACTTTTCACCCCTCTCCTACTGTGGACCGTAGTTCCTGATCTATTTTTGACTTTGGGGACAAAAGGAAATAGTTTTAAAAGTGAAAGAAAATATTCTTTCTCTCCAAGAAGTTTTCTCTCATGCCTTCCTCTCCTAACTTAGGTTTGGTGCACTACCTCAGTACTACAATATGAAAATTGCTATCATGCATTTACCAATTATTGTGTGGCAATAATCTGTGGTCTGTGTTCCCCAGATACACAATCCACTCTTTTTTTTTTTGAGATGGAGTTTCATTCTTGTTGCCCAGGCTGGAATGCAATGGCGCGATCTCGGCTCACTGCAACCTCCGCCTCCCGAGTTCAAGCGATTCTCCTGCCTCAGCCTCTGGAGTAGCTGTGATTACAGGCATGAGCCACTATGCCCTGCTAATTTTGTATTTTTAGTAGAGATGGGGTTTCTCCATGTTTGTCAGGCTGGTCTCAAACTCCTGACCTCAGGTGATCCGCCTGCCGTGGCCTCCCAAAGTGCTGGGATTAGAGGTGTGAGCCACCACACCCGGCCAATCCATTCTTTAGTAGAATGGACTGTGTCTTGTCTTTGCAGCTCCAATATACAGTGCAAAGCAAGCAACCCAGCTCATATGTGTTGAATGAGTAGATGCATTTATTGGTTGGTTTATTGGCTAGTTAGATGGTCATGGCTGGTTATGTGAATATTCCACAATAATAGTGGACCCATCCAAAAGCAGTTGGTGGCCCAGGCGCAGTGGCTCATGCCTGTAATCCCAGCACTTTGGGAGGCCAAGGTGAGTGAACTGCTTGAGGTCAGGAGCTCGAGACCAGCCTGACCAACATGGTGAAACCACGTCTCTACTACAAATACAAAAGTTAGCTGGACATGGTGGCACACGCCTGTAATCCCAGCTACTCAGGAGGCTGAGGCAGGAGAATCGCTTGAACCTGGGAGGCGGTTTTAGCAAACTGAGATTGCCCCACTGCACTACACCCTTTGAGACAAAGCGATACTTTGTGTCAAAAAAAACAGTGGTTGGTGTACACCTTTCTCCTGGAAACAAGGAATTTTATTTGCAGTCTCCATTTTATAAGGAAGGCTGGGGCAGCTTTTGCTGCTGAGCAGAAATCCGTCCTGTTACCCCAGATTTTAGTCCCAGGCATTAACTCTCTAAGCAGAAGGGCTCATGAAGCCTTAGGCCACTGAGGCCCTGCAGCGCCCCAGACACCCTTTTAGGTTCAGTGATGAGCCAAACAGCTTCCACCAATAGTCCCTGCTTGTGCAGCAGCAGAGCCCAGAGGTGGCAGCAGGCCGCAAAACTTCTCTGCAAATTTGTTCAAGCCTGGGCCCCATTGGGCTATGAGGCCCCAGACAACTCTTGCTATATCATGCTGAGATGTGGGGAAAGGGATGAACTGAAAGGGAAGGAATTCAAATTTAGATGCAGGATAATGACATAATTTATAGATAAACTAATGCTAGTTTATCATATTTTCCCCAAGTTTTTATTTTGAAAATTTTAAACCTGCAGGAAGTTGAAAATATGGTGAAAACTCATTTATCTTTCTCGATTGCTAACGTTTTGATCTGTTTGTTTGTGTGTGTGTATGTGTGTGTCTCCCTCAATTGAATATTTTTGCTAAACCACTTGAAAATTAGTTACAGATATCTTAAATTTTCTAAGAACTAGGGTATTATCCTACACAAGCATGATGTTTTTTTGCATTACCAATATATTTACTTCCCAATATATTATTACAATAGTATTGCCTAAAATACTGTCTATATATACATTTTTCTAATTGTCTTAATAATGTTCTTTAAAACTTTTTTTCTGATCCAGAATCCAGTAAAAAAATCATCTATTGCATGTCATTTTCTTTAGTCTCCTTAGTCTATTTAATCTAGAATGGTCTGCTACATATTTTTTTATTTCACTTTATTTTATCTTTCATGGCTGATAGTTTTGGAGCTCAGGCTAGTTGTCTGGTAGAATGTCCTCTAATCTAAATTTCTATGTTTGTTTCTTCATTATTGAATTCAGATTAGACATGTTTGGCATAAATACTACCTAGGTGGTGTTGCATATTTTTCATCCCAGCACATCAGGAAGTTCAAAATGCCATTTTATGTCAATACTGATAATAACCCTACATTGCTGTCAAAAGTTCAGGAGCAGGAACTAGTGAGGCAGTCATTTCCTTCTGTTACTTGGTTAGGGTGATGTTAGCCAGATTTCTCCACCATAAATGCTCCTTTACCCTCTGTAGGTAATGAATAATCCAGGGAGTGAGACGATGGGACTATCCCATTCTCTAATAGCATTCACCCAGTGGTTTTTGTCATGCATTAATGACCTTTGCCTGAATCAATTAGTCCACTGGTTGCTGTAAATGCTACCTCTTCTAATTCTATCACTTCTTCTACAAGTAAAGGCTGAAATTTTTCCGTGAAGAATACGACCACCAACACACATACACATATACCCTTTTTTTGTTAACTTTTTATCTTGAAATAATACTAAGCCCACAAGAAGTTGCAAAAATATTACAGAGAGATCCAGCGTACCCCAAACTTATCTTCCCCCAGTGATAATAACACCTTCCATATTATGTTATCAAAACCAGGAAATTGACTCTGGCACAACGTGATGAACTAGACTACAGATCTTACTTGGATTTTACCACTTTTTAAAATGCTAACTTTAATTTTTTAGTATCACGTTGGACTCTGTGTTTATTATGTTATACTCCATTACCATCATTATTCTTTGTGATATTCACATTGTCTCAAGTTTAACTAGTGAGGACTCCTTCAAGCCAGCTCATGACTTTTTTTGATAAGCCTCCATCCGTCTTTCAGCTCTCCTTTGCCTTCTGGGACAAGAAGATGTTCCAGGCTGCAGAACTGTAGTTAGCCCTGTCTCTCAGAAGTGTTGGTTTCTTTTAGCAGGGAATGGTATTTAGGAACTAAGATCTGGCTATTCTGGTAACCATAATTTTTGATGTCCAGGCATATCTCCTGATCCCAGGTCCCATATGCCCACTGCCTCCTGGACATTTCCATGTGTGTACGCACTACTAACTCAACATGTTAAATACACTTTTTTTTAATCCCCAAACCTGCTGTTCCTTTCATATACACAAGTCAAAAACCTCAGAGCCAGCCTTGATTCCTCTCTAATGTGTGATCCATATATCCAAACATTGGGTCATGTATGTTTGTCTCCTAAGTCTCTCAGCACTTGCCCACTTTTGTCACCTCTATTGCCACCGCCGTAGTCCAAGTTGCCATTTCTTGTCAGGATCATCTCAATAGTCTCCTGGTTTCTTTACTGCCATTCCTGTTCCCTATCCTTGTTCCTTCAGTCCACCCTCCATGTAATAACCAGAGTGATCTTACTAAAATATAAACACTTTGATGGTTTATTGGCTTTATTAAAAAAACTAAGCTTCTTTACAAAACTTGCAAGAATTGCCACAAATCAGGCCTCATCTTTACTCCCTAGTCATATAAACTTATTTCAAAGTTCTGTCCCGTGACTTATAAGAAGTGTACTTCTTTCACTCTCTTCACTCGACTAGCTGCTTTACTCAGCCTTTAGCTCTCAGCTTAAATGATCCTTGCTGCCTGCTGTTCATATCCTCATGTAGTCCTGTCTCGCTGAATCATGGCTGTTCTGTGTGATCAACAGAATCGCTGAATCGTGGCTGTTCTGTGTGATCAACAGAATACTGTGAAAGTGACAGTGTGGGACTGGTGAGGCTAGGTCATAAAAGACATCCCAGCCTCAGCCTTAGTCTCTCTTGGATTGCTCACTCAGTTGGGGGATGCCAGCCACCATGCTGTGAGGGCACTCAAGCAGCCTGTGGAGAAGGGCATGTGGGCAGACACTGGCCTCTACGCAGCAAGCTGCATCATCTTGCCAGCCATGGGATGAGCCATCTTGGAAGTAGACCCAGTCAGCTCCAGGTCAGCCTTCAGATGACATTGCAAGAGATCCTGGGCCAGAACTGTCTGTCTATGCCACTCCCAAATGTTTGATACACAGAGACTATGAGGGTAATACATGTTTATTGTTGTTTTAAGCCAATTAAAAACAAGAAACCAAGTCTGGATGTTAAGTGAACTGATTGCCACTGGAGTTTGTTGCTTTTAGGCTATTTCAATGGACACATCTGAGTTTAGACTGATTCCTCTCATTGGAATTAAATATCCAGGATTCTTTTGCTGTGCAGAAGCTCTTTAGTTTAATGAGATCCCATTTGTCGATTTTGGCTTTTGTTGCCATTGCTTTTGGTGTTTTAGACATGAAGTCCTTGCCCACGCCTATGTCCTGAATGGTATTGCTTAGGTTTTCTTGTAGGATTTTAATGGTTTTAGGTCTAACATATAAGTCTTTAATCCATCTTGAATTAATTTTTGTATAAGGTGTAAGGAAGGGATCCAGTTGCAGCTTTCTACATATGGCTAGCCAGTTTTCCCAGCACCATTTATTAAATAGGGAATCCTTTCCCATAACTATCATCAGAGTAAACAGGCAACCTACACAATGGGAGAAAATTTTTGCAACCTACTCATCTGACAAAAGGCTAATATCCAGAATCTACAATGAACTCAAACAAATTTACAAGAAAAAAACAACCCCATCAAAAAGTGGGCAGAGGACATGAACAGACACTTCTCAAAAGAAGACATTTATGCAGCCAAAAAACACATGAAGAAATGCTCCTCATCACTGGCCGTCAGAGAAATGCAAATCAAAACCACAGTGAGATACCATCTCACACCAGTTAGAATGGCCATCATTAAAAAATCAGGAAACAACAGGTGCTGGAGAGGATGTGGAGAAATAGGAACACTTTTACACTGTTGGTGGGACTGTAAACTAGTTCAACCATTGTGGAAGTCAGTGTGGCGATTCCTCAGGGATCTAGAACTAGAAATACCATTTGACCCAGCCATCCCATTACTGGGTATATACCCAAAGGACTATAAATCATGCTGCTATAAAGACACATGCACACGTATGTTTATTGCGGCACTATTCACAATAGCAAAGAGTTGGAACCAACCCAAATGTCCAACAACGATAGACTGGATTAAGAAAATGTGGCACATATACACCATGGAATACTATGCAGCCATAAAAAATGATGAGTTCGTGTCCTTTGTAGGGACATGGATGAAACTGGAAAACATCATTCTCAGTAAACTATCGCAAGGACAAAAAACCAAACACCGCATGTTCTCACTCATAGGTGGGAACTGAACAATGAGAACTCATGGACACAGGAAGGGGAACATCATGCTCCGGGGACTGTTGTGGGGTGGGGGGAGGGGGGAGGGACAGCATTAGGAGATACACCTAATGCTAAATGACGAGTTAATGGGTGCAGGAAATCAACATGGCACATGGATACATATGTAACAAACCTGCACATTGTGCACATGTACCCTAAAACCCTAAAGTATAATAAAAAAAAAAAAAGAAAAAAAAAAAAAAAAATATCCAGGATTCTTCCTCATCTTTCCCTATCCTATGTCTGCATACTCCTTCTCCCTGATTCCTAACTCCATCAATATGTTTAACTCATGGCTCAGTCCTACAACATATTCAAAATAGTTTGGGGATTACTGTACCAAAACAACTACCAACAACAAGCTGACTAAATACGTTTAAGATGCCATTACAGATCTTTTTTTTTTAGACTATCACCCACTAAGAATGTACAGTCAGAATGCTGCATTCAAAAGTTTTTGAATTAGTTATTTAATTTCTGTACAGTTAGGTTGTCAATTTGACATATAGTTGACTTTCTTTGTTTCATCTTATATTCAGCTTTAAGATTTGCTTTGTATTCACCCTTACTGATTTGATTTAATTTCATTTTAACATACAGTATATAAAACATTTATATGACTTATATGTCAAAGTTATATTAAAAGGTATATTCAAAGAAATCTCAGTACTATCCCTAACCCTGCCACCCTTTTCCCACACACCCGAAATATGCAACCATTTTCATCAGATTCTGTTTCATGCATCCTACATTTTTTTTTTTTTGCAAAAATAAGCAAATAAGTACACGGGTTTGGAGGGTTTTTTCTTTTTTTCTTACACAAAGGATAACATACTATATGCATTCTTTCACATCTTGCTTCTTGCCTTTAACAACATATCCTGGAAAACATTTCTTATCAGTTCATAGAGAGATGCTTTATTCTTTTTTACATTGTGTGCATTGTGTTGTATGGATGTACCACAGATTATGCAACTTATCTACGACAGAAGGGTAACAACAATTCCAACATTTTGTTACAATAAATAACGTCTCTAAAACTTACCTTATCTTAGTGGTTCATGTTTGTGGAAATGTATCTCAGAGTAAATCTCAACAAGAAGAAGTGCTAAGTCAAAGGGTAAATGCATAGTTTTCCTAGATATACCACATTCTCCTCCCTGGAAACCGATCATTTTATACTCTCTCTAGCAATTTATGAGTGTATCTGTTTCCTGACAGACTCACTGAAAGTGTGTGCTGTCAACCTTTAGAATTCTGCCAATCTAAGAGGCAAAAAATAGTATCTTAAGTGTAATTTTGTTTTTATATCTCTTATTATAAGTAAGTTTGAGTAACTTTTTGTATGTTTAAAAGCCATTTGCATACATTTTTCTGTGAAACAGCTATTTATTTTGCTCATGTTTCTTTCAAGTTTTTGGACTTTCATCTCTTGATTTTCAAATGTTCTATATGTATGAGGGGGATATTAGCCCTTTCTCTGTGATATCTATTGCATATACTCTTTCCAATTTAGTTACTTGTCTTTTGAATTTGTGATGTTTTTGCCATGCAAAAATTTGGGGTGGGTTTGTTTTTTTTTTTTTTGAGACGGAGTTTTGCTCTTGTTGCCCAGGCTGGAGTGCAGTGGCGCAATCTCAGCTCACCACAACCTCTGCCTCCCGAGTTCAAGCAATTCTCCTGCCTCAGCCTCGCGAGTAGCTGGGATTACAGGCACGTGCCACCATGCCCGGCTAATTTTTGTATCTTTAGTAGAGATGAGGCTTCACCATGTTGGTCAGGCTGGTCTCAAACTCCCGACATCAGGTGATCCGCCCACCTTGGCCTCCCAAAGTGCTGAGATTACAGGCATGAGCCACCGCACCCGGCCAAAAATTTTGGGTTTTAATAGAATGAAATTTGTCAATGTTTTCATATATTAAATCTGGATTTTGAGTCAGGGTTAGCAAAGCTTTTTCCATATACACAAAGTAATTCATCCATGTTTTCTTCTAGTTCATAAAGTAATTCACCCATGTTTTCTTTAGTACATTCAAGGTTTCATTTTTTTTTTTTTTTTTACTTTTTTTTTTACATTTAACTCTCTGATCTGTTTGGAGTTTATTTTGGGTGAGGGTGTAGGATATAAATCCATTTTTATCTTTTCCCAAATGGCTATCCAGTTGTCCAACCCTTTATTACTTAAAGTCCATCTATTTCCCAGTACTTCTTAAATTTGGAGGTCTTCTACACTACAAGGTAAGTCCCACAGTGAATATTTGGCATGTCAAAACAGAAACCAACACATACGGGATTTTCTTTCTGTGCCTGTTCAGCATGAAACATCCAAACTGAAAGGAAGAGAGGATACTGATAAAAAAGGACCAAAAGTTTGGAACTCAGAATTTCTAAATGTACATATATTGCTTAATATTTTTAAGCAATACACGATCATGGCAAAGATTTCAAATAGTATGAAGGTTGTACAGTGAAAGGTAAAATCATCTTTCTATATCAGATTACAGCCTTTCTAGAAGCAACCACTGTTGTCAATTTCTTATGCATCCATCCAAAGATGATATATGCCTTTGCAGAGAGAGAGAAAATGAGAGAGAGAGGCTTTAAATGAAAAAGGAGAAAAACGAATGAATTCACACCTAATGAGAGACCCTTGGGTGCTAAGCACACACACATTATCACACTTTATCTCACAACGGTCCTCCTGGTTCTATATTTTTATTCCATCTCATAGATGAAGAATTGAGGTTCAGAGAGGTAAAGTGACTTGTTCAAAGATCTCAGCTAGTAAGTATAGGATGCAGATTTGAATTTCCACTGTCTTCTCTGTACCATGATGTGAACATGCAGGGTGTGGGTGGTCACCACATGGAAATGGCTATTTGGAACTCTTGGAGGCACACTAAGAGCAGCGTTTATAGCCCCCCGAAATGATTTGTCAGTAGGAGGAAAGAGGTATCTGAGCTGTGCCAAGAAATTAACATATTATTTCATATTCTTGTGCTACTTGTCAGGAGCTCTTGATGATGGTAAGGGTGGCCTGAAACCTCCCATCCCCAAACACTTTGAAATTCTTGTAAGCCTTGATACCAGGAGAGAAAAAACAATCAAAAGAAAAACTGGATTGTGTCAAGAAATGTTAGCAGCTATGACTCAAAGATATATAGGGGGGCAGATCTGTTGACTCAGAAGGGTCCATATCTTAGTCACTTAACAGCTTTTGCCACACTTTAATATTTTAGAGAAAGAAAGAGATTTACAAAGTGGTAGGGGGAGGTAAAAATAAAAGATTGCAACAGAAGGATTTGCTTCACAACAGCAGTTCATGGCAGCATGCAAGGAAAATATAGAGGAGAAAGCATTGTTATGCTATTCCAGAGAGAGGGTTTTTGAATAGAAGTAGACGGGTGTCAATTTCTGTATATTAAAACATTCAAAACACGGTTCCATTCTCACAGAAGTTCTCTCTATTGTAGTGAAAATGTATTTTCTTTCTTATTCTTATGAATTACAGACTGTGTAGAAAAGTATGCATTAAAAGCAGGGGTTATGGGGTGTGGGGTGTGCACCTCCCCTGGAAAGTTCACAGGCTGTTTTCAGCTCCTTGGGGATTTTATTGCTGTAGACTAAGATCCTTGAACTACTTCATTCCCTAAGATACTGGAATGCTTTATTGGGATGGGACCCTCCAATAAGCACTTTATTGGGCAATGCCAGAGATCAAGTTCATGACCATCCTGTCTATTCCCATCCCATCCCCTATCTACCAATCCCCAATTGTCACCACCACAAAAGATTCTGGAAGCAATAGAATTCAAGATTCTGGCCCTGAGCTTTACATGTCTTCATTCTATCTATTCTGTTCTCCAACTCCAACCTGCCTTTCTCTTGCCTTGCATGGATGTCCATCTTTGCATGGATGCCTACCTTTGCCTGGATGTCTATCTTTGCTTGGATACCCACCTTTGCATGGATACTCATTTTTTGCATGGATGCCCATCTTTGCATAGATCTCCATGCAATCAGCTGTTTTCTCAAGGGCAGGCTCTACCCCAGCATCTACCCTCTGATCTCTCAGCCTTCCATTAATTCTCCTTTTCTCCATCCTTTACCTAATTTCCTTCAACTTCTTCTCTACTCAGACTCTACCCAATGAAATATGCTCTTCTCACTTAGATTTTCTCATCTCTACAGTCAGGAGTATTTTTCTGCTCTTCCCAGCAAGGCTCCACCCCTCCTTCCCATTTAAAAATTCTGTTAAAAATCCACAATTTATAGCAAATATCCCTTGAAATTTCCAAATGTTTCAAATAATTCCATTCTCACCCCTTAGCATCTGTCTATCAATCCATCAACTAGCATATTTATTAGACACTTGCTATGTGCTAGACATTGTGCTAATATCAGGGAAAGTGACATTTGTCCAGTGCTTTCCAGTTTGGAAGGCATTTTCACATCACTTTTCCTACTTGATCTCCACAACAACCCCCAAGGAAGGAAGGGCAGAAATAATTGCTAATCCCATATTGCACATAGAAAGCTAAAGCCCGGTGAGTCAGTTGGCTGCTGGGAAGTGGCAAAGCCAAAATTTCAAACACACATCTTGCTTAAAAGTTTAGGACTGGGTATTCACCATAAAGCATTATGCATGTGCCCATGCATGTACCCCTCCCCCTAGCCCCTACCTGACACACACCATCTATTTTTATAGTTTTCATTAGTTGTAAGCATGTTTTTCTCCGTTTTTCTAAAGTGTTTGTTCTGTCTTCCCTTTAATCAATAAGGTCCCCATGGACTGGAGTTCAGAGTGGCTCTGTGAGCTTGGTGCCGAAAGGTGTAAGGCAAGTCAAATAAATCCACAATTCTTATGGGCAAAGTTGGATAAAGGTTTCAGTGTGCACAGATGCAGTCCCATCTTAAATGGGAGCGTGAGGCATCTCGAGCCAGTGCAGGTGGGCTCCCTGGTGTTTTACCCATTTAATAAGTATTAGTGTTTTCTGGAGCAATTTCCATTCTGTCAACACAGCACTGAATGAATCAGCTCTGCAGTCTCCATCCCAGTCACATTCCCTCCCCTTCACACAAAAGCTAGTGTACATGAAAAGCCCCCATAGTGGGCATATAATTATCATCCAACTGCAAACCCATTTCTCAAGGATCCTTCCCCATTGCTAGAGAGCTGGATTAATCAGCATGGCTCGCAGTGGCTTTTGCATCTCTTAATTTACTACCAAACACTCCTTGTCTCCTGAGACGAGCTGTTTTGTTACGTGTAATTAGACCATGCACGCAATCCTACGTGGGACTTGTTATTTTTGCACAGGAGGATTACAGAGCTGTCTCCAGGTGGGGAATGGTGACATGCTGTATGAACAAAGGTATGCTGCGTGTTCATTTGCAAACCTCCACCGGTGTGGCACCGGCTCTGTTGGGGAGATGTTAGGGCTGGAGACACACATGGGCTCAGCTCCTCCGATTAATTGTCTGGGGCCCAGAGGTTCAGAAGATAATGGCTGAAGCATATGGTTTCTCCTCCTTCTAAGGTTGTCTGTCTCCTGAGACCAAGGCCAGGAACAGCCACCACAGGGCTGAAGGGCCTGGCAGTGACTTCAGCACCAGCCTTCCTGGGACACAGGCAGGGGGCTGGAAAATCTCTGTGTAGAGCTGCCTCTGATTTTAGGGAAAGTGGAGGGGGCTGGGCTTTGAAGGAGTGTCCCTGAGGGCCTTGCTCCCTGATCCTGGGACTTTTCCTTGTGACAGTTCAGCCCCCTCCTAATACTCAGCATCCACTGAAATGAAACTCTTGAAGCGCTCTATTACACCAGCAGCAAAATGAAAAGAAAGGACTGAAGCACTCCTGCCTGTTTCAAAAACTCTTCACTGACCTGCTTGAAACCTCCACTCATGACTCAAATTGTACTAGAAAAAGCTGTTTAGCATTAGAGCAAGTCAGTGAAAAATATGCTATGTTTACTTTTTCCCTCGGCTGTTTTGATTTTCCTGCTAATGATCAAGAAGGGTCTCCCAGAATCACTTAGGATCCAGTGTTTTACAGAAGCCAGAAGCATGCTGGTGGGACCAGAGGAGAAAGACGTTCAACACCAAACACCAGGCCATCGTTAGGGGGCACTAGGGTGTAGAAACGCTTCAGATCAGAGGTTCCTGGTTCCTACTTCATCACTCACTAGCTGTGTGACCTTGGGCAAGTCACCTAGCTCTCTGAGCCTCCATCCCTTCGTACATCTGAGGATGATAATAGCAGCAGCATCTGACCTACCTCTGGGGCCTTGGTAAAGATTAGATGCAATCATGGAAGTGAAAGAGCTTTGTAAACCATATTCCTCTATACAAAGGACTGTCCTTGTTATTAATAATAATGGCCCTTCCTGCTGATAATAGCTCTCATCTGGGAGTTGGGGTGGGGTTGCTTTTCCAGCAGTGCCCGTCTCTGTTACAGCAGAGCCCTTTGTGAAGAAACAGCACCGAGGAGTGACTCGCATGTGCCCTGTCACTCACCAGGTGACATCTCAGGAGACAGCAGTCCAAGGTGCTGAGGAGAAGTGCTACGGCATCCTGTCCCTCAGGTTTGACACAGCATAATTGTTTTGACATATAATGGAATTTGTCCTCGCATGGGTCAGGATAAAAGCACAATACTGATGCTTTTCATCTAATTTCAATTACAGTCATTAAAACCCTAACTCCTGAGTCAAACCTTTCCAAAAAGCCATCAATGACAGCCCATTACAGATGAGTTATTTATAGTGGTGCATGTTAATTTTACAGTACCACAGACCAATGATTCACGGCTTGGCATTAGTGAGAGACATCATTCACTGGGCTGAGTGATCCCTGACATAACAAGCACCGCTCTGTATCTCTGCAGGGACAATTCAAGGCCTCAGACTTAGAGGTCAGCCCCTGTCCGGCACAGAATAGCCAGAGCATCTGGGCCTTGACCCACTACCCAGGGAGATATTCTGCCCTATGGAAGGAAGAATGGGACCATTTGCTTGGGGATTGGAGTGTAACATCCAGAGGATATCTGGCCGAGATGATATTTGGCTTGAGCCAGACATTTGGCTTTTCTTCTCAATTTATATCTATTTGTATGGGCCTTTAAGAGACCTCATATTATTTGCTACTATTCAATAACTTGGAGCGGATATCTGATACTAACCTGGACTTGATGGAAAAAGATGTCTCTGGGGCCATAGAAAGCCCAGAATCCTTTTATCCAAACTGCTTCAACCTCAGGTTCATAAGTGCCACTTTGACCGATCAATAGCGGGCCTCTTGATTCTTGGTCTATTTGTAGCTGAAATTCTCCCCCTTGATTAAAAATTCACCAAGAGGCAGCCTGATGTGACATTTATGAGTTCCTGGAAGTCCATAAATGTTGAATGTTAGAAATTAGCACCAAGTCGTTCAGATGATAAAAAGCAATAAGCAAGCAAGAGGACTAATACTGGACACTCCTGTATTTTCACTGTTTATCTGTGCAACCTCAAAGCAAAGTGAAACTAAAACTTGATACAAAGCACTTCTGTGTTTGACTTAACCTTCATGTCAATCCCTACCTCTAAATTAAACCCCCTTCTGAATAAAGTGGAAATAGGCCTGATGAAACTATCTGACTCCTCTATTTCCTTCCAACTTTGTAACACTTTGTCAAATAGTAGCTTGTCCAAGGTCTCTGCACTATTTTAATACCAGCCATGATAACAAACATGGAAATTGATTACTTCTCTTTCTTTGTATAATAGTATCTCTGCAATCATTGGGAAGGTAGGTTGGTAAAAATAAATGTGTGACCTCATTATTTTGGAGTTTTCAACCACAAGACTTCTTCATACAATACCTACGAATATTTTTTTTCAAGTTACTTTCTACCCGCATCCCAGCCCTTTCCTGAACCTCTGTTCCCTTCTTTTAGTGGTTTCTTCCGATATTTCTCTAATGTTCCCTCTGTAGACCTTCTTAGGCATTGATCATGTTCTGGGATCTTTCTGTACTGCCTGGGAGGCCTTGTCTGGTCCAGGTTGGAGTCAATGAAGAGAAAGAGAAAGTTAAATACTAAAGCTCTCATCAAGTAGCCCAAATGCCATTCTACTTATTTTACTGCATGTCCATCCAGAGAGTGGTTTGTACATGGAATTTCAATTCTGATTGGTTGCTGGTATATTTTACAAAATATAATGAAACATTCTTCTTGACTCACAGATATGAAAATATAGAAATGTGCTTCATTATGTCCCGAGGAAGGAAAGAGCAGTGATAAAAGGACTAGAGCCAAGTGTTTGGGATTGACTCCAAGCTCTACCATTTACTAGATTTATGACCTTGTTCCTCGACCTCTCCATGCACGAATTTTGTCCTCTGTAAAATAGGGCTATGATAGTACCTGTCTTATAGGGGGTTGTTATGAGAGAGTAAATAAGCCAATATTTGAGGACATTACCCAGCAGGTACTAAATACTGTATAAATGTTTGTTAAATAAGGAATTTTTTAATTTAAAAAATATTTTACAAAATACCACTGCCCACTGTAAGACATAGTGCTAGGCACTGTGAAAATGTAGGAACTTGACAAAACATTGTGTCAGCCATTGAGGACAGTTTCTGGAGAGGGACAGAAGAACACTCAGATAACTGAAACAGCCAAGCTGGCATGAGCTCTATGCAGGTATACTCACACAAATGCGATGAAAATACAGAGTAGGGTGGGACTGCTCGGGCTATGACTGAGAAGATTGCACAGAGCAGATGGCACTCAAGTTGTTTCTTAAGGGATAAGTAGCATTTCCAAGGGCAGGATAGATAGACAATGAGGGGCTGTGGTAGAAGACTATTCCATGTGTGCCCAGCATGAACACAAAACCAAATTGCTACCATCCTCCACATTTATCCATCCCATATCTATCTCCTATACCACTCCCTGCCAGGTCTACCTGCCTTTCTTCCTTGTTTCTACCTGTTCGTCCACTTGCAGATCTACCCCTGGCCTCTCTTTTCCTCCAGTTATTTTCTCCTTATTTTATCTCTCTTGTAATCTCAAAACCAATGCAGGCAATTTTTTAATAAATCAAATAATATAGAAAGGTATAAAATGAAAAGCAAAATCTTCTTTCTCCACTTCCTACTCCCTAGAAGTAAGGACTGTGTCACAGGTATAAAACATGGACACAAATTCTTGACACTTCTGCCTCTGAAAGGCAGAGTTTATTTCCCTCCCCTTGAATCTAAGTAGGCTTACACTGCTTCAACCCATGGAGTAGTGTAGAAGTGATGCTGTGTCTTCCAAATCTAAGACATAAAAGACCATGAAGCATCTACCTTGTTCACCCAACCCTCTCTCTGGGAGCATTGAGCTGCCATATAAAAAACTCAGCCTTCTTGGAGAGGCTACATTCTGGCACACTGGGCCTAGCCTTTCAACCCCAGTACTTGTATAGCTACTTCTCTTAGTTAACATACTCCATTACACAAATACACCACAATCTATCTAACCACTCTTCTAATGATAAATATTATAGTAGCTTCCACTTTTGTGCCATTATCAATAATGCAGCAATGAACATTCTTCTCCACACATTTTTGTGCATTATATAAGTACTTCTGCAGGACAAAGTCCTGGAAATAACATTGCTGAACCAAATAGTATGTGATTTAAAAAAAAATGGATCAATATCATCCAATTGCCCTCCAAACAAGCTGTGTCAACTTAGACTTCTGGTGGTACATAAGTATGCCAATTTCCCTATAACCTTACCAACACTGAGTATTATCGAACTTTTTAATCTTTATCTTTCTGATGTTGTCTCTGCCTTCATTATGATGTGCCACAACTGGATGCCTTGTAAGTGAACTATCCTAAGTATAATGTGACCTCGCCTGCAAACCCATGGAGCTCAGGTACATATGGGAGGGGGGTTATTCAAGATGGTAAAGGAAAAAGATAATGCAAAATGACAAGCTATCAATAGCTCAGGTGAATGCGCACTAATTTAGCATAAAGATGAGCCACAGAACATCACAGACTTGCAGGGCAAATGTGTCAGGACATAATGAAATTCAGCTCAATGACATTCTCCTAATGGCAAGTGTTATCTGAAGTCCAGAATGACCCATTTGGTTGGGGATGTAAGGAGTGGGGGAGGGAGGAAAAAAATGAAGTTCTCTCAGTTAATCAAAATGCTCACTGGACAGCTGGCTATAAATGGAACATTTTGCAATGATTGATTTCATCCTGGATGATTCTAAGGGACATTCAAGAATAGTGCTTCTCAAACCTAGCTGCCCAGCAATATGACCTGGAGTGTTTTTTTCAGAAAAATATAGATATTTATTTTCCTCACATTCACCTCCAAACACACATGCATTCAGTCACCATAGATTCTGCTTCAGTTGGTCTGCATTTTCAACAAGCCCATCAGGTGGTTCTGAGACAGAACAAAGACAGGATCTCACTCCGTTGCCCAGGCTGGAGTGCAGTGGCATGATCAGGGGTCACTGCAGCCTTGACTTCCTAGGCTCAAGTGATCCCCCCACCTCAGCCTCCCAAGTAACTAGAAGTACAGGCATGCACCAACATGCCTGCCTAATTTTTGTAAGGAAAATTTTTGTAGAGTAAAAAATTGAGCTTGCATCAGAATCACATTGGAGATTTATTAAAACACAGGTTGCTCAGCCTCATGGCCAGAGCTTCTGATTCAGTAAATCTGGAGGGGGACCTGAGAATATGCATTTAAAATGAGCTCCCTGATGATGCCAGTCCCGGATGCACCTTGAGGACCACTGACACACCAACAGCACCAGCAGCAGCAGCAACACCTGGGAGCTTCCTGAAAATGCAGAATCACAAGCCCCTACCACTACCCATGATGCCTGCCAGTAAAGGCAAACATAATATCCTTTCTACTTCACTCAGTTTCTGATAAGCCGATAGAGTGGTTCTTCCCAAACTTGTCTGTACATGGGGTCACCGGCAGAGCTTCAAAAATTAGTAGTGCCTGTGCCTGCTCCCCCAAATATTGTGATTTAATTGGTCTGGGGTGTGTCCTGGGCTTTAGACTTTCTTTTTAAAGACCCTCAGGTGATTGTAAAGTGCCAGCAAGTTTGGAAATCACTGTTATAGGCTATATTGATTGAGTGCAGGCAATGAGATGGGAGAGAAACTGCTGTCTTTTGAAGAACTCAAGCGAGCCACCTCACAATTGAGTATTTATTTATTTATTCATGTGTGTATGTATGCAACAGATAATGACTAAGGACAGACTGTGCCAGTGCTATGCTAGGTCAAAGAGGAATAGTATAGCCCCTGCCCTCATAGGGTTTCTAGTCTAGGAGAGGAGATTCAGATGGATAAACAGAAAACCAAGTCACGTGCAATCGTTCTATGGTAGTGCTGTGGGACACACGAGGGACGGGCACGGAGCCGTAAGTCTTGCATGCAATTACATCTCTCAGATCCAGGAAATCGGGTGGCAGTTCTGACATGAAGTGCATATTGTATTCACTCATTCATTTTGTATTCATTCATTCAACAAATATTTAATGAGCATGGGTGTCATGCACCCATCATTGAGCTAACTGCTGAGTAAATTACAAATGAAGCGGCAGACTCGGTAAACATAGAATCTCATGCTCCTCTCAGAATTTTTGAACTTTCTCGTAGAGTAGATATTTCTTGTCTTTACCTGTTTGTCATTCATTTTTCCTTCTGGTACCAGCACTCAGAATTTCTTTTGGGAAACAACTTGCCCACACTCCACGTCCTCTGGGGAATCTCCTCTATTTTCTCCAGACTATCAAATCTGCTTGACTCTTTTCTTATCTTGGGAATTAAACCAGGTGTGTTTGTAGGGGTGGAACTTTTGGCTATCTTGTGACCAATGGATGGAGGGTAAGAATGAAGCCAGTGTGAAAGAGAGAGCCAGGAAGGAGAGACTGCATCTGATGACACTATTTGCCCAGAGGAAGCCATGCCTCTATCTTTGCTACACAGGCTAATAAATTCCCTTTGGGGCCTAATCCAGTTCGAGTGGATTCTGTTCTGTTATTTGCAACTCAAAGAGTCCTAACTGCTCGACCTAAAATGGATTTTTCAGGAGTATTTGCTTTTGTGATTGAAATATAAATAAGCCCATTAATATCTGTTCATGAAATGCTCTGTTTCCTGTTTTATAAAAATATGTTTTGTAGAGATTCTATTCTAATGTCTTTAGGTGTATAAATGGTATTCTGTAAAGTAAATCAGATCATGAGCTCAAGATGTTCTTAAGAAAAATTATTTAAATGATGCTACACCTAGTTAGCAGCTGCCAGCCAAAGCTCATAGAGCATATGGAGAGAAAGATTCCAGGTTGTTCTACTCGCCTTCTAACAAAAGCCTGAGAAACCTTCTAGGTTTGAAGAGAGTGGGCTGGGAGCTTTCACTTTCTGGGTAGCATTGCTGTGTGATTGGGAATCACAGATGAAGAGGAGCCAGCGAAATGCTGCGAAGATTGTGAAGTGAGCTAGAAGACAGACTGTTAAACTAAGGCTATCTCTTCACCAATATTGCTGGTCCTTTTTCTAGGCATCTCTCAAATTGTTCTCTCATTTCCAAACATCCTCACATTTTTGTCCAAATTCTCATCGTGGCTAGCTTAAACTAATGTAAAAACCTTTCAATTATTCTTCCTCATCTGAAGGAATAGCATTTCCACCTCCAGGCACACCCTCAGTCCTTCCTCCACACCACTGCCAAAGTGAGCCAATCACATGACCAACGTAGAAACCTTCATCTTTGTCCCCTCACCAACAGAATAAGGTCATGATTTCTGCCAAGGTGTATTTATTTTACCTCTATCTATCTATCAAACCACTACATCCAGTTCCCAGAATGTGCTAGGCTGTTTCAAGTATTTGTGCCTATGGTCATTGCATCCTTACTGTCTAGAAGCCCACTAGGAAAATTCCTCTTCACCCTTAAAAAACACATTCAGACATTCCTTCTTTAGGAAGCCTTTCCTTGAATCCCTCTACCCTTAAAGTTAATCCCCCCTCCTCTGTACTTCATTTATAATTTCTACATATATTTTTATTCCCTAACATTCTGTTGTTATACGTTTGTCGTTTTGTCTAAATTTGAGCCCCTTTAAGATAGAGACAGTTTCTAATTCATCTCTAGTACTAAGCATAGTGCCTGATATATAGGAAGCACTCAGTAAATGTTCAACGAGTGAAGTTGCTTGCCTCTGTCTCTGAGTCAGTATTAAGGACAATTTAGAAAGGAGCATTCTAGCAATCTAAGATCAGATCAGAATTAGGTAAGGATGGAATGGATAATAGCTAAGAATTTGGAATGGATAATAGCTAAGAATCAGTTATAAAAGTTTATCCACATGTTGTCTTCTCTAAAAGATGATCTAATTTAGTATGTAAGGCTTACTATATTTTGCTTTTGCATTGGAAGCAATATATTGTGACTAATATCTAAAAACCATGTATTTTTAAAGTGTGTAGGTTTGAGTTGAAATCTGCATAGAAATTTCAAAAACACACATACATATACCCAAACATCTTCTAGTTCATTCTAGGAGAAAATGAGATTCTAATTACTTATTCTAAATTTATCTAAAAATATCTAAGAAAAAAAATATTTAAAAAAAAAGACATTGCCTAATTCCTGTGTATGCAAAATTAAAATTAACTGGTTGAGATCATCTAGGCTGAATCCAGAAAGGTCAGGATGAGCAAAGGAAGAGAGCAAACCCTTGTTATGATGCTGCCATTGGATTCAGGTGACTGGCTTCCTGAGTGGTGATGTTCAAGCAATCCTGCCTAGAGATGGGGGCATAAACCACATGACCCCTCAATATTTCATCTGCATCTACATTCACTCTTGTTGGATGAGCCTTGAATCTGGTTTGTGTTCATTCCTGGTAGAGTTACAGTATCACGTTAAACTAGCTGCAGTAAAACAAGGAAAAAAAGCAAGCAATAGGGAAATGGAGATTGCCTTGTAAAATTGGCAAGGACTTCCACTTGCTTTCTGCTGGCGTGCTTAAATTCAAGGCTTGTTTTAATGTTCCAGGAGCCCTATTTTGCCACTGACTGACACTCAGTGGAAAAGGCAAGGAGTTTAGGGGGCAGTTTTTCCCCATTTTACTTCTTTGTTTAGCATGTCAATTTCCTGGTTAACATAATGAGATTAACTTCGTTCTGCAGTGGAAGTGTTGCTTCCCCCATGCCAAGACCACGAGTCATGTTCATAAGTACAATAAATACTTGTCTAAAACTCCAGCAATTAAGAGACAAATATAACGACCTGGAATTTCTGGATTCTCCACCAATCTAATTACAATGGCAGGGAGAGGACATGTATCTAATTAAACTGCCAATCACACCAAAATGATATGCATCCTATTTATGCAAATATTTACTCTAGTGGCTGGAATCAGCCATTTTGGCAGGGGAGGCAGCAATTGGTAATTAAAAAACAAGTGGGATCAGGTGTCTCCACAAAGTAAAGTGACTTTGCTTTACTTAGAGGTTAAAACACATCTGATTCTTTTTTTCTTCAAAAAATTTTATCTTTTTAATAAAGAATGCACATACCATAAATATAATATGTGGCTCAATCAATTTTTCCAAATTGAATTACCCATTTATTAGCGCTCACAAGTCCACCTCTTTCCCTTTCTAGGAACTGGCCCTTCTCTTCCCAAGGGTAACAACTATCCTAACTTCTACTAGAACGATTCGGTTTGGACTGTTTTTGTCCTTTACATGAATGGAATCAAACGGAATGTGCTCTTTAAATGTGTGTCCTCTCTCACTCAGCATGACATGGTGAGGTCTAAGCACGCTGTTGTGTGTTACATCATTCACTCCCACTGCTGTGCAGTCTCACTGAATGACTGTACTACAGTTCATTTATCAGGGCTGCTGTTGGCATTTCACTTGTTTCCTGTGTGCGATTCTTGTAAGTAGTGCTGCCATTAACATTCTAGAACATGCCTTTTGGTGAAATATTTTTCACAGGTCTGTTGGGTACCTACATAGGGTGGTAGTTACTGGTTCATAGGTAACTCATATCTTCAGCTTTCACCAATGTTGTCACACAGCTTTCCAAAGTGGCTGTAGCAATTCACGCTTCGACCGGCATGGTGATGCCAGCTACCACTTGAATGCTTCCGACATTCATCTTCACAGCAGACCCATTTTCAGATAAGGAAGCTGAGGTTAGGGGATGCATCGAAGATAATACAAGGTAACAGCTAGGGCTGCAACCTGGGCCCTTGTCCCTGGAAAGCTGGAGCTCTTAATCCCTGTGTTCATGGCGTCCCAGATGTTTTGATTTGGTGTAAGGTACTGAATACACCTTATTCTTCATCTAACTCCTGAGCTCCTTTCTCTCTTTTCTGCTGTATTTCATTCTGTGGGGTTTGATGACTTTACTCACCTCCACCAATCCTTTTCATTCTCTTAAATTTCTCAATCCAAGTGACAAAAACTTCACTTGACTTGCAGGGAACTAAATTCTCGTTTTCCTTTCGTCTCAGCTGCCTCCTTCTCACTTCCTCAACCTCTGAAGGTGGAAGTGCCCCAAGACTACCCTTTGGCCACGCTGCCTTCTCCCTTGGTGACTGTGGTGACTGCTACTGCCCAGTACTCCAAATGTATCTCCCTCTCTGGCTTCCAAGTGCATGGTTGGGTCATGTTTCCTGTATCTCCTGACACCTCCTATACTTGACAACAGCCATGTGGCTAGTTTTGTCAATGATTTGTGAGCAAAAGTGACACATGTCTCTCCTGAACTAGAATTTCATTGCCAAAGCAAACCCTCCCAAGTTCTCTTCCCTCTCCTTGTTTTATCCGCCTGAGTCCTGGAGTGAGGAAAGTGGGGCAGAGCTCTAGTCAAACCAGGTGGACATACAGTACAAACAAGAAAGAATGATTTTGAAGTTATAGGCCACTAAAATTTGAGGTGGATTCGTTGCCATAGCATAAACAAGTTTATTCTGATACAATAAAAACATTTAGCATTGTGAATTTAGTTATAATCTATATTTTCATGGTTCCCAAATTGTATCTCTTGGTTGATCCTGCGCCCTGAACTCCAGACCCATTTATTCTACTGTCTTCTCTGAATCCTCTCTGGGAATGCTAATATACAACTCAAACTTGTCATGTCCAAAATGGAATTCTTGATCTCCCCCCATCCCCCAGACTTGGACCATCTATAATCTTCCATATCTCAGTTAATCACAGCTAAAATATTTTCGTTGCTCAGGCCCAAAATGCAGGGGTCTTGTCTCTTCTCTCTTGCTTATGCCCCACATTGAATTCATCAGTAAATCATGCATGTGGGCTTACTTTCAAAATATATCCAGACCCTGAGCCCGCCCCCACCTTGGTTGTCTAATTCTAGATACCATGGCTTTTTCAAAATTCATTCTTCTACATAATGGCATTTTTACCACCCTTTCTTTGAAACTTTCTCACAACATTCCGTCTTATTCTGCCCTCAACCTATGTGCATGACGTTGTTTCATCCTGGTTCTCATTTCTTTCTTTCTTTGTAATTCTCAGGCCACTTTTTCTCTCTCACTTTAGCTTCCTAATCTTTTCAGAATTCTATTTCCATGAGAAAATAAGTGCTCTATATGGCTCCAATTTTTATTTTTATTCCTGTCTCACAAAATGTATGTATAACAATGATAGTACTGGGAATGATTTTAGGAGGTATACGAATGAATATTTGTATTTTAACAGTCATGATTTTATTTTAATGCGTCTGAGACAAAATATAACTAGCATATAAAGCCCGAGATTTCACAGATATTATTGCTTAGATGAAGGCAAACCAATCAGTTTAAGTTGAATTGAAGTAAAAATTAAATCAACAATACTACAGTAGGTATGAGATGGGGAAAATGTAAGTAGTACACAAATGGAGATAAGGAAACTTCAAAGAGTAAACACAGTCCATTCTCTTGAGTAGATCAATAATTCTGATGGTCACCTGGAAAGATCCATTGGGGTGACCGCCCCCATACCCTCAACACTAGGAAATAAACCTCAGATTGGCTTTTCCTCTGAAACAAGTTCCTCCACTTATTCAATGATGCCCTTATTTTAGTAGGTCAAGTCCAACAACTAGAAGTCATTTTGGGCTCATTTCTCTCTTGTGTCCTCTTCATTCACTAAATGTTTAAACACTGAAATGTCTATCATATTTGCCCTTTCCTTTTATTCTCATTAACATCATTCTAAGGGATGACCCAATTACCTCATACCAAGATCATTGCAATGACCTCCAAACAATTCTCCTGCTTCCCTCTGAATCGTTGCATTCTGCCAGTGTCCTGGAAACATCCTTCCCATGTTCAAATGTTCTGGTGTTCAGTAGCTCCTTCCGAAAGCTACGTCTGTGATCCCTAACCCCATGCTAGTAATAATGCACATTTATTGAGTGTTGTGTGCTGAAAGACTTAACAGGAATTTTCTTATTTAATCTTCATGACAACCCTGTGAAGTAGCTACCATAGATAAGGAAACTAAAGTTTAGAGATTAAATGATTTGCCAAAAGTTGATACATGACAGAGCCAGAATTTCATCCAAGTAGCATAAGGCCAGAATCTTTACTACGCTGCCTTTCAATAAAGTTAGCATCATTCCTCATATGAGACCCTCTGTGTCCTCTATTCTATTTTCTTTTCCTTCATTCATGAGAGTGTCATTTCTGCAACTATCAGGACTTTGTCAAGATCCACCTGGGTTTTGATTTGCTACCCCTCTTACACACACACACACACACACACACCACCTTCTGAGACAATCTCCAAATTGTACCTCTCTTTTGAGACCCAGCTCAAGTTCAACCCTTTTAGTCTCACTAAAACCACAGTTACCACTGGAGTAAATAGACGTCTGTCCTTTCATATCCAAAGTTTATTTGCCCCTGGTCCTGAATTATCCAGCTCCAGGTACCTGATATGAACTTGACACTATGGACAAATAGGGTGAAAGAAAAACAGCGACACCCCCATGCTATCAATAGCAAGCAGGTCCCTTCATCTCCGAATTAAGAGGATTTCAAGGTAATGCAAGTGGATGCAGTTCAAGGCATTGCTTTTCAAGTTTTTAACGTGCACAGAGTCTCTTTCAGCTTCTAATTCTTTGTGCTTACCAGACACTCAGTAACTGTAATAACACAGGTTGATTGCCAGATGTATCAGTATTTCATAGAACAAAGAGCCAGATATGAGTCCTGCCCAGAGAGATCATGGCTGAATGGAACATTTGGTTGAGCAGGACACTTTGGGCTCACTGATCTTTTTTCAGTTGGTAAACTCATTCCTTGAAGCATTGTCCACAGAGAGCGGGAAAAGAAATATAGATGGTAAAATAAGTGGTCTCTTCTGTCCTTTTTGTATAATACAATTGCCACAGAAAATATCATAAAACTAGGAAGAAACTTGGATATCATCTAGTCCTACCCCTTCATTTCAGGAATGAGAAAACTAAAGCTCTGACAGGTAAGTGATCCACACAGTCACATTCATGAGTGGCAGATTCAGAATCAGAACCCAGGACTTTGAGTCCCAGTGTGGCTTTTAAATCCTGACTCCACCTAGTAGAGTTATTAGCTTTGTAAACACAGACAAGTTACTTACTCGTTCTGAGAGCCAGTTTTCTTAGTTCTGCAATGGAGGTGATATTAATGATTACACCATTTTAAAGGATTGTCATAAGAATCCAGTAAAGCCAAATGAAACATGTAGTGAGCAAGCATCAGCACATAACAGGTGCTCAATAGATGTTAATTTATTTCCTCAATGGTTAAGTCAGCTGATGTCCAAGAAGAATCTAGAAAACACATGTTTTAGGAAGGTGATGTAAACATTGAACATATCACACGAAGTTTCTGAAAGTCTAGGAGAACCTTGAATTTGGAGGGGAAAAGGGAGACAGCAGGGAAAGGGAAGGTGTTGAATGGTGAAGGTGTCTCAATAGCTTGTTTTTAAAAGGAAGAGGTGCATGTCAGCTGGGTGACTTATGAAACACTAATTAAACCTTTTATTCTTGTTATCCCTGCAAAACAAACAAACCACTTTTAGCAAAGCTAAGCTTTTTGTACACCCAAGAAAAAAATTGCCTGAGTCTCACATTAATTGCTTTTAAGAAATAGTTTTAAGTTTTTGATTTCTTAAGCTGTTATGTGAGTGTTAGAGCCAAGTCATAAGGCAGGTGGTGACTTCTAATCTAGGGTGAAGACAGGCAGAGCTGAGGGAAGTTGCTCCTGACTCTTCCCCACTATTATAAGTTAGGGTCTCAGGCTCCGTACAGCATCTCTGTTTAGCAGAGGGTGAGCATGGTGCCTGATCCTGGCTAGGCTGCCACACTCCAATCTACCTTTGACTTACTGGGGCCCCTTCAGAAGGCTTTTTCTCTGAGTGCCTCTTTTGGCCCTCACTTGTTTGCTCTGGAGAATATAAATACCTGGACAGGGGCTGTGAGTGCTGAGAGCGAATGGTCAGGAGAATACTGATCTTCCAAAATGTTTTGAGGTTTTAAATTATAAAAAATGTATATGTACGTGAAAGTATAGAGAATTATTTAGCATATACCCACATGACACTCAGATTTAACACATCAATTCTTTGTTCCCATCTGCTTTAGAAAAAAGTCTGAAGTAAAAAGTCACAGATAAAATTGAACTTCCCTCTTATCATTTCTTTTTCTCCCTCGTCAAAGGTAATCATCACCTTGAAGGTGGATTTTCTTTATATCCATGTTTATATTTTTACTACTTACATATTCACAAACAATATATAATATCAATTGGTTCCTAAATAATTTTTAAGAACACATAATTTTTTTTGTAACTTGCCCTTTTCACTCAACACACTTTTGAGATGTATCTATATTGATGCAGTTAAATCCGTTAATTTTAAATACTAGAGAATGTTTCTTTACATGAATGGACTATACTTCACCCATTACCTTATTGACAGACATTTAGCTTACTTCCAGTTTTTTTGTGATTACTAAGAAGACTGCAATGAATATCTTTGATCATATCTGTTTGTGTACACAAACAAAGATTTTCTCTAGGATATACATCTAGAAGTCAACTCCTGGAATGTAGGGTGTGCATATCTACAGCTTTACTAGATATAGACAAACTGTTCTCCAAACAGGCTGAATTAATTTATAGCCCTTTCCCTAGTTTATGACATTTCCTCCTCAATGCTTGATATTACAAGATTTTAAATTTTTTTCCTAATTAGATAATTGTAAAAATTACCCCTCTTTCTTTTTTACTAAGAAGTTTGCACATTTAAAAATAATTATTAGCATTTGAACTTCCTCATCTGTAGATTTCTTGTTCATGTTTTTTGTCAATTACACACTTGCATTTAAATATGCATTTGTAGACAAATAATTTTGATATTCTGGAAAAGACCCCTTATTAACTGTGTGATATTGATTTTCATGTTCCTGAACTTTTGATTATTCTATTGAGCAGATTCAAATGTGAGAGCAGCGATGGATTCACTCTCGTGTTCAGCATTGCCCAGGTACAGTCTGTATCGGGCAACCACGGGAGGTCTGTAAAACAATTTTGCAGAGTGGTTACAGCACAGGAGTAGGGCTCAGAAGCCCTGATTTCCAATCTCAGTTTGATCACTGATTATCAGAGAGTTCTCAGGAGGCTTTTTCCTCATCTGTAAAATCACAACATTAATACCAGCCTCAAGAGCTTTTGTGAGAAGTAAATCAGAGATAGAAAATCACCTTGCAAAGTGCTATACAAATGCCAGCCATTATTAGCAGCAGCAACCCAAATACAAGTTTATCGTATTAGTCTGCTCAGACTGCCATGACAAAATGCCACAAACTGGGTGACTTAAGCAACAGAAATGTATTTTCTCACAGTTCTGGAAGCTAGAAGTCCACTATCAGGTGCTATCGTGGGGGGTTCTAGTGAGGGCTCTCTTCCTGCTTGCAGATGGTCCTCTGCCTTCTCACTGTGTGCTCACGTGACCTCCTCCTTGGTGCAAGCCGAGAGAGGGACAGCTCTGGTGTCTTCCTCTTCTAGGAGCACCAGTCCTATTGGGTCAGGGATCCACCATTATGATGTCACATAAATTTTATGACCTTCTCATTGGCCCTTTCTCCAAATTCGGCCACACTGGGGGTTAGGGCTTTAACATAGGAATGTTTAGGGACACACAGTTCAGTTTTTGTAGCAGTCATGGTAGATGGTCGCCTGTTCATTTGTTTCCAAATAGACAAGTTTCTTAATCTTAAATTCCTTCATTGGGGCTTGGAGACCTAGATACAAACACCATTAATTTTGTGAAGTAGTTATCTCTGGCTTCCTCCCTTCAAAGGCATTATTATTATCAAACCAAGGGTTGACCATTTCTCCAACTATCGTTCTGAAGGAACAAACCCTGATTGTCAGCCACTACCCTAGACAGTGCCAGCTTAAGCCTGGTTGTGTAAAGAGACACATCAGCACTGTCTTGTAGCACTTTCTGTGCTGATATACACGGCCTATAAAATGGTCTATGAAATCCGCACTGTCTAATACAGCTGCCATTAGCTACATTCAGCTATTAAGCACTTGACATATGACCACTGTGACTGAGGAATTGTATTTTTTACTTTATTTAATCCCAATTAATTTCAACTTAAATAGCTGCATGTGGGTAGTAACTACAGCATCAGGTGGTGCAGGTCTAAGTCATTTGTGCTCCCCAGTCATGAAGTGACTCCTTTAGCCACTATTTCTCCCTTTCATTGTGTGGTCTTAGATCCCAGAGTCTGTGCAAGATGGTGGCTGGTACCTTCCTATTTTCCAACAGAGACATGTGATGACAAAAAAGAAAAAGAATGGAAGTTTGGAGCTGACACTGGTATTGTGAATCAGTGGATGGGTGTGAATGGACCGAGAATTAGGAAGCCAGAGAATGGCATTAAGGAGCGATGTAAAGTAAGGAAGGAGAAAATTCTGTGGAAATCGTCTGCGTAGAAAGTGCAGCACTAGCATATGCTCCAAAGGTCAAGCATTTGGAAAACATCAAGTTTTTACCTTTTCCATTTTTCTTTTACTTTCAGGAAATCTGTGAACTAATCCTTAATGATAGAGGGTTTCCAGATTCATGATGAAGAGGCCCCCGTGCAACCATTCTGAACTAAAACCCAGCATGCCTGAAATGAGAAGAGAAAAAAAGCAGTCACTTGTTACTTCAAAACGTTTCAGCTTTTAAAATGATTTTCCCTGGGTCCCAAATAGGAACAGCTCACAGAGGGGGATCACGAAGCCTGGACAATCCAATCACAGTCAGCCAGTGACACCTGCCATCCCAGGCTTCCACTCTGCCCCCAGATTCCATTAGGAACACGCCAAGGAAGGTTCACAAATGCAAGTTCCCAGAGCATCTGAAACCAAGACCAATCTGTTCAAATGATCAAGGTCCCCTAGGCTCACTGATGAGAGAAAACAGTATCAAAGCCGTTTATGCAAGCCATGGTTCTGAATTGTTGGTCAAACCAGAAGACAGGATGGCCCAAATATGCTCTGGAAAAGCAGGTTGTAAAGCACCAGCTTTTCGATCAGGTGTTCTGAATCTCTTTTTTCCCCACATGGAAGAATATTTGGTAGGATGGGTAAATATTCATGATAGAAAGCAAACTAATTTTTCTTTGACCTCAGCCGTGTTGAAAATTTTGCAATATTGCAGGTAGTTATCTTATTTTCAGTTATTTTCTTAGAGAATTTTTTGGATTTTAAACTTTTCTAAAGTTGTACATTTACTTATATGACAATAAATATATATGTAAGCATAAGATGACTATATTCTGTTTATATTTTTTGGAAAGTTCATTTTCCACTGAGACTTTGTCTTTTCTTTTTCATGACACTTCTATAAAAATGCCAGTTTCTTTAGAACTGATCAAAATATGGAGAATAATTGGACTCTTCTCTTTTTAAATTTTTATTTGTTTTTTTAATTGGCAAATAAAAATTGTATCTATTTAAGGTGTAAAACAGGATGTTTTGAAATATGTTTCCATTGTGGAATGACTGAATTAAGCTAATTAACATATGCATTACTTATCTCACATATTATCATTTTTGTGGGTGAGAACGCTTAACATCAATTTTCTTGGCAATGTTTAAGTGTACAACGCAGTGTTATTAACTATAGTCACAAGGTGTTCAGAATCTTGCGAGCTACTTCTCCAAATGCTCAGCCTACATTTTCACCCCCTGTCTCCTCTCTCTGGCTCATGCCTGCCACTCACACACTGGCAAATCATGTTTACTGTATTTGTGATTGAGCAAACACCTTTGTGTGTCTGACAACACAGGCATTCAAATTATGAAAACTGCCTATTGTGCTCAGATCAATACGCCAAACCCACATTTACTTTTTAGCTCAGGAAAAGCTTTCCATTTTCCCCCCAATAGCCTTTAACATCTGTGCCAATAACCATCAATCCAGGACTAAATGTTCCAGAGCTTGAGCAGGAAGGTGGGACGGGGGCCACAGGACCGGGTATACCTTTGTCTAACTTGTTAGAGTTTTAAAGATTCAGAAGTCCCAGAAGAAATCTCCCCTTCAAAAATATCCACTCCTCCATGCGGCCACTCAGCCACTCCCTCCTTCCTGCTGAAAACACTGCTAGGGGCCGCCCGTGCCCTTGCCTTGTGTCTGGCACGTCACCAAGCCTTTCCAAGGCGGTGCCAGGATCCAGATTACCACCGTGACACAATCTGAGCCCACATCACAGAGGAACAAAGGCTGTAGGGATCCAGGTGACTTTTACAAAGTCTTGTTGTAACCCTATTACTCACTCAGTGGGCCCAATTGCCATTGTTATTTCTTACCACCCATCCTGGCTTCTGGTCTGAGAATAACAAGAACGAGCAAAGTTTGCGGAGTGATTTACAATTAACCATGCGCTTTCTCAAGAATTCATTCTAGTGGCCACTCCCTACTTCATTACCCTGGGCCCTGGACAAACCGCTCCCTCTCCCAGCCTCTGTTTTTCATCCATTTTGTGGGGATCATAATAGTCAGAGACCCCATATGTGTATTGGAATATTTGGAAGAGATAACATATTGTGTCCTTAAAAGGGCCACTGTGGCCAGGTGCTGTGGCTCACAGCTGTAATCCTAGCACTTTGGGAGGCCAAGGTGGGTGGATCACTTGAGGTTAGGAGTTCAAGACCAGTCTGGCCAACGTAGTGAAACCTTGTCTCTACTGAAAATACAAAAATTAGCCAGGTGCGGTGGCGGGTGCCTATAATCCCAGCTACCTGGGAGGCTTAAGCAGAAGAATGCAGTCTGAGTGACAGAGCGAGACTCCATCTCACAAAAAAAAAAGAAAAAGAAAATAAAAAAAACCACTGCAGGAATGAGCGTGTGCTGAATTTAATTCCCCGTCTCTATTAAAACTTACAGCAAGGAGTGAGATAGAACTGTTTTCTCACCACCCCATCTCTCACCTCATCTCAATAACAACAAATCATAATAGGCTTAACACTATCCATGGTGGCATTGGGGTATGTCTTGCACTTATAGATTTGAAAAGAAAAGAAAGAAGAGAAAGTCTCCGTTGGACTATAAAACAGTCAGGCGGAGAAGAGCTCAAAGCTGTGTCGTGTCTCAGTTCGGCCCAGCCTGGGCACCTTCCACATTTCTCTCTTCCCTCATTCCCTGACTAAATTGCTTTAGGAACTCACCTGCTGGACAGTGTGGCCCCTCTGAAAGTCCAGCCTGGTAGGGTCCAATGCCCCTTGCATGATCCACGATGACTCCTTAGTCTTGCCCTAAAATCCCAGGTGTCCCGTCGTAGCCACAAATTTGCAGACCCACGCACGCCTCCAGGTTTTGCCATCTCCTTCTTGCAGGCGTCATCTCAACAATCAAAGACAGCTGCAGAAGACAGGAAGGACTAGGCTCTACTTTCAAAAATGCATGTCACAGTGGAGGTAAGCAGCTGAAGTATTTTTTTCTTTGAAAGATACAGCACCTGTCCCTCCCCACCTCCTATCTTCACACGCTTTGGGGTAACTGACCGATGATTCACTTGTTCATTCTTCCTGGCGATTCCCAAGACTGTGCGGGGCCTATCAGTAAAAATGCTAGAAATCTCGCATGCTGAGCAGGACTGTGTCCACCTACTGGTGAGAAACAGGAACAGACCCTCGCAGGAGCCCAGTGAGGGAAGGCTCACGCCATGCAGGAAACTGTCAAGAAAACCAGGACATGGATCCTCAGAATAAAAGAAAACCAGACAAAGAAAGTTATTCTGAAAGGAAAGACAGTGTGTCTGGAGGTAGAATTTGCTTCGAGTTATCATTGCACATGGAAGATTTAGAAGGAATTTCTTTCCCAAAAGGCCTGAATTTGAAACATCAGATTCAAATGTATAAAAAACAGGGAAGGTGGAAAAATCAAGTACCACAAAATTGTGGATTCTAACAAAAAACTGATCGTATTGTCTGCTTAGATTTTTAAAAATTGGACAAACGTTGAATGCATCTTTGTTCTTCTGAAAAAGTCTGGCCACCAGGGATAATTTTCAAGCCCGTCTAAAGGACCCGAGGTTGTCTCTTGTGTATACTTACCCCAGTTGTTACCTACAGCATGTAGGCAAGGCCCCTTCCCAATCTCCGTGCTGCAAGTAGGAGAGAGAGCTCTTTTTCCCTATGCATATGTTGATATGCAGAAAGAAGGACAGCACTACTCAGTGCAAGCTGTCCTATTGAAGCCTCGTTTCCTGTCAATCTTCCTTTTTTTTTTTCCATGAAGCTTTAATTTTTTGCCACAGCGCTTTCTTCATTTCAGTTTCCTGCAAACCTCAGGAAATAGACTGAAATTAATATCGTCAGATGCTTCCGAAAGTGCTGGCTTGGCGGCATTGCAGAACGCTTTCGGATGCCATTTTGGGATCAAAATATACCAGTTATGCACCATTGTTTATAAGAGAAATCTGGGAAAGGAATTGTGTCTGAGATTGGACCAAATTGAAATGTAGGTTAAAAAAAAAAAAAATAGGAATAGAGACCTGAAGTCTCAGAATAGGCAAAGTTGGCAGGTAAGCAAACTGAAAGAGCAAGCTAAGAAGAAAACACCTAGGCCGGGCGCGGTGGCTCACGCTTGTAATCCCAGCACTTTGGGAGGCCGAGGCGGGCGGATCACGAGGTCAGGAGATCGAGACCACGGTGAAACCCCGTCTCTACTAAAAATACAAAAAATTAGCCGGGCGTGGTGGCGGGCGCCTGTAGTCCCAGCTACTGGGAGAGGCTGAGGCAGGAGAATGGCGTGAACCTGGGAGGCGGAGCTTGCAGTGAGCCGAGATCGCGCCACTGCACTCCAGCCTGGGTGACAGAGCGAGACTCCGTCTCAAAAAAAAAAAAAAAAAAAAAAAGGAAAACACCTTCAGGGGTCACGGTGGCCTCGCAACGCCTCATCAGCGTGGGAAACTGAGGCAGAGCGCCTTTGCTCTTGTTTTCCATATAAACTCTGATGCTTCCATAAGACATTCATGCCCTAGCACCTGCAGATCTGACTCCAGAGAGAAACATAACGTGTCAAGTGACATAAAAAGAGATAAAGATATTCCTTATTAGAGCGTGCACTCTGAAACTATTGACATGTTGGAGGACGGAGCTCCCAAATCCTAGGTTTTCTCATGTCTCACAGGCCTCAAGGAGCACCCAGTCAGGGGTGAGGCTGGCTTAATTCCTAGTGCCAGCTCTGCCCCTGGCTCACCTTCACACTTTGAGCAGATCCCTGCTTCCTCAGACGGCAGTTTCTCCGTCAGGCTAATGGGGAGAGATGACGCACACCTCCCTTCTTCACAGTGCAAGGGCGTTGCAATGATAAACTTGCAACAACTATATAAACATGATTGGAGTTCTTGAGGGGAAAAGTGTTAACATGAATTGAAGTTATTTTTTTTGTCGTTGGCTTCTACGTCTATGGCTTCCTAAGAGGGATAAATAAAGCCATGCACAATTTCTACGTCTCCAAAAATCTATTCAAAAGCTTTGTAATACTGAAGAAGACTCAGTCTTTTTATATTCTTTGTATTTTAATCACTTCTTGGTTCTGTCAGCTACGACTTCTTGACACAGCACAGCCCCCATCCAATCAATCTGGGAGACCCAGTGATTTCACAACCATCACCTTTTTCTGCATTTCTATGCCCCTGATTGGCGATCTCACCACCTTCTACCTATCCAAGCGTAATAACTACATCACTGGCTTTCCTGCTCTGAGCGCTCATCTCTGCAGGCAGCCTCCACATTTCCACCTGCCATCTTTCTAATATGTTGCCCCAGTCAGGAAACCATGGAGCTGGATGATCCTTCAGAGAATTTCTAAGAAAATCCGTATTTTCTAAATGAGGATGCAATTCCCAGAAAAGCTAAATGAATCACCTTGAGTTACCTGGCTATCCTGGGATAGAGCTGAGCTCAAAGCAGCCAGATCACCTAACACCAGGTCTTTACTTATTATGTCTAAGGATAGAGCTGGACTACAGGTTAAGGCCCCTGACCCCATGTCTGTGCTATTACTTCTTAGGCTTCAGTGGTTCCACATATCCTATAGCATAAACTCAAGTACTCAAGCACTGAGCTAGTATATGTGGCTTCATATAGCAGAAATATGACCACAGAGGCTGGAAAAATCGGGCCTTATTTTTCTCACCTAAGAAGTCCGAAGGTAGGCCTTTCGGGATGGATACTGCTGTTACAGGAAGTCATCAGGAACCAGGTTCTTTTTCATTCCTTTCCTGCCCTCCCAATCGTGAGCCTTTGCTTCAAGGTCACAGGATGTCTGTTCTGCCTCCGGGCCTTGGATTTGCATTCTGGATAGGAAGATGGAAAGAGGAAGAAAGAACAAAAGCCATGGACTATCTGAATCCCCTTTTTATCGGTCATACTACAGCTTTCCCAGAAACCTTACCTAGTAGATGCCTGCATACAGCTTGTAGGTAAGAATTGGGTCACATCATGCTCCTATACCTGCCTGCAAGGGTAGCTGGGGAAGTTCATCATTTTAAATGAACATGAGGCCACTCTGAAAAAACATGGATGGTGTTCTGTCAGCAAGGAGGAAGCGGGGAATGAATATTGAATGCAACTGCAATCTCAGTCCCAAATACCTTAGTGTTGATATTCAGTATTTTATGGACCAACCCCAGTAAAATTTTCCAGTCCATTTCTCACCCCCAGTCACTCAGTCTGTACCCCAACCATTCCAGGGCCATCCATATGTCCCACACATGCACTGTGCCTCTTCACCTTTCTGTTTCTGCCCACCTCCTTGCCCCCACTTCAAGACCCAACTGAAATATCACTCTGCTTTTCTTAATATTCACCATAAAGAGTTACCTCCCACCCTTTTATTCTCCCATAATATACTGTATTTATCTGCATTACCACACTAATCACATCTCAGTTTAAATTATAATTTGCTTTGCACGTATCTGTCTCATTCAGCAGAATATAAGCTTCAGAAAATAAAAGAGCATATCTTGTTTCTATCCAGGACAAAGTCTAAAATTTTCTGTGTCCCATAGTAAATTTCCAAGTGTTTATAATTTAGGTGATTTTTTTTCACTTTGCTTGCATGATGAATAATGAATCAAAACTCACAGCTCATAAAATGGTGTGAATAAAAAGACTGAGACCTCCCATCTCCCTGGAAGAGTCTATCAATGCCCTCCTAGAGGCAGGGGGATGAACCCCGGGATTCTCTCCCAGCCCATGGAGTCTATGATGGTGTCAACACCCAAAAGAGCAAGACTCTCCAGGTTCAGTGACTGGTACTTTACTCTCCACCCTTCAAGCCCTAAGGACATGAGGATGACATGGACAACACTTTCTTTGCCCTTTTGATTTAATCCTGAACCTAATGAGACTCTGCCAAGGTTTCCTTTCCTGATCTGTTTTCATCTCTAGTCTGAATCTCTATTAGGCTAAAATGATGGCTATTCTCTGTATCCACCCCCACCATCACACCATCACTACCACCACCGAAATTCATTATCTGACCTTCTCCACTTTGCTCTGTGCCCTGAGGTGCTGATCCTGTGGAATTCACTCCAGATTTCTTTTCTGTCTGATTTCCAGTTGGGCTCAGCCATCAGTCACAAAGTGAGATGGGAATGCAGGAGGAGGGGGAGGCAGGAGTATCTCTCCCGCTGCTCCCTTCCTGCTTCAGTGCAGAGTTCTGCCATTGGCTGCATCCTGTCCCTCTAGGACTATAGCTACTGACAGGTGGCCCTTCCCCAATGGCCACAGTCTCAACAGGTTCCAATAACACTCATTCCTCCCTCACTACTCCAGGGCTTACGATTGTTCCTCGTCCCTGAGTGCCTTGACACCCACTCTAACCCTGCCCACACATCTATAAAGAGTCACCTTATGAAATGTTATTCAGAATCTCATCTGAGCACACCTTATTTTATGTCAGGAATCAGACTGACACGGCCACCAAGGCTTTTGCTCCAGACTTACGTTAAACCCTTCCACATGATGAGAATCATTCCAAATTTTTAAACTGACTCCTTCAGCACATACCCTATGCTGGTTTCCAGAGAAGCCCTAAGTAGTGATTTTCTTGTGTTCTCTCAGGACTGAGTGAATCGTCACCAAAGACTTGATTGTTCCTACAACTGCATCAAAAAGTCTTGTACATTTAGGAATCTCCTTCTCCGATACAAAAATAACAGTTTTCCTGCATAATTTTATTGCTTATGTTTTGGAAGATGGGGAGGGGGATAGTAGATAAGGACCCAATGGATGACAAGGTACCTGACTCATTGGGTTTGAAACCAAATAAATTAAAGAATGCTCCCTCAAAGACCATCTCACTCCAGAGCAGAATAATTTGAGTATAGAGAGTTTACCTAATAAACATCAGATGATCATACCATAAACTCAGAATAAACCCTTTTCTGCCTTGTTTGTGTGCTCCTGGAACCTCCAACCCCTCCATAAGAAGAGCACCTTAGAACTCCTTCCTTCCTTATTTCCTTCCCTCTTCCCTTCCTTCCTCCCTCCTTCCTTCCTCCCTTCCTTCTTTGCTTCCTTTCTTCTTCCTTCCTCCCTCCATCCCTCCCTCCTTCCGCCCTTTCTTCCATTATTTTGTCAGTAAAGGGGCAGTAATGGGCGGCATACTATTAAAGCACCTGCACATTTTTGCAGGTAGATAATGACCAACAAATGTGGGCTTGATCATGATTAGTTTGAGGTCAGGATTGCCTTACTCCCTGAGGCCAGCTGATCATTGTTTACCTAAAAGTTTCAAGAACTAATGCTTGGTCTTTTTGCATTCCCTATATTTGGGCGAGGCTGGAGACTCACTGTGGCTCATGTTATTTTCGGCACCCTCACCTTTTCCCTTCTGCCCCCTTTCCTTGACCTGAACAGCAATTACTGGTTTATTGGGAGGCTGGATCAGATGCGGATGGATGAAAGAAGCAAGTCTACCCTGGGAAGGCAGAGCACAAAAGGAACTGAAGACTTCAATTTCTGTTTCCTTCAGGCACATTTAAGCAGGCTATCATTAGAAAAACCTGCGAGATATGCTAAATTCGAGGAAGATGTAACTGCAGAATAATACATACTATTTATGATTTTCATGCGTGTCCGTGTAAAGAGACCACCAAACAGGCTTTGTGTGAGCAATAAAGCTTTTCATCACCTGGGTGCAGGCGGGCTGAGTCCGAAAGGAGAGTCAGCGAAGAGAGATAGGGGTGGGGCCATTTTATAAGATTTGGGTAGGTAAAGGAAAATTACAGTCAAAGGGGTGTTGTTCTCTGGCAGGCAGGAGTGGGGGTCACAAGGTGTTCAGTAGGGGAGCTTTTGAGCCAGGATGAGCCAGGAGAAGGAATTTCACAAGACAATATCATCAGTTAAGGCAGGAACAGGCCATTTTCACTTCTTTTGTGGTGGAATGTCACCAGTTAAGGCAGGAACTGCCTTCTGGAGGTGTACACGGAGGTCACAGGGGATATGATGGCTTAGCTTGGGCTCAGAGGCCTGACATTCCTGTCTTCTTATATTAATAAGAAAAATAAAATGAAATACTGGTAAAGTGTTGGGATGGTGAAAATTTTGGGGGATGGTATGGAGAGATAATGGGCGATGTTTCTCAGGGCTGATTCGAGCGGGATTAGGGGCAGCGTGGGAACCAAGAATGGGAGAGATTAAGCTAAAAGAAGATTTTGTGGTAAGGGGTGGTATTGTGGGGTTGTTAGAAGAAACATTTGTCGTGTAGAATTATTGGTGATGGCCTGGATATTGTTTTGTATGAATTGAAAAACTAAATGGAATAACAGAAGGAGAAAAACAGGTATAAAAGGTCTAAGAATTGGGACGACTCAGGACATCTGATTAGAGAGTGCCTAAGGAGATTCAGCATAGTCCTGCCAGCGAAGATTATTTATTTACTTCAAGAGTTTAGAGTGGCAGTTTGGGGATAGCACCAGGAGATATCAGCTGTGATGGCTTGGAGAAACAGTGTAAACCAGCAGTGTAAGCAAGAGCAGGCCATGTATGAGTAGTTGAGAATAGTGAATAGGAATATGACTAGACAGAAGATAGTAGGGATGACAAGTTTTTTGGGGCACAGTCTAAGTTGATCTGGTGTCTGGAATGAGATTGGGGCCTAATAAAAAGGAGCGTCTATACAGGGGCTGAAATGGGCTGTACCCTGTAGCATTCTGAGGACAGGTCTGACTTCTGAGAAGGGAAAAGTGGTAAAAGTATTGTCCAGTCCTTTTTAAGTTGGTGGCTGAGCTTGGTGAGGTGTGTTTTTAAAAGACCTTTAGTCCATTCTACTTTTCTTGAAGACGGAGGACTGTAAGGGATGTAAAGGTTTCACTGAATACTAAGAGCCTGAAAAACTGCTTGGCTGATTTGACTAATAAAGGCTGCTCTGTTATCAGACTGTATAGAGGTAGGAAGGCTAAACTGAGGAATTATGTCTGACAGAAGGGAAGAAATGACTGTGGTGGCCTTCTCAGACCCTGTAGGAAAGGCCTCTACCTATCCAGTGAAAGTGTCTACTTAGACTAAGAGGTATTTTAGTTATCTGACTCGGGGCATGTTGAGTAAAGCTAATTTGCCAGTCCTGGGTGGGGGCAAATCCTCGAGCTTGATGTGTAGGGAAGGGAGGGGGCCTGAATAATCCCTGAGGAGTAGTAGAATGGCAGATGGAACACTGAGAAGTTATTTCCTTGAGGATAGATTTCCACAATGGAAAGAAAATGAGTGGTTCTAAGAGGCGGGCTAGTAGCTTGTACTATAGCATAGCCTGCCTTTGCTGGTGTGTGGCGATTAGGCCTGGTGGAACTGCCATCAATAAATCAAGCGTGATCAGGGTGAGGAACAGGAAAGAAGGAAATATGGGAAAATGGGGTGAATGTCAGGTGGATCAGAGAGATACAGTCATGGGGGTCAGGTGTGGTATCGGGAATAATGTGGGAGGCCAGATTGAAGTCCGGGCCAGGAATAATGGTAATTGTGGGACTTAACAAAGAGTGAGTACAGCTGAAGGAGCTGGGGAGCAGAAAGTATATGCATCAGGTATGAGGAAAAAAATAGATTTTGGAAGTTATGAGAAATGTAGAAAGTTGAGCATAGTTTGTGATTTTTAGGGCCTCTAAAAGTATTAGGGCAGCAGCAGCCGCTGCATGGAGACATGAGGGCTAGGCTAAAACAGTAAGGTCAAGTTGTTCTCACAGAAAGGTTACAGGGTGCGGTCCTGGCTCTTGTGTAAGAATTCTGACCGCACTAACCATGCCTAGGAAGGAAAGGAGTTGTTGTTTTGTAAGGGATTGAGGTTTGGGAGATTAATCCGACACGATCAGCAGGGAAAGCACGTGTGTTTTATGATAATTATGCCGAGATAGGTAACAGATGAGGATGAAATTTGGGCTTGACTGAAGTAATGGGGGCTGTCTGTGAAGCCTTGCAGCAGTACAGCCCAGGTGATTTGCTGAGCCTAATGGGTGTTAGGGTCAGTCCAAGTGAAAGCAAAGAGAGGCTGGGATGACAGGTGCAAAGGAATAGTAAAGAAAGCACGTTTGAGATCCAGAACAGATTAATGGATTGTGGAGGGAGGTATTGAGGATAGGAGAGTGTATGGGTTTGGCACCATGGGGTGGATAGGCAAAACAATTTGGTTGATAAGGCATAGATCCTGAACTAACTTGTAAGGCTTGTCTGGTTTTAGGACAGGTAAAATGGGGGAATTGTAAGGAGAGTTTATAGGCTTTCAAAGGCCATGCTGTAGCAGGTGAGTGATCGCAGGCTTTAATCGTTTCAAAGCATGCTATGGGATGGGATATTGGCATTGAGTGGGGTAAGGGTGATTAGGTTTTAATGAGATGGTAAGGGGTGCATGATCGGTCGCCAAGGAGGGAGTAGAGGTATCTTATACTTGTGGGTTAAGGTGGGGGAATACAAGAGGAGGACCAAAGGAGGCTTTGGATTTGGAAGAAGGGCAGCAATGAGATGCAGCTGTAATCCAGGAACAGTCAGGGAAGCAGATAATTTAGTTAAAGTGTCTCAGCCTAATAAGGGAACTGGGCAGGTGGGGATAACTAAAAGGAGTGCTTTAAAGAGTATTGTCTAAGTTGGCACCAGAGTTGGGGAGTTTTAAGAGGTTTAGAAGCTTGGCTGTCAATACCCACAACAGTTATGGAGGCAAGGGAAACAGGCCTTTGAAAAGAAGGTAATGCGGAGTGGGTAGCCTCCGTATTGATTAAGAAGGGGACAGACTTACCCTCCACTGTGAGAGTTACTGGAAGCTCAGCGTCCGTGATGGTCTACGGGGCTTCCGAGGCGGTCAGGCAGCGTCAGTCTTCAGCCGCCAAGCCGAGAAGGAGTCAGTCAGAGAGCCTTGGGCCAGGGTTCCAGGGGCTGGGAGTGGCTGCCAGGTGAGTTGAACAGTCCGATTTCCAGTGGGGTCCCACACAGATGGGACACGGCTTAGGAGGAATCCTGGGCTTCAGGCATTCCTTGGCCTGGTGGTCACATTTCTGGCACTTGTAGCAAGCTCCTGGGGGAGGAGGTTCTGGAGGAATGCCTGGCCACTGCAGTTCAGGCATTTGGAAGTTCTTGTGTGCTGGAGATGTGGCTGGGGTTTGTCTCACAGTGGAGGCAAGGAATTGCAACTTTTTTCTATTATTGTACCCCTTGAAGGCAAGGCTAATTAAATACTGTTGTGGGGTTTGAGGGCTGGAATTTAATTTTTGGAGTTTTATTTAATGTCGGGAGCAGATTGGGTAATAAAATGTATATTGAAAATAAGACGGCCTTTTGACCTTTTAGGGTCTAGGGCTGTAAAGTGTCTCAGGGTTGCTGCCGAACGAGTCATGAACTGGGCTGGATTTTTATATTTGGTGAAAAAGAGCCTAAATGCTATCTGATTTGGGATAAAGAAAAAGGAGCATTAACCTTGACTATGCTTTTAGCTCCAGCCACCTTTTTAAGAGTAAATTGCTGGGCAGGTGGAGGAGGGCTAGTCACGGAATGAAACGGTAAGCTGGACCAGGTGTGAGGAGGGGAGGTGATAAAAGGATTATAGGGTGGAGGAGCGGAGGCTGAGGAAGAATTGGGACCTAGCTCGGCCTGGTGAGGAGCAGCCTGGTGAGGAGGGGAGAGGTCAGATGGGTCTGTAGAAAAGGAAGATTAGAAAGACTCAGTGACACTTGGGGTTGGGAGTGAGGGGACAGGGGGAGGGAAAGAAGGAGGATTTGGGATAAGTTGCCTTGGGAACAGAGACTAGAGAAGGACCAATGTGTAAAAGAATGCCTGGACATCAGGCACCTCAGACCGTTTGCCTATTTTAAGACAATTATTTAGATCTTGCAGGATGGAAAAATTAAAAGTGCCATTTTCCAGCTATTTGGAACTACTGTCGCGTTTGTACTGGGGTCAAGCAGCATTGCAGAAGAAAACAAGATGCTTAGATTTTGGGTCAGGTGAGAGTTGAAGAGGTTTTAAGTTCTTAAGAACAGAGGCTAAGGGAGAAGAAGGAGGAATTGAGGGTGGAAGGTTGCCCATAGTGAAGCCCAGAGAAAAGAGAGAGTAGGGACACGGAGGGAAGGGGTTCGGGGGTTCTCACCCTCCAGAAAAGCAGGAAAGGGGTCGGGGCACAGAGATACGAGGTCGGGGCATGGAAATAAGGGATTAGGGTGCAGAGATATGAGATTGGGGCACGGAAATAAGGGATCGGGGTGCAGAGATATGAGGTTGGGGCGCAGAAATAAGGGATCGGGGCACAGAAATATAAGTGGTTGGGTGCGGAAATAAGGAATCAGGGCACAGAGATATAAGAGGTTGGAGCACGGAAGTAAGGGATCGGGGCGCAGAGATATAAGCGGTTGAGGTACTTGTCCCTCCCCCAGAAAAGTGGGACTTGCCGCTAAGGGTGAAGGAGAAGGGGTTGGGGGTTTCTTGCCCCCACAGAAAGGTGGAGAAGGGGTAGAGACATGGAGAGAAGGGGTTCGGGTACTTGCCCCTTCCCCAGAAAAGCGGGACTTGCCACTAAGGGTGAAGGACCAAGGCAGGCATCCCTGCGTGGTCTGACAGCTCTGAAACCTGGGTGAATAATCAGAGAGGCGTCCCTGCAATGATTAAATACCAAGGGAAGGCTGCCTTCCCAGTCCGTGACTGGCACCGGAGTTTTGGGTCCATGGATAAAATGTGTCTCCTTTGTCTCTACCAGAAAATGAAAGGAATTGAAATTAAAGAGAAGGGAGAGATTGAAGAGTGGAAAGGAGAAAGTGGTTGAGGGATACTGAGAGAGGCTGGAGAAGAGAGTAAGAAGAGGCCGCTTACCCAATTTAAAATTGGTGAGATGTCCCTTGGGCTGGTCAGTCTGAGGACCTGAGGTCACAGGTGGATCTTTCTCCCGGAGCAAAGAACAGGAGGACAGGGGATTGATTTCCCAAGGAAGGTCCCCTGATCCAAATCATGGCACCAAATTTCATGCGCGTCCGTGTAAAGAGACCACCAAACAGGGTTTGTGTGAGCAATAAAGCTTTTAATCTCCTGAGTGCAGGCGGGCTGAGTCCAAAAAGAGAGTCAGCGAAGAGAGATAGGGGTGGGGCCATTTTATAAGATTTGGGTAGGTAAAGGAAAATTACAGTCAAAGGGGGGTTCTCTGGCAGGCAGGAGTGGGGGTCACAAGGTGCTCAGTAGGGGAGCTTTTGAGCCAGGATGAGCCAGGAGAAGGAATTTCACAAGACAATGTCATCAGTTAAGGCAGGAACAGGCCATTTTCACTTCTTTTGTGGTGGAATGTCATCAGTTAAGGCAGGAAGGGCCATCTGGGTGTGTATGTGCAGGTCACAGGGGATATGATGGCGTAGCTTGGGCTCAGAAGCCTGACAATGATTCTGTTTATGCATGTGCATGTAGAAACTCCTTCTTATGTATGAATTCAAATACATAACAAAAGACTAGGAATGTCTACATCAAACTGCTGGTAGTGGTTACCCCTGGGTGTAGATTTGGAATGAGGGTGAGTGAAGGAAGGCATTCACATTTTTTTCAATATTCACATCCAGTATTCTTTTGTAATCATTGATTTTTGTCAAAATGAGATTGTCTTTTTTAGTTTTTGCTTACATAAGTAATATATGGATTCTATCACCAGTAGTGAATTTAACAATTTTTTAAGTATTTTCTTTACCTTATGTTCTAAAAGGAAGGACCAAATTATTCAAAAAGAAAGTTTTAAAAATTAAGATTTCTTCATTTGAAACACATCCTCTGTCATTTTGGGGTGTCATTGTGCTTCCTGATCATGATTTAAAATAGATAGTAATGAATCATCTTTCATAGCAAGTTTGACTCAGTCAAGTAAAAATGGTTCAAAGGAAATCAAAATTAGGAATTAATCTTCTCCTCTATTACCACAATGATGCTTCCCCCATGGGGTTTTAATGCTTGTGTTTTGGAAGATGGAACATGAAATGGAGAACCATGGGGCAGTGGGTATCGGGGTCTTTAACTGGGACTAACGTCAGAGTTGAATCCTGTTTCTTTCTGCTCTGAGGCCCTTGGTGAAATTCTTCTGTCCAAACACAGAAAATGCTTCCTTTTCAGAATATCTGTGTCACTGTATCACTTTTAGTTTCCCTTAAAAGCTTATACTGTTGTACTTTATAGCTCACCGGACCATAACAGATTCCTTGAGGACAGAATGGGTATCTTTTTCATCTCTGTGTTGCAAGTGCCTATATGAAGCGCCTTACACAAAGTGGGTGCTCGAGAAATATTTGCAGCATGAACGTTTGAGTGAATCAATAAATGGCTGGCTGAATCCAAGAATCAGGGCCTCTGTGTTGGGTCTTCAACTGCGTTGGAAGGTACTTGAAGTCAGAGGACTCTATGTCTTGAACCTTCCACATCCCCTACAGTGCCTTTAGAAAGTAAAAATTCAACAAATGATTGTTGATCAATTTCCCTATTTTAACAGATGATAAAATATGTTCACAGAGATTTATATTTTGATTTATTTACCAGCCTACTGACAAGCAAGCCAGGGAGAGAAGCATTCTTTCCCTCATTTTGTAGATAATTCAAATTCAAATGAGGCACAGAAAGGAAAGACCTTTGACAAATGAAGAGAAGGGAGATTCACCTCCTGAACATTTCAGGTTACTCTCTGGTGACCTTTCTGGCCCCCTCAAGAGCCCAGTGTTTTCTGACTGTGTGCCTTTTCCTCTCCCATGGGGAGCAGGCCAAAGCTCAGTAGAGGGTCCATTGCTGGGTGATCTCAGAATTTCAGGTAGTTAAAGTGGAAGGTGGCACTTCTTAATTAGGTAGTTATAGCATAATTATTTGAAAGTGCCTTATAATTACATGCCTCCTCCCCAAACTCCTTAGCTGCCTTGACTGGGATCTCAAGGCCCTGTCCCCTGCCAGCCCCATGTCAACACAATGCCTGAGCCAGGCATTTACCAGAGATGGTTGTATCTTAATGAGGGAGAAACACTCCAATGGATTCTCTCTCAAAAACTCAGAACTCATGGTCTCTCATTGCTACCACATGGAAAACTCTAGTTCAAATCATCTTACACACTGGCCAGATCAATGAGATGGGAAGTTGAGAGTTCACTGTGGAGCAATTTAATCCAGGTGCCTCTGGAATATTTATTACAAAGGGACTCGATGGCCTCACTAAACCATCCCAAGGATTCCCCTTGCTGTCATGTGCAGTTCTTCATTATTTCTAACTTCCCATCCCATGAAAAATGGGCTTTCTATTGGTTTAGCCTTAAAAGGAAAGAAAAATCACCATCACTCTCCAGCACAGAAAATCTTTCTACATTTTTCCTTCCTCTTGAGGTGGAATGTAGCTCCAAACTGACAGCCTCTGAGCGAGCAACATACCCAAATATCAGGGCAGATTGCAAAGCAATCAGCTCAGGGGAAAAGCAAGGGAGCTGTCAGTCAGTAGCATCCATCCCCCATTTTGAAACACGGCTGACTGGATGAACACCTCTTCTCAAGAAAGGAAGGACCAAGGGTGTCATTAATGAAAGCAGGAAATTCAGCTTTACATCTCGTTCAAAAGATGGATTCGCTGCCCTCCTCCCAATCCAGGTGGGTGAGTTAGTTTAGTGTGGAATTTGTCTGCCCTCACTGAAAACTCCAGTTAGGCAATGAATTATTCCAAGTAAATTAAGTGTATTGATCCCCTCCCCTTTCTGACACTTTGCAGATATTGCTATCAAATCATGCTCCTTGCAAGTGTCAGTTTTTGCCACAGACATCTGAAGAAGAGAACAAATATTCTCTTGAGTTTCTCAGAGCGTAGTAAGTACTTGTGGAGTATAATAGGACATGAGCAGACCAGGGAATGACATAGGCCTGTGATGAGCCTAACTGGCTACCTTGTAATCTCTGCACACTCAGCTTATGAGAAGAGGGTCATGGATTTACCCCTGGGTTCTTCAGGTAAGATTAGGTCAAGGTCATTGGTTGCATTTTACCTCTAACCACTTTTTTTTTTTTTTTTTTTTTTTTTTTTGAGACGGAGTCTTGCTCTGTCGCCCAGGCTGGAGTACAGTGGCGCGATCTAGGCTCACTGCAAGCTCCGCCTCCCTAACCACTTTTTATACAAATGCAAATGGATCAGAATGAAGATCAGGCAGAAGAGTATAGATAAAGATTGTGAATCTATCACAGTTCTGGGGAAACAATCAGATCGCATACTCTATACATAGCAGGTAGTGCAGTACTTTTATAAATGGTAAGGAGTCAGTCTCGTTCAAGGTGAAGGCATGCATTATTTTGCCAGAGTCTCAATTGAGGACTTGCTTCTTGTGGGTTCATTTTTCTTCCCCGTTGTTATGGACTGGATGTTTGTGTTCTCCCCCCATTGCATGTGTTGAAATCCTAAACCCCAATGGGATGGTATTAGGAAGTGGAGCCTTTGGGAGGTAAATAGGTCATGAGGGCGGAGGCTTACAAATAGGATTAGTGCCCTTATGAGGACAGGAGAGCTTCCTCTCTCTTCTCTCTCCAGCGTGAGGATACAGATTGCCACTTGCAAACCAGGAAGCCCTCACCAGACATTGGATCTGTAGGCACATTGATCTCGGACTTCCAGCCTCCAGCACACTAAGAAATAAACTTCTGTTGTTTAAGCCACCCAGTCCATGATATTCCATTGTAGCAGCCTGAACAGACTAAGACTGTCAGATTCATCTTTTAATAATGATCAAACTTACCCTTTTTAAAATAGTAAACCTTAATCCTCCAAAAAAGAGGTCCTTTTTCACTATTATCCAGTTGAATTGTCTCTTTTGACCCAAACTACGATATTAAGCCTGTTGAGTATTCTAAGGATGAATGGTCTAAGGATAAATCAGATATCTAACAACCGTATACTATGAAGTATTATTTCCATCCATATTAAAGCCCTTATCACAGGTGGAAATACTTATGAATGAAAGGATGTGATATCTGAGTTTGCTTCAGAATAATCCAGTGAGATAGAAGGAAGCAGGGAAGATAGAATAGTATTTGCCATAGCTTGGTTATTGCTGGGGTCAAGTGATGGCCCATGGTGGTTCTAATAACAGTGATTCTCAAATGTAATATGCATCAGAATTATCTAGGAGTTTTGTTAGAAAACAATTATCTGGGCCCTACCTCAGAGGTTTTGATTCAGGACGTCCCAGGTGGTGCCTAAAAATTTGCAATTCTCAGGGGATGTGATGCCGCTGGCCCAGGGACCCCTTTTGGGAACCACTGTATTCTATATCCTCTATTTTTATACAATAAAAAAAACCAATTTTGTTGTGCCAGTAAGAGCTAGCACAACAAAACAAGATGAAGGAGGAGTCTCTGCCTCTGCCTGCTCCCAGTCTCAGGCAGAGAGCAGCTGAAGAAGACAAAGAAGAGATGCAGACCTCAGAAAAACACTGAACCGTCAATTCAAATTGGACTGAGTGTGGAAAAAATTAATGTTGGCTTTCCTCATTTACTTTGAACCTATGTCTGCATAATTGTTATAGAGTGTGATAACTTCTCAACCGATTTGGGATTGTGCTGTTAAGAAATATGAATAAGCCGGGTTTCTTGTTTTTTGTTGTTGCCATTGTTGTTGTTGTTTTAATGCAAGAGGTAGAGTTAGGCTGTTGTACAAATCTTGTGATTTATACACATCGATGGCACCACTACCCACATTTGCCTGAACGTGGGTCAGGTTCAAAATGTATAGTCAGAAATCTTTCTCTCCAGTCCTTCAGCTGCATATCCAGAAGACGGATATGAAATTTCCTAGATCTAGTTTGATCTAAAGGCATCAGATGATGAAGAAAGAAAAGTTCAAGCTTGGGACTGGATGGTCACAGGAAGGACATCAGGAGTTTCTGCTGAATTTTTCTTTATTTAAACACCGTTAGCAAGCAATTACTATATGCCAGGCATTGGGCCATATATACCCTGAAACAGGCAAAAATAAATTCCAAAAGATGGTCCTTGGCCTTAAAAATCTCATATCTAGTTTGGAAGGTAACATGTAAATAAATAGTTAGCATATTGACAGTTCTATAATAAGAGTTTATAAGAATACTGTGGAAACCTAGGTGAATAAGCTATTCATTTTTGACTGAGGGGAGAAAGAGGTGAAGTGAACTTTTCATGGATGACATTCCAGCTGATTCTTGAGCAATGAGTACCTATTTATTAGGCAAAAGGACACGAAGGGAGAAAGACACACCAGGATGAGGAAACAAGTATAAGAAAGGTATGGAAGAGTAACAGTGTCTGCTGTCTCTAATCAATAAAGAGGAATTTGGCAAGACTGAGGTTCAGGCTGTGAAGGAGGGAGCTGGCAATAGGGCAGGAAAGCTGTGTTGCTTTGACACTCCCTATATATCGTGATAACAAGTTTATGCTCTATCTTGGTGACTACTATGAACTGAATTGTATCCTCCTAAAAGTCATAGGTTAAAGCCCTAACCTCTGATGTGAGTGTATTTGGAACTAGGGCTTTTAGGAGGTGATTAAGGTTAAATGTGGTCATATGGTTGGGTCCTAATCCAATAGGACTGGTGTCATTATGAGAAGAGGAGGACTGAGAGATGTCTCACATTTAAGGACAGGCCATGTGAGGACACAGCGAGAAGGTGGCCATCCAGAAGCCAGGAAGAGAACCCTCACTAAGAGTCGGCCATGATGGCATCCTGATCTTAGACACCCAGCCTCCAGAACTATGAGAAAATGAATTTCTGTTATTTAAGCCATCAGCCTATGATATTTTGTTATGGCAGTATGAGCAGATCAGGGCAGCAACCATCCACATTTTTAAGCAAGAGGATGATATTACAGAACTGCATTTGAAATGCACTTATGTGGTAGAACAGTAGGTTAGACAGTGGAGAGGGTCTTTGTTGGTCTGTAGACTAGGCGGTGAGTTGAGGATGCTGTAAGTTCAGACAGAGATGATGAAAATCTGGTCTGGTGCTGAGTAATTTGGAATATTTGGGTAGGAGGCACATTGATTGCTAGCATGGTAACAGAAAAGTTTTTTGGGTGTGTATGTAAAGTTTTGTATTTATATGAACTTATATAACTTTGTTACATATATAACTTCAATATGCTAATATATATAATTTTATTACTTAAAGATGGGAAGGAAAAAGGAATACTAGGTGTAATAAACAAAAAGAAAAGTAAAACTTGTCATCTAAGAAGAAAGCCTAAAGGAACTTTGAGTGAGATCTTTCACTCCCTTGGCTGCTATAAAATTTACTAATTTATAACATAGGTGGGGGGTATGGGGGATGGCTCAGGGGAGAGGCATGAAAAAGAAGAATGGAGGAAAAGAATAAATGCAGTATAATTTCTAAGACTTTGAATATCACAAATGAGTCATGTAACTGGAATTTCACTTTGTCTTCCAATAATTTCCACATAATTAGCCTATTCATATACACAAAAAGAGCACATGGCATATTCCAAAATGACACACGACCTGTTTCAAACCCTGAAGAGGGAAGCTGAAGCTTGCCTTTGGTGCCATCCCCAGAGCTTTTTGGAAGGTCCTGGCCTACACACCCAGCCAGCAATGACACTAGGCATGCAGCACTGCCATCTCCTTTCATAATATTTCTTATATCTTTTCTTCCCTGTAAATTACACACTCTTCAGGTCTTTGCTGAGATAGATAATGCAGCTCCCATGTGAATTGAGTATCCAGTGCCCTGCATGCATGAGCATGTCAAGGCTAAACGGGTCTATTGTTCTTAAACAGTGCTGCTGGAGAATTGTATCCTTGTGCAGAATGATGCTGAAGAGATAAAAATATCTTTCATTTCTTTAGTGCCATGCCTCTTAAAGTGTGTTCCACATTTTCCAAACTATATATAGGCTCAATTCATTACCCATCCTCATAAAATACAGCCAGAGCAGTGGCAGGCACATGCCAGATGTTTGACAATGGTTTAATAACAGAGGGAAGAATAAGTTAAATTGGATTCAGAAAACAGGAAATAGAATGTGGGGCACTAGGTAAAACTTCACCATTCATTCCGCAGTATGTAGTGAGAGCCTACTGCCTACCTGGGTAAGAGCTGCGGACACGGCTGTGAACTAGAGGGGCACTGTCCCCACCTTCATGGTGCTGCCAGGGTACCGGAGAAAATACAGGATTAGACAATTTTTTACAGTAAAGTGTGATTGACATTAAGACAGAGGAAGTACAAGGCATCCTTGTCCTCACTCCCTTTAAAGGAAGTCTTTTCCAGTTAGCCACTCTGGCATCACCACTCTCTTACTTTAATAAGATGTTTGCATTTTGCATCCAACATGGTTGTAGATGTACGTTGAAGGAAGTCTGTTCTGCAACCCAGAACCAAGGCTGGATGTGGGGTCTGGTTCTGGGGAAAACAAGGAGATAAGGGAAAGACACGAGTTCAGTAATTTGGGGAAAGTCTGAGGGTGCTCAGACTGAGTAGAATGAACATGAAGCAGTTTGAGGAAAAGTCAGAAACAATGACAGCGGAGAGGCCCACGCAGATCTCAGGGTTGTCACTTGCTCACTTGTTTTGTTGGGGATGGCGACCCACCACTCAAAATAATCTGCCCTAACACTGATGGCATTAAAGAGCACTTCCATTTGTCTCCATGATGAAAGGTGTGGTCTCTGGAACAGAAGACAGTGGGACTTTAGGATTCTGAAGAATCCTGAAGATCCACTGGCTCAAACCAGTCATTTAATAGATGAAGAAAGGTGTGCCCAGTTTCATTAAGGGGCTACACTGGTTAGCAGCGGTCAGGCCAGCGCCACATCAAAAGGCTCACCAGACTCCCTCCATGAGGCCTAATCCTCAATGAATCAGGGGGGGCAGACAACCTGCCCTTCAGGGGATGCTTCTGAAAGTTGAATATCTGGTTCTCTGAGCCCTTTCCCTCTACAATGGAAAGACCAACTGCAGGGAACAGGGGTTAAGGTCTCATAATCCACCTACACAGAAGTAAGCAAGAAATCTGGTTCAGAAAAATTAAAAAGAAATAGGCTAGAAGACTGTGACTGCCCAGGTCATAAAGGCTGCCACCTAGCGAGGACCTCTGATGACCATCTGGTCTCTGGAAGTGTATGTGGCTTGGAGTACTTATTAACTTACCTACGACTGGAGAGTCAGGTTACCCTGAACTCCCAGTAGGAGGCTGTTCGAAATGTGTTAAATCCCTGGACAAAAGAGGTTTAACCAGTACTGGCAGGATATATGAAAAACAAAAAGGGAATGTGGTTTCTAATGTATCTCTGCAACAAATACTGTGAAGAGGCATTAAACAGGAAATTCTCTGTACATAATGACAGTCCGTCTCTTAAAAGAGCCGCTCCCTCTCCTTGGTGATAATGGTGTCTCATGAACACAGAATAGCTGTGGCTGGGAGCCCGGCCAGCATGGCAGTGGGGGAGATGGAGAAGGATAGGACAGTGGGGACACTGGGCCTAGGTGGGGGCCCTGGACTGTTGCCTCAGCCTGCAGCTTTCCCGCAGGGCCCCAAGCAAGCTAACCTAGAAGGATGCATCTCTAATGGAAAGGAAGGGCCCAGACCGATGCCATCCAGGGCAATTTCTCTTATTAAAATGTCAGATGTTTTATAGTATTTTCTCACATATGCACCTGTATATACCTCTTTCCAACTAGAGGACAAACTTTCCAGGAACAGGAATGATCATAGTCATTCCACGTGTCTTTAAGGATCCAAAACAGGCCTTTGGACAAACTGAGGGAATAACACATGTTAGACATTGGGCTGACAGCCACGAGGAAGGTCAGGAGAGTGGCGGTGAGCTGAGGTCTGCAGTGTGCCCGAACGCCAGCCTGCTCCGAGCACTCGACAGCCGCACCCCTCACTCCTGCACCGAGACCCAGAACTTGCACATCACTCTCTTCGTCCCAGATCTCAGAAAACCCTGGGGGCAACAGGCAGCAAGGCTTGGAAGAGCAGGAGAGCAGGGCTTGGAAACTGTCCCGGGGAGCCTTGACCTCCTGTCACTTGTTGGCCAGCCAGCAGCAGAACCTGGGGCCGGCCGGCATCCTCTGTGGGCTCCCGCCTCAGCGCAGGTCTGGGCTACCCAGTTCCGGCCCGCCCCGCTGGCGGAGGTGGGGGGTGGGGCCAGGGGCTCACAGGACCCTGCACTTGGCACTGGACGCTTGGGGAGGGGGCTGGGGACTGATGTATTCGGCCTCCGGGCTCCACGCCTGGCGAAGAAACGCTGGAGAGGATGCCACCTGCTGGCATCCCACCGGCTTGCACGGTGGGCACAAGAGACCTGGAGCCAGCCTGGATGTGCAGAAAACCAGAATTCGGGCGGTTTTCCAAGTTGCTGCCTTTCGGCTGTCTCTTTAGGGCTGCCGCCTCCACCGACTGTCCAGAGACCCCTTCCCCCGCGCGCCGCCCCCCAGACGCGAAGGCTTCCAGCGGGGGCGGCGGTCTCTCTCCTCTCCCCGCTTGCAGCACACTCCGAGGTCTAGGGACTCTCCGCGCTTCTCCATCAGGTGGAGCCGTCGGCTCCTCGCCGCCTCCCTCCTCCTCCCTCCCCGGGAGCGAACCGCGCGCAGGCCCCCTTGCAGCGCCAGGAGGCTAACCGAGCCCCCGGAGGAGGTGAGGCCGCGGGCAGCCGGGCGGAGATGGCGGGGCCGCCGTCGGGGCTGGCGCCAGAGCCCGACCGGCTGTGGGTCCTGCAGGTACTGCTCGCGTTCTCTGCCCCACTTGGTGGCTGCTGAAGATTGCCGTGGGTTTTCCGGCACTCAGGCTTGATACGCCTCCTAGTCCTTTTAGAGGCGGGCAGCTCATCACTTAAGAGGGAGTAGAGGGGAGTGGAGAGGGTAACAGGCCCAGCTGGCTGGGGCGTAGGGGTGAGGGGGATGCCTGGAGCCCGTAAGGGGGCCATGGGGCCAGTGTTGGGGACCAATGGGAGAGCGAAACAAGATCCTTCCAACCTGGATCACCCAGGCCCCCCTCTTCTTTCCAAGAGTCAGTGCGAGTGTGAGGTGCACACGCCTGTACGTGTGCCTGATTATTGCGTATTACACACTTCACTAGCCTTGTGACCCTGGTTTTGTAATAGTTCCCTCGGGGGCTGAATTAAGCAAATCTGGGCCCTGCGCCATTGAGGAATTAGCACTCAAAATTAAACAACAGCTTAAAGGATAAATCTTTAGTTAAAACATCAAATGTTGCTACCTTTGATAGAGAATCTGCATTCTAATATTTGTCTTATTCACTGCAAGAATGGCACGCAGACACCTGAAATTTCTCCCCAACAACCCCATAGGCTTAATGGAAAGCTACTACTAAGGTGACGGCGCTATACATAGCGTTATTTTCAGTCTTACTGTGTTATTTGGCATATGTTATTTAAAATTATTTTTCATCTCCTGTGTGTGTTTCTGATTTGCCTCTTCCACTTATTGCATGATCTGTTATACCAGGCTAATGGAGTCAGGCTGAGCTGACACTGCTTCAGTAACTTGTTTGTTAATTTAGCTAATAAGTTGCCCCTTTTGTGTCCTTTTAGTTTCTGTTGCTCAACATTTCCGTTTCTCCTCCCAAAGTTTGCTTACAAATTTCCCTTTGATATGTTTAACAGCCTCTAAGGGATGCAGTTAAATAAGCTATTAAGTTAAGAATAGAAAAGTACAAAGCAGACATCTACTGATTTGTAGATCTTTGGTGTCATCTACCAGGTGTCAGCTCCTACTAGCATACTTCTATATGCCCCTGCTTCCTTCTTTCTTGTTCACAAATACCAAGGGATAATTTTTTAAAGTTAACATCCGCATGGGAACTTGGAGTTGGAATGTGCCTTGTAGTCAGCAGAGTCCTCAAAAGGCGTGCTACTGAAGGAGGAAAGGCTAAGAGTTTCCCAAAAGACCTCCCCAAGGTCCAGGGACTGAAGACAGTAATGATTGATTTTAGAACTGAGTGCTGAATGGCACATGTCAGGGGAGCGTCTTTCATTTTCCTCTCCTCTCTCTTTACCTCTCCTTCTCACACTGCATAACGTTGAATATGTTTCTGTGTTGCTTTGTTATGTCCCTAGAGTTTGCCTCTTGTGTGTATACTCTGCTTGCACACTAGATTATGAGCTTCTGAAGGCATGGTCTGTGCCTATTATTTTGCTTCCCTCCATGGCCTGCTTATACCAAGCATGCCTAAATGTCTATTAAGTAAATAGACCCAGATAAATTCATGTTGATATCCTGGAGGAAATCGAGTTTGATTTGAGTGTGGAGTGTGAATTTCATGACAGGTAAAAGACTTGACGATCCTTAGGAGGCAAGTGCCTATGACCTTGGCCTCTCCTTCGCAATTGGACTCACAGCACCTCTTGGAGAAAAGACAGGCTCAGAGTGATGGAGCGCTCATTAGAGGAGAGGCTCTGAATGCAAAGACAGGCTGCTCCCCTGTCCTCGTTAGGAAATGCACAAACCAGGATAATGATAATAAATGGGTGTGTGTCACAAACCTACTTGCCTTCCCTTTAGTTCCTGCATTTTGTCTTCCAGGAGGAGTGCAAAGCAAACTAAGATCCAAATGTTCAGGTTTTATTACCTACCCCCCCACCCACCCACCCACAGGAAACTCTCAGAAATGCAAAGCATGCTTATCTCTCCTCCAACTCCGAGCCTCCCGCTGCACACATTGGCCAAGTCCTTCCGAGGGAAAGATGCACACCCCCCCTTCCTAGTTCCCTTTCAGCCCAGTTTCCAGTTCCTGTGCAAAGGCAGGGCATGCATGTTTTTGTGCACATGCATACGTATAGTCATCCTTAACTTCACTGTTAAACAGGACATCGTATGGACAAAAAGTCACAGCTCCGCTCCAAGCTCAAGATGCCTTTTGGTCAATAATGGTGACAAAAGCTGAATTTTTCCCGATTGAGGGAAAAGAAAGAACACAGCCTTTCCCCCCACTGTCCGTTTTGCATAGATCTCCTTTTTCCGAGTGTTTCCTCTTTAATTATGACCTGTCTCCCCTCCCTCTCCCCTCGCCTCAGCTTCAGTGAAAGGAGTCCTTCTGTCACTCGTCACTAGCTCGCTCGCTCACTGTGGGAGGAGCCCGCCTGAGGAAGCCGTGTGCCTGGGATGCCAAGAGCCAGAGAATGGATCCGCTCCGAGTGGGGACATTGCTGACAATCCCGGCTTCCCGAGGCGGCTAAAAACAGGCAGTTTGCGTTGGCCGACTGCAGATCCCCAGAGGCACAAAGAGACCGAAGCCACCCGGAGGGACCCACGGACGGACAGATGGTAGGCGCGAACCCGAGAGGACCGGGGGAGGCTGAGCACCGAGAGCCGCCAAGGAAGAGAAACTAACTGCACACCCAAGTTACCCTGCCGGCTTTCCTTCGCTGCGCTAAGGAATGAAACCTTTCCAGCTCGATCTGCTCTTCGTCTGCTTCTTCCTTTTCAGTCAAGGTAGGACCCCCGCGCTGCCGGAGTTGGAAGAAAGTCGGCTGGGTTGTCAGGGCGCGGGAGGCTGTGGGCAGGAATGTGGGCAGGCTTCGGGAACTCGGACTGATGGATGCGTCTCTCGGTGCCGGGCTGAGATGCCCTGGCATTGCCTCTTTGCCGTTGCGAATGCAACAAAATGGTACTGTTTATTTTCCTTTGGAAAGAAGGGGTATGGGAGGGGAGGGGAATGACTTTCTCCTCTCACTTGTCAATATCCAGCTCAAACTCTCCAATGCAAATGAGTTCTTTATGCTTCTGGTATGTTAATTAGGTAGTATCTCTGTGGTTATGCCACTCTGAACTTCTGGGCACCTCCTCTCCTTCAGACCCAGGCCAGGGAAGGAGATGGCAGGGAGGGAGAGCTTGGTTTAGGTGGATATTTCGGCTTGAATAGGGTCTGACTTGCACAAGTGTATTCAAAAGCGAATGTGTGTGGTTTGCACCGTTGAAAAGGGGGTTGCAATTACAGAATGTATTGTGGGGAGTAATTTGCAGTGGTTGGGAAAAGCTTGTAAAGAGTTTCATTGAACGTCATCGAGTTCCCTAAATTAGGCTGAATTCTGAATCCTGCACAGCACTGAATTCAGGGTATAAAATGAAATTTCGCCCATGGTGCTGATTGTTTTCTTTCTGCAGCCTAGCAGGGGCAGAGAAGCAGGTGGACTCTCCAGAAAGAACTTTGCCACCTCTAGGCTCCTTGCCACTGGGAGCCCTGGGGCTGGTAGTGGTGCAGGAAGGAGAGGGAAATTCGGGAGAAGGAATGTGAGTGCCTAGTTAGCCAAAGGCATCAAAAGTCACCTGTGGAATTGAGTTTGAAGGGGCAAGTACATGGGCTCCTTCCCACTCTTTTGGAATGCCAATGCACCTCTGCCATCTGAGGCTGCATTTGTGCCAGCCAACACAGCTCTTAGAGGTGCAAGACTCTCAGAAAAAATCCACAACAGAGCACGTCCATCTGTTGATTAAATGAAGGGTAAAAGTTTTCGAGAAAGCAAAGCACCGCCATGGGTGGCTGGCATTGCAAGCAAACAGCATGTCTTCTGTTTCTCCCCTGTCAGGGAGAAGCCAAATATAAGCAAAAACCTGGCTTCCTTCTTCTGCTCTTCCAACAGTACTTGTGGTCACTGCAGATTTTCTCCTTATCTGTGCAATTCAAACTTTGCTTCTGGCTCTCCTGATGAAACCGAAGGGGTTCCTTCTTCATATTTGTATGTGCATACTAATGCCTATGTATAATGATAATGTGTGTACACATACACACACACACACACTCACTCATGTATTCATATGGTTGTGTGCTTCTCACCAGGGCTCCCTACAGCAGCAGGAAGATAAATTGCCTTCCCCAGAGTTTCAGGCTGAATGAATAAGAACTATCTCAGAACACTGGTATAGAGAGAGGTTCAGTTATATTACCATTTTGTAAGATTACTCTCTTTCTTGGATGTGTATGTGCTTGCTTATGAGTGCACACACACACACACACACTCTCATTCTTCTTTGCTTCTTACCAGTTCACTCAGGAAGTTTTGATATAGAGCCCCTGAGAAGGAGGGAATCTTCCAACCAACCCCCCATAAACACACGAACTCACATTTGCATGGGACCAGTGTATGCTTTAATCAGCCTTTTGTGTATTTAGAAGCTTGATCAGTGATACTTATGTAGATTGGCATAAGAAGGCTATAGGTGTCAAAGTACCTCCCTGGCTGTCTGAATCATTACAGTGTACATCTTCTGTTGTGCTTATTTCTTTCTTGGTCTGGAGCTGTTTCTTGACTGCTTCATGTGAATCTTTAAATATTTACCTGTGGAGGTTAAATGCTGTGTTTTATCTACCCCGAGTCCTGAGAGCGCTAGGAAGAAACCATAACATCATGCAGTTCTTAATGCCTTGTGCTCCTGGAGTGTTCTGAGCTTGGCCATCACTGTCCACCTTACCAAATGGTAGATACCTGGTCCAGAGGCTGGAAAACAGGTCTAAACCAAGATTAGGAGACCCAAGTGGACATGGCTGGTCAGATACCCTGCATCCCTGTACATACTGTGCTTCTTGAATAGACAGTGTCCAACTACAGGAATTAAGGGGTCGAGCCATCAAGTGGGAAGGTGTTTTATGGACTTCGCTGCAATGTGATATGGTTATCTTTTGCCTTGATCTGTGGAAATTTGTTTATGTGGATGTTGTTTTGAGCATTATGAATTCCCCAGAGGATTCTATTTGACCATCTTCACATATATGCTTAGCTCATATACTGTGCCCCCCCCCCCCCACCCAGTGTCATGCATTCATCAACTTATTGGATAGAACGTGTCCATGTCTAACAGGTCCTGGGAGGTCTAGCCCACATGGCTCTAAATGGCTTCCACTGTGATCCCCCGGAATGAGGCCTGAGGTTACACCCCCACCTGGCACCCTCACATAGCCACCTGCTTGACCCCTACCTCCTGCATGCTGGGATGCCTCTCCCAGGAAATGCAAAGAGACTCAGGGGATAGCCTTTCCCTCAGAGACAACAAATGTCCAGGGTTGTTTTTAGCGCCTTATCTGGCACTCCGATGACATGGCCATCTGCTGTCCAACACATCTCACAGTGGGAATCTGCATGGCACTTAGGAGTTTCTGCGAACACGATTCCCAGGCTCCATGCTCCCGGTATCTTGGTCCCCGTGCAGAAAGAGTGCTCCAAGCAGTGCTCTCAAGATACAAATAAACTCTTAAAGTCCGTTCCAGCCATCCTTTTCTTCCTAATTTGTCAAATGTTTATTTACCTTTACTTTTTTTTATAACCCTTTAGAGAGACAGAGAACAGAAATCAATGTATAATTAATATCAGTAATATGGTGGGTCCCTATTCTTTGAAAGTTTGGGCTTTTCATGTAGATTGAGATCAAGTATTTCTTTATCTTTCTTAAGGTGGCAGTAGTAAGGCTAAATAACATTCCTCCCGATTCCACCCCTGCCAGCGTCCCCAGGCCTGGCTCCCAACAAGGGAATGGAGAGCTGCCAGCGTGTACTGCTTGTGGGCTTCTCCCTTGCTGGGGATGCCTCTTCCCTCAGCTGTCAGGACGGTCATGCTTTGTTCAGAGAGGGATAATGTCACAGCACAATTTGCCTCCTGCTGAGAATAGGCATGTTCTGCCCCTGGGTGAAAAAATAATCGATTCTCTTGTCATCCATAAACTTAGAACTTGCTATATTTTTTCCTCCTTATCATTTCATTTCACCTACAACTATTTCCTTCCGTGCCCTCCTTAAGCTTCAAGCCCCATCCCATCCAGCCTGCACATGCACAGCTTAGGTAGCTTGGAGGGAATAAGGTCCTAGAGGACTGATGACTCCCTGCCTCCAGGGTGATCTCCGATCTCCACTTCGGAGACAGGGGAGACAGACAGGGGAGCCACAGTGGCAAGACCTTGGCGCCTTCTACTCCAGACACTCGCTCTTAAGAAAGGTGGTCTCTTCCCCACTCTCTGGCATTTTGCTCTGGCATTCCTAGAGCGCCCTGTCCTGCCTTGTGATTCTGCGATTCTGAAGGTTCTAATTCTGCTGAACCCAGATCTTTCGGCTTTGCATGCGCACTGTAGTGTATTGGGGTAAAAGTGAAAACTTGCATTTACCTGTTAATGGCATCCCTGAGCTAAGCATGCATTTGAGGTACCATCTCCCTATTGGGAAGAATCTAAGCAGCCCACTTGCTCTCCTGCCTGGCTGGAAACACCAAAAGGGGCTGTCAGCAGCTGTCAGAAGGCAGAGGGTCATGGTGATCTGAATCTCCTAGGGAATAGAAAGGCATCTAGTAGACAGAAGGGTAAAACAGAGTGAGCGGAGGGAGCCAGCCAGGGTGAAGGGAGCCATGGAGATGACAAGAAGCATGGAAAAGGAGGAGCCACTTCAAGAGGCTTGAACTAGCAAGGAGTTCCCTTGGGAGGGGCAAGGTTAGGAAGGCATCGGAAGAGAGCCTGAACACATCAGAGGTGGCCTAAAGAATGGAGGGATCATAGGGGGTACAGGCAGAGAAGGAATCAGCAAGCAAAGTGGGGAGTGAACAGCAACTTTGGAAACACTTACACTCACTCCGAAATGTCATAAAACAAAAGATGAGGGAAGTAATGTGTGTTTCTCCCTCCTACAAGAACCCCAAGTGGGATGACGTCTTGTCTAGAGGAAGAAGAATCAGTTCTTTTGTGCCAGAAGGCCAATGCACAGCTGCCAAGGGTGTGGGACCACTTCTTTAGCAAATCTTCGGGTGGGGGAACTGGGGCATGTCTGTTGGAAATGGGAGTGGTTGCGTGTCTGTGTCCCAGTAGGGAGTCCTCAGTTGCCAGCCAGACCTATTGAGGATGGAAAAGAAACTCCCTAGGGGGAGGACGGGTGGGGTGGGGTCAAGGCCTTCACATTGCTCCAAGAGGATACCATGGGGTCCCCCTCTTGGGTGTACAGAGGAGGATTTGGCTTGGAACAGCAGCGGCAAGCCAGGCATGGTACCAAGGAGCAGCCCTGCCTGGTGTGTGCCTGTGTTGGTGGAAGCCAGGGCCAGCAGGAGATGGGGTGGAGCAGGAGATTAGGCCTGAAGATGCAATTTTTCTTTTTTGTTCAGCCCAGTGGGGGTGACTTAGGCAGCATTATATTGCAGACCCAAAAAAGCACATGAATAATCCAGAGCGAATTGAAGAGATTTCAATAGCAAAATAATAACAATACTAATGATACCTTTGATTTGCAGAATACTTTTCTTCCAAGGAGATAAAAAGATAAACTGTTTTGGAAACATGGATGAGGAAAAGAAAATAGCCCATAATGGAGGAGGGTGGAGGAGGGCCAAAAGCACTGGTTTTCTGGTCTCAATATAGATGGAGGATGCTAAGGGGGCTAGAGGGGCATAGGCATTATTTTGCAGCTACAATCCTTATCCTTGTAAGTTGCTGAGATGACCTTAGGTGAAAAAACAGTGCAGGCGTTTTTTATTGGGGTCCATCAAGAGACAGAGAGGCACTGAACTCATCTTGTGCCTGGGAAGAGGGGTGTTCTAATTCATCAGTGGAGAAGGTCGGTAAGATCATGAGCATGCTGGAATGCACACTTGAACTCCCCCCACCACAGTGATCTTGACTTTAATGGCGGTGCTTGCATCAGAGTGATTGGAGCTCCAGTCTTGCCTCAAGGCCAGCAGACATCCCAGCACTCTCGGAGCAGGGTCGGTGGGAGCAGCTGCTCTGGGGGCTAACTGTTCCCTTGGATTTCGTATCCCATCACAGCTATTCATAAGGGAGTGAGCAGCAAAGCCAGCCAGTATATTGCGCCCAGGTTGTAATCGCTTCATCCTGTATTCCAAGTAGAGTGGGATTTTATTTCCGGTTAGAGGAATGATGTGAGAATCGACTGCATCGAGACACAGTACTGTTCATATGTCACTGCATGTCATTTTCTTTTCCCAAGAGAAAGTCATAATTTACCCAGTTAGAAGTGCATGTCAAGTAAGGATATAGATAGCTTATAGATCATCAGAACACTTCTCTCACGGTCGGGGAAGGGATGCTATGTCCTGCTTTCTGCCAAAGCTTTATTATGAAGCATGGAAAGGCTTCAGTCCTCTCAGAAAGCACACGGTGCCATAGAGCCAGGGTCACAAGAGGGTGGGGGATCTTCTCCCCCAGTGAACCTCCCCCTACTGCATGTTAACTTTCATTCACTCATAGCTCCTAACCCACTGAAGGAACTAGGATCATTATGCTTTTTAATTCTTTTTCTCCTCTCCCAGTGGTAAAAATGAGTATTCTGGCTGTATACTTCTAGAAGTTGGTAAATGTCAATATTGGATAAGTGTTTCCTTTATATCACTGCAATTTAGCATAAGCTGCTTGGAAACAAATGTCTTCCGTAAGCATACAATGTTTCAGTGAGTACACAGTCAACACCACTATGAACATTAAATAAATGTCAGCTATTCTTTGGCATACTTGGTAACAAGTTAAAGCCATGGAAATAGTGGCCAGCATAGGTGAATCTGCTCTGTGTGGCGCTGTTCTGTTGGGGCATGAAGGGTGGAAACAGGAAGTCATCCTTCTTCTCCTTGGAAATAACTGCAAAGGGAGCAGCCAAACATAGACACCTGCCTGCATCCCCTGGACAGGTTTTTCCTGGCATCTGGAAGCCTTCCCATGCCCTCCTGACCCTACTGAACACATACACACACACACACACATACACACACCAGTTAATATTAAATCAGTGTGATATCTCCAGAACTGGTAACGAATTAGCCACTTTCCTCAAATGGGAGCTACGCTCTCACTCTACTCTTTGCCTGTCTTCATAGGCAAAGCAAAGTAGCAAAGTAGATTTATCTGAGGCTGATTTTTTTTTTGATAATTGAAACTAAAACTGCAATGGATGGCCTATGTATGTCAGTATCAGAAAGGATGTGCGCATATCATGCTGAATTATATAGATGATCTGCTCACTTGGCCTTTATTCACTGGATGGTTGTTGCAAGTTCAGATTCTTTTTAACTCATGCCTGGACAACTGGAATTTGAAATCTGAGGCCAAGAGTTACAGCAATAACAAACAAACATCACTGTCACTATTCCACATTTTCCCCCAGGGGCTCCACATAGTCTAGTGTCTCAGTGGGTGAAATATACTGCTCCTTCCTTTGCGATCAAATACCATTTTATGACACTAAGGCTCAGCCCTTGGCCACTCAGCCAGCACTCACTGTGGGCCTCCTATGCTATAGGCACTGTGCTTGGGCTTTTGATGCAAAGATAATGAAGACCATGTTTCTGCCCCAGAGCTCTTACTCTGGTTAGGGAGCAGACACTTTGATTAAGGTTACAATGTGATGGGTTCGGAGCTGTCAGAGTGTTCTGAAAACAGGTGGATCAGCAAAGGCATCAGAAAAGGTTGCACAGAGGAGATGACATCATGCTTGATATTATAGGATGCTCAAGAGTTCTCTAAATGAAGCATGAAAAGTGATTTCCAGTCTCTTACATACCTTACAGTGTATGCAAATACACGAAGGCAGAACAGAATGTGATATGTTCAGAAGCCATAGGCAGTATGCTATGGCTAGAGTGCTACTGTGTTAGGGAAGTGGGAGAGGAAGCTTGGGAAGGGAAGGGTCAACTTGTGAATGACCATGGGTACCATTATACATCTTTTGAGGATGGATTGAGAGAATGAAGTAAATACCTGAGAAACATTGCTAGTAGCCTATGGGTTTGTGGTCCTCTCTACATCATGGGTTTAGGGATCAACATGTTATTTTTACTTCTTTGTATTTTTGTGTTTCACATGGGGCTAAAAATGTAAACTTGAATGGAAATATACTTTTTAATCTTTCTTTCTAGCTGATGGATGAAGTGAGCAAGAGAATAAGTATGGGGGGAATTGATCTTAATGATTAGTCCACATTCCAGAGAGGAGGCACAGAAGGATGGTGGGTAGATGAATGCCAGAGTGATGTGTTAGCTAAAGAATGTGGAAGAGAAGAAAAAAGATTATGGAAACACACAGAGGCAGGACTGCTGGCTGCACACTGGACTTGAGCAGACAGAGTGCATTGAGGAATGGGATTTGCCAGTTTGTGGGTCCCCTTGGCTAGTCAGAGACGCAGGCAGCCTAACATTGAAGATGAGTGCTAACCAGAAGGGGAAACAGCACTGGAGCAGGTAAGCACAAAAACCTAGGGACATTTTGCTGATGATGTCTTTCTTGTTCTCAAGAGGAAGCTAAGTTATACTGGCTTCAGGGAAACCAAGGTTACAAGTTAAATGATTCTACTCAGAAGACGTTGGAAATGTTTTACAAGGCCCTGGCACTGAGTACCCTTTCATTTAAGAGTAGAGAATGTCATCAGATCTACCTGTATGTTCCACACTTTGGTCTCTGTTCTCTTCGGGAACTGGTGGAGGTTAGCAGGACAAGCTCAATGGTGAAGCAAAACCCCAATTGTTCAGCAAGAAATAGACAGTGTTATTTCCATGACTGCGGATATGTAAGTCTCATGTCTAAGGCTGGCCCACTGAACAGTCTCTCATTGCTGAGAGTGTTCTGACTCACAGTGGAATTCAGGCCATCAGGAATGTAGGAGTCAATTCCTAAGAAATGGGTTAGAGAGTAGACTAGATGACGTCTAAAATCTCTCCAACTGTAAGATTCTCTGAATATTATCTCTTAGCAACAATCTATTTATTTTGGATGACACATTTCTAGGGGGTAGGTGATGCATTCTATTTGCTCTTTGCCAGCAAATTTTCTTGTAGGTGCCTGGAAAATTCTTTTGGTTGTTGAGGGTGTTGTTAGTCGTGGCAGTAATTATGTTCTTATGATGATGATGGTGATGATAACTAGCATTTGTATAAAGCTTCATAAGTTGCAGAGTGGCCTTCACAAGCACTACCTCATTTCATCAGCAGAAGTAATGAGAAGTGGGCATTATTGCTGTCATACCCCCAGAGAGGTTACTTTGCTTGACTAAAGTCATTTTCAGTCTGGTTCACTTATTCATGTGCCTTGATGCTCCTCAAGATGCTGGTACATCCAGCTGTTCCACATCAACACTAAAAAATGCAGGAGAGTATCCTAAGGTATGGTGTCATAAGACAGGTCATAGTCTTATAATTTGTGGCAATCCCCAGTGTCTAGGCCTGGAAAAGGATTTTAGGGAGTTTCCTATGAAAATCATGGAACCAAATCCCAGGTCTGGCCTTCGAACAAGGATGCAGCATTGTAGCTCAATTTGTTTTATTCCAGACTCTTCTGAGTCAGTTTTTTTATCTTTCTGGCATTCAGCTTTACCTCGGGGCACAAAGTTTCCAGAGGAAATAACAGGCCAGGCTTTTGGGCTGAAGAGTAATTAAGGACATACTGCTTGAGTAGCTCCTTTTGTGGCTGTTCTGACAAATAATAATAATAATAAAAAGGAAGAAAGCAAAGGCAGGGACTTTGCTTCTCTTAATTGGTTGATTAAAATCCAAGTCTTTTATCACCCCTGGTGTCTAGCACACTACTGGGCACATAGAAGGCTGTGAATAAGTGTGGAAATATTGGAATGGAATGAGGGGTAATGAGAGGAGAAGCCAGCAGTGCTTGTAACATCAGCACATGCGGAGATGCCGAGAGGGCCCCTGGCAGGAGGCAGAAGAAGAACCTGACTAAGTGAAGTGTGGACGTGCCCTGCAGGAAGTTGTTCCTTTCTGGAAGGCTTTGAATGCCCTTTGGGTCACCAGAGACAACGCCAAGAGAAACATCCTCTGCCAAGCCACCCACTGCTCAGCTTCGACAGGAAACCATCGGGTCCTTCTGTTCTTTAAGGCATGTCAGTGCCCATTTCTGTCAGTCACCTGCAAATGTCACAGGTGACGGCTCTGGTGCAGTGTGACAGTCCACCTGTCACCCTTGGCAATGCTGGGAGCGATGACAGCTTCAGAGTAACACTGGGGCCCGGCTGAATCATTGCGCAGGAAGCTTAGCACGTTCATCCGGGAGTGGCAGGAGGAGTGATTCCCACCCTTCCCTGCCTCACTGACCTTGTGGCAAAGAAAGCAAAACCACCACTTAATCCCTCAGTGGTTGCGTTCCCTAAATCCTAAGACCTGCACTTTTCCTGCGTCTTGCTAGAGGAGACTGGGGTCCACCCCACATTCACAAGGAGTTCTGTTTCTTCAGGGAGATGCCCTCTGAGGCCTTTTTCTTACATAGGAAGCTGCACCTGAGTGAGGGGCAACTGCGGAGGCAGAGAGGAGCTGTTCTTTTGAAGCCGCACCAAGAGCTGGGGCACTATTTTGGGCCCTGACGCCAGGTGAAGGCTACAGTGCCTCAGTCAGCCTGATGGTGGCAGCAGCAGCGCTTGCAAAGCCCTGAGCCCGCCCAGAGCGAGCGGAGCCGGGGAGGTCCCTTAGGACTGGGAAGGTGAAAGCCTAGTGGCTGCCGGGAGCTGGGAAAGGACAGCAGGGATAGGTGGGCTCTCCTCCTCGCCTCTGGGTGGTGAGGGCAACCTTACAGATGGCGGCAGCTCTCGCAGGAGGCGGGTTCCTCTCTCCTGATTCTGCAGGGTGTGAAGGTGGAGTGTTTGGGGGGATCTGGATGAAGGGTGGCAGCAGCTAAGGGGGTACAATTGCAAATGCTCAGAGGGGCTTGAGAGAGCTTCCAAGAGAGGGAGTGAGAAAGCTCAGCCCACCGCATGGGTTTCCCTGCCACAGGGATGATGTTTCTCTCCTGTATGTGAAGGTGAGTCCTCCCCAGCAGGGGGACTGCCAGCCCAGAGCCCCTACCTCTCCCTAGATCCGCCCTCAGGCCTGTGCCCGCTGCCCCGCTCCAGGCGTTTTCCCTTCCACAAGAAGTGATTCCACCCTTCCAGGGTCAGGGAGCCAATATTTTGCTGTCATTCCTGCAAATGCTGAAAAAACAAAACAAACAGATGCTAAAATGAGGCTTCATTATTCCTAATCTCCTGGGCAGGCTGTGGAGGTGCTACTCTGTTTTCACCTCTGGAGGGAATTACTCGTTTCCAACGACACCATTAGAAAAAACCACCACGGGCCATGGCTGTTTGAACATCCTTCCAGGCAAGATAACCGGATCCTGGCCGCAGAACCTGGAAACACTGGCCTTCATGCTGCAGGAGAGACACCAGGGGAACCCTGTTGGCCCTAAGACTTCATCATGCCTTTCTTTACCTCCAAGGGGATGGCGGCTCGCCTTTTTTGCCACTTGATAATTATGACGAGATGTGTCTGAGATCCCAGAGGTGATCCATAGGCAGCGTGAACTAAGATAGCGGGAATCGAATGAAGGAAAGATGCGGCCACCGTTGGAACAATCCACTCCCTTGTCTTGTCTGCAGCCTGAGTGGTTGGTAGAGCTGGCGGTTTATGTTACCTTTGGCCTTTCATTCGGTTTGGTTGCTGGAGGGATTTTCTACGAAGTGTGCTGAGACCCGAGCAGCTTCCCTCACCTGACTCACCATCAGAGTCCCTTGCTGCTCTCTCTGCATCAGGGTGAGCTGCCACTGCCCCCTTGGTCCCCACAGTGCCAGCCTTTCTGGGCAGTGGAGTTGGGCTGAAGGCAGGATTGTTGTCTTCATTTTATTGATAGTTCTACTAGCAAATGCCAGGTGACTTCTTCAGCGTCTCTCGTAGAAAAGAAAACTTTTTGCATAAGTTTTGCAAAACATTTCAAACTACAGAGTTGATGCTACAAGGGTAGAAGAGGAAACATAGAGCTGCATAGTTTGAGAATTTACTGAAAAGGATAGGGACTGAGCTCCTCCTCACATTAAAAGATGTTATACCAACAAGGTGTGTGACCTTGGCCCTGCTGCCCCCTGACCCCTTGATTTGGCCACTTTTTCCCTTTCTCCTTTCACCAAGAGCTGCGTTAGCGTTTTGGGATCCCTTAATAGAAAGCTGAACTGGGGAGGGAGGACAGTGGTGAGAAAAAAATCAAAACCTGTAATGGTTTCAGTGTGCTGGCCTCAGCATGTTTCTCTACCCCGGAAGCCTTGTGATTGCTGAATGGGGGCCAGCCACGGGGAGATGGTACTGAGGCCTATGGCCAGGTCCTCTGCTGAGTTTGCATGCATTCCCTTATTACATCCCCTAGCAATCTAATAAAAGTAGGGATCCTTAGACCCATTTGCTGATGAAAACTACTGAGGCTTAGCCAGATTCGGTAACTTGCCTGAAGGCCGTTCGACTGGAGAGTCACGGACCTGCCAATCAAACACCCGCATGCAGACCTCTTAAAGCCCTTGCTGCCACTCCGTTCAGGAGCTGCCTCCAGGCCTGTGCCCAGCTGTGCCCTTGACATGGCTGTCGAGGCACCAGTATTTCTGAAATTCTGTTTTCTGAAATTCTTCAGGAAGGATTTCAGAAATACTGGTGCCTCGACAGCTGTGTGACTATCAGCAAGCCACAGAAACCCCCGCCCTGGCCGGTGGGTCCCCTCCTTCGTAGCTTATAGGATTTGGGAAAGAGAGCTGATAAAAATGGAAGAAAACCTCTTCCCCCAAACAGAAGCTGAGAAAGCATTTGAGAAGATTTCCTCCATGTCTAGCGACTGCTCTCTGCCTCCACAACCCACTTCCAGTGTAGCTTAACATTTTGAAAGCCAAATGCTGATTTCTTAAGAAGAATTCATCACGACCTAACTTCCCTTCAGGGGATTAAAAAATAAATAAATAAATCCCATTCTGCTTAGGGAGAGTTTAGCCTTGTGATAGCTGTGTGCTGGAAGAATGGAGCTACTCTACATAAAAAGACGTTCCAGGACTTCAGAACCCTCCTTTTTTGTCAAGTCTAGAATAGTAAAAATATCAGGAGATTACGTGTTTCTGAAATGATTGATAATGGTCATTGGGGGAAATAAAAAGACTTAGAATGTAGGAGAGCCTGAGTGTCATACAGCCTATGATTCTTTTCACTTTGGCCTTGGCTGGTACAACTTACCTTGTGTCAGAAATCATTTCAGAAGATGGCACGTATCTACCCAGGCCATGCTTAAAATTGTAATATTGGTTTAAGATAGACACTTATGATAAACTAGCAAAACACGAAAGTTCTTTGAAGTTTTCAAAGCTCCTTTAGTCGAATCAGAGCAATACGGAGGAGGAACGCAAGGAAGATAAATCTCTGCATAGAATACTTCAAATGCCTTCTTTTTACTTCAGTGGGACATGGCATCATATCAACAGAGCTTTGGCAGCTGATGCCAGGGCTCCAATTCCATATCAATGCCCCTTTCTCTGGGCATGAGCTTTGCTTTGGGTGTTCTCTTTATCAGATTAGGGCAGAGGTTTTTGCAGAGAGAAATCCATACTTTACAGGTGAAAACAGCTGAATACTGGAACTGGTCAGAAGCAAGACATACCAACCAGAAAATCTGAACACTAACCTCTCCTGTTTGTCTGTGAAAATAACAGGAAATCTACCTTTCACTCTTATTATCAACAGATATTCTAAGATCCATACCATTGAATTCATGCCAAGGAAAATTTGAAAATACATAGACGGTTGTATTTTTTAGTTAAATTGTCTTAGTCTTGTTCATTGTTGACTTTATGCGTACTATAGACTCTGCTAGATTTGCTCACTCACAATTACAATGGAAAAGGAATCTTTGTGGGTCAGTGTATCTCCCTAATTCTAGGTGTGGACTCCCTTTGTGTGTTCCTGACAAGTAATTATCTCACATATCAAGGAAGTATTAGGATCTTTCTACGGTTCCTGGGTTATTTGAGATCGTAGATTCTCTATCACGGTAGTTCTTCAAGTGTGATCTGCAGGTCAACTTGGAGATTGTTAGAAATCCCCATTTTTGGACCCCAGCCCAGACCTTCTACATCAGAAGGGCTTTGACCCAGCAGCCTGTGTTATATCAAGCCCACCAGCTGCTCCTGAGGCCTGCTCAGCTTTGAGCACAGGTGCCATCAAGACTGAGTCTTGCTTGCCTTACAGTGTTCCCTCATTTTCATCTCCATGTGGACACTGCTGATAGTAAGTCTACAAGGGAGTCGAAAGTCACTTTCTAACCAGAGAATTTAAGGTGATTCATGTGAGCTGCCTCTCATGTTTTCATGTTACATCAGGAATCAGGATCTGTCCTGAGCATAGGAAGCCAAACTTCCGATAAGGTCATACCTATGACGTGGAACACAGCAGCTATGCCAATCTGTCACTGACATCATTGCCTTCCTCTTACAACTGGAAAGAAATCAAGAGTGCTTCCTTTCAGCATGGCTTTCATCCCTGTCCCACACCAGTGGAACCCAGGGAAGCAATGTCATAATCTATGTTGACAGGGAAGAATGTCTCTAAGAGTAGCCACAGATTTTCTTCTACCTGCACTTTAGAAAGTTGATTTTAAAGTCAATGCTGTACACCAGAGATGCTCTTGTCCATAAAGGATAGATTTTCTGTTTTGTACAGTGAAGAGATTCAGAATGTATATAATAATGCACCCCGAGAATTCTTGCTCTGTATTTTTAAAAAAATATTCAAGGTCAATACCACCACAAGTATTGATATTCACTTCATTGTGAACTGGGATCTGCTAGCTGCTTATTGTCATTTTTCAATTCATAAAAAAAAAAAAATGCTCTCATCACTAGGCATCTGGGCCTCTTTTTTCAACCCAAATCACCAATGGGAAACCAAATGCATGAGCTGATGAACCCAGCAACCGAGAGGGGCTTGGGGGGAGCCAGCCACAGATTTAAAGGCCCCCTCATCCCACAGTGGATGCCGTGTACACCCTGTGTGCATCCCCAGATGGCTGAGTACTGTAGTGATGGCAGAGGAAGGGGGAGAGGCACAGGTGGTGGATTGTACGGGCCAGAGAGGAGAGACAGAGAAACAGAAAGACTAAGTGAGCTGGCGTGTGTGTGAGACACTCATTTTAGGCTTCAGGAGATCACAAGGCTATATAGGGTCCAGAAACAACAGCTTTAACTCTCTCCCACCCAGTAGGGGGTCATGAAGGCACATGCCTTATACTCAAGGTTTTGAAGTTTCCATTCATCATTCAACTATGTCAGTAGCTCCGCCATGACAATAACCAAATCACGAGCTTTGCACAGAGTTCGCTATCTTCTCGTGGATGTATGTTCCTTTGACAGCATCCCAACACCTTCAGGACAAAGATTTTCAGAATGAAAGTCTCCCCACCCTCTCATATGCCCCTTTACTCCAAACGCACGGAGCCGCTGACATTGTCCAAATGTGCTCTGCTCCCTCGTGCCTCCTGTCCCTTTGGAGTGGCCGTCTCCTCTTCCCCAGGTTAGTCTAGATAACTTCTACCCTAAGGACTCAGCTCCTTTTGCCTCCTGGTGGAAGTTTCCTTGACCTCCCTCCCCACAATCTAATTTAAATGCCCTTCCTTCCTTCTTCCACAGCACCCCAGGAAGCATTTTGTGGCTCTTACTACGATGTATCCACATGGAGTGTTTCTGGTCTGCCTTCCCTTCCATATTGTGAGCTTCCTGGCAGCCAGGGCTGGGTCCTTCTCACCTCCATTTACTGTGCAGTGGCTTTGTTGGACTTGGGCGCGGAGTCAGATACAATCAGTATTTCTTACACGGGAAAAGAGCATAACGTGTCAGGGATTCTGGACAACTCCTACCTTTCTGTGCCCAGCATTTCACTTGCTAACTCATGAAAGTGTTTTATCAGAGAATGTGCTCTATTTATCATTATTATTGCCTTTTACAACTCAAATACCTGTGAGCACCGAGTCTTCCTTGGGGAAAAGGTGGTAATAATTTAATCCTTCCTTGCATGTATATAGTACTTTATAGTTCCAGAACACTTTCACATTAATTATGGTCTCCCTCCCTGAATCAACTCTTACCCTCCCTTTAAAAAGTAAGGAAAATAAGGCCAGGTTATTTTAAGTGGCCTCTCTAAAGTCATACAGGCAGTGGGTGGGAAAGCTAAAATGAAAACTCAGGAGTTCAACTGCAAGCCTAGGGTTCTTCCATCTCCCTCCTCCAGGTCTCCTCCCTGGGTTCCTGCCCCCAAAGAGCATGTGCTTAGAGGCTTCTTGGCAGAGGAAGCTCCTGGGGGCACTTCCTGCATGCTCACATGGAGCTTGGTAGGGTGAGTACCTCAATGAGAGGCAGGAGAGCAATTTGTGCGGGGAGCTTGGATAAAGTTCCTGATAAAAAGTGATGATTGATTCCAACTACGGCACAAGGGTCTCTGTGCAGAGGCTAGAGAAAAACTGCTCTTGACTAAGGCCATCTCTTGTAAATGAGGCATAACAAAGAGAACATGAGAACTCCATTATAGTAAGGACTTAGCGCCTGGCAGCAGCCAGTGAGAATGGCCTGGAAGCTTTTCCCAGGGCAACCTTTTACTGGGTCCATTGGCTGTGACCCCCCTGCACTGCATCTGCCATGAAGTGTCCGTCTGCCCCCCTGTCAGTCAAGGAAGACCTGCTTGAAGGCATAGAGCACTCATCACAACTTCTCATCCTCCAAGCACGTGACACAAGCCCTAGACCAGAGGCTAGACAGGCTACAGGCTCTGCCACTTGCCTGGTGCATGGCCTTGGTATGGAAGTGGGAAGGAGCCTTTTTCTCCTCCTTGATTCATGAAGTTGTTGCGAATCTCCAGAGAGAATACCTTTTTGTGAGGGCTTTGAAACTCTCTGAAGGGCACTATTCAGAGGTGAAGTACTTGCCGTCCTCTGGGTCAGTGTCTCCAGATGTGCTGAGCTGGTGCCCAAGGTCAGAATAGATCTGGTTGGCATCCACAATCTCTTTTCAAGACAAGGTGCCATGTGGCTTTCTGGGCATGCAAGATTTCTCAATGGGGCTCGTGGGGAGAATTAACCTCTAATGCCATAAAAGGCATCCATTGTATGCAATGAATTAAATTATTTCCTATGCATCTAAAATGATACTAGATATGTACTATTCTTGGGAGAAGTAAAAATAGTTAATCATATTACTCTTGGCGTTCTCTGGTTCAGAGGAGGAACCTCAGTTGAGAAAGGCTATGTATGGAGTGTATTTGTTTCCCATTGCTGCTGTTAACCTGTTACCACAGACTTAGTGGCTTAAAACAACACAAATGTACTATCTTAGCTTCAGGAGGTCAGAGGTCTAGTATGGATCTCATGGGCTGGCAGCCAGGTGCTGCAGGGCTGTTTCTGGAGGCTATAGGGAAAATCAATTTCCTGGCCTTTTCTGGCTTCTAGAGGCAGAGCGCCTGCACTCCTTGGCTCATGGCTCCTTCCTGCCTTCACTCCAACCTCTTGCTTCCATCTTCACCTCACCTACTACTGACTCTGATTTTCCTGCTTCTCTCTCATAAGGAACCAAGTGATCATATCAGACCACAGAGGATAATTTAGGAAAATCTTCTCTCAAGACCTTAACTTAATCATATCTGCAAAATCCCTTTTGTCCTATAAAGGGATTAGGACATGGGCATCTTTGGCAGCCATTATTCTGTCTACCACAAGAACCAAAGGCAGAAGTTAGATGAGCCCTCCCTTTCAGAAGAAAATATAGGCTTTCCTATCCTACCTTTCTGTGTAAGAAATCTGTGCCACAGCCTCACTACTTGTAAGTTAGAGAAAATGACCTTCCCCCATGTATATCTACTGGGATTATCAAATAATAGGTACTTAGTACAAAATGGTTATTACAATATCCTACTATGACTTGGCACAAATTATGCTTACACAAGCAATGGAGTTACTACTAGATGCAACTATCATTGGGTCCCATGGGGGAGAGATTAGGGGGTGCATCTATTAGATGCTGTAGTTAAACCTCACTAAATGATTCTTCTTGGCAATTTACTTTGGCTTTATTAGTCTAGAGTGTGAGAACTCTCCTTCAAAATACTATATACCCTGACCTCCTCCTGTCTTTGGAGTAATTGAAATGAAATAGAGATGAGCAACAACAACAGTGTGAAAGAAAGGATGAATGGGCCCTCCGTTTGTCCATGTTTGATTTGCTGCAGGTTAGGAGGCTTACTGCCTGCACTTTGATTTTTCCCTCCTTGTCTGCATAAAGCATTGTGTTTCTGGCATTTGGCTAGAAAAGAGTCATGCCTGGAGGCCTTGGGCTGGGGGAATGGGTAGAAACAGTGTGTGGAAGTAAAGGAGAAGTGGCAACTCCAGGATCAGTTTACATGTCTTGCTGCAAAGGAGAGATACGATGACAACATTAGATGCCACTCATTGTTGCCCAGGTGTTGAAGTTCAGTTAATGTACTTTAAAGGCTTTATGAAGTCTCCCTCAGGTTTGAGAAGATTTAAGAAATTAGGAAACTTAGTCCCCTCCCCAGTGTCTTCCCACCAGATGCATCAAGACTCCATAGAAGACTTGAGGCTGTTAGGCCTGAAGGCCAATGTGCCCAGGCTAGGGCCAGCCCCTGAGCCTACAGATGGGTCTCTGAGTCCAACCCCATGCCCACACCCACCTTACAAATCTCTGACAGCTCTACCTTAACAAGCCCAGAGACAGAAGCAACCAGTAGACAATGATAACATCTTTAAATAGGTTTCTTGAATGTTCAGCCCTTGAGGAACCTGTGTCCAGGAAAGGTTTGGTTGCTGTTAAACAGTTCCAGATGGGAGCATTGAGGCTGGGTCTGGATCTCTGCGCTCTGGGGAATTAAAAGAAAGAGACAAGCCTGAGAATGATTATAATCCCATTATGCAGAGCTTCCCCTATTTATTTCTTCATATGGATGAATTTGTATATATTTGCATTTGTTCTAACTGATAATATGCATAGAATTCAAATTGAATTGACTTGAATAGATTTGAATATTAATGAGGCGTTTAAAGGCTGTCATCCCGGCAGAGCCCCCAAGCAAGGGAGTGTGTGCTACAGAAGCTCAGATGGCTCCTCCAGGCACTGTCAACAGAAACCCCAGGCCTAGAGCTGGGAGGCACCTTGGAGAGAGACCCTCTTTGGTAGAAATGGGGGCCTTCCCCAGTTCCCCAGGCACCAAGCTCAGAAACCTACTCCAAGGACGGGGGTGCATTGATAAAAGCCCCCCGAGCATGTGTGGCTGAGACCTCCTCAGACACCCAAATGTGTGGTTTTAACAGTGCCATAAAAAGCAAGATGTCTTCTCAGATTAAGAAATACCTCCTTGCCTTTGCTTCGTAGAGTCGGGTAGTAGAGGCAGATCTCATTTCAGTGAAACAGGGACCGTGTTTATCTCTTCCTTAGTGACTTAGGAAGGTACTGGACTGTCTTCTGCCTGGAATCCTAAGGTACAGCACATATAACACCTCCTGAGCATTTTCCTACAGAATAATGGCGATTAGGCAATGTGCTCTCCGTGGGCCCAGTGGCCATCAGCCTCCTTCTTCAGGGTCTCATAAGAAATCACTTGATACTGGTCACTGCAGCCATCAGCAGTAACATCTGTAGCCTGCCTAGGTCCTAGGCTGAACACCAAGAACAAATAAAATAGAATAGCTTGCAAAAATAAGAAGGTCTTGCTGTGATCCAACGGGCCATGCTTTCCTTCCTTTGTCTAAAAATCCAGGTGACAGGTTGTCCGGAGAGGTACGTTTGTGGTATTAGGCTTCAAATATCTAGAACTCAGCATCAAGGCTTTCAGGCCAATCATGGAAGAATAGTACTTTGTAACAATTTAAATTGAATAATGATAGTCCATGGTACAGAGATCTAAGTATACCATCTCTCATTGCCAAGTACTGAGGATGAAAATTTCTAAGTGATCTCAAAATTATTTTATTATGTCCTAACTGAATCTTGGTTCTTCCCACGTTTACACTCCTAGCACCCATTCTGGTGGCTAATTCTGAGAGTAACAATGAAAACATATTTGTGAGTTGTTGATTTTCCTGACCGACAATGCTCTCATGTGTAGCCCAGGATCACTTTTAATACAAAATTCTGAAAACTAAACTCATTATTTTCTCCCCAATTGGGGTCCTAATATCTGTAAAGAGCATCCTATATTCCCAGCACTTAGTGTGGATGCCAAGTCACCAGCCTCTTTCTCATCTCCCATAGCCAATTAGTTCTCTTGTCATGACACATTTTAATCTCTATTGCCTTTCACATGTATCTATACCACCTTTCCATTTTTCCTTCCATTTCCCTACTCATGTTCTCCAAAACTATTATAGCACCCTATCAAGTTCCTCGATTTATTTCTCACAGTCACCCTTCACTGTTGTCATTCATTACCACTTGTATCTTCATAGTGTACACAATTTACTCCTCCCCTTCTCAGCAAGCCCACTGGCTATTCTTTGCCTGTAAAACAAAGCCCCAGTACCTTCACTTGGTATCTGACACCTCCATCCTCGCCCAGCTTTGAAGGTCCCCTACAATCTGTAGATACTTGCATTTGTTCTATCAATTCATTCTGTCTGGCACCAGCTCTCTTTCCAGCACCCATCTTCCTCTCCATCCCTCCTTGCTCTCCAAGCTTCCACCAGAAAAAGAATATTTGACGTTCCCTGGATATGCCATGCATTTGTATCCTTGCTTATGCTGTTCCCTTAGCCTAAAATATCCTTTTCCTCATCATTTACTGAAATACGCTTCATATTTCAAGGCTTGGCTCAAAGGTTACCTCTCTGTGTAGTTATTTCCCGTTTCCCACTCACAGTCACTCTGCCCTTTCTTCTCTGCTGACATAATGTGTATATTCTACCCTTTCATGTGTTCAGTTCTGTCCAGCTTGTTCTTGACTTGATATTTTCCCAACTCAATGGTAAGTCCTATAAGGAGAGAAACTCTAATGTTTTAAAATTTTTCGTATCATCTCTGACAGTGCTCAACAAATGTTTAATGAGTGAGCAAGTGAATGAATGGGAAAGATATCATATTACGTTCTCAGCGGCATCCTTCTGGTCCAGCCCTTGCACCCTCTAAGAGCACCTGGTTTTCTTGAAAAGATGCTGACGTTTCTTAAGCACCTGCTACAAAGGCCAGGAACTCTCCTATGATTTCATTTAATTTTTCACAGAAACACTATGGCAGAAACACCCTTATTTCTATTTTGCAGACGAGGAAACTGAGTCTCAGTGAGGTTAAGACATTTTCCCCAGGTCATCTCTCTAGTGGATAATAGAGCCAAAATGAGAGCTCAAGCCTCTATCCCCGTGTCTGGTGTCCTTCACTCCCCAAGAGCCGCCTCTCTGTATCAGCCAAAGAACAACCAGATTCTCACCTTCCCCAGGCTTCGAGTCAGGCTTCAGTGCTCTGGGAGAATGAATTTCCCGCAAATCAATCCTGGATGCAGTTATTATTTTATAGGGAGGTTGTAAGTTGATAAGGTAGCTGTTATATGTTCAGAGCTATTGTAATGTTGTTCTTAAGGCCTATTACTTGTGCTAGTTTGTATTTTAATGTGTGCAAAGGTGATTACAACTTTAATATGAATGTTAAACAGATTAGCTGATTTATATGTAAAATAAATAAATAAAATGAAACTCATACTCTCATTTCTATTCATTTCTCTCTCCCTTTCTCTCTTTTCCCTCTGCCCAAAGGCAGATGTGGTCTGTGGAGCATTGACAATGGAACAAAAAGAGAGTGTTTGCTGAGTGATAAATAATGGTTATAGATGGGTCTTTTGTTCCGGGTGAATTTGGACTCTATGTCCTTAATAGCTGTTTGTCTGAGAGTTTGCACTTTTTGCTGTGTTTGGGAGTTCAATTTTGTTGGAGAGTTGTACACTCGCCATTCTCCCCCTTGAAATTATGTTTCCCATTTCTGGCAACCCTTGTTGTTTTCTCAGTACACACTGGGAAACCTGCCAAGCTTTCAGAAAGGCAGGTGTGCCCCAATGTATTCAGGGACACAGGGCATAGCAGGGAAGCCAGGTAAGAGAATAAGCACCCCGGGTGCAGAGAGGTGGGGACCCAGGGGACATCCACATATGGTAGCTCCTGTGGGAGCAGACACTAGGGATGCCTAGCCCACCTTGGGGGAACAGAGCTCAGAGAAACTTCCACCATGAAGCAAAGCTCCAGGGCAGAGTGGACATTAGCTAAGAAAATGGGCAGAGAGCGGGATGGGGAGAAGAGGGAGTAGCATGTGCTAAAGCCTGGGAAGCATGGGAGAACGTAGACCACTCAGGGACCCACACGGAGCTGGGCGTGGCCAGAACCAAGGAGCTGGGTATAGCCAGAACCAAGGAGCATCAGTGGCTGAATGCACTGGGCATAGACCCGGAAGCCAAAAAGCTTTCTGGCCAGGGCATGTAAACACAAGAATGTATTGGACGACAGAGGGAGCAACCTGTTTGAGGTTACCAGGAGACTTTCCTTTAGGGCATAATTGCTGCCAGGGGTTGGGTTAACAAAGAAAAGAATGCAGGTTCGTTCCAGAGGTTACACACATAAGAATGGAGGAAATCTAACTGGCTGAAGTTTGAAGAGAAGGTGAAGAACACGCCCACCACAGGGGAGGACAGATCTGACACAGGAAGAATGTTGGTAGAGGAAGTGGAACAGGGTCACCTTTCAAAGAAAATGTTGGAGAAGAGGAAGGGCAGAAGCAACACTGAAAGAATTGCATAATTGGTTACCTGCATGCCCTGCATCATCATAAATTTAAGAAGCACAAAAATCTAACGCCACAATGTGCTGACCATTATCCCTGGGGCTTGTGGCCAAAGGCTTGGAAGGAGGCACTTTTGGTGGGTGCCGTGCTGGAGAAGGAGGCTGTCAGTAGACTGGCAGCAGAGTCGTACTACAGAAATCCACTCGATGGAGAGTGGGACATGTCGTGCCCAGAAACTGAGTGAGGACACCAAGAAGAAGGAGACAGGGATGCCTCTGACTGTGTGGTACACAGGAAATTGATGCTCTTTCCTGATCCAAAATATCAACCATACATCAGGCACAGGAGCCAGTTCCAGCCAGGGTGGACAGCTTCAGCTCTCCAGACACTGGTAGGAAGGCTGGTCCTGCTGAAACAGTGTTCTTGACATACTTTTTAATTGCCTTACAAGCAGCTTGATCGTTCAGAAGGTTGGGGAAAAATCAATAAGGGACTCTGTCACTCTGGGCTCAAGTCTAATTCATTTTCACTTTTTCAACAAATATTTATTGAATAATTTAAAATTGCCCACTATGTGCCGGGCATTGTGCCAAGAAGGTATAAACCTGATGAAATTGACAGGTACATAATAGGCATTCAATAAATGCTTGTTGAAAGAATACAGGAATGATTGAATTAATATAATGGGAATCTTGAAAGAAAGTGGATGCTAATCTTAGGAATTCATAATAAAAACAGGACACTGGGCATGGCCAGACCCTGATCCTGGAGTATCAGGAGCATCGCCAGAGGCAGTAGAAAAAAAAAAACAATATGAAAAGCTGGGTGATGAAAAAGGTGGCTCAAGAAAGATGGCAGCTTCAGTGTTTTGACAGCGCCAAATGAATGATCCTGATGAAGAAGGAAAGGGCGGCAGCATCCGAAGAAACCAACGTGACTGCACAGACAACCCTCCAAGGAGCTCAGGTTTGAAACAAAGGTACAAAGGATGGCAGGCGGGGCATCTGGCAGAAGAAGAGGACAAAAGAGGTGCAGGAGCCTGTAACAAAGGTGCCAAGTGACACAAAGACCCAGAAGGAGCTGAAGCCTGCAGAAAAAGAAAAAAGGAAAAGAGAGATTGTTTTAGGTTCCAAGAAGGAAGAAGAATAAAAAGGGCAGTCCTCCTTGGGAAATACAGCATGATATTTATCAGTTACAGAGAACTTCTTCTTAACTCTCTTGGTACTCTCTTTTCTATCGTGCTGTTCATAGCTGAGGGACGATCAGCTGAATTGAGAAAGAATTAAAACTTGAGATAGGGGATGTGACAGTAAGAGATCATACAAGGTGGTGATTTAGAGTTACCTAGATCAAGAATTAAGTGCCTAGCTCCACCATGTAGTAATAACCTTATGCCAGTAGTAACCTCCCCTCTCCTTTACCCTTCTATGATATAGACGTATCAAGAGTATGTATGCCATAGATTTGTTGAGTAGATTAAATGATATGCTGCAAGTACAGCATATTATCTGACACATAGAAAAATTCAATAAATATTAGCTCTCATTATAATAATGATGATGCTTATGGTATGTTTAAAACAAATCTGATTATTAGATTGAACAAAATTAACTTCCCAAAACACTGAAACCATTTGAAAATATGATCCTGGTACCATTCTGGGTGAATAATAGTCGAGAAATACTGAAAAATAGGAGAGTCTGGAAAAATGTCACACTTTTTAAAAAAGTAAAATTGTAGATGACAGTAGATTCAGAAACAGTGGACAGGTAAACATCATATAAATCTCTGGAAAAAAAATCTTCAGGAGATTAATGTAATGGTTCATAAACACTCAGAAAATAATCTGTGGTCCCTGGAAGCTACTTTGGGCTTGCTAAAAGCAAGTGATGCTAACATCTCATTTAAGAAAAATAATATGTCATTATAATTTCATAATCTGTCTCTCCTTTGTGATGTTGTGTTATTCACAAATTTGATAAACAAATTTTCCTCTGTCAGGTGTATTGCAGGGTCTTAATTGGAGGAGTGTTATCTTATTGAAATCTCAATATGAGCTAACAATGTGGCATAGTGACAAATAATGTGCTTCTCAGCGTCCTCTGTAGAAAGCAATGTGTTCATCTGGAAGATGCTAACACCCCCTTGGCACCCTCTGCTGATGTGACCCACATCTGGAATGGGTGTGCTCTGTCCTGAGAGCCACACCTTAGCCATTTACAAACTGGGGCATATACAGAAGGCTTGGATATGGGGAGGGAGGGAAAGAAGGGAGGGAGGGAGGGAGGGAGGGAAAGAAGGGAGGGAGGGAAAAGAAAAACCTGGGAATTATGTAACATGAGGAATGTGGGAGGAACTTAGCATTATTAAGGCAGAAAAGCAAGACTTAGGAGTTCTTCAGGCTTATTGTGCATGAGAATCAACGGGGGTGCTTTTTTTTAAATTGAAGATTCTAGCCACTCCAGTCCGTAGATTTGTAGAGGGTCTGATTAATTAGTTCCAGGAGGGCCCAGAAAATTGCAATTGCACTAACATCCCAGGTGACTGTCATTCTTAAAGAAAACTGGCTTAGAAGAGAACAGTATAACTGTCCTCAGTTATAGAACAAGCCTCTTTTATGTGGAGAGAGCAGAATTCTCATCAACAAATCTTCCACTGGACTAGCAGCTACTAGAGGGTAGGAATACTGGTAGTCCCACTTCTGTACCCCTGGTTGTGAATATTGTTCTGGCACACAGTAGGTGGTCAGAAAATACTTATTGAAGGAAATTTCAGGGGAGTAGGAGAAAGAACGTTGCAAGAATGAAAGCTTCGTGAACATGAAGTAAGCGGGCCTGGTGGGCAGCCAGCCCTCTCTTCACAGCTGTCTTGATATGGAAGCTGGATAATAGTGCATCAGAGATGACATAAAGGGGTTTGCTGAATTGGAAGAAAGCCTCAACTAAGGTGACCTCCAGGATTTTCACATTCTTACCACTCAGTTGAAGAAGTACAATACAGTTAGGTGCCACGTAACTGTTGGTCAAGGACCGACTGCATATACGACGGTGGTCTTACACTAATAGTGTTTTGAGGCCAGGCACAGTGGCTCATGCCTGTAATCCCAGCACTTTGGAGACAGAGGCAGGCAGATTGCTTGAGCTCCAGAGTTCGAGACCAGCCTGGGCAACATGGTGAAACCCCACCTCTACAAAAAATACAAAAATTAGCCACTGCACTCCAGCCTGGGTGACAGAGCAAGACTCCATCATAAATAAATACATAAATAAATAAATAAGTCACATTAAGCCTTTGAAAAGATATACAAAAATTAGCCAGGCATGGTGGTGCGCACCTGTAGTCCCAGCTACTCAGGAGGCTGAGGTGAGAGGAAGACTTGAGCCCGGGAAGCGGAAGTTGTGGTGAACTGAGAACGTGCCACTGCACTCCAGCTTGGGTAATAGAGCCAAACCTTGTACACTGGAGCAACAGGCTATACATGTAACCTAGGTGTGTAACAGGCTATACCACGTCGCCTAGGTGTGTAACAGGCTATACCACGTCACCTAGGTGTGTAACAGGCTACACCACACCACCTAGGTTTGTAACAGGCTACACCACGTCACCTAGGTGTGTAACAGGCTACATCACGTCGTCTAGGTGTGTAACAGGCTATACCACGTCGCCTAGGTGTGTAACAGGCTATACCACGTCGCCTAGGTGTGTAACAGGCTATACCACGTCGCCTAGGTGTGTAACAGGCTATACCACGTAGCCTAGGTGTGCAACAGGCTATACCATGTAGCCTAGGTGTGTAATAGGCTATACCATGTAGCCTAGGTGTGTAATAGGCTACACCATCTAGGTTGGTGTAAGTGTACTCTATGATGCTTACACAAGGCAAAGTCGCTTAACAGTGCATTTCTCAGAACGTATCTCCGTTAAGTGATGCATGACTGTTATTGAAAAAATTATGGCCGGGCGCGGTGGCTCATGCTTGTAATCCCAGCACTTTGGGAGGCCGAGGCGGGCAGATCATGAGGTCAGGAGATCGAGATCACAATGAAACCCCGTCTCTACTAAAAATACAAAAAATTAGCCGGGCGTGGTGGCGGGCGCCTGTAGTCCCAGCTACTCAGAGAGGCTGAGGCAGGAGAATGGCGTGAACCCGGGAGGCGGAGCTTGCAGTGAGCCGAGATCGCGCCACTGCACTCCAGCCTGGGTGACAGAGCGAGACTCCGTCTCAAAAAAAAAGAAAAAATTATTTGACTACAGCACAGCGATAATGAAGTCAGAAAGGTCTAGATAGGAAAGGAAAGATGGTGATGCACACTATAGAAAAGAGGAGCAAACATTTGAAACAAAGAGATGGACAAGTCTGCGGAAGCACGTTGCATAAAGCACTTTAAATGTTTTACTTGTGGAGATGGCATTTGCAATATTTTGCGTCGTATGTAACTGAATTCAACCCCTAACATGCAGTGAGTACCTCCTATGCACAGAAAGCAGAGTTAGATGTGGCACCTGCCCTCAGGGAGCACACAGGACAACTAAAGAGACCATGAGCCCTAGTCTTGCCCTTGGAACATGAATCTCACTCTTCTGGTAGGGAGAGAAAATGCAAGTACCACAAGGGAAGGACATTATCTGTCACATAAATTGCTATATTCCCAGCACTTTCAATAGTACCTGGCACAGTGGGAGCAACAATCAATATTTGATGAATGGATGAGTGAATGCAACTAACGTTTATTGAGTCCCTCCTTGCCAGGCAGTGTAGTGCATACTTTGTGTATATCATTACTCTTAATTCTTCCAAACTCTGTAAAAAGTATTATTATTCTTGTTTTACAGATGCTGAAATAAAAATGCTATTGAGTTGCTTGCCCAAGGTCCTAAACTTGTAAATAACAAAATTGAAGTTCTGAAGTTGAGTTATCTGTCTCCGAAATTCACGCCATTTCTGCTACACTAAAGTAGTTTTGATAGTTCCATTTTCAGACAAGTGACTTGAGATTCAGAGAGATAAAATGACTTTCTTAGGGTCACCATGATACTCTGTAACAGAAATGGATTTAGACCTAAGCTCTGAACAATGATTTCAGCAGCAGCCAGAACTCTTCATCACTTCCAAGTAGCTGACCTTATCCCCTCATGACTTGATTCCCCTGACCCCTGCAGACCCTTGGCCTTCACACAGAGAAGAAATGCATGCCTTAGGCAGCTCTCTATGCAACTGAATTGTGGCCCCTGAGGCTAAGTCTACATTGGTTGGGTTAGCTTGAACTTGGCAATATAGGACTGGTAATCTTGGTGATATAGAAGCCCTAAGAAGACTCCCTCAGCATAAAAATGAGCGGAATTGTATGCCAGGGGCCATTCAGCCTGTTATTCAAAAACCAGTGACTAACATGCTCATGCAGATTGGCCTCGGGACTCAATTTCTTTTTTTTTTTTTTTTTTTTTTTTTTTTCAAAACTTAGAGTTGGCAGTGGAATAAGTTGTCTGCTAAATTGTTCTCCAGTCTCTCTGGGTTCAGCAATGCCCTTAGTTATACAAATATAATTCCCATTAACTTTGGCTGGCATCCTGCTTGAGTGAAAGGGTGAGTAGAATTTAAGGCTATCAACTCAACCAGAGCAGCACATTGTTCGTTCTTTGGTGACTTTTTATGTGCATGATGGAGGAAAATGAAAAAAGGTATTTTTCCTCTTTATTCCTCTGCAGTTGTTTTTAGCTAGGCGCACCATAACATTGGTCAAGGTAAGGAAAGAAGAATATGTAGGGAAGGAAGAGAAGCTGTGTGTACATACATGTGGCATACACACAATCAAATATGGACATGGCATCAGGCAGGGTCTTTAATGGCAAGCAACAGAAGCCAACTGGCTGATATAAATGGAAAATAACACTGGGCATGTCACAGAATTGCCAGAAGAGCTGAGGAGCCAGGCTCTGTGGTGGCCTAAATAATATCCCAGATCATGTTCAGAATGCCTGCTCCTCCAGTAACATGACTGTATTATCTTTCCACAGCTGCCAGCTCTGCTGGAAGGAATACTGGCCTACCCTTTTCTCAGCATCACTAATTCCTGTGGCTGGGCCTGGAAAGTGGGTCAAATTAGCAGTGATGGAATCATGGTGGCTTGCACTCTAGCTGCAAGGGAGGCTGGAAAAGCTAAGATTGGTATTTGTCAGCTTCTGCATAGAGTGGGAAGGAGTCCTTGTTTCCCACAAAGACTCATAGAGGGAATAATTTACCCCCAATCTAGGAAGCCAAAAGGTATAGCAAATATCCACCCCGACACATCTGGGGACTTTTACCCTGATTGCTGGGGGAGATCAGCATGTGCAAAATGTGTATGCACAGTCCTCTCTCTCTCTCTCTACCAGAACCCCTTGCATAGGCACCAGGTCTAGGGAAAATGTACAAATTCATTTTACTCTGTGATATTTTCCAGTGAAAAAGGCACTGAACAATCATGCCCTCTAACTCATCTGGAGATTTCAACTTTCCAAACAAGAGAAATCAGATGAGCTTCTGTGTCACTTCTACAGCAGTGGGTTTATAGCTATGATTGGATAAAGGGCCATGTAAATTCACAAACACTAATCTGTCTATCCTGGACCGACTAGATTTTTCTGACATTGCTCTTACCTCCTTGAGTTCAGTTGCTTGTCATCTTTTCTGGACCAAGCACTCAGCCCAAGTCACGCAGAACAGCCTTATTTGGAAAATCAATGCAAGTGAATCAAAATAAGATTTTCCTGCCTCTTCTCTGCAAGCTTTTTGAATGGAATATAGGAAAGATGCAGAGGACTGTCTTCGATGCCCTTTGCTAATTTGGGTTACAGATGATCTATGACGAGTTCCTTCCCTAATAACATCTTAGGTGGGTCCCAAAGCGAAGAATCAGACTGATGATATTTTCATTTCTGTGATTCCTTTCAGTGCTCTCACTACAGGAACTCTCCCTCTCCTATAGGGTTGCTGAGTTAAGGTAATATGATCATATTTTTATGGGTGCCAAACTCAGTAAGCGAGAGACTCAATGATGCCAAAGGTCAAATGACAGTCTGGGAAGACAACACCCAGAACAGAACATAAAAAGCCTGTCCAGCGCCCAGTGGTTTCTACATCTCTCATTTTCACACCTAACTGTTATCTCTTCAGAATTTCTAAGTAATTTGTAATGATTACAATCTTTTAGATAAAGATCATTATTCTCAGATTATAGCTGGGAAAACTGGGGCACTGAATGAGTTGCCTCTGTCACCTCTATTTATTCAAGAATCAGAAGCATACCTTGATGATTTTTCACTAATGGTTTAACCTTCCAAACATTACCCTTTTCATATGTTTATTCAGTTTGGTTTCTGGAATTCATGTCATCAGAAATGTAGATAATACTTTGTACTCATAAATAGTCAAAAACCACCTAAATAAGAATCTGCTTCTTAGAGGGAAATGACAATAAAGAGATGGGAAGGAAGGCAAACACTGTTATGTTGAGAGTGGGGAACAATAAATAAAAGGGAAATGGAAAAGTAATGTTTACTAAACATGTTAAATCCTAAAACTACCTGTGCACCTTGCAGCTACCATAAGGGAGACTGGTGGGTGGGGGAGAAGCCATAGCACTGCCATGTGCTTCTGTTTGCGGTTCCCCTGCTGCGTAGATACCTGGCAGCAGGTAAGCCTCATCGGATCCTAATTTGCACGTGTTTCTATGGGTCCTTAGATATCACTTATTTGAAACTAAGAAAACCTTGTTCTCATAGAAGCAATGTTCTAAATTAAATGGAGTTCCTTTACTAATTCACAAAATTTTACTTAACTAGGGATGTGGTTGAAATGCTATATGTTTATCATTTTACATATAATAGAAAAAAATCCCATCACAACATTAGTAAATTCATTAGCAATTCGGTAACTGAGTATGCAAAAGTAAAAGCAAATGTGTTCTGTGATTTGATACTTAATAAAAATCAGATTTCCTTAGATGACAATATACTGGTACAATTCATGACTTTTTTCTGGACCCTCTTTGGGGCTGACAGAGCACCACAGGGATTTTAAAGATTGATGGTACTGGTTACTTTATGTCTACTGTCGCTATACACCTAGAGTCTTGTGTTTATTGATACAACTATCACTTAACCTTATGCCTATTTGTGTTTAATGTAGTGTTTAATAAGGAGTAGTGTTTATAAACAAGATAATGTGAGAGAGAAAAGAAAGGGAAGAAAAGAAGGAAAAGAACTTCTTGAGAAAGCTCAAATTAAGAAAAAAAGGAAACCAAAGGAAATGAGTAAAAATACGGGAAAAAAGAGTGTCTTAAGTGGAATTAACTGAGCTGTGAAGAGTGAAAAACTGAAAGAAGAAATTTTTCAAATGCATGGTATATCCCTGAGGGGGCAGGGGCAGTGGTAGAGAGGCTGCATTTTCCTGTTCTGTCCCTAGGTGACAACCTAGGGCAGCTTGGCTGTGACTGGTAGAAGAAGGCTAATTTTAGCCAGATTTTCTTTCGTATTGTGTTGTCTTAACTCAGATAGAGTCATACACTAAGCACATTAACACAAAACTTCCTTTGTTTCCCCTCAATGGTTTTGCTGGAACTAACTACCAGCCCTACAAAATTATTTTATGTATATGTTTGGACTCCAGCATTTTGCATTTCCACACAGTCTAGAGTAGAGAGAAGGGAGAACAGAAGGGAAAGGCTCTCTGGTACCTTTTTCCTTCATTCAGTGGCAGAATCCTGGAAGGCACCAATCTCCAGCTTTGAAGGAATCTACAAAGTGAGCCAGGTCCCACCGCAAAATTATTCAAATGAGCCTGTGTCATCAAGGGCGTGGAAAAGCATCATGGCTACCATGACAGTTTTTCACTTCTTACAGGTCTTTCCTGCCTTATTCACTTGGGTAGGCTGTGCCATGGGGATATTTCTTGTGTTCTCCTGTGGGATTGCTTGGCTGGCTCTGAACACATCATGCTCCATGGCTACCCACAGCCTCCGCCCTCGGGAGACATTCTTACTCCCTCTTCCCCTGGTTCACACCTGCTCATTCTTCCAGATACCGCTGGGTGTCACCTCCTCTGTGGCTTTTTTCCCTCCTCTGAGTTCCCATAGCAACCCAAACTTACCTCCACCTTCACACCTGCCACACTGTAGGGAATTGCCCAGACGTTTACCCCAGTAGACAACTCTCTCCTTGGAAGGCCGGCATTCCCAAAGAGAGGACATCTGTCAATCCCTTCATTCCCTGTGTCCATGGGAGGCACTCCGTGTTTATTGTGTCAGTAAATGGAGTGAATCGCCCCTTGACTGCAGTATCTAGGGACTCTTTTGCCCCAGGCCTGTTTTCGTGGTTTAGAAGTCGCTTGATTGGCCCCTGAGCGCCCTCTTCTGTCTTGAGCAGAAGATGACTGTGCAATGCACCTGATTCCCTCACGTGCGAACCTCAGACGCCCCCGCCTGAAGTGTTACTTCTGACATCTATGCAAGGAGAGGCAGGGTTTTCCCGTATCTGCAGAGATACTCAAAAATATAACCACTCCTAACCTGTGAGAGTCGAAGGGACCTCAGAGGTTGTCCAGCCACGCCCCGTGTTTTACAGATGAGGGAACTGAGTCTCAGGAACAATCCTTTTCCTAGAGTCACACAGGAAGCTTGTTGGCAGGCGTGGGACTGGGACTTTCATCTACTGCCCCTGCCCCTTTCTCACTGCAGAGCCCCTATCGTGTACAGTTCCTGATTTGTGGATATCAGAGAGACTGCACCTGGGATTGAGTGACCAAAAGGGGGTGCCGTGTTATAAATGGGCTAAATAAATATAGCAGTTTACCTAGCTTAGAGCAGCTTTCTTCAGGAGGAGCTGCGCACATTTAATGGGGCACTTGTAAACACGAGCAATTTGAATAGTTTTTCCAGCACGCTGTTAGCATTTATATGTGCCCCATTTCATCTGTAATCTGCTTTTACAAGGCGCTGGTGAGACTTTGATGGCAGCAGTGAATGACCCAGACCGCTTCATCCCAAATGTTCAAACTGAGCTGAAAATTTGGGAGAATCTAAGGTATTCATCTCGGAAAAAATCCAAACCCATTGACTGAAATTGCTCTTCTCCGTCCTGATACATTAACTTTTCCTTCTTTTCTTCCCCCTTTCTTTCTTTTGCATTTTGCCATTACCATGTTCTGGTTATTGCCTACATCTGGAGCATGGCAGCTGTCCTGTAATATGCAAGCTGTGGCATGTAATTTGGAAAACTTGAATACAAATATCTGTTAATTAAAAAAAATACAGAAGCATGTTTGTCAGCTTGTAATTATGTAAAGAAGAACACCAACTCCCAAACTAATTTAAAAAGCAAAATGAAAATAACTTTACCAGCAGCTTTACAAAATCCAACAACTCTACATTTAGCTATTAACTTTTTTCTGAGTATCCCAAAGTCCTTTGCAAATGTCTATGAAGTTTCTTTGGGGGAAGCAGGTTGACCTAGTAGGATAGGCAGGAAGATAGGGCTTGGCTGGTAGACAGGTGGCTGGATTCTGTTGTTTGTCCTCTTACTATAAATCTGACAAGATTTCTCAACCTTGGCCTTATTGATATTTTGGGCAGGGTAATTCTTTGTTGTGAGGGGTCGTCTTGTGCATTGTAAGAGGTTTAGCTACCCAGTATATGCCTGTAGCACCCGCCCCCCAGCTGCGACAAGCAAAAATGTCTCCAGACATCGCCAAGTGTACCCAGGGAGGGAGTGGGACAAAATCACCCCCAGCTGAGAACCACTGTCGTTTTCATTTGCTGTGTAATGTGAAGAAAAATAGCCCAGGGCTCACTTTCAGAGGGCTTGGGTTTGGGTGAACATTGCCTCATTCTGAGGACACGGTCGTGGCCATTTCTCTGCGGTTGCTTCTTTGTCTCTGAGATGGATGTAGTAAGTCCAGTGGTGGCATTTCTCGGGGTTACTGTGAAGATCATCTGAGATGTGGAGATTTTTCAAATATAGAAAAGGGCACCCTGAAGGTTAGATGTGATCATTATTATTATTGCAAGACAGCTCCTGAAGTGAAAGGCTGCAGTTTGGAGGCCACAGGGCAGATCTTCCCCGTGGGAAGCTATTCCCTGGTAGGAAGCAACCTGTTGACTTTGGTCTCGTTAGCACAGTGCTCTCCTGCTCTCTAAGGTTCCAGGGGCTGTTAGAACTTGCAGTGCTCTTTGGAGGGATGTACGGGCATGGCGAAGGAGCACCGAGGAAAGTAAAATTGCTGAAGAAAAGCTAATAGAAATAGAATAGTGTTATGCACAAAGAGGAAGAGCTGGACAATGGCTTCCAGTCTCTGCTGCAGGTGTCAGAGGTGTTTGAGCTACTCAAGCTATTGTCAGGTTGCACAAACATTGAGCTCTGGGTCAGAGAAAGTTTCAGAATCATTTCTAATGACCTTTTAAAAATAAAGAGACTGTCAGCTCTCTGGGCTTACAGGGAAGGCAGGTAGGTGGAAGAGATTACCTCTCAAATGCCCTTCTCACTCAAGAATTCTAGGATTCTGGGTTTAGGGCTAGGTCTTCTGCAGTCTAAACAATTTCTTATTTAATTTACAGATTTCTGTGGACTGCATTAATAAATAACAGTCATTCTTGTTTACTGAGGACAGCTCTGTGTCAGAAAGTGTGCTGATTGTTTTAGGTTTATTATCTTCCTGACAGTTCTGTAAGGTAAGCATTATTCCCATTTTACAGATGAGAAAACCGAGGCATATACAGGTTAAGTAACTGTCCACGGAGCAAATCTGTTGGTATCTTGGCCATGCTAGTTAAGAGAAGGGTCAGTGGCATGTCTCTAGACTCAAAGCACCCAGCCACCTCCAGAATGAGCCCATTAGTATGCCCTAGAGAAGAGTCATTGAGATGCTCCTCACAGACAGAACTAACACGTCAGGCACACCACCTAGGTCTCCTTCGAGGGTACACCACAGTTCTGCAGCCTAAAGTGTGAAGGCCAGGCAGTATGTGAGAGTTTAGGAGGATACCATGATGTAAAGTATAAAGCAAGGATAGGAGGGAGAAACTGACAGCTTGAGTGGTGCACACTCAATCAATACGCCCAAGATAACAGTTTCTGCAGAACAGCAGCTTGTTCATTCAGGTCCCTAGGAGACGCATGCTGCTCTGACAATCGGCAGAAATTCTGACTCAGTACAGATCTTTTCATCTCTAGCCTGCCTTTGCCGACTTTTTCCTTTTACATTATTAAATATTAAACCCTGTAAACACTTTCATTTGTCTGTACTTTATTGTCAGTCAAATTACCGTTTGTAACAGTATCAGATCATATTGGTATCACTTACTTCCCTGGGTAACAGCTACAATTCCAAAATCCTATTGCAGGATAAAATAATGAGGTATCCAAGCAGCTTGGGGTCAAAATTCCTAAATTCTTTTCTCAGATCCTGGCATCAGCTAACCATTTACATCTTTTCAAGTCAAATTGTTTCCTTTTCAAGTGAACCAAACGGTCACACTCTCAAGACCCCATTTGTTCCTTCCAACAGATTTAAAGTAGATTGAAGTAACTTTGAAAACTCTAAATTCTACAAGTTGAGGCCAGTCCACTCAATTACCTACCTGTAGATTACATGAGCACAACCTCAAAGCTGCTGACGTGATACCCACACAAATCGAGTTCTGTCACCTGTCTGGCTATCATCGCTGGCACTCTGGAAGCCCTCACTCTTTTCCGATGTTAACTCTCCAGAGAAAAACAACGGGGCCAACATAAAACACGGGAAAATAACGCACTCCAAAGTCAGAAGGAAATAATATTTATTGATCTTCTTTTGGCTGATGTTTTGATTATCCATGGCTCTGACCTCTCCATCAGCAAAGATAACCAAACTTTTATAATATTTAAAGTTCAGTTTTGAGACAATGCAAAAGCAGGGATCACTGGATCTGTGAATTCAAATGCCAATGATGCATGTGTTAGTCTTTCACAATAGGGTTCCAGGATACTGGTTTCTCAGTACCAGCATCTTGGTACTGAGAAGAGGTATTGTACGAGAATTAGAATGTGATGATAATGACTATGCAAATACATGGATAAACCAATCTGTTCCTTCCCGGTGACCACTGACACACTCTTCACTTCTTAGGAGTTGAGTGCCAATGTCCAAAGGTAGAGTTTATCATGAGTAAATGCCCAAAAGCGTCTCTGTAAATAAGCAATACAATTGACCAGCCCAAGTAGATTTGTGAACAATGGGATATAAATTAACTAAATGAAAGTAATCGAACCAAGTGGACTTATTAATTTGACTAGGAATGTTAACTAAGGCACTGTTCTGTAGACCTTTGCTCATCCCCAGAGCTCCTAACTCACACTTATCTCCATTTTAGCTTTCTGTTCTTGAGCCGCTTTTTCTGTGGCCTAGGTAAAATTACTTAACCTTTTCTTGGCTCTAATAACACATCTGTTGAGTTGGGAGTACAACACTTTTATGCATCTGCTAGAGGGAGGTGCACTTTAATGAATGTTTGGAAAGTACTTTGAACATGAAGTGCTTAGTATTAATATTGCTTTCCAATGCCCTAGACAATCTAATGAAATAGTATCTTAATCTATGTCACAGCTAATTCATTTTGGAACTGAGTCTACTCTATACAGATTTCTGTTTGAGGGTCATTGGGAAGATTTATTCGCCTTGGGGCAAATATTGACCTCCTGAGCCTCCATCAATATTTACCTCTTGGGTCAATAAATCTCAGTGTTGACCTTGATAAAAGTCAACATCTGCATAGAACCTCAGGGTCTTCTTCATCTGTGCTGCCTTCGTTCTGAGTCTGTCACTTGATTCTGTTCTAATAAATCCTATTTGCAGGAGTTTGTAGCACAAGCTGTTGGCATGCCCTCGGGGTGAGGTTGCTGCGTGTACCCCTGGGCATTTGTGCAGAAATGCTGAGGAGAGATTATTGTAGTGTTTCTAAGAGAATTCCTGATCTTAGATTCTTATTCCTCTTCTTTGGAGGAGGGGTTCTAGGAGGACCTACCTAACATGGAATAAAGTGCAGACTAGGTAAACTCCTACTAGAGTCTGTCACACTGACAATTACATTCACTGAAGAGCTAAAACTATCTATCTATCAGGGAGAAGGGGGTGTTGCCCACATGCCACCCAGCCTGTGTCTGTACATGTTGGACACTGGACACCAATCTGACCATGCTAATCAATAACACTCTTCATGATGGAACAGACGTGCTGCTTTCACCCCAGATTATGAATCTGGTTGGAATAGTCTATCAGCTGGGCTGGAATCCTCTGCTTTGTATGTACAGATTTAGTCATTCAATAGCTGTTCATTGAATATTTATTAAGAAACTACTGAGCCAGGCCCTGTGCACAGATGAAGTTCTTCTCTTTCTCAAACCCTGTAGTTGCCCACTAATTGCTAGAGATAGAGAATGAAAAAATTCATGAGACAGGTCCCTTGCACTGAAGGAATTTGAAAGTGTAGTATGGATACAATTGAGTGGCTTTCTCATTTTTTCTGTACCTCCCCTCACTCAATATCCCTCTTCCGTTATGGACAAGTGCAGGTGGGGAGATGGGACATGTGCAAATCTTTGGCATTGGAGTCATATCCTGGCTGGGCTAAGGAAAGTCATTTGCTCCCGGGGCAGCACTTTTAACCACTTTCAGATTAATCATCTCCAGACATGTTGATGTAACTCATTGTTTGTAGTCCTCAGGGAGTAGTCAGGGAAGTTGCCTTGGCTGAAGACATAAGAAACACATTTCATAAGTGTAGGAGGTATAGGAGGCCTTTTGGGGTATAGGGAGATGGTATCCAAAAGGAAGAAGGGCAGTTGTGAAATTCCAAATCAATAGCATGCCTGCTGTGTTTATCATGTTTGGTCTTTGGGGTTTGAACTTAATTGCTTCCCATATAGATTCAAGTGGAGAGGGTGGTTCATCACAAAGCATTTTGTTCAGAAACGTTGCACAGAAAAACAGATTTCTAGAATAAATGTATGTAAAACTCAAAACCCTGTCCAACATGTCTTATGATAAATTAGACTTTTTTATGCATTTCCAATTGATTTATCTTCTTTTAACGGGCCCATTTGCAAGCATCAGTGCTTCCAAACTTTCAAAAATCTTTGTGTGTGTGTGTGTGTGTGTGTGTGTGTGTGTGTGTGTGTTCTCTTTGGTGAAGGATGGCAAGGGAGAAGGCTAACACTTCCTTTATTTCAGAAAACTAAGTGTTAGAAGGCTAGCTCTCTTCCACAACTGTTCCTGTCTTCTCCATTATTTTATCAGTGCTCTCAGCCATTTAGGCTATAAAGGGTTATTTTTTATTTGGCTAGATCTTTCCAAATACAGGAATACCTCAGAGATACTGCAAGTTTGGTTCCAGATTACTGCAAGGAAGTGAGCATTGCAATAAAGGAAATTGCACAATTTTTTTGTTTCCCAGTGCATATAAAAGTTATGTTTATACTATACCATAGTCTATTAAGTGTTTAATAGTATTATGTCTAAAAAGCAATTTATGGACCTTAGTTTACAAAATCTTTATTGCTAAAAAATGCTAACAATCATCTGAGCCTTTAACGAGTTATAATCTTTTCGCCGGTGGAGGGTCTTGCCTTAGCGTTGGTGACTGCTGACTGATCAGGGTGGTCGTTGCTGGAAGTTGGAGTGGCTGTCTGGCTGTGGCAATTTCTTAAAATAAGACCACAATAAAGTTGGCCATATCAGTTTGAATATTCCTTTCATGAAAGATTTTTCCGTATCATGTGATGCTGTTTGATAGCATTTTACCTACAGTAGAACTTTCAAAATTTGAGTCCATCCTCTCAAATCCTGCTGCTGCTTTATCACCTAAGCTTATTGGATATTCTAAATCTTTTGTTGTCATTTCAACTTTGTTTATAGCATCTGCACTGGAGTAGATTACACCTCAAGAACCACCTTCTTTGCTTATCCATAAGAAGCAACTCCTCATCCATTAAAGTCTTATAAGATTGCGGCAATTCAGTCATATCTTCAGGCTTCACTTCAAATTCTAGTTCTCTTGCTGCTTCCACCACATCTGCAGTTACTTCCTCCACTGAAATCTTGAACCCCTCAAAGTCATCTGTGAGGATTGGAATCAACTTCTTCCAAACTCCTATTAATATTGATATTTTGACCTCCTCCCATGAATCGTGAATGTTCTTAACGGCATCTAGAATGATGAATCCTTTCCAGTACGTTTTCAATTTACTTTGCCCACATCCATCAGAGGAATCACCATCTGAGGCAGCTAGAGCCTCAACAAAATGTATTTTTAAATAATGAGACTTGAAAGCCAAAATTACTTTTTGATTTGAAATAGAAATCAGAATGGATGTTGTGTTAGCAGGCATGAAAACAACAACGTTAATCTTGCGTATCTCCATCACAGCCCTTGGGTGACGGTAAAGTGTCAATGAGCAGTAATACTTTGAAAGGAATCTTCTTTTCTGAGCAGTAGTTCTCAACAGTGGGCTTAAAATATTCAGTAAACTAACCTGTAAGCAGATGTGCTGTCCTTCAGGCTTTGTTGTTCCAATCTACTCTGCACAGGCAGTAGGATTTTTAAAATGATAAATGAACATTGGCTTTAACTTAAAGTCACCAGTTATGTTAGTCCATAATGAGAGGGACAGCCTGTCCTTTGAAACTTTGAAGCCAGGCCTTGACTTCTATTCTCTAGCTATGAGAGACCTACATGGTGCCTTCTTCCAATACAAGGTTGTTTCATCTACAGTGAAAGTCTGTTGTTGAGTGTAGCCACCTTTATCAAGCATCTTAGCTAGATCTTCTGCATATGTTACTACAGCTTTCACATCAGCACTTACTGCTTCACCTTAAACTTTTATGTTATGGAGATGGTTTCTTTCCTTAAACCTCATGAGCCAACCTCTGCTAGCTTCCGACATTTCTTCTTCAACTTCCTTATCTCTGTCTCTTTCAGCCTTCATGGAATTTAAGACAGTTAGGGCCTTGCTCTGTATTAGGTGTTGGCTTAAAAGAATGTCGTGGTTGATTTCGTATTCCATACAGACCACCAGAAGTTTCTCTATAGCAGCAATAAGGCTGTTTTGCTTCTTGTCATTTATGCATTCACTGGAGTAGCACTTTTAATTTCCTTCAAGAGGTTTTCCATTGCATTCCCATCTTGGCTGACTATTCGGCACAAGAGGTCTAGCTTTAGGCCTATCTCAGCTTTTAACAAGATTTCCTCACTAAGCTCAATCATTTCTAGCTTTTCATTTAAAGGGAGAGACGTGCGACTCTTTCACTTGAATGCTTAGAAGTCTTTGTGGAGTTACTAATTGGCCTAATTTCAATATAGTTGTGTCTCAGGGAATAGGGAGGCCTGAGGAAAGGGAGAAAGATGATAAATGGCTGGTTGATGGAGCAGTCAGAACACACACAACGCTTATTGATTAAGCTCACCATCTCATATGGTGTGTTTGTGGTGCCCCAAAACAATTACAATAGTAACATCAAAGATCACTGGTCACAGATCACCATAATAGGTATAATACTAATGAAAATACTTGAAATATTGGGATAATAACCGAAATGTGAGACACAGAGACATAAAGTGAGCACATGCTGTTGGAAAAATGGTTCCAATAGATTTGCTGGACAGAGGGTTGCCACAAACCTTCAACTTGTAAAAAATGCAACGTCTGTGAAGCACAGTAAGCAAAGCACAATAAAACAAGGTGTGCATGTAAGTGAAAAAAAATACATTGATAAATAGTTGAAAGAAAAGAGGGGGGTGGAGTCTTTCAAAAGTAGGATCTACGAAATCTGAATTTTTTGCTTAGTTGTCAGCTTTCTGTCTGGCATTTTGCAGGGTGTCCGAGGCTGTGCTGTCTCCACCCATCAGCCAACTCAGCAGTCTTGTCTCTGGACTACTAGTGGCTGCCTGGAACCACAATTCAAATCAGATCCGTTTTGATGAGTTAGATTAATTGAGCTTCAGGAGTTTTGCTCTGTGCTGGTCTTTTGAATCAAAGACTTAAGATCCCAGGCAGTGAGCATTGGGAGAACTTTAAATATAACCTAGGGCCTCTTTAGAAAAACTACATTTGGTTCAGTGTCCTCGGTTGGATATCTGAAAATGGCAAACAATCCCAAAAACAAAAATCTTCTATAGCAGAGTTTGTCCTATCCCATGGTGGATAGCTAGGATATCAAACCACCCTGCTCTTAAGATAACTGCTTGTTTCTGTTTTCCTCATTTCAAATTTAATCAAGGAGAATTTGCCTTTTATTTATTTATGGCAAACAAATTGATTTCTATTTCTGCTTCTTGTCTCCTGCATCAGGCCAAGTTCTCATCATATGCTCTGCCTCCTTCCCTATACCCCATGGACTTCCAAGGGAAGTCATTCATTCATTCAATCATTCATTCAGACATCAGCCATGTGCTAAGTATATGATATTTGCTAAGTACATTGCTGAGAACTGAGGGATTAAAAATAATAAACAGTGGGTCAGAGAGGATCCTACCCAGAAGGAGCACAGAATCCAGCGTAGAAAGGGCTTATACGAACATGTGCCATGAGTATGAGCAATGGTGACACATGGTCTATAGCAGTGCTAATGGCCGTCAAGGGAAGGAGTTAGCTGTGAGAGGGGTCACAGCGGCACAGTCCACATCCTGGAGGACTAATGGGATCCAGAGAGTGTAGAAGAGGTGGCCTCCAGGTTGGGTAATGAGTGAAAGGTAGGGCAAGGTGTGAAACCAGGAGCAGCAGAGGAAAGGCAGGCTTGTGTAGAGAGTGCTGCCATCTGCTTTGGACAGGCTGACTTGGGACAACATTGAGATATCCAAGGAGGAATACTGAGATGATGGCTGAATATATGAGATTGTATGTTGGAGTTCAGGAGGGTTCTGGAGTGATGAGAAACATTTGGAATTTTCCAACGTAAGTATGGTCTTGGGAGCCATGGGAGTAAGTGGGATTATTCAAGTACAGCATGCAGAGTGAGGGGAAAATGCTAAGACAGAACCCTGGCCAAAACAACAACAACAACAACAACAACAACATTTAGGGGTGTAAGAGTCAGGGGTTTCCAGAAAAAAATAGAACAAATTGTATGTGTGTGTGTGTGCGCACGCACTCGCATGCATGTGCACATGTGTGTCTTTATCCCAGATAGATAACACAGAGATAGACTAGATAGATAGATACATAGATAGATGAGAAAGAGAATTACTGTTTAAAAATTGGTCTATGTAAGTATGGAGGCTGAGAAATATCCAGGTCTGCAGTTGGAAAGCTAGAGACCCAGGAGAGCAGTTCTAGTCCACAAGCTGGCACAACAGCCAATGTTCCAGTCAGAGTTTGTAGGCGGGGAAAGACTGGTGTCCCAGCTCAAGGCTATCAGATAGGAAGAGTACCATCTTATTCAGGGGAGAGAGAAAGAGAGAGAGGTCAGTCTTTTTTTTTTTTTTCAAGCCTTCAACTGATTGAATGGGGCCCATCCACATTGAGGAAGGCAGTCTTCTTCACTTAGTCTACTAATTAAAATGCTAATCTAATCCAAAAACATCCTCACAGACACACCCAGAATAATGTGTGACCAAATATCTGGGAATTTTATAACCCAGTCAAGTTGACACATAAAATTAGCCATCACAAGGGGCATGCAGAGGAGGAAGAAGGGACAAAGAAGACTAAGAAAGTATTAAAAGGTAGAAGAAATGCTCTAATTTATAGAAAGAATCCCCAAAACCACCCTAACCACCATTCGCTAGGGAGGTTTTGCATGAGTGTTTGAGTGCATTTATGTGCACACGTTATAATGATTGAGCAGAAAAACTATGTGTGAAAGACACTGCTCTAGGCATTGTAAATGAATTCACCAATGAAGACCATTTCATACCATCAGATTTAGTGAAAGAGGCAGGCATACCCCTGGATAGAAAGAAAAAGTGAACACACCTGCGTAGGGATGGGGCTGACCCAAGTGCTCAGTGTGGCTGAATGTCAGGCTGGCCAGTCTCAGCATCTTGAATGTGGGTCTCTGTTAGACCTCATCACTCACTGTTACCAATGAGAAAGGGGCCCCCTGGGCCAGAGGATGGGAGTTGGGCTCAAATGCAGGAGATTCTTATAGACACTTGGCCAATGTCAGAAGGAGGGTAATTCTATGTAACTCATTTAGGATCTGGGCTCCTCTGGGGACATCTCCATGTTTCCAATGTTCTGTCTTCATGCTTGATTAATGGTCACAATCACACAATTATTCTTTCATAGTCACACTCCCAGATGCCCTTTAATTATTATTTTTTAAACTGAAACTACTAGAAGAAGTCAGTTAACGTTCGTTGAGTGCCAGGCACTGTGTTGTGCATACATTATCTCCTTTGACTCTTTTAGCAGTCCTTCGTTATAGTGCAACAAAGCTACAATTTCAATCCACATGAGCTCATCAGAATCTGTAAGGCTTTCAAGATGATAGTGGATCCCCATTTTTCATTGTGCCTTGAAAACTGCAAAGTAACACACAATTGTACAGTATTATGACTGAATGGCACAGCAGCCCTCGAGATAGGTGGCACCCTGACCATTTTACAGAAGAAAAAACAGAAGTTCCTTGAGATGATTTGTTGGTGAATGGTAAAGTTGGCACCAAACCCAGGTCTTCAGACATCTGGTTCTGTTGACACCAGACATCTGGTTCTCCACCTATGCCTAACTGTCTGTGTACACAGAGGTCAAGGTGACCTGGCCTTAGAGCTGTCTCCTGTCCAGGCAGAGGTCAGCACTGACTCAACATGTCACCTGCTCCCTGCATCAGGTCCAACCCTGCCTCCTTCACCTTAGAAACTTCTCCCATCCAAGAACTCACTAGACTGCCATAGTCCAACTCACTAGACTGCTCCTTCTTTGACTCAGAAATTGCACAGCTGGCAGTGCTAGAGGCTCTATTCTTGAGTACACTGAATATCAGGTAGGATGGGTCTGAGCTCTCACCTTCCCGTGGCAACCTTTGACAAGCTTTTGCAATAAAAAATTAAATATTAATACTCCACAATTAATCTCTGACTTGAAAGAGCCATATATACCTTATGTGTAACCCCTGGACATTTCAATTTCCAACGTGCCCAAGTAAGATAACATCCTGAAAATGAAATGTAATCATCAATTAGCAATGTTCCTTAGGACAGACTGAACTGCAGTCATGAACAGTTTTCATGACCTGAGCAATGGCTGATTATAAGGGAGTAGCCAGAAAGTCAGAGGAAGAAGAAAGATGAGCATTTGAGCCTTGTGATGTGTAGCAGAGGCTGGAAGTTGGAAGGCCAGCTTTCATGAACCACGAGCTAGCTGTGTCCTCACGGGGCTGAGCTCTTAATTCATCAGTCAATAGCAGTCATTGGCTCTGGCACAGTGGGGAGACACCATAGAAGCAGGACATGTGTCTCCTGTATGAAGACTTTGGAACTGTGCTGCAGAATCAGATTGTGTGCATGTGAAGCAGATTAAGAACATGACCCAAGAGGTGTGCACACGAGTGCAAATTAAAACAGCCTGGTGATCCTGGGCCTGTTTTCGTGCCTCTGTGTCACCAAGGGTGACAACTAGAATCGCCTGGCAGCGGCAGTAAAAAGTGCTTGTAGATCCTTGGTGAGGAGTCAGCAGGCCAGAACAGTGCATTGTGGTTTCTTATTATATTTAATGGAAAACTGAAGCACTCGGATATTTCCAAAGTGTAATTTGTTCTGATGGGTAGGCAGACAGTGGATTCGGCTGCTTCACTAGGGAAGAGGCAAAAATAAATTAAACAAATTAATGACTGTGACGCATTCCAGGGGAAAGAAAATGCGATTGATAATCCACCCCTTCTACCACCCCTAACAAAAATCATCATTTTTATTGTAGTCACAGCTCCTTGGGCTGCTGCTTCTTGTGGATATTTCTAAAGAAAACTTCCTCTCCAGTCATCTTCTTTAGCCCAATAAGCACAGTTGCTAATTTTCCTTCATTTGGAGATTCCCCCTCGAACCATATGCCATTAAAATGCCTAGACATGTGGAAATGGACTCACGAAGATATGAGGAGACAGGGAGTTTCAGACGAGGAGAGACTTTGTCAGATGGAATGACTCTGACATCAGATTCGCTAACCAAAGGAGAAAGATCCCTCCATGGGAAGGAGTGAGAAGGAGAGCTGAGCGCAGTCTCTGGGAAAAGTCCAGGAGGCATTGGGAAGGGGAGGAAGCATCGTGTTCCCATGCATAGCTCGATGCCTGGCCTTCAGCAAGTGCTCATTGGTTGAGTAAGTAAGTGAATGAATGAATGAATGGACAAGAGAGATGAGTGACTGAAGTAGAGAGGCGGCAGAGTCTGGGAAGCTGGTAGGAATGGGATGCAGGACTTGCAAGCAGGTAGGCATATGTGGCACTCAGTGACAGAAAACAACCCTGAGAGCCCAGCAATGGGTCCCTGAAGGCAACATGGCCCCATTGTTCCCTGTCCGTTTTTTCATAGAACGTTTAACATTTTGCATTTTGTTGTGTGATTCAATTCATGTTTCCAGGGTAATATTAAAAATACTTAAGAACTTGGGCATCAGTGGTGCTGACCAGTCAAAACAGATACAATCAGAATAGAAACTGGCAGTAAGAACCCAGCACTGCCATTCAGAACATCAGCCCTGAATGCTTCTCTCTCACTAGAGCTAAGCTTTCTGAGGACGAGCATCATGTTCGTTTTTAGATTCCATTAAAACACCTAGCTCAAGCCTTTGGTATAAATGTAGTTCTTCAGTTGACACACTGTGCCTGGTCTGTGTACAGTAGCTACTTAATAAATATGTGTGGTTGAGGGAGCAAATGATGGAAGGAAAGAATGGATTGGGGTGGAGTGGGACAGAATGCAGCAAGGAAGTCTCCCTGGCCCACACACACTGGAGGACAAACCGCCTTCACCCTGGAGTCCACATCAGACCACCTTCATGCCTTGCCATGCAGGGAAGGGAGGGCTAGGAAGATCTGGGCCCATGGGCGGCCAGGGCGTTTCTTCCAAAGCACTTTCCTTGGCTTGGGTGAGTAAATCTGTTAATGCTCTCCAACCTCCTCCCCTTTGTTAGGGAGCCCAGTGTATTAATTAAAAACCATGGGCAGCTGTTAAGTATCTCCAGAACAAGGATTAAGCCAGCTTTCTGTCAATTACTTTCAAAGCCATTGCTATTTGCTAGAGAAATACTTTCTTTCAGGGTTAAAGCAACTTGCTTTTCACTTTGCCATCTCCTTCATTACCGCGTTACCCTGTTGGCCCCTTCCCCTAATTCATGCTTGAAACCTACTGCAATAGGAAGCCCACAGTGAGAAGCCACACGCCTGCAGCAGTACCCCCTCAGGCAGATGTGGCCTTGAGGGCACAAACATCATCAGAGCAAGGCCGGTGTAGAGAGAGGGTCAGTTCTTCCTCCTTCAGCCAGCCTCTCAGCCTCAGCTGAGCTAGGGCACACGTAACACATCTGTATGAACCACTGCTCAGATGTGCCAAGGAGAAGGAATGCAAGAGACAGAGCTGTTGCCTACACAGTATGTTTGGGGTACGTCTTCTTTCTGCTTTCATTACCTAAGAGCTGCTGCTTACTGTATGATGATAGGTGAACACTCCAGGGGATAAATTTCTGCCGTCTATGAGAAAAAACTTTCTGATAAAGTTGTTCAAGGGTAAGCCAGGCCGTCTACAGAGATGAAGCCTGCCATGGTAGGAACTCAATATATGACTACTCTTAAAATGAACTGCCTGTGAGATTCTGCTAGATGACCTCTAAGGGCGCTTCCTAGGTTGAAATATAGTGTTGTGAATCAAGCCATCTTGTAGCGTTTGGGAAGATGCTCTCACCTTCGTCACAGACAAGCTGGGTTTGCACTTTCTGGGCCATCTGCTCTACCCAGCTTGGATAAAGGCCTAGAGGGGGACGAGGGGCTGGGGAGGAGGGAGATAGACAGCAGGAACAAGAAAGGCAGGGCATAATTAAGTATTTCTGAGGCCCCAGATGATTTGTAATTTATAGATCCTTCATGTTATCTGCAATGAATATTAAGTAAATCAATAAATTCTCCATTGAAGTGATAATCAATCGGCTATAATAGCGCAAAATAAGTCTGAACTCAACTCTAATGTGACTATAAAATAAAATGTCAGCTCTGAGGCAGGGCATTTTTTTTTTTTTTTTTTAAGAGGCCTGATAAAAGCTTCCCAGAATTCCTCTATAATCCTTGAGTCCAGGCAGCAGGTAACGCTACATCCTCCAGTACTTACCTATAAGTGATGACCTCAGTACCACCCCCTACCTCACTCATCTGGAAATCTCAAGAAACCATATAGGGTATCAGAGGCGTTCACAGACCCTGGTGAGAATTAGACCCCGCATGTACACATGCACACACATGTGCACACACACCCCTGTGCACACACACACAGGCTCACACCTCTGGCAGATGTGCCTCTTGTCATTGTGTCACTCAGCAGATTGCCCTGTGAAATCCAGCCTCAGCAAAGAGAAAGGGGAAAAGAAAAGATCTAAATCAGAGTAACATAAATAAGCGGGTGGCAGGCAGAGAAAAACCCAAACAACTAATAACACCAGGGAAAAGTCACTGCAGAATTTATATAAAAACAGTATATCAGAAAAGCTGTTTGAGAGACCTCTGAGAGGCAGAAATCACGAAAACTCTTTCCTGCTAGTCTGTGGTTTAAACGTGTAAGAATTACTCTTTTGCAAAAAATTGGAGAAAGATTTGATTATTTTCTATCAGCAATCAGCCTTTTTGTCTTGTCATCGTACTTGGTCGTTCTCTCTCTCTCTCTGTCTCTCTATCTCTCCCAAGTGTGTGTGTGTGTGTGTGTGTGTGTGTATTTGATCCACATTTGCATCCATGATCTTTTTTGCAGGCTCTTCTCTTTGGAACTATTAGCATGTTTATTATGAAAAGATGAACAAAACTCTAGTTATTCTTTTTTATATATATACTTTAAGTTCTGGGATACTTGTGCAGAATGTACAGGTTGTTACATAGGTATACACGTGCCATGATGGTTTGCTGCACCCATCAACTCCTCATCTACATTAGGTATTTCTCCTAATGCTATCTCTCCCCTAGCCCCCCACCCCACAACAGTCCCAGGAGTGTGATGTTCCCCTCCCTGTGTCCATGTGTTCTCATTGTTCAACACCCACTTATGAGTGAGAACATGTGATATTTGGTTTTCTGTTCCTGTGTTAGTTTGCTGAGAATGATGGTTTCCAGTTTCATCCATGTCCCTGCAAAGGACATGAACTCATTCTTTTTTATGGCTGCATAGAATTCCATGGTATGTATGTGCCACATTTTCTTTATTCAGTCTATCACTGATGGGCATTTGGATTGGTTCCAAGTCTTTGTTATTGTGAATAGTGCTGCAGTAAACCTACATGTGCATATGTCTTCATTGTCGAATGATTTGTAATCCTTTGGGTATATACCCAGTAATGGGATTGCTGGGTCAAATGGTATTTCTGGTTCTAGATCCTTGAGGAATCGCCACACTGTCTTCCACAATGGTTGAACTAATTTACACTCCCACTAACAGTGTAAAAGCATTCCTATTTCTCCACATCCTCTCCAGCATCTGTTGTTTCCCGACTTTTTGATGATGGCCATTCTACCTGGTGTGAGATGGTATCTCATTGTGGTTTTGGACCCCTTCCTTACACCTTATACAAAAATTAACTCAAGATGGATTAAAGACTCAAACGTAAGACCTAAAACCATGAAAACCCTAGAAGAAAACCTAGGCAATACTATTCAGGACATAGGCATGGGCAAAGACTTCATGACTAAAACACCAAAAGCAGTGGCAACAAAAGCCAAAATTGACAAATTAAAGTTAAGAGCTTCTGCATAGCAAAAGAAACCATCATCAGAGTGAACAAGCAACCTACAAAATGGGAGAAAATTTTTGCAATCTATTCGTCTGACAAAGGGCTAATATCTAGAATCTACAAAGAACTTAAACAAATTTACAAGAAAAAAAGAACCCCATCAAAAAGTAGGTGAAGGATATGAATATTCTTTTTTTTTTTTCAAGACAGTCTTGCTCTTTTGCCCAGTCTGGCATGCAGTGGCATAATCTCAGCTCACAGCAACTTCCACCTCCCAGGTTCAAGAGATTCTCCTGCCTTGGCCTCCTAGTAGCTGGGACTACAGGCATGTGCCACCACACCCAGCTGATTTTTGTATTTTTGGTAGAGACAGGGTTTCACCATGTAGGCCAGGCTGCTCTCGAACTCTTGATCTCAGATGATCCACCCGCCTCGGCCTCCCAAAGCGCTGGGATTACAGGCGTAAGCCACCGCGCCCAGCCAAAACTCTATTTATTCTTAAGCCCTCGTTTTTCCTCCATCTTCTCTGTTTTTTTCTGTCCTTTCCAAGACGGATCTATATGATGAATACTTATCTATTTCTCCTAAGTAATTTTGAACTCTGGCTCATCATGGATCTTTTTTAAAGCATAATTTCCATTCTTCTTTCCCTTTCCCTTGGTCAGTTGCTTCTTTTCTTGAGATAAGTTCATCACTACAGATTTCAGTAAAGTGGAAAGATTTTCCAGGGAGCATTTAGCCAATTCATCTGCCTCTTTGCAGGACTACTTGGACCCAGCGACTGGTGGCTCCTGCCTTTGTTTCTGTCACTCAAAGGCTTGGTTCTCTTTCTGGTTACCTTGGCTCCAGCGTCTCATATATTAACAAAATGATTGCCACAGCTGTCTTGGCATAATGCCTGACACTTGAAGTTCAATTACTCATTCCATGAAGAGAAGGAGGAGGTAGGCATGCGTTTCTCACTGGGGCCTTATACCCTGGTGTCCCTCTGACACAATAAATTCTTCCTATTCAGGATTGTCTGCTATTCTGTATCATTCCTAAGCAGAATACAACCATCTCCAGCAGCAGATACCCCCGATAATCTCCTGATACCTACTTCTCACACTGATCAGTGAGACATTACCGAGCATCTACTGTGTGTCCTTCAGTGAGCCAGATGCTGCGGGCAATAAACTGGAAAATGTAAGATATGGTTTCTACCCCTCTAAAGCATATGTTCTAGTTAGAGGAAATGTAAAAATATGAGAGTCCATTATCAAATACCCAGAGCATTTCAACGGATGTACTCGCCTTTCTTTTCAATCTCAGGTCTCTAGGTTGATAGGCCTTTTCTGCTTCTTCTATTTTGTCTTAAAGCAAAAGGTGCATGAGGCTCCTCTTTTCTGAAGCTATCCTTATTACTATGTGTGCTTTACCCCAAGTGGCAGGTAGAGAGATGATGGCCTCCCAAAAGATATCCACATCCTAACCTCCAGAGCCTGGGATTTTCTGACCATACATTGCAAAGGGGCTTGGAAGATGTGATTGGGTTGGGAACTTGGGAACATTTCTGTCTGCTGTACACGTCCAGAAACTGTTTTTTTTTTTCTTAACAGAACACATGTCTTTGATCTTTGTCCTACCTCTGGGTAAGTTCTTTGCCCTCTTGGGGCAGAAATAATCTCTCTAATCGGGTTGTTCTTAGAAACTCCACTTTATTTGTGGGATTAATCTTTGTTCCCTCAAAGGACCTTTCAGTCTAATATTCTTCATCAGTTTTCTAATGAGGAGCTTTGGTGCTCTCTGCAAATGGGACTCTTAAGAAGCTGTTCCAGCATTCCAGAATCCTCATGCTAAGCATGCAGATAGGTGGCTCTCCACCTCCTCCTTCATCTGTGTGATATACAATGGGAGAAGAAAGGGAGCAGCAGTTGGTGAAGGCATCCACATTAACAAGGATGTAACTTTCTACATGGAGAAGAAAAACATCTTTTGTAATGCACCAGGCATGAGTAGGGACCTGAAGTCAAAAATAAGAATGAACAATGGAACACCATTGTTACCAGATGAACTGTAACATTTTTGAGATATAGAATGAGTTAGGTAAATGGGGCCAGACTCTGAAAGATCTTTACCACCTGCCCATAGAGGTCAACCTTGGTATTGTAGACATGGGGTGTCCCTGCATGTTTTTTGTTTTTGTTTGTTTGTTTTTGTTTTTGTTTTCAGATGGAGTCTTGCTCTGTTGCCAGGCTGGAGTGCAGTGGTACAATCTCTGCTCACTGCAACCTCCGTCTCCCAGGTTCAAGTGATTCTCCTGCCTCAGCCTCCCAAGTAGCTGGGACTACAGGTGCGCGCCACCACACCTGGCTAAATTTTTGTATTTTTAGTAGAGATAGCATTTCACCATGTTGGCCAGGATGGTCTCTATCTCCTGACCTCATGATCCACCTGCCTCGGCCTCCCAAATTGCTGGGATTATAGGCATGAGCCGTTGGGCCTGGCCATCCTTGCATATTTTAAGGCTGGAAAGTGATCTAATGCTTAGGTTTCCATTTAAAAAAACAAGGAAGAAAAAAATAGTGGTCAAATGTCTTACATTCCTTTTGGGCCTATTGCCTGATTCATCTTGAACCCTAAACACACGGACGTGCAGATTTTCTTGGATTATTTATTTTGGTTTTAATGTACACAGTGGAGAACTCAATGTGAGCTTGGCTGGATGCTTTAGAGGAAAGGGCTGTGTTGTGTATGCATCTGTTGATGCAACTGGTACCCAGACCATCTGTGGGTGGTTCCTGCCGTTCTTAGCAGCCCTTCTCTCTTGGAGAATGAAGTCTCCTACACTGAGTCAGTTGGTGGCCACTGAATTTTATTTTGGGAACGTGTCCTAGATACAGCAGGCTTCCCACTCACTATGCAGAAGAGAATGCCTTTCTAGAAGAGGATTCCGATTTGCCTAACAACAGCACGCTGCTCAGGCAATCTCTCCCTTTTGTTGATGGCTGAATGGAGAGACGCTCAGCCTCTGATCTCCAAGGGTGAGAGCATCCAGGCAAAAAGCTTAGCAGCCTGTCATGCTTCGAGGGGGAAATGCGTCTTTGTGTCCCTCCATGGGGAGGGGCATGTGCATCAGCATCTCTGTGTTCCAGAAGAGTACGAATCAGAACATTTCAGAACTGGAAGGGATGCGAGGGTCCAAAGCCTACTATTCACATAAAGTCCCTTTAGAGCAGTTCTGATAAAGAGTCGTTCTGCTGCTTCTTTCTACCTCCCCCTGACAGAAGATCCACCACCTCACAAAGATTCCTAGGCCACGGTAACCACATGGTTAGATCACCCAACCACAATGATCTCATGCACTGCTTCTGTACAGCAGTTCTAGTAAGAGAGTGAGTTCCATGTCTTAAAAGCTCACCAGAAATCATACCTGTAGACCCAGCAAATTCATGTTTAGAAATTTGAAGCAATATATGAATGAACAAATAACTATAATATTCCTCTCAATGTCCATTAGTCAGGAGATTATTTAAGCAAATTAAAAATCATGTTGTAGAATAATAAACATTAATATAAAAAACGAAGAATGGCTAACATTTTAAACACTTGCTCTGTGCCTAGTACTTTTCTGGGAGCAGTGCATGTTTTCTTTCAGGCATTCTTCTCCTAGCCCGCATGTTATATGCTATATGTATATGAGGTTATGTTTGGGAGGCTGGAGGGTTGGGGATTATGTGGACACTTCAGAAGCTTTGAGGGTGAGCTCACATCTCTTTCCCTGGCTTCTGAACTCCTCCCCATATCCAGCTGTCTGCCTTGCTGGAGTTGAACAAACCATTGTACCACTTTGTTTACCCTATGGATGGCGTCAGTCACCTTGTATTTCCATCCAGTCAAGGCAGACTCCCTGAGGAGGTGGAAATCCTAGCTGTATTTTGAAGAAAGCAGAAAAGAGCACTGGACAAGCTCTGAATAAGGAAACTGAGTCCCATAGATCTTTTAAATGCTTAATTGCTTTTTATGTTTTTTGGGAAGCCTAAAATCCCTCATAGTTTTCTTGATCTCTTAACCCTGGGGAAGAGCTATGCTAGTTCTTCGGGCATTGCACTATGAACAAGAGTCCCCGCATGGTATTTCTAGTCTACCCCACTGTTCTCCTAGCTCTGAGCATAGCACTTGACTTTCTTGGACCTTAGCTAACACCCCATGGTTGGAACAGGACCTAGGCTCCCCTGAGTTCTCCGTTGTACTGAGATCCCTCTATAAAGTTGGACAGGTTCAGGCCAAAGAGGTTTTTTTTAATGCTATTCTTGAAATTTGACCAACTTTTTCATTATCAAGTACAATTTCAATAATACAGAATTGGTTTCTTATTAAATCAAAGGAGAAAGACATCAAGCGTGGTAGGTATTATACTTTAAGTTGATTACGAAAAGCATTTATTGAGGGTTAACCACTAGGCAATGGATAGAAAATCAATTACACGGTAGTTTAACATCCAATAATATGTATTTTAATGAACAATTTATATTTAACATCTCTTATGAAATAATGAGCTGAGTTGGAGTTTTGGGGTAGCCAAGCAGCAATTGGGATATCTGAGTTAACTCTTAAAGAGCCCAACACCATGTTTTATCAAGTAGCATTTCATGGCTTCACAGTTCCAGTTCACCTCCCATTCCAGCATCGTGGCCCCTGACAGCATGAACAGCCACACAGATTCTGAGAACTACCTATTTAGACTGAGGTCAAAGAGTATACCAATGTCTGATTAGTCTGAACAGCCAGCCATTGTTTTGGAGAACTCCCTAAGGCGATGCTGTGGTTTATGACATTAACATTTCCAGATTGTTTTAGCTAAGTGAAAAGCCATGGGATCCCTTTTTAATCCCATCTCAATCTGCAACAGCTATCCCATCCCATCTCTCTATTGTTTGCTGCATGGCCTCCCACATGATACGTGAAAATCTGACTCAAAGTTCTTTATCTTGAAGCTGTGTTTATACGTTCCGTGTGCACATAAAACTCAACTCAGTTACTATTCGTCCTTTCCTTTTAGCTACGCTGTCAAATCAAATGTGGTTTCAAGACAGGAAGGAGCTGTCCAGTTTCTAAATCCGCCAAGACAGGCACACTTCCAGCTTCATTGAAAGTTGGTCTTGAATTCCTGGTCACTACGTCTGCTCTGAGCTCCATAATGTGCAGCCAATGTTTTCAAAAGTGTTCACAGTTTGCTTCTCTGGAATCAGGTTATGGTAGAGTCCTTCAGCTTAGCCAATTCACAGATCTTTTGCAGAGTTATAGGAGAGGTGAAGGAGAGAGCAAAGAGTGGGAGACAAGAAGAAAATAGCAGTGTTCAGGTGGCAATTGAAAATGAGAACTAGTGAAGCCTGAAGAATACAAATAACTATTTCATAGTGAAGGGGACTGCTGTGGAGATGGTTGGCTCATAAATGGGAGGAGCTAAGTTGGAAAAGGACACTGGGAGGGAGGGAGTTATTGATTCGGAAAACGCTGGCTTTGGCTGACATTATGAGGATCTTGAAAACCAAGCTGAGGTAGGCATGAAGTTAGCAATTAGGAACTTGGGCCCTAGAGCCTAGCGGATAAGATTTCTGGTTCTTTCTGCCATTTGCAAGCAGTGTGCCTAGGAAGTTATTTAACCACTCAATGCCTGCACATTCAATCTCTGTATGGTGATACCAAATACCTAGTTCAAGGCCCACCACACCCTGGTTACACAATAAATATTGGTTGAACAATGTACAATGATATCTACTTATATGGTTGTTTCGTGAAGATAAATTGCAACAAAACCTGTGTAGAACATTCACTCTGTTGCCTGGCATATAATAAGTACAAAATTAAAAAGAGCAGTGATTATTATTACACCTGTTATTAGGATATCCAAGCATTGAATTTTTTGCAGCCATTTAATCTTATTATGAAGTAATGTCCTTTCTGTTATGGATATTGGGACATATTTTATGAGCTCTTTTCATAGTAACTGACATAAAACATGTTCTCAAGATATGTTAAATAAATGAATCAAATAATTTATAGAGTTTTAGAGTGGAAAGTCACCTTAACATCTAGTCTAGTCTGTAGATTTTATGGGCATTTGTATTAGTCCTTTTTCGACTGTGTGTAAATAAAGTCTAATAGCATTTTATTAACAAGGAAGCTGAGACCAAGGTGGTTTGAGTAAGGTGATCCAATGCATGAGGACCAAACCAGATCAGTGGTTTGAGTAAGGTGATCCACTGCATGAGGACCAAACCAGGTCTTGCAACTACCAGTATGGTGGCATGTTGTAGCAACCAAATCTTCCCTTCCAGATGACAAGAGTGGCTGGCTAGTAGCAGAGCCTGGAGGCCACAGTCTGGGGCATGACCACTCATTTTGCAGTTTTAGGGGATTTAGGGTCATTTTAAGGGGAAAAACTGCAACTTGAATTCTGGTATCTAAGCTTAGGTTTCTTGTTCTCACAAGGGGCTTGAGCCTTAGTTCTAGGGTGCTGGATTCCAGCTCAGAAATCTCAGCCATTCTGGTCAGGATTTGTGACTACCTGAAATTCTAAAACACCCAGCTCAGTCCCTGAGATTTTAAGGGGCTCAGATGGAGCAGCAGTCACCACAGGACTTCCATCCAGGGTACTCTGACCAAAGGCTCTGATATATGGTGGATGCTCAATAAGTGTTTGGTGAATGCGTGAATGAGGCAATGAACAAACAGTATTTTAGAACTAAAAGGGACCTTAATAGGCCTCAAGTGATGACTACAACACCAATATCGTTGCAATTATTAATTCCAACAGGGCAACTCTTAACACACTAACAGAAGCCCGGAAAACGCAGACTTTATAACCATCAACATGCTTATTGTTGTCAACGTTAGGATGATTGATGGCCTACCTGGGATTCTGTTCCCCTCTTTTCCCACCATCATAAGGAAACTTAGGTGAGAAAGGCATAAGTTAGGAGCCCTCAAGAAGGAGGGAACATCTGTCTGTTGTGAGTCTAATGAGGAAGGTGATTAGGGTGAAGGTAGTTTTGCAGCTTCCCCTGAAGGCATCAGGGGAAACCTGAGATCTGTTTCCCCACAGCCTGGGGGAACAGATCTAAAGATTTGCTAAATTGCAAGCATAGGTTTAAATGGTACTGAAGGGCCCCAGGCCACATTCTCCAGGGACCTGCGGAGACAAGGGAGAGAATGATTTCTCTTTAGAGGAGTGAACTGCTGGAAGGAGGGTGAGGAAGGAGGCTTAGGAAACCACTCCCCGATCTCTGGCATTCTCCTGCCTCTGACCCCCACAGCCTGTCACAGCCACACTTGTGGCTGAAAGTTGCTGATATGTAGCTGAAAAGCTATAGACACTGGGATGCCTGAGAAGGATCGCAATGGTTTTGTCATTACAAAAATCACATTGGACAGCTGAAAGGTGGAGGTGGGGGGCTGAGAACACGGGCCTGAGAATCCACAAACATGTCAAAGCAGTTTTGTCATTGCCAAAGCAAACCTAAAGCGAAGCATAATGGAGAACTCAAGGCAGATAGAGTCTGTCACTGAGATTTAATTTGTTTCAGAACTGAGAGAGTTGCAAGGGCCCCAGTTCTTGATTGGAGTGGACAGCAAAGAGGTGGAAGCACTAAAGCTGAAGCTATTCATCCCACATAGGACTCTGGTAAACCAATCAGATAAACCTCTTCATTAGGGTCCTGAATGAAAGGCAAGTGGAAAGAGGGCAGAACACAGCCTGTAGATTAAATCTGGTCAGAGCCAATATCTGACAATCCCCCATGCTGTTACCCAAATGAAAGCTAATGCAGCTGTGAATTAGCAGCCCCAGGAGCAATGGAGAAGGGAATTCAATTCTCTCCCAGTCAGCTCCAGCCTAGACTGAGAGAGGAGCTGGGGGATGCTGGCGTCACTCTCCCCAGGTTTGCAGGTGCGGGTGTAGGGGAAGGTGGCAGAGGTGCAGGGAGCCTCACTTGGGCTTCCTCGCCCAGTGGAAGTCTCAAGGCGTGGACCACAGCTGTGCTTTGTCTCGAGTCAGCCCACTGGGATAGGAAGGCATGACAGTTACTGGCACCCTGCCTTGAGCTCTGCCTCTTCTGGAAGTTCTCAGTGGCAACCAAGCCCCCTGCCTACCAAGACCATTTGGTTTCATCCTCTCGCCTTCCTCCTGCCATCCTTGAACATCACTCTTTCTTCACAGTGGGCCCTGGACAAAGTGCCCTGGCCTGGCACTTGATACTGTGAAGGAGGAAAAATTTCTTTCCTCACCTATCCCTGGGTTCATGGCAGAGGCTCCTATAACAAAAGACAGACTAACAAGAGAAAAGCACACACATATGGAATATAAGTCTTACATGACCCAAGAGCCTTCTTAAGGGAATTAAGACCCAAAGATACAGGGAAACCTGTGCATTTCTACACTTAGACTTGATGAGGAAAGGACAGTGATGGAGAGATATGATAGGAGGACCAAAGGGTGTAATCTGATGATGGTAAGCTGGGGAACCTAGCCAGGCCCATTTGTTCAGATTCCTCTCTGTGTCCTGGTATCTTCAGAGATAAGGATGTTCCCTTCCTCCAGGTAGGGAGGGCACCTGGAATGAGAATCTTACCACCTGCTTCAGGGGAGAAAGGTGAGGGGAAGGTGAGAGCAACCTTCCTGCCTCTGCTGTTTTGTCAAATGCCAAGGTGACATATTTTGGTATGTCCCGAATTGCATCAATATCTAAATTAAGAAGTCTCCACCTAGACCAAACCGAATGATACTGTGACCCCCTCACCTCCAAAACCTTGAAATTGGCCATTTCCTCACCTTATTTTGTCATTCAAATAGAGTATCTCTAAAACTCAGGGGGCATAGGGAAATGTGGCAGCCTTCCTTTCACTATAGGAGGTGGCCCTTTAATGCCTCCCCTGGAGGCAAAGCCTGTCCTTGACCCCTCGCATCAGTCATTCTGGCCCTGGTGACCCTGCAGTCATGCCCTTTCCCTGCCTTCTACCCCAGATGGCACTTACGCTCTGAGATGTATTCGATATGAATGCATGACTGTTCATTTATTGTTCAGTCTGCTGATTTAATCTTGTCCTGGGCTCATCCTTCACCCATGCTCCATGGCACTGTGTAAATATGCTTGTACACTCCTAATGGGCAAAGCCGGCACATCTAGGCAATTCTATTTGTACAATGCAATCTATAAAGGGGACTTCTTTTGATGATGTCAGTGATAATGGTATCAGATTGTTCCAAGGAGGGTAGAGAAATGCTGTGATTAGTTCCAGGAGTAAGGCGTTCCGTAGTGGAGATGGAATCTCCCTCCACTCCTCCCTGGAACAGGGCTTTAACTGTAATTGAGTGGGTGAGAAGAGAGAAAGAATGACAGTGAATGTTTTACCATGGAAGCTGCTTAAGGCCCAGAAACACCTCAAAAGCCAATCCTGAGACCCCAAAGAGAAGGCCCCAGTGGAGCAGGAGCAGCACCCAGGCCTATGGCACTGATGAGAACATTTATCAGAAATCTGTGCAATCAAGAGCACTGAAGCAGAGGCTTGTCCCAAGAGACTTTGTCTGCCGTGGGTGGGGATTGGAGGGAATATCTTGGAATAAAATCTTTTAATGTTCCTCTCCACAGTCACATAGCCTCCTTAATATGACAAATCAGAGCTCCTGACATACTTTACTGCCTGCATGTTAGTGAGCCAAGCCTTGCAGCAGAGCCATTTGGGGGTGTGGAGGAGTTTACAAACAACTTGGCTTTGAGGTTCTCAGAGAAAGAAAAGGGAGATTGCATGGAAAGCAGAAATCCTGGAGGGGGTGGCTGCCCCCAGCAAGCTCCAGGGCTCAAGGGAGCGCCTCAAGGGAACATGTCTACTCTTGGAGTGGCCACACAAAGAGTGCAGGGGAGAAGGCCAGCATGTTCAGACCTCTGCGGTTGCGTTACACTGAAGGACTTGATTCATTAAAATGTCATTCAAAACGCCATCCAGCACGTGCCACATGACTCCCAGGACAAATGCAGTTGCTTTCCTGTCTGGCTGTCACTCCACAGTGCTTGAGTGACCCCCTCCAGCTGGAAGAGCCAGAGACGACATGGACCTGGGCAGCCGGGACTTCCACAGAATGGCCAGCTTCTGTTCCCTGAATCCATGGCTAGGGTTATGCCTTGATCCCTTGTTAGCCAGGTTTCTGAGGTCACTTTGTTACCTTGTGAGAGTGATACAGTGGGCAGTATGAATTGGGCCCTTTAGAACATGAGAAAGTATGTTTTTCATGATGATGGTGATGATGATGACATCATGTTAAATATACTCAGTGTATACCATGTGCCAGGCATGAGGCTAGGGGTTTTAGATGCACTTAATTCTTACTCAACTATATGGTTGAGAATACTATTATTCCAATTTTATTAATGAGTAAGGCTCAGAGAGATTAATACCTTGATTACAGCTATGAAGCTCCAACACGTGCAGGGCTTCATGGGAGTATGCTGTATTCCAGAATACTTGAGCTGGAATGGTACCACCTGCCCCAACCTTTCTTTGACCTAGCCAAAGCCTGGAAAACAGAAGTGACTTCTGCAAGGCCACACCACTGGAAAATGACAAAGCTGGTAAAGGCCAGTTCTTCTGAACCCTGGTCCTTTGTTCTTTTCAGATTGGCATACTCATTGTCACATCGTCTTGCAGTTTAGAGTGTCACAGTGTTTTATGTTTAAGGAACTTGTTGATGGCTTGCATTGAATAAAGGGCACAACAGAACTAGAACACCTAAAAACTAGAAAATAAGAGGGAATGTTTGAGCCCACTGAGCAGTTAGTTACACTGAGATAGATCCCTGGAGGCCTACCATCCTCCCCAGGGCACTGCCCCTGACTTGGGGATAGCACCCTTCATCCAGCCCACTCTGGGAAGACTGCGAGAGTTGCAAGTATTTTGTTCTGTTCCTGGAATCCTTATTCATCCAGGCTTGAATCAGAAGACTAAGAAAGGATGAAGAGGTAAGAGTAGAAAAATGACCAGAGAAGAGACCATCCCTCTTATTCACCTGAGTATACCCATTGTCTAGGCTGCCGGAATGTCAATGTCAGTTTATGCACCATGCAAGGCTGGCTGCCTAAGAATCACCTGGTGAGTGATTTTAAAATGCAGATTCCTGAGCTCCACTTCTGGAATTTCTGATCATGAGTCTGGGTTAGGATTCATCTCTATATACTTTTAATTGCTTCCCAAGTGATTCTGATTATTAGCAGACTTGCAGCCACTACAGAGAAGGCTCTACCAGCATCAGACAAATACAGTGAGACTGGAGAGATCAGGTGGCAATTTTGGCCAGTTAAATAAAAGACAATGGAGGGTTTTTTGTTTGTTTGTTTGTTTTTACTATAACTGCTGGGCCACTGCCAAGAATGTTGCTGAGGGTGAATCTAACACTGAGAGACAAGAGGAAATGGACTTGTGGGTGAGATCTAGTATTTTTATGCAGATGAAATTTTCAATAATTACCAGTTCTTGTCACACATGAATGCTCAATTGAAATAAAATCATGAACGGTGTCTGAATTATCTAGATCAGTTCTCCCGTATGTGTTGTTTTCTGGTAGTCAACAGACTAAGCTTCAATCAAGCTAGGTAATTATCTGGATAAGTGAGACAACTAGTAATAGCAAAATCCGAATCTACTGTAACCCAGACATAAGTGAACTCACTAGGACAGTTTAGGCTGATGCAGCTGGAGGAGATGAGGGAACCAGAGTACAGTATCCAAATAGTTTCATGACAGTCTTGACTCATGTGATACTGTTACACCAAAAGAAAAAAAAAAAGAAAGAAAAGAAAAAAGAATTACTGCCTACAGAGGAGTAAAGAGGTAGGGACAAGGCTAAGTAGAAGAATTCTGAGGTCATTCCTCAGTTTTCTAGCTGGAGGCTTCTAAAGCATTATGAGCTGCGTGGTCAAGTTCAATACTAATACATAGCCTTAGAATGTAAAAATGAATGGCCACTTCCGGGTATGGCTGAGAAGGGCGAAAATGCATGCACCCACAGACACACACACACCATGGAAATGAGGAAAAGTTACTCCTCTCTGTTGTAAATTTAAATGCAGTCCAGAGTAGTGAAGGCCATTTGTAAGGTCTGCTGAGCTAATGGATTCATAATGACTTTTAAAGCTTCATTCGGGTAAGAAATACTGTTCATTTTTTAATTGCATATAATTATACTTTTTCATAATCTAGGGTGGCATAGCAAAAGTAAATCTACTAGCTTAATTGTAAATCTTTTTATTATCTGGAACCCTGCTGAAATAAAAGAAAAAAGAAACAACTATTGTTTTTCTAATCTAGAAAAAAAGGGTATATTTTAAAAGATATAGCCTCAATGTTAAATGAGTTATGATGCTTTTGATGGGAGAACACTGATTTGTTGCACGTTTGACAATCCTTTGAGAGAAGGCTGTTTGTGGAAGTGCTAGGGCATTCTGACCTGCCTGTGGTCCAAAATGCTTCTTTTCTTGGGGGAGTGGGTATTTGACGATCTGTTCAATGAGCTAAATGAGTCCATTTTATCCCTAGAGATGGGCTCTGGGAAAGCCTCTAGCTAGAAGAGTCTGAAGGTTGGTAGAGTAGGATAGAGGAGGTGGTGAAAAGTCAGAGGAGGTAAAGTCTAATCGGATTTTTATTTCTACTGGGTTTCTCCTAATAATTGTCCCAAGGCCCCTGCATGACTCTGTGGCTCACTCAAGTTGCCCAGAGTGACCTTGGGAAAGAAGACACACCTCTGAGAGACACAAGATGGTAACTTGGCAGGAAGATTCATTACGTTCATGGTGATAAGATTTGCTATAATATCAGTTTCATATAAAGTAGAAATGCTGACTCAATCATATAGAGGGAAATAGCAGCATTTGGGAGGACCAAAGGCAAGTTTGGATCTAAACAACCCAGTCTGAGGGAAGGGGAGATGCTTGCTCCTCACAAAGCTACCAGTGTGATCCTCCTAGTTCACCTCTCCTTTTTGTCTTACCTCACAAATCGAAGTGATGCTTGCAGCCTACCAGAGGAGCAGCCTTTCTCCTAGAAACACCAGTTGAGGTGGCCAGGAGAGTCCCTGCTAGCATTGGAACCTGTGAAAATAAGGTAGCCTCTCAGCAGCACCATCTAGCTCAGCAGCACCATCTAGAGCCCTACCTGACAGAATCTGAGGCCTGTCTTCTCACTAGCACAGAGTTCCATTATCCCTTGAAAAGACTTCTGCATCAGTTCTGGATGCCCCATGTTTAAGAGAACCAATTATTCGTCATTGTTGGGGGAGGACAGAGAATCCAGAAAGAAAAACTAATTAAGCGCTTGAAGGTGGAGCAATCCATTGGGCCTGATGGAGATAGATGATGTTGCTGCCCGTCTCAGAACGGAGAGATTACTTCTGGCGAAGAGACAGCAGTTTGCAATTCACATCTACAAATTTCTCTGAACTGGTTTTTACCACCCTCCTGTAAGTCCAATCCAACATGCACAGACCCCCACAACAGTTCAAGTCTACTAGAAACTACCAATACCATCCAGATATTGATAACAACAGGCATCACTGCGGGTCCATACTATGTGTGCCTGGCGGGGCGGGGCTCGGCTAGGAGCTTCCTTCTCACACTGAAGCCTTTTCCCTGGCAGGCACTTACCCTGATCTTTACCCTCTACCTAGAGACTCCTGTCTCGTCCTACTTGTTCTGGGTTCCAGGCTGCTGTCCTTAGGCCTGGTGTTGACAAAAAGTGGTGTTTTAATTGTTACCCCTCTCTCTGGAAAAAAGCTGATCTCACATCTCCTGTAGAGATTTTCCTAGGCACTGTGCATCTGGTAATCAGTGTGTGTTTTCTATTTTATTTCTATAAGATACAAAAGTGGTTGTAAACAGTGAAAAGACAATTGTGTCTAGAAACTTTCTTTATGTTACAGTTTAGAGTATGACAGTTGCAACACACAAGCAAATATTATGAGTTTGGCTAGCTAACCTGACTCCCACTAGCAATCGTCCCTGCTAATTTCCTATACATAATGTTTTTAATCAGTGGAGACCTAGAGTCGCTGGTTGCCTAATCCTAGGAAGTAGGTTTTATTCCTTTAAGCTTTCTTCATAGCAGGCAAGACACATGCCAGTGTAGAATGGTGGCCCTACCACTTACTACCTATGTGATCTTGGGCAATTACTTGACCTTTCTTAGCCTTACTGTGCTCATCCATAAAATAGAGATAGTAACACTCAGCCTGCAGAGTTGTAAGAATTAGAGAAAATATGCCAGTCAAGTGCCCAGTGGCATCACAGCCTTGACACCAGTTAGTGCCCAATAGGTGGCTTTTGTGGTTGTGGCTGTTATTAACTCTGTTATTAAATTCAGGAAACTGAGTGCAAGTTGCTGGCATTTTGATCTTGGTTTGATGGGTTGCAGAGTTTTTCAAAGACTTAACAACTTTTTGCATCTGTGAAGTGTGACTAATTATTCCTACTTTGCCAGGTAGGTATAGGTTTGGCAACAACAAACAGGAAGCCCAACCACAATGGTATAAACAAGTAGGGATTCATTTGTTTCTCTTAACATGGCTTCTAGGGAGATGCTACCAGAGTTGGTCCAGCAGTTTACCCACGTCAGAAGCAGCATCTCTGTGACTCTTTGGGATTCTCTTGGCCTTTTCTACCCACTGCCCCCCTGGCAGTACCAACATGACTGCTGTGTTTTTGTTGTTGTTGTTGTTTTGTTTTTTGAGAAGGAGTCTTGCTCTGTCGCCCAGGCTGGAGTGCAGTGGTGCAATCTCTGCTCACTGCAAGCTCCGCCTACCGGGTTCATGCCATTCTGCTGCCTCAGCCTCCCAAGCAGCTGAGACTACAGGCACCCGCCACCACGCCTGGCTCATTTTTTGTATTTTTAGTAGAGATGGGGTTTCACCGTGTTAGCCAGGATGCTCTCGATCTCCTGACCTCGTGATCCACCCACCTCGGCCTCCCAAAGTGCTGGGATTACAGGCATGAGCCACCACTCCCGGCCGACTGCTGTTTTTTTATGGCATCATCCTTGTTTCAGGCACAGAGGAGGGAAAAGAGGAAGGGACAGAATATCTGTCTCATTGTATCAGTAAGGCAAAAGCTTTCTCCAAAGCTCCTCCAGGAAATGTATGCTCACGTGTCCTTGACTGGAGCTGCGATAATGACGGGGCCTGTCAACCAAGAGTGCCTGCCACATCTGCTGATAGAGCTGCTATGGGAATAGATGAGCTAGTGTATGTTAAGGCTCTTTGTAAGTGCTTTACAAAAGTAAGTTATTATCCTCATCCAAGCCCTTGTACAAAGGAGAGACCAGTCAACTGGCAAGTGATAACCATATTGCTTAGGCCTTTTAACCCACACTGAGATAAATGGGAGGCATTTGGAAGGCAGTGGTTGTTTCAGTACTAGTTGACGGGTCATATCCTCTTTCTGGCCAAGCTGGAGGTTATCCTGTTTCATTCTGCCAGTGAGATGATGCTTGGATTGAACTTGGTGGCTTCAATTGTCTCTGCTTGATGTAAGTGTGAGGCTATGTCCTAGATAAATACAGCAACAGCAGGAGGTATTCCTGAAAGACACATTCACCAGTAATGGGGTTATGTTAAATTAATCATAGGTAGTGTTCTTAGTGTGTGCCCTCCCCATTCATGTACCCTCCTGACATCCTTAATAAGCATCTGCTATTCCTTAACAGCTTTATTGAGGTATAATTTACATACCATCACATTTACTGTTTTAACTTTGCAATTGAATGAATTTTAGTAAATTTACACAGTTGTTCGGACATCACTACAATCTAGTTTTAGAACAATTCCATCTCTCCCAAGTGATCCCTCATGCCCATTTGCAGACCATCTGCATCCCCACCCACTGCTGTGGGCAACTACAATTCTATACTCTATTGCTAGAGATTTGTCTTTTGTGGACATTTTGTATCAATGGAATTTTACAATTTGTGGCCTTTTGTATCTGGTTTTCACTTAGTATGTTTTTGAGGTGCATCCGTGTTGTAGCATGCATCAATATGCATTCAATATGCATTTGCTATTTTTTTTTTTGGCTGAATAGTATTTTATTGTATGGATATACCACATTTTGTATATTCTTTTACCAGTTGATGGACATTTAGATTTTTTCCACTTTGTTGCTATTATGAATAATGCTGCCGTGAACATTTGTGTACATGTCTTTGTGTGGACATATGTTTTCATTTCTCTTGGGCAGATATCTAGGAGTGGAATTGCTGGATCATATGGTAAATTCATGTTTTTTCAGAAACTACTAAACTATTTTCCAAAGTGGCTGTAACATTTAACATTTCTACCAGCAATGTATTGAGGGTTCCAGTTTATTTACATCCTTACCAACATCTGTTATTTCTGTCTTTTTTATTATAGCCATTCTAGTGGTTATGAAGTGGTATCTCATTGTGGTTTTAATTTGTATTTCCCCAATGATTAATGATGTTAAGCAGTTTTTTATGTGCTTATTAGCTATTTGTATATCTTCTTTGGTGAATGTCTTTTGAAGATTTTTTGCCCATTTTTGAAAAAGTAGATTTAATTTTTAGAGCAGCTTTAGCCTCACAAGAGATTGAACAGAAAGTACAGAGGTCCCATATGTGACCCTGCTCCTGACAGTGGCACAGCCTTCCCCAGTATCGATATCTCACACCAGCCAGAGTGGCCCATTTGTTACAATTGATGGACCTCCACTGACATATCATTACCACCAGAAGTTTATAATTAACACTAAGATTCACTCTTAGTGCAGTACATTTTATGGGTTTGAACACACTTATAACGATGTGCATCTACCACATAGTATCAAATAGAATAGATTCACTGCCCTAAAAACCCCCTGTGCCCTACTATTCGTTTCTTCCTCCCCACAACCCCTGGCAACCACTAATCTTTGTATTATTTCTATAATGTTGTCTATTCCAGAATGTCATCTAGTTGGAATTAGATAGTGTGTAGCCTTTTCAGATTGGCTTCTTTCACTTAGTAATAAGCACTTCGGTTTCCTCTATGTCTTTTATGGCTTAACAGCTCAGTTCTTTTTAGCACCGAATAATATTCCAATTGTCTGGATGTACCACAGTTTATTTTTCCATTCACCTACTGAAGGTCATCTTGGTTGCTTCCAAGTGTTGGCAATTGTGAATGAAAATACTATAAACATCTGTGTGCAGGTTTTGTGTGGACCTACATTTTTAACTCATTTGGATAAATACCAAGGAGCATAACTGCTACAACATATGGTAAGAGTATGTTTCGTTTTTTTTTTTTTTTAAAAAACTGCCACACTGTCTTCCAAGTGGCTGTGCCATTTTGCCTTCCCAGCAGCAGCGAATGAGAGGGCCTGTTGCTCTACATCCTTGCTAGCATTTGCTCTGTCCTGTGTTCTGGATTTTGGTCATTATAATAAGTGCGTAGTAGTATCTTATTGTTGTTTTAATTTGAAATTATCTCATGACATATAATGTTGAGCATTTTTTCATATGCATATTTGACATGCTTGTATCTCTTTGGTGGTGTCTTTTGCTCTTGTTTTTTTTTTTTGAGACGGAGTCTCGCTCTATGGCCCAAGCTGGAAGCTGGAGTGCAGCGGAGTCACCCCGGCTCACTGCAAGCTCCGACTCCCGTGTTCACGCCATTTCTCCAGAGTAGATGGGACTATAGGCACCCGCCACCACGCGCAGCTACTTTTTTTATTTTTAGTAGAAACAGGGTTTCACTGTGTTAGCCAGGATGGCCAATCTCCTGACCTCGTGATCCATCTGCCTTGGCCTCCCAAAGTGCTGGGATTACAGGCATGAGTCTCTGCGCCCAGCCCTCTTTTGCTCATTTTTAAAATCAAGTTGCCATTTTCTTGTTGCTGAGTTTTAAGAGTTCTTTGTATATTTTGGATATCAGTCCTTTGTCAGATATGACTTTTGCAAATGTTTTCTTCCATTCTGACCTGTCTTTTAATACTCTTGACGTTTATCCATTTTTAATGGCATTATTTACTTTCTTATTATTATATTTTAAGAGTTTCTTATATGTTCTACATACAAGTTATTTATCAAGTATATGATTTATGGAATTTTCTCTCAGTGTGTGGCTCCTCTTTTCATTTTCTTAATATTGTCTTTTCAAATGCAGAAATTTTTAATTTTGATGAAGTTCACATTCTTCATGTTATTCTACGGATTGTGCTTTTGGTGTGCACAGAAAAACCCAAAGTCACAGTGGTTTTCTACTATATTTTCTTTTAGAAGTTTCATAGTTTTAACTTCTACATTTATGTCAATATCAATTTGGGGTTAATTTGTGCTTGTGGTATGAGGCCAGGGTCTAAATTCATGTTTTTGCCTGTGAATGTCTAGTTGTTTCAGAACCATTTGTTGAAAAGACTATTCTTCCATTGAATTATCTTTGTACCTTCTTTAAAAAAATCCATAAATATAAGAGCTTAATTCTGGGCTCTCAGTTCTGCTTCATTGATCTATATGTCCATATGTCTATAGTTTTGTCAGCACCACACTGTGTGGATTACTGTAACTTTGTAGTATGTTTTAAAACCAGAAAATTTAAATGCTCCCACTTTGTTCTTTTGCAATTTTTTTTTGTCTTTTCCAGATCCTTTGCATTTCCATGTAAATCTTAGAACTTGATTGTCAATTCTAGGGGAGAAAAAAATCCTGTTGAGATTTTAATAGAAATTGTGTTTAACCTAAAGATGATTTGGGGAGAATTGTCATCTTAACAATTTTTAACCATTAAAATGGAATGTCTCTCCATTTATTTAGAACTTCTTTAATTTCTCAGTGGTTTTTTTTTTTTTCCTTTTTGATGGGAATTGTACAAGTATTTCACTTCTTTTGTTAAACTCCTTTCTAGAATTTGATTATTTTAATGCTATTTATGCTATTGTAAATGGAATTGATTTCTTATTTCCATTTTTGGATGATTGTGTGTAGAAACCAAATTAATTTTTGTGTATTGATCTTGTGACCTTGCTGACCCCATTTATTAGTTCTAGTAATTTTTTTGTAGATTCCTTGGGATTTTTTTACATACGGAATCGTCTACAAATAAAGACAGTATTCCTTCTGCTTTCCTTCCAATCTGGTTGCCAAGCATCCGATATTGAATTTGAAATTATTTAAAACATGCAAAGAGTATAAAGGAGGTTCCCCAAAGGCAGATAACATGATGACTTGAAGGAGGAAGGGCTTACAAATTGGGGCTAGAATGATAGAAGGGACCAGGGAGTCCCTCATTAGGCTGCAAGGAGCTTAGGCTCACTCACTTATTTTCCAAGGAGTAAGGATAAAGAAATTGCCATGAGAAAGACATGCCCAGGTTTGATGGTAGGGACTTTGATAGTGGGACAAGAGGTGGAGTATTGTTGAGCTCCTTTCAGAGAAATTGAACTACACAGCATTTTTCCTTTGTCCTATGAAGAAATGGTTTGTTCCCTTCCAATTAATTTGGATGTCTTTTTCTGTTAAGCAGGGACTAGCTGATACCCCACCCCTTCCAAATGCAGATGGAGTAACAGGGGCACAAGGTAGCCAGCTGAACAGCCAAGGTCTTGTGTACATGAACTTATCTGTAACTGCAGTAGTAATTGCAGATTCTAACTACCATGCCTCCTTCTCTCCAGCAAAGTGTCTTTTAAATAATCCCTCATTATTTAACATGCATTGGCTATTATGGCAATGTGAGCTGTTATCTATTTATGTTGACTATTAATAAATTATTAGACCATATTGTGTGGGTTTTAATAACTCCATAGGAAGAGAAACGTGGCCAGGAGGTGAAATCTCAAGCAATTACAATTTTGTAGGTTGAGTTTATTTTTTTCTAACACATAGAAGCTATTCACTTACAAGTAAATTAAATACGTAGGCCTTTTGCCCTTACTTAGGATTCTGGCCATGCGAAGAGCCGGGACCCACAGCAGAAGCACAGTTCCTGGCAGGAAGAGCCTGCTGGGGATGGCTGTAGCAGGGACCATCCAAGGAAGGGACCTGCTGCTTATTGGGTTCAATGTATTGAGCTTTGCCCTTTCTGTGTGGGCTGAAAACCTTCATAAGGATACTAATGTTGATGGTCATATCTGTGTGAGATTAAGTAGAATTTTAAAATATGCTATTTGAAATCAGTCTTGAAATAGGGCATCCCTCTTTCGGTGTCCAAGACAGGAACATGCTGCTTGTTGGGTTGAATGCATTGAGCTTTGCCCTTTCTGTGTGGGCCGAAAACCTCCGTAAAGATACTAATGTTGATGCTCATACCTGTGTGAGGCTAAGCAGACTTTTAAAAAGTACTATTTGAAATTAGCCTTGAAATAGGGCCCCCCTCTTTCAGAGGAGACCCAGGAAGCCACACTGCTCCTTTCACGTGCATGTTCTTGCTTGTCGGAGACAAACAGTAGAGAGGCTCTTTGAGAATCAGGATAGGAGTCTCAGCAGAGGGGATTCTTGATGAACTCTGCTCTGGGAGGTCAGGCAGAGGCAAAGAATGAACCAGGCTTCAGCCACAAAATGGAAATGGACTCAAATCATTTTCTTGTCAGCCAGGATTTCAAAATCAATACCAAGCCTCCTTGATACATTCTTATTCTTTCTCTTCTTTTCTTGCTGTCTGCTGAGGGTGACGATGAATTTTCTTCTCCAGGTAGCTGCGGAAATAAAATCCTTGTGCCCTCCTTGGTACGAGTATGCCTCGTCCATCTACTCCCGTTGAGGTGAGAAGACAACACGTGTCATGGGGCTCCCTGGGTGCTGGCAGGCCTCAGTTACTAGCATCATTTGTCACCATCTTTTCTCTTTGCCATAAAGGGATTGAATCCACCTTTCTGGCCTCGTTGCTACTATCTGTAAACTGGTGATAATCTTCCCCAGAATGCTGTAAGGAAGAATGAATACGGGTATCTGCCACTATTCCATATTTAAATTATTTAGACAACTAGGACTTGGAATCCTCTTTCTTGTACTTGCCACTAGAAAGTAGATTTGGACGTAAAACAGCTTCATTCTCTAAGATGGCTAGCCAAGAGGGCTTACTTAGGGAGCCTTCAGAAGAACATATTTAAGATTGTCTCAAAATCTGGATGCCATAACGCTATGGGTTCCTGGAAGATAACAAAGTCCATCTTTATATCCTCCTTCCCTTTCATATAACCAGCAGTGAATGCTTGTGGAATGATTGACAGGAAAGGAGGGTGGAGTAGGGAGGAAGGAAGGAAAGAAGGAATGTAGGGAGGGAGGGAGGAAAGGGAGGTAGTAGATTCCAGTCTATCCATTCATTCATTCATTCAATCTTGATTTCAGTACATCCCATGTGCCAGACACTGCTATAGGTTCTGGAGATAACAACAGTGTCCAAGAAACAGGCCTTTCCCTCGAAGAGCTTACTGGGGAAGCCAGCAAGACCAGGAGACAAACACAGGTAGCGCACATAAGTTCCAAGCTGAGATGAGCACAGAGGCCTGTGGGAACTCACAGGTAGGGTATCCAACTGCCCAAAGCTTTCTGAGAGAAGGTGCTGTCGACACTCGTCCTGTGTGAGAGTGGGAGATGGATGGGAGAATTCTAGCAGAGGGAACCGAATGCGAAAGACTGCAGAAAAATGACTGTGGCATAGCCTGGCAACTCCAGGTCATTCAGGATAGCTAGGAGGAGCGTGTACAGAGGAGGCAATGGGCCTTGGGGCAAGTACAGCTCCGTGTCTGCAGACTCTGAAGAGCCTGGTCAGCTGTGTGCAGGGGTAGGGTCCTGGGATCACTGAGCCGGAGAGTAACACAACCAGATACCTGGTTTAGTAAGACCGCTCTAACTGCACTGGATATGGACGGGGTTGGGGGAGCAGGCAGAATGCGGGGAGACAATTGGGGAAGAGGCTGGTGGCTTGGACTGAGGTGGTAGCCAGGGGATGAAGCAATCCAGTGACCTACTTCCTATCCTCAGCAGACTTCCTTAGCTGAGGGCCCAGACAGACATGGCAGGGAAGGGCAGAAGATTTAAATCAAGAAAGTATCGTTTCTTAGAGAAGGAGAACCCTCCTGACGCAGAGCCGTGGAGCATTTAGGAAAGGTAAGGGCAGACTGGCAGCTACCTCCGCAGTAGGACAGTGAGATGAAGGGGATTGAGCAAGGATTTGGAGACAGCCTGGAGCAGCCCAATTCTAATGCCTTGAATATAGGCACAGCTGGCAAGGGTGAGCTCCAAACGTTGCAAAGAATGGTGGGAGAGAGGGCTTTCTTGAGAGAACACAATGAAGTTCATTCATGAACTTACCAAGTTGCTCCTGTTACCACAGTAACATGTCAAGGGTTTAGCAGATCTGGAAAGAAAAAAAAAATACACACACATACAACAACCCTGAGTTACAGTACTCAAAGCAAATTAGGTCACTGTTACGAGTTATTAATTTTAATGCATTAAGAAAAGTGTGCAGGGGGAGTGAAGAGTTTTTTTTTTAAGCACACAAATGGGAATCAGCAAAAAGTACAACAATAATTATGCTGAAAGCAAAGTGAAGTGTTCCATAAAATATAAGAAATGAACAAATTACACACCCCTCCTTCCTCCTCCCTCAAGTGTACTTAGGAACCGGTGAGGTGGGGGTGGGGTGGCTCCCCCACAGCCCTCTGATGCAATTATGAGCTCTCGTTTCACCTCTTTGTGTTATGTCACATGGCGTTACTTAAGCCAAGCTGAAATTCAGCAGTGGAAAGAAAGCGCGGAGGAGCATTTTTCTGGGCTGAGTTATGTTTAGCGTGGAATCGCTCTTAGGCAAATGTGCAGCCTGATGAATGGAAATCGGAAGCTATGAATAGATTCTCCAGGAACTTTCATACCTAAGGGGACCCCAGGCAGGCTGGATTTTTGGTTTCTAGGCCTGGGCGACTCACTGCCGCAGCCTGCTTCCTGGATGGAGCGCTGGGTCTTGCTGCTGCAAAACTGGGTCAGGGGCCTCTCTGGCTCTGGGAGGCTCTGTTTGCTTTTACGTGGTCTTATTTGGCTTTTGTTTTTTGGTGTCTTATTTTTATTTGTTTTCTGCTTCTTAGGTTTTGTTTTGATCTTTTTAGGCAAGTCAGAAAATTCTGCATTCCAGATGGCAGCATGTGTGGAGCTGACCTCCTTCTTTCTGTACACAAAAGGCCTCTCCCCTTCACTCTGAGTCTCCGCCTCTCTTCCTGTCCACATCCTCAGCACCCACAAGCCTGTACCTTCCCTGCCTTGACTCCCTGTCTAGATTTCATTCGGATCATTAGCTACATTTTGGACCTGGGAGGAGGCTCTGGGACTCATCCCTACGCTGTGACCACATCTTGTCACTTGACTTCGTGGAGACTTTGACCTCTCTGTCCTCCTTAAAATTCTATTCTCCATTAGCCTGCAAGATGATTTTCTTGCTTGTGCCTTTTCTCCTCCCTCTGACCATGCTCAGTCACAGTTGGAGGATGTGTCCCCTCCATTCTGTAAACCCAGCTCCCTGCCCACGTCCTTGAAAAGCTCCTAAGGAGTATGTACATCTGAACTTGACCTCTGTCTTTCTATCTCTGATTTTTCTCTCTTTTTTCTTTTACTCTTTCTGTCCATGTTGACTTATTTCATCCATTCATTCTCATGGTTTGACCAATCATGGGTTTGCTCATGGCTCCCATGCCCATAGTTTGGCCTTAACCTTTTACCTAAGCTCAGATAAATAAACTAGATACCACCACCCACATAGATCATAAGCGCCACAAACTTAACTTAATTCTTCCCTCTCCTTCGTGACCTCTTCTGCCTCCAAACCAATGAACAAAACTAACATTAAAAAGAAAAAAAATAAAACTCTACTTCTACTCTATTCCTTATGGCCATTAAAACATACCCTCTTCCACCCAGTCATGCAGGGGAGGGTTTTTTGCATTAACTGAGACCTTGCTCTCCCCCAAGCATGGCTAATACTTCTGAAATAGCCCCAGTCCTGCCTTTTCCCTGACTTTCGCCACCACGTCGGGGTCCCAGGCTTCAGCCCCCAGTTCATGACAGTGTCCAACTACAAGGCCTCTTTTCTCAAGTTCATTCCCTACACTAATTTCAGAGCTGTCTTTCCAAAACCAGCCCTGATCAGGGCAATCCCAGCCTCTGGACCTATGTCCGGGAATCGCTGCCCATTGCCTAAAGGATAAAGTAGGAAGGATTTCAAGGCCCAAGGACATCTGTCCCCAGTCAACTTTTCCACCTCATTTCTGACCACGCTTCCCCACCTCTGCTCTAGCCCCACATCCACCATTCCCTAAACACTGGGTGCACATCCAGATATCTGAGCTTTGTTCCTGATCTTCCCACTGGTGGGATCTATCCCATCTCTTCCCTACCTAGCAAACTCCTGCACATCCTCAAGGCGAGTGAAGCTCCTGTGCAGAGTGAATCTCTCTTCTCTGGGCTCTTTTTCAAAATACATTGACTGCAGCACTTATGGCAATGACTTGTGTGATTTGAGCACATTAGATTCTGAACTCCTTGTGAGACACCATCTTGGAGCCTTCATCCAGCATGGAGAAGCACAGGAGCACTCAACAAATATTGGTTTTTTGTTTGTTTCCTTGTTGAAATTCTCCACTTATAAATGAAAATGTTATGAGCTTTCATCATAAGCTATTTAAAACTGTAGATCCCCAAAGTGGCAAAGCCTAAGTGAATTGCAAGGTGGATGTGCAGGACCTCCTGCCTGGACAGCCTTGTCTGGATGGTGCTGTCTCTCCACATGCCAAGGCCACACCTTCTAAGAAAAGCTACTCTTGAGATTTTGAGAATGTGGTAAAGCCCCGGGTGGTTATCAAAGCACATTCCTATGCTTGGTTCTTCTGTGAATGCTGCTGAAGGTTCAGGAGGTGGAGGACAGAGGGAGGAGGGGAGAAGCACTGGAAATCTTGGTTACTTTTCTACTCTATTGTTAGGTGGCTTAGTAAAAAGCCACATTTCTATAAAGTTTTCTGTAATGTCCACATTTTCTGTAAAAGTAGACCAAAGACGGAGTGGTCAAAGGACACCTTTTCTTTTTGTATTTATTAAAATAAAGTATTCTTGTTATAATAAAGAGAGAAAGAAAAATGTAAGCCTGGTAGAAACTCATAGAAGCCTGGCAGAGCTAGCATTGCAAAGTTGAAATAATTATAGAATGGTGTATATATAACTGGGTAAGACACATAAGTATGAGTGTGTACACACACAAAATCATAAACTCAACAAATATTCATTGAGTAACCACTGTGTACCAAGTGCATAGTGTGTTGTGTGCATGTATGTGTGTGCATATGTGCATGTGCGTGCATGTGTGTGTGTGTGCTTACTCCCCAGGTGCCATATGCTGCAGTTGGGAGCTTTTCATTTCAGTCATTTGGGTAACCCCATCTCAGCTGTCCTTAGTACCTTCTCGACAATGAAAAGAAAGGCAGATTCTTTTATTCCAGAAGCTAATTTGGCCTGTGAGTGGAAAGCTTTATTTTAATTGATTCTACCTTTCAAGATCCAAGTAACCTATAATCTCAGCTCGATTGTCTATTTTGCCTGCATCATGCCTTAGCCATTAGCATGCAGATAGGGCAGGCAGAGAGCTGCTGTCATGGCTCAGGATAAAAAGGAAGAGCAGCTTGGGGTAATAATCTGTTTTTGATTTTTTTCTCTTCCTTTTCCTATACCCTCTCTCAAATCCACTAAAATGGGGGAAAAATCCATAGCGATTAGAAAAACTTCTGACCAAGACATCTTTCTCCTTTGCTTTCATTTTTCCGCACCCTCTTTAGTATTCAGAAGCCACCCAACATCAGAGGTTTCCATGCTGCTTGGCCGTGCACTGCATCCCAACCACAGAGCAGGGGGAAAATGCTCATAGGAGATTTGCAGTTCCTTTCAGGCTCATGCCAGGTGGCTTCCGTCACACTTCCAGGCGGAGCTCTGGCAGCAAGTCACCAGGGCAGGAAGGGTGCCGGTGAGAGGCTTCTGCAAAGGCAAGGGATGCGTGTAGAGACAGGAGCCCAGCCTAGTCACCCCTCATAGTACCAGCTCCTCTGAGAAGCCTTCCTGCAGTCTCTCAGAGCCATGACCTACCTTGGCACAGCCCAGGGAGGAAGGTGCATGGCTCCAAAGAGAGCTGCTCATTACCACATGACAGGGAAATATTCAAATGAGCATAACTACAGTCAGTGGCAATGTGGGGTACTGTGTTAGGAATGCTTAATGTTAACTTTCGTTCTCACAACCCACTGGCTAGATCCTCTTTTCCCATCTTACAGAAGAAGGAACTGAATTGCTGCACAGAGGTCACACACCAAGTAGATGGTCTATCCAGAGTTCAAACCCAGGTGTGCTGGGCCCCAAGTTTTTGTCTGCCACCCACCTGTCCATTGTTGCGAGGGAGTGTGCACGTCCAACGTTCTGCTTACCAATCATCTCCTCCACTCCTGGAGCGATGGGCTGAGGCCCAAAGTGATTGTGTGGGCGAGGGGTTCGAGGCAGAGGGGCGTGGTGGTTAGAGTCATATAAGAACATCATGGGAAGACAGCCAGGTGTCCCCGCCCATGACTGAGTCACTGCAGTACATAGGATGGGGTATGTTTCTGGACACGGATGTCTTAGATCCGGGGGTGTCTGTTTGCTGTTGATGTCAACCTGACAGAAAGCCCTGTTCTCTGACTGTCACAGAAAGAGGAGGAAGGAGTGCCTGGGGACATGCGGTGGCAGGAGAGGATGGAGAAGGCAGGTACTTGGGCTGGTAGGGAGGCTGTTGCAGTGCAGCCATGCTGCCTGGCACCTGTGGCCAGAGAGAAGTGCAAGAGCAGGGAGGGTGGGAGTGGGCAGCAGAGGCGACCACAACATTCTCACCTTAACCCAGTCCCTGGAAGTGGCTCCGGGATGCTGGCAGTCATAGACCCAGTGGAGAATGAAGCTGGGCGGCTGGTGGCCATTGACAACAGGAAGACATACTGCCAGGGAGGAGAGGGCAGGGCTGGCCAAACTCCCAGTGCCTGACATCTGCTCTTCTGCTCAGCCTTCATACTGAGCTCAGCTCGAACCTGACAGCCTCTTCCATTTAGTTCGTAAATCCCCCAAGCTGGCCTCAGGCAGCCTCTGTGTCTCCAGGCCTATGTCGTCATAGGACAGCCATGAAGCTTTCCTGATCACTGTCCCATCGCTTCTGCATTGCCAGGCTCCCCTCGCCACCACATGCATTCTGGAGAAGAGCAGGGCTTTCTGCCACCAGGCTGCCTCATGCGTGTGCCTGCCCTCTCATCCGTCAGGACACATGCATGTTAGATCCCGTGGCACCAACAGCCTGGGGAAGGGAAGGGAAGGGAAGATTTCTGTTACCAGTGGATTGCAATGGTGTGTGGCAGGTGGAGACACAGGAGAGCAGGTGCACCAGCCAAACCCTTGCAGGGCTTTGCACAATCCTGTGACCAACACCTACCCCCCTCCACATTTTTATGGTGAGGAGGAAGCTGTGCAAAAGTGTGCATCTCTCTCTAGGACAAGGGTGTGAGCACCGCTTTTTCCTTTGCCCTAAGGGCATAACTCCTAGGACTGTTTTTTTTTTTTTTTTTCCCAACCTCCTCCACTGCAACACACACACACAAGGGTGTACACACACACACAGAGCCACAGTCACACCAAATATGCATGCTGTTGGGGAGTGTATCATGCTAATAACAACTTTCATTCTCAACATCAGAGAGGCTAACCAGGAGGGTTGAGGTGAGGGGGTTAATGGGGCAGGGATGAGCACACAGCAGGCATCCAGTTAATCGCCTTAGCAGAGCAATGGCAGAAGCCAGGGTGAGCTCAGGAGCAGCCATATTTGCTTGGAAAGGCAGGGGTTTTAATAAAGCAAAGCTGCTCCTTTTTCTTTAACACTTCTTCCAAATTTCCAACAGCCCTGTCTTTAAATCAAGGCTACTCTGGGGCCTTCTGGGAGGGAGTCAGCAGCAGCTGAAGTGCAGTCTGTGGGTCGGGTGTGCGAAGCCAAAGATGTTCCTTGTTGCAAATGGGCAAGTAAATAATGGCACAGGATTAATGGGTGTTAGACTTCCCGTGTGCCTGGAAATCCTCTTTATTTTAGATCCTAATTATTTTTTCATTGATCACATATTTTTTGAGTACTTAATAAGGACGTGGTGTTATGCTAGGTGCTGGGAGACAGCTTTCTGAAGGGTATAAGCAAGAGAATGAGACAGACCTCATTTGTGCTTTGAAAGATTACTCTCTGCAGTGTGGAGAGTGAGTGAGCTAGAAGGGAAAACTGAAGGCGGGAAAACTGGTTGCATGGATGCATTCAGGTCAGAGGTGATGGTGGCCTGAGCCAGGGAAATGGGGAAGGAACCCAGGGGACAGGATCAAGAGCTGCCTGGGCTACCAGCTGTAAGACCACTGCTTATCAAGTGTCTACAAGGCCCTATGACAAGTACTCGGAATAGAGAGATGAACAATATTTACAAGTAAGATTTTTAAAAGTTAGTGACTGGTCATAGGGGCTAAGGGAAATGGGGAAGCCTTGGATGATGCTCTAGCCTCTGGCTTGAACAAGTGGGTGAGCCATATCAGGCTCATGTGAAGAGAAGAAGGTTTGGGGGGAAAGACAATGAATTCCACTTTGGACACATTTGAGCTGGAATTACTTATGAAGCCTCTAAGTAGAGATGTCCAGTAAATATTTGGGTACATAGGGCTGGAGCTCAGTAGAGAAACCTTTTCTATGGTTATGGAAAGGATCTGGGCAGAACTCTCAAGATACACCATCACCTAAGAAGTAGGCAGGCCAGGTGCGGTGGCAACCCCATCTCTACTAAAATACAAAAAATTAGCTGGGCGTGGTGGCAGGTACCTGTAATCCAGCTGCTAGGGAGGCTGAGGCAGGAGAATCACTTGAACCCTGGAGGCGGAGATTGCAGTGAGCTGAGATCATACCACTGCACTCCAGCCTGGGCGACAGTGCGAGACTCTGTCTCAAAAAAAAAGAAGAAGAAGAAGAAGTAGGCAAAAGAAGAAGGTCCACAAGGCAAGCTGAGCAGAAACATCCAGAGAAGGAGGAGGAAAACCAGGAGAGCATGCTGCCATGGGAGCCACAGCACGAATGCTTGGTGCAAGGGCGCTGACTCGAGGGACACAAAGACTGCCTGGTGGCCACAGGGACTCAGAATCATGAGGCCCTTCGCAACCTCAGCGAGAACTATCTGGAAGAGGGTAGACCTGGACGCCAGAACACTGCGGGTTGTGGGAAGAGTGGGTAAGAAATGAGTCTGGGGAATGCAAGGAACTCTTTCAAGGGACTTGGTATTAAATAAGAGAAAATAGGGCAGTTGCTGCAGAGGAAAGTGGAGTGAAGGGAGGTTGTTGTTGTTGCTGCTGCTGCTCCTGCTGCTTTTTGTTTGTTTTTAGGGTAGGAGAGACTTGCACATAATTTAGAGACTGTCCCTACTGAGAAGAAGGGGAGATGGTAAACTTGACAGAACAAGGTCCCTAGAAGTGGGAGGGAAGGGAGTCTGCAGCGCCAATGGAGGATGGAGGGATTCACCTTGTGTGGGAGGGAACGTTACATGCTTCTCATGGAAGGGCAGGGAAAGTGGAAGGGTGGGCACAGATCAGGCACACGATGATAAGTCTGGAGATGGACATGGGGGAAATACTTATCTGTTGGCTTCTGTTTTAAGAAGCAGGAAGAGGCCCTCTACTGAGAGTAGGGGTGAGGAGATGCAGTAGTAAAGTTTATAAAGTGGAGAAGGTTTGATCCAGCCTTCATGGAGAATGGATGACCACAGAGGCACACAGGGACTGGAGGCAGCATGGAGGGGCCAGTTGAGGTGGGAGATCATACATGACAAGTGGGGCTGCGTTAGCCAGGGCTCACTGGAGGAACAGAACCAATAGATGATAGAGATAGGAAGATAGATACATAGATAGATAGATAGATAGATAGATAGATAGATAGATAGATAGATAGATAGATAGATAGAATAGATATGATAGGAAGACAGGAAGATGGATGGATGGATAGATAGGAAGATAGATAGATAGATAGATAGACAGACAGACAGATAGATACACAGATATAGATAGATGATAGGAAGACAGGAAGATGGATGGATGGATAGATAGATAGATAGATAGATAGATAGATAGATAGATAGACAGACAGACAGACAGATAATATATAGGATGACAGAAAGATAGATAGATGATAGATAATAGATAGGAAGACAGGAAGATAGGTGGATGGATAGATAGGAAGATAGATAGATATAGATTGATAGATATAGATAGATTGATAGATATAGATAGATAGATGACAGATAGATAATAGATAGGAAGACAGGAAGATGGGTGGATAGATAGCTGGATAGATAGGAAGATGACAGATAGATAGATAGATAGATAGATAGATAGATAGATAGATGATAGAAAGATAGATAGATAGATAGATGCAAGAGAGGATGAGGGGACTTATCAGGGGAATTGGCTCACACAGTTATGGAGGCTGAGAAGTCCCACGATAAACCATCTGCAAGCTGGAGACCCAGGATAGCCGGCAATGTGGCTCAGTCCATGCCCAAGGGCATCAGAACCAGGGAAGCCAATGGTGTAACTCTCTGAAGGCCTGAGATCTGGAGGAGCCCCTGGTGCGAGCCCCAGAGTCTGTAGGTTGGAGAACCTAGAATGCTGACGTCCAAGGGCAGGAGCAGAAGGGTGCCCCACCTCCAGGGGAGAGAGACAGAGAATGTGCCCTTCCCCTGCCTTGTGGTTCTATCTAGGCCCTTAGCTGATCTGATGGTTTGTGCCCACAGGGGGTGAGAGAGATGCAAGTGCCAGTCTCTTCCTGAAACACTCACACAGACACACCCAGAAGTAATGCTCTACCAGCTATCTGGGTATCGCATAATTCAGTCAAGTTGACACCTAACATTAACTATCATGGGGGCCAATCTGAGTGTTAAGGTAATTTTGTCTAGCAGCTCTCAGCATCCTGGAATCAGGCAAAGAGAAGGCCAATTGTAAAGTGACCTAGGCGCGGGGTTTTCTAGGAAGATACGATGTTAGGACGAGGACGTAACTACAAGGTTGAAGTGATGGACCGTGGAGTCTGAGCTGGTTGGGGAAAAAAGTGATTGCACAGGGGTCTGTAAGACAGGGAGAAAGTAGAGAGACCAAAGAGGAAGGTTAAAATGAGATCAAAGAACATATCTGTCTTAAAACATATCCTGAGAAATAGCCAAGTAAGATCAGGAAAAATAGGATGCTATGGGCAGAAAATCAAATGTCTGAATTTATCCTTTAGGCAAACAGAGCACTGACACCATCTGGCAAGAAAAAATGAGCAGCAGTAGTAACTCTTCACATGAAGATTTCTTTAACTGGAATCCCAAATCCAGATCAAACGGACTAAATTCCACAGTGCAGTGAGGATCTTCACATTGAGGGAGATTTAACTCCACCTTTTGTTCATTGGTTCAATGATTTGATAGCATGATTATGGTGCTGAGCATTTATCTTCGTCTAATCAATAGATCTCTTGGGATCTACAGATGCATCTTATGGTGATATAAACAAAAGAGGCATTTATATATAGAGTCAGCTGTGGGAGAGCATATCAGATTGTGCCAGGACAGTAAGACGTGGTAGTTAGGAGCATGAGTTTTGGGGGCAGATTCTTAACCAAGCCACTCCCTGTCTGTTTGACTTTGGGAAAATTACTTCATCTTTGAAAGCTTTCATCTATACAATAAGAAGAATGACAAATACTTCATAGGGTTGATATGAAGATTACATGATACAGTTAAATGATAAAATTAAATGCTATCATTATAAACACATTTAGCATCATATCAGGTATGCAGTAATTGTTCAATAAATGACACACAATTAGTGATAGTAGTAACATTGTTACTGCTTAGTAGTATCCTACTATTGTTTAGTAACAATATGGTTACTCTTAATACTGTAGTAGTGCAGTTACACTATTGTTACTGGAATATTCTGTATTACCCCAGGCCTGCTCCAGCAAATCCTGTCTGTCCTCTTTGGAACTCTTAACCTCTAAAACTTCTTTGCATGTAATCTGAAAGTCATGCACACCTATTTAGCCCTATGCTTATGCACATATCAGGGAAAGGGTTTCTCTCCCAGACCACAAAGACCTCAACTGTGTGAGTTCAAAATCTTCTGCACAACTGGGGTCACTAAAGCGAAGCACGTCCTTGGACACTGCAGCTTAAGCAACCAGAAGAGCCCAACCCCAGCTCTGTTATCTACTCCAGCCAGAGAATCAGCCTTGTCTCTGATGTGTTGCAGGCCTTGGGTGGTGACTGGACATCAAGGACCTGGTTATCAATTATTCTAATTGTTATTCCTCACCACAGCCAGAACTACCAAGGTTTAAAGTAGTTTCCATCCTCCAGATCCGTAAACTTGCCCTTGGCTTATTGAGCCAACCACGCTAGTTTAACAGAAGTGATTTTAATTACTCAACTGGAACTACAGAAAGGAGGAAGTGAGGACAGTATGTGTCTGTGATCAGTGTTTAACCAAGGGGCCCAGCATGCTCCCATCTTAGGGGCAAAGACATTAGTGATGCCTGCACCTACCACGGCGCGCAATCTCATCCACAACGTGGGAGCATCCACACTGAGAAGTCAGGCTTATCGAAACCCACAAAAGCACTATGCCTTAATTCTACAAATTGCACATGTATTTATCACTTGGAAGGTATGAAAACCTAAGTTGATGTTATAAAATCATATTTCCTTGGGTCTGTAGCAATACATCATATTATATATAATATAATATTAATACACATAATAATACATATATATCATATATAATACATATAATATAATATGATGTAACAATACATATCTTATAACATATGATGTTATAAAATCATATTTCTTTGGGTCTGTGCAGTATTGTTACATTGTTACAATACATGTAACAATACATTCCCCATCTGGTGTCATAGGAATGTCTGGGCAGCTAGTTGCCCATTCTTTATAATATGCAGACAGCAGGAAGGCCTTGCATGCCCTGCAATTGATTAGCCACGGCTGCCTGGCATCCAATGCAGGAAAAGATTTTGAAAAGGGGCACCATCCTTGATTAGTAATGTCTGCCATGTCACAGAGATGAAGAATGGAATAGCCATTCTATGTATTTGCAATCCCTTTCTTAGATTATAAACTCCTAGGAGGCAGAGAATGTATCATTTTAGTTCTCTGTGTAAATGTACCTAACCTATGTCATGAGTGGATGATGGCGAAGAATGTTTATGCAAAAATGTAATAATTCGGTTAGTTAATTAAAATCCAGTAACTGCCCTCTACCACAAGCTTGCTTATCACCCTGTCAGAGAACAAGCAGCTTAGTTTACTAAGACTTCACTCCTTATGCTAAAACTACCTGGATGGTCTAAAGCACTGTTGTAAATATTTGGCACCAAATTGCCAAAATAAATGCAGGGGGAGGTACCGTGGTGTGGCAAAGTCTTCTCTTCCACTATTAAATCATGTTTATTTGCTTACTTGCAACTCACTGGATCTGCCCAGCATCTGGGGATGTTGCTGAGGCCCAACCGGACACGTACATGGGAGGGAAGCATCATGATGAGCGCGTAGCCAATGAACATTTCTTTTGCCTCAGTAACATCCATCTCCCTCAAGTCATGTGTCCTTCAACTGCCATACTGTGAGTCTCTGTCTTCCCTCTGAGAGGTGTGCTTGTCATTATGGGCCAATCTCGTATTTCTGAGAATGCACAAAACCAGTTTCCCAGGCAGCAATAAACATGCCAGAGATCGACGCAGAGTCTTATGGAAACCCAGCTTGGAGAGATGAGTCACAGCATCTAAATTCTGCTCCATCACTGTAACATGTGTCATCACACACCAAGTGAAATCGAGTTCAACAATTACCATAGTGTGCAACTGGGGTGGAGGAGGGAACAGAAATGCCACTGTTTTTACCATCCCATTCTCCAGAAACACCACCTCAATTCTGAAGTCCATGCCTACGGTTAGACAATGAGGGGAGTGGCAGAAAAGTATCAGTTGCCAATGGAAATAGTGGCAACCACCTCACTATTGGTTTCTAGTGTGAGTGGTTTCTAGTATATGGTTTCTAGTATGTGGTATACGTATATGGTTTCTAGGATGAGTGGAAGCAACTCATACTAGAAACCAGATTGCACCAGGTGACCATTACTCGCTCCCAACACAGCCTACAACTGAGCAGTGCTCTAAGGGGCAGGATAGGTGTGGAGGTGCTAAGTGGTTTGGAAAGATTTTTGTTGTTTGCAGGTTTTTCCTTGTTTTATTTTTAATTTTTTTATTGTGGTAAAATACATACAACTTGAAATTTGACATTTTAACTACTTCTAAGTGTGCGGTTTAGTGGCATTAACTATATTGACATTGTTGTGCAACCATCACCAGCATTTATTTCCAGAACTTTTTCATCACTCTAAACAGAAATTCTGTACCCATTAAGCAATAACTCCCAATTCCTTCCCTCTCAGCCCTGATAACCTCTAACCTATTTTTTATTTTTATGAATTTGCCTATTCTGAATACTTCATGTGAGTGGAATCGTACAATATCTGTCCTTTTGTGTCTGGTTGATTTGATTTAGCATAATATTTTCGAGGCGAATCTTTATCATACTGTGTATCAGAACGTTATTCCTTTTTATGGCTGAATGATATTCCATAGTATGACTATATCATATTTTGTGTTTGCATTCATCTGTTAGACACGTGGGTGACTTCTACTTTTTGGTTATTATGAATACTGCTGCAATGAACATTGGTGTACAAGTTAAAAGAATTTTACATGTATAGGGTGACCAACTGTCCCCGCAGAAACAGCTGCAGGAGAACCAAGCTGGGGGACATCCTGCCTCCTTTTGATTATGCCTTATAGCTGAATAATCAGGCATGAGGAGAGTCTGGGACACTGGACTAGGCACATCACCTTTCTAACCCTTTTCTTTCTGCAGGCGTGTATATGAGAAGGTTGGACCACGTAACTAATGCTTTATCCAGCTCCAAAATCTCTTTTTGAAACCTAAATTCATACTCAGAAAGACTCTGGCTAACATTCATTCTAAGTTAGAATATCCCCAGGTTGGAACTTCCTGTCCCATCATCTACATCAGTAGGTTTTTTGTTTACTTTTTAATGGATAGCAAAGGCTTCTGCAGTTAAATCACACAGCCTGGCTTCCTGTACTGATCAGTTGAGTTTGATACTCTAAACATGGTCTCGGAGGAGGTTAAGAAGTGTCTTTCTCTCTCTCTCATATTCCTTCATTTTGCAGTTTGTAAACTATGGCCTTTCTGAGTGGTTCTCACAGTGTGGTCCCAGGGCCAGCAGTACTGACATCACCTGGGTACGTGTTAAAAATGCAGATTCTGGCTGCCCACCCTAGGCCTACAGAAGTGACACTTTGAGGGTGGGGCTCAGCAGTTTGTGTTCTAATAAATCCTTTGGGTGACTCTGATGTATGCCTAACTCAACCTTCAGAAGCACTGGTATATATGAAAACAGCACCTTCTAAGAATCAGGTGATCTGAAACCTACTCCAGTTTTACCACCGACCAGCCATAAGATCTTAAGTTACTCCATATCTGGGCTCATCTGCTTTATAAATAATCTAAGGATCACTCTACCTTTGCTACTCATTCAGGGTATCATTAAAACGCTATTAATCACTAGGTGTGGAAGCATTGTGAAAGGTTGAATATGTTTTACATATGATTAGAATTTTATTCACTCGTTCATTCAACAAATATTATGCATCATCTACTATGTGCTGGAGCCTGTTCTATGTCTGGGGGAAGTTGCACGAAGAGAGCAGATGAGGCCCTGCTGTCATGAAGCCTATATCCAGACTGGAACCTTTGTGAAGAATTTTTTTTACATTTGCAAATGGTTATGTGACCCATTTCAAGACTAGGTTCAGATCTGTTAAGAGAATAAGAGAATGTGAAATGCTCTTACCTAAAGGTAAGATCACTTTATGTCAGAAATAACAAAGAATGGGTTGACTACAATGTGACTAAAACAGTTATCAGCTACCAGGAGAGAACTTACAAAGAGATTTTAAAAATACAAAGCTGAGCCTTGGCCTGATGAGGGCAGGAGAGTTAGATGAGTGGTACTTTAGTGCTCATTCAGCTTCCAACACTACAGTTCCACCCTCTTCATGTGAGTCAACGATACTGTCTCACTTGGACAAAACTGGATTCTACAGAGAGGCAAGGGAAGCCTATGATGCCTGAATTCGTCTCTCAAATCACAGTTGGCCACGTCTCTCCTGTCTGAGATCTGGGCCCGATGAGGATACACAAATGTTCATCAGCTTGATGAATCTCAGGACGAATGTTTAGAATTGGGGATTTAATCCTTAGCCACCATTATTTACAAGCAGCGGGCTTTAAAAAAAAATACAGAGCTGAAATTCAATTTCCTAATTTTAAAGAAAAATGAAAAATATGCTGGGGGCAGGGGAAGAATGGCTCAGGAGAGTTATTGGACTTCAAAAACCCTCAAAAATCTTTTAATGATTTAAGTGTAAAGGAATCAGAAACATACTGATGAAATTCCCCTTGATATCCACATGGTGCTTACAGATTCTGGAGGGAAGTTTCCAGCAATGAAATCTGCTGTTTTTTATCAAACCCAAAGCATTTGAGATGCCTGGTGAACTCCAATATGGTGTAATCGTGTCTTTTTTCATAACAATCTCTTCTCCCCAAAGGCAGAAGGGGAAGGAAAGGCCTAATTAAAGAGCGTTGGTTTTTAAGGTCAGAGTCTTAGGGGGGCGTCCACTTGACATCATCTGCCGAGTTGTTTGTGATGTTTACACTGACCCACAGATGTGCTGTGAATATACAAAATTAAAATGTTAATTGTCTAATCTTGTGCTACTTTTCAACGTACATTTGGCAAGACTTGTTGCATGTTAAGTTCGAAAACAGTAAATTTCCAAGCTGTCATAATATTGAGGTCTCATGTGTATTACTTACTCTGCATAATTAATTGTAAAGTGATAATTTGTACACTAAGATATTTTCATTCAAACATGAAAGGGAAAGTCTCAGCATCTTTGCCTCCGGCAGACAGAAGAAAAAGTGGCGTGTGCTACCCAGGCATTCTCAATGCCCCTCCTTTCATGAGATCAGCTGACAAGGTGAGCTGCAAATCTTCAGCTCAGGCTGTGACACCTGTCTGCTGTTAACTCTATCCAATGTCATCTAGCACTCACCCATTCTCCCATTCTTGTAGGTCATCCCAGCTAGTATACTCCTTTCCTCTGAATTCTAGTGTCCTCACAATCTGTGTGGGCAAGGTATTCCAGAATTCTGCACTCTCTATAATTCTTTCTGGTGCTTGCTGTGTTTATAAATTCTCTGAGAATGGAAACCATGTCTCATCATTCTTTATCTTCCAAATCACTCTATAGAGTCCTAGGAATAGAGTATTGCTTTATATATACTTCTATGTTAGAATCCCAGTAACCTAGCCCAGGAAATGTTTCTCCCTCTTTCGTGTCACAAGTGGGCTGTGGGTCAGCTGTGGCCCTACTCCACGTGCCCTTTCCTTTTAGGGTCCTGGCCACAGGCATAGCACCTATCCGAGACATTCCTTCCTCATGACAGAGGGCAGGAATTGGCCAAGCCAAATCAGATGCTTGCATTCAAAGCACCTGCTCACATGTGGCATCACATTCGCTCATATTCCATTGGCCAAAGCAAGTCACAAAGCCAAGCAAGAGTCAATGCTGACCTGGCAAATAGTTGGGAACAAAATATAGTCTACCGTAATGCTGCTGACTTGTCCTCGAGGTGGAGAGGGCGACCTATTGTTCACGAGTATGGACGGATGTGCTGCCTAGCAATGAGCTTCCTCTGAAGCACACTGATGAGGTGTCAGCCACACAGACCCCTCCTCTGCTGTGCGGTCCCCAGACTCCACCTGCACTCTACTCTGCCAGGCCTCTTCAAAGCTTCTTCACTCAGCTCTTATATGGTAGTCTCTTTCCAAGCAGACTTGAGAGGAGGCACTTATTCTTATGCAAAGCATTCTTGGGGCTTCTAATAAGAGAAACTGACTCCAATTGACTAAAGCAATAAGCAGTTTTGTTGACTAGCATAACCAGAAGGTCAGAGTTAGGTACTGCTTGATGAAGGCAATGGGTCTCTTTTCCTGTCTTTGTCTTAGCTCCTTCCTCTTCACGGACTGCCTTTTTCCCAGGCCAGCCTCCTTCATGGCCATCAGATAGCTGCCAGCTGAAAGCTGGGCAAGACACTCTGCGTTTACAGTCAGTCGGAGAAACCGTGTGGCTTTCCATCCTCTCTCTTAAGTGTGAGGTAATTGGTCAGACACCCTTCAGCAATGCTTCCTTGCATTTCATTAGTCTAAAAAAGGTCACTAGCCCAATTCTGAACTGAATAGTGATGAGGAGGTTAAATAGCCCTGAGAACAGTTGACTCATCCAGTGAGCTGGTCATTTCCCTAAATAATACTGCCACTATTCAATGGAAGAGAAATGAAATGGATTTTGGGGAGAGACCACCGTCCCCAACCATATTTGGAAAACCTTGTGTCACCTGCAATCACTATTGACCCTAACGATCTCATGGAGAAAGGACACTGAAAGATGAATGATGTGTGCTCAGCTGTCCAGCCTCAGCTCCAGGTGTTACAGAACAACAGGATTCTAGTCTTTGTGGTAGTTAAGGCCAGAGGAACATTTTACATTTCACCTGCCTAACAGCCACTTCTGGTAACTACATATGCTCAGCTGAGTCTCTTCAAGGGATCTGGTGGTTCCTTAAGGCATTTCCTCTCTTGACTACTTAGACTGATGGGTGCACCCCAGGCATCACCACTCTGCATGCCCTTCTCTGTCATCACGATAAAGCGTCATTGGTAATTATGATCATGAATGGCCAGTAGTGGCCAAGAAATTTCATCACTAGGTTCCATTATCACGCCAAGTTCCTCTTGGCTACACTTCACCTGCCATGACAGCAGGAATGGAAGGAGAGGCTGGTAATTAGGCTGATACAGCAGGATGCTCTGTTGTGCCTCACATTTGAAACAAAGACCCCAGAAACATAATGAATAGCAGGGGCAGGAGCCCCATTGCTACCCAGCATGGCCTCTTGAAGGAAGGTGAAGTTCTTCTCTCTTCTCCTGTTCATCAGGATCTTATTCCAAATGAATAGATAAGATGAGTTATTTCTATCACACAGCTCATGGTGGGTTGCTTGTTTTGTAGATGAGTGCGATATGTTCTTGGTTGATGCCTACTGCGAGGGGTGCTTAGGACTGGAGCCATTGGAAGTGCTGAACCAGCTGGAGGAATGTGAGATGGAAGGGGGTAATTAGTGTGGAGAGAAGTGAAGAATTACCACAAAAAGTGAGAGACATGGCCCAGGGAGGTGAAGACAGGAGCAGGAGCTGAGGGAGGACCAGCCCAGGGCACATGTGGGCAGCACCTGCAGGTCCTCACAGCCACTCTGGGCCAGTTTGGCTTGCTTGAAGGTGGAGGGTATCTGCACATCTCCAGGGAGGTGGCCATGCTATTGATGGCTTGTGCTTTCATCCCAACTTGTCCTTCTGAAAAGAGGGCTGGTCACTGTGCTGTCCTTGCCAGAGGCTTGATTCACGTCATCTAGGCTTCCAGACTGCCAGGGGTCTGAAGGATGATTTGGGCCTCTCCATGAGTATGTGGGCTGGCAGCTTCTCTGCAGGGCTTCCTTCCCACTCTCTACTGACTCGTCCCAGATGCTGTTCTTATGGACACATCCCACCATCCGCTGGGGCCCAGAAGAGGGAAGTCCTTCCTGACTGTCCTTCTCTCCCCCGTCACCTCCTGCCACTAACACTTTCTGAGGGGTGGTCCACAGGTCAGATCATTATTGTTGCGGGGAGAGAGGAGGGGCACAGCAAAAATCTGGGCTGAGCTTTCCTGCCTTGTTGGTCCATGGCCAGTGAGGTCGTGAAGGTAATTTAATGGCTGGGCAGCTTCGATTCTAGAGTGCTGCTCTGTCTCTGCAGCAGAGTACACATTGGATTGGGCCATATGGAGACTTCACCAGCAGATGCATTGGCGGCTTCCCTCTGTCTGCAAAATCTCCATTAGGTTTTTTTAATTAGACAAATGTCAGTGTTTTATTCAGGGCGGGAAACTGTTTTCTAAGTTTGACAACAATGTCATTTTCAAAGAAGAGTCTCAGCATGGTGGCTGCTTTTTATTTGCTGGCCTCCTTTCTGCCCATGTCTCCTACTTGGAGGGGCCATGTCTAGAAATTTGCAGTCATCATTGTCATCACCAGCACTACCCTCTCTTTCTCTCTGTGTCATCCCTTGAAGCCTGGGGCTGCTTCTTGCTTCCCTCCTGCTCTCTTCTGTCCCAACCCTTTCTGTTCACGGTAACTTTCTCCTCCACAGAGGATAAAATGCAAAAAGAGTCCCTGTGGCCCAGGGCAGGTGCAGAGGGTGTTATAAAGCCCACCTTTCCTTCCTCTGGCAATGAGAATATCTGTCTTTCAGTCTTGCTCACTGCTAAGCCCAGGGGTCTAGACCAGCATCACTGCTGGGCCTTCCTGCTGCTGACATCATCTGAGAGCAAGGATACCTGGCAGTCCCTGCCATCAGAGATGTTGCCCCTAGCAGGTGAATGGAGCCTGATACGTGGGAGTTTACAGCATTCTATCAGAATAAAGAGGGGCATTTTCCAGCTAACACGTTCATGTAGATTAGTTTGTTGGGGTTTGAACCCTAGTCCAGCTGCCTTATTGGTTATGTGATGTGGAGTCTTAAAGGGGTGGAGAAACTTGCCCGATTTCCTCATCCATATGATGGGTATACTATTATTTACCTCGTGGGATTCTTGTAATAATTTAGTGAGTTAGTTTATGAAAATCCTTCAACATGGAGCCTGGACCTTAGTAAGCTCTTAGCGAATAGTAGCCAGACTCTTCACTGGAACTACCCACTAACTGATGAGTCTGACCATAGTCCTCAAATCCTTGTTATGCTCCTCTTGGCTCATACAGACAACTACAAAGTCCTAATCAGAAGCTTCAAGATCTTTTCTACCCACTAGGCCCCAACCCCAAAAAGGCCTTAAGACCACCCCCAGTGATCCCTTCTCTCCAGCCAGCCCACTGTACCTTGGCTGCCTCTTCCTGCATGTGAGAGCCTTTTTATAAAGGTCTATGTATCCATCAAAGGCTGCCTCCCTTCCACTGCTTGAGCACTCAAAGTCTACCTCCTCCAGGAAGTCCTGAGATTGGTCTTTTCAAAGCCCTGGACCTTCTGGGAGTGGAAGATTGAGTTGTGTGTCTAGTCCAAGAGAATTAAAACACTGTAAAGAAAAAAATAGCTGGTGATAGAGTCAGGGCCAAGTTGGGTTTGTTGCTTTGAGTTTAGATAGACAATTTAGGCTGATTTTAATGACTCTGAAATGTTTTATCTTTTACAACCCTGGAACTGCTGCTCTGCAACCTTAACAAATTGCCCGTTTTCCATCCCTCGCTTCCTGTCATCTTCAGTTAATACAGGGTCCATTAGGAGTTGAGAAACTTATTATTGCAATAAAAAAAAATATCCTATCCATATCACAGACCATATATCTGAATCTTGCATAACACCCTCCCAGGGATTAATCCATATTTTAACAAAGTTTTTTATAATGGCAGTGCTTCAGCCTCATGCACAACTGTTTTCATGAAAGCTGAGACAATGATGGCAAAAGGTCATCTCTGAGGTCAAGATCCTGCCTCTACTGGGGTTATGGAGAGCAAAGGACATTTCTCCCTTCTCTGGGAGGCTTCCCAAGAGAATCCTGGCCTGCTGAAAGGGTGGAGGACACCAGAGACAGGTGCTGTTGCGACTCCATTCAGCAGAGCCCTTTCTCGGTTGTTAATTACCCACGGGGTGTATTGTGAGGGGTATATATCTCAACTCAGAACACTCTCTCATCCTCAGAGCCATGCCCTGAGAGTTAGTGCTTAGCATGTGCTGAAGGAATAGGCATGGCTCTCACTTTGTGGGTACGCTGGGAGCTGGGCACCGTGCCTGAGGTGGAGCTACAGATATACAAGGATGAGTGCAATGCGTCCTCGCTCTCTTGCTTTGAGGAACTCTCAGGCTAGTGAAGAAGTCCACACTTGATCCCAGGACCACACACTTATAGTGTAAAGAGTCCCAGGCTGGAGCCTGGGTTTTAGTGCCACACCTCCCCTGAACTCCTCCCTCTCCAACCGCATTCCTTCCCTGCCTGAGAAGAGAAATTAGGTCTCCCACACTTCATGGTCATGGTGACCTATGTCTTCATGGTGGTCATTCAGATTGCAATTACAGTTGGCCCCCTGTGTCGCCTGGATTCTGCACCTTCAGAGTTGATTCAACCAACTGTGAATAGATAATAGTTGAAAAATAAAAACAATAAAAAATAACACAAATTTAACATAGCTTTAAATAATATAACAAATTTAAATAACTATTTACATAGCATATATTTTTATTATGTATTATAAGTAATCTAGATATTTAAAGTGTACGGGAGGATGTGCTTAGGTTATATGCAAATACTACACCACTTTATATCAGAGACTCGAGCGTCCGCAGATTGTGATACCCAAGAGGATCCAGGAACCAGTCCTCCTTGAATAGCGAGGGATGACTGCATATATTTGCCTGAGTCTTTGTTCAACATTTATCTTCCTACCTAGACTATAGGTCCCATAAAAGCAGAAACTATTATATTTAATGTATTGTGGAATCCCCAGTTTCTGGTGTATAGGAAGCCCTTTAATACTTGTTAAATGAATGAATTTGTGATTTTGAGCAAATCACTTACCTTTTGTGACCTTCAGTTTTCTTGATAATACCAATAGTAATAGCCAGTGTTTCTAGAATGTTTACCCTATGCCCTGCCCTGTTCTAGGTATTTTATATAATAATTACAATTAACCTTTACAACAACCCTGTGAAGAAGTCACTATTATTGTCCCCACATTGCGTATGAGAAAATCGGAGCACAGAGAGGATAAAGTGACTTGCCCAAAGTCACACAGCTGGTAAGAGATGGAGGCCAGTTTTGAACACAAGCAGTCCTGCTTCGGAGTCCCTGCTTTGGTTGGACGAAACGATCATAAAGATCTCTTAGTCTTGGCATCCATGAATGCCGAAGCAACCAATTGGAATATCCACCTAGATTTATTTATTTAATAAATATTTATCAAGTGTCTATTATGTGCCTAGGCACTGAAAATACGGCAGTAAACAAAACAGATATTTGCCTTCATAGGACTTGCATGCTGATGGGAGGGGGCAGGATCATAAACAACATACATAACAGATTTATATGTTAGGTACTGATAAGGGCTATGGAGGAAAAGAAAGCAGGGAAGGATTTGGGGGATGTCTTTTGGGTGGTGGTGTGACATCACAGGAGGTGGTCAAGAAAGCCTTTCTTGAAAAGTTGATGTATGAATAAAGATCTGAAGAAAGTGAGGAGCAAGCCACGCAGATCCCAGGGGAAGAGCATTCCAGGCAGAGGGTGAGCAGACGCCAAGACCCTCAGGAGGAAAGGGCCTGGACTTGATGGAGGAACTCAAAAGTTCGGTGTGGTTGGAGCAAAATGAGCCAGAGGGGAGAGTGGGAGGAGATGAGGTTGCAGGGCAGCAGGGACCCGATCCTGCTGACTTCCTGTCCATCCCGTCACTTCGGTCTCATTTCCTGACCTCAAGGCCTGTCTATCCCATTAGACTAGGGGAAAAGATGCATTGATCTTTATAGCTCTAGACTTTAGCTCCAAGCCTTGCCATAGTTGGTACTCAGAACGCTTTTCGAGCAAATGATAGAAGAGCTCCAATACTTTAAAAAAAATGTGGTTGCCGAAGTTCTTTTATGGTTTTCAACCTGTCCTTCCAGCAAAAAGTCTCTTTGCCTGGCCTGGCGTCTGCAAGACATCTTTTTCTTATAGCTCACTGTGTTGTATGAGGTCACTGTGTTGTGTGCCATTGGAAATGACCCTGCCTTTCAATTTCCTCTCTATCGCAGCCATCACAAAGTGTTGGGGAAACTATGACATTCTTTGATGAAAATACTCTATAACTATATTTGACACAGATCATGACCTGATAAAATGCAGACCCCTCCCTCGCCTAGGTTCCACATCGTGTTCAGGGTATCTTCACAGTGGACTTGGGAGGCACCTGGAGCTCGGGTTCACTCACCTTATTCAATCAGTGGGGGTCTAGGGAAACAAAGAGTTCAAGGGACATTTCCAAATGGAAGGTAGGTAGTTTCATATTTTAACCAAGTCTTTAATTCAAAATTTAGATATTCTGACAATGGTACCAGTGGGATCCTTTATTGCCTGATTCATTTATGGTGTGGTGGGCCCATGAGGAATGGGTTGACATGCATGAGAGCAGTGTCCTTGTATAACAAAAGGAAACTAAGGATTCCTTCCTAGGTCTGCTTCCCTCCTCTCTTTCAATATCTAAACAATGAATCTCTCTAAATGCTTTTTCTTTATCAAATAGAATTACACAGAAAAAGAAAATGTAGGGTTCAGCCAAGCCACTCTGACTTCCCTTCGTGGACCTCAGAAAGGCAAAGTCATCCATTCAGGAGGCAGAGCAGACGTCCCAGGAAGAAGCCACAGGCAGCCTTGCACTGTGGGCTACAGAGGAGGCGCTGGGGATCCAGGTGCAGTGCAGACTTCCGGGATCTAATTTGCCTTATAATGCGTGCAGTTTACATCTTCTGTGTTTAATGCTAGTCCTGATTTTTGGTGAATATAATGTTCCCATAAATGTTAAAAAAAAAAAAACAAAAAACAGTGAAAGGAAATGAGATCTGAAGCAAAAATATAAACAAAAAACAACGCAGTTTTTCATGGCAGGGGGGTCCCTATTCACTTCTCTGCTGGAGGGAGATAAAGTTACCGGGCAGAGGCAGCAATAAAGTAAGGTTCAAGGTTCTTGCCCTCTGGTAGGGGCCGTAACATGTCTCTTCGGGAGTAACCTTGCTGCTAATACTTCCATGCCCTGAGCCTCAGTTTCCCTCTTTTGATAAGACTGATCATTCTAGTACTCCCAATACCTCCCTACCTTTTAATGCTTCTTTTTAAGAAAGCATACAATGAAATGTGGCTTTGCAGTCACACAAGGCGTGAGGTTTGGATTTCCAAGACTGGGAGCCATGTCTTTGCACATCTTGCTTCTTGAGCAGTCAGCCCCCAGAAAGGGAGCTGTCAGAAAGTCTTCCAGGGAATTGGAGTGTACAGAGAGAGAAGAGAGCCTGTCTCTGAGTGAGGGAATTCAGAGAGGGGCAGGATGAGCTGGAGCCTGCTGCAGTGTGATCGGAGCCTGGGGCTCTGCACACCTCCCGGCCTTGAAGTCGGCCTGGCATTTTGTTCTACAAAGCATCTGCTTCAGCAGATAAAATGATTTTTGACCTGGAGACCTGAACTGACAATTTTGTGGACAAACCCCAAACAGAATGGCTCTGCCTGTCAGCCTGTTTCATCTCCTCTGTGCATCCTCACTTAGCTCTGCTGTACCAGGAATTTTGCATGGCTGGGAGTGGACAAAGTAACCCCTGAAGCACTTTGGGGAGTCATGTCCCCACTGGAGGCTCTCCCCAGTGTGCTTGTTAGGCATCTGCCCAAACTGGCAGTGGCAGATAGGGCTCTGTGTTGTCAGGCTGTGGCGGTACACAACAATTCCATCTCACATAGGTCTCTGGTGTTCTGTTAAGGGTTCACGGCCAGACAGATTCAAGAATGGAGAGATACCATTTAGCACACCGAATCACACACCAAGCCACTGTGCAGGATGAGGCTTGCAATGCTCTTGCGGGTCACAAGACGGACAGGTTCAGTAAGGCCTAAAAAGAAAGATCCCTCTCCCCACCCTCTGACCCCTGAGCAATGAACAGTAAATGCCACAAATTGCCTTATGGGCTTAGAATCTTAATGAGAAAGACATTATGGAAAGACCTACCTAATGCGTAGCCCTCTGCCAAGTTGATGCACTGCAATTATTTAGGGCTCTTTACCCCATGATAGCATTGTGTAAATGAGAAAAGAAGGCAGTTGAAGGTTAGAAGTTTCCCATCAAGTCCCAGGAATCCTGTATACCTGGTGCAGCCCTTCAGCTTGCAGCCCCCTGTGGAAGCATCTCCTTCGCTAAAAAATATCACCCACCCTCCCCTTGCCGTGGAAGGTGATTTATTGGAAGTAAGCCAAGCCCTGCCTTCAAGTAGGGAAGCCATGGAATCAAGCCCCGTTCCTCCTCTACAAGCTGAGCTATGTGGTATGAGAACCTTCTGTTGATGACACACAGCTGTCTTCACAGACACCAACCATCATGTTGCCCTTTTTGCCAAACCAGGGAAAGACCCAGTCTCTTGAAACTTCTCTCCCCTCTGAAGCATTGGCACAAATACCCATCTGAAGATGAATTTTTGTTACCCACTATTTCTGTATCATCATCATTGTCATCATCGTCATCATCATCATCATCCCCATCATGGATAGTCAATTATTTATTATATACTTGGCTATACTTGGAGTTGTCCTAGATACCGTCAAAGAACATTTTTACAGTTTCTCTTCTCTGGGGTCTTAATGTCTCTGAGGAATAGCATTGATGCTTACAGATGCAAAGAGAATGCTACAAATATTGAGTGAACATAGGATAAAAATAGAAGAGACAAGATTAAATATGTACATTATGCATACTTCCTCCTTTGACCCCCTATCCCCAAGCTATAGCTGTGCTAAACTGTAGCAGGAGACAGATTGTTCTTGGTATAAGTAAGAACAGCCTTGTAAGACAGATTATTTCTTTTCCTGCTGTCAAAAACATATATTTAAAGTCATTAGTAGGAAGCCATCAGCAGCTGAGCTAAGAAGTGTGGCTAAGAAGTTTTAAGGAAATGTTATTAGGAACGACTTCTAATTCATAAAAGATTTTCTGACCAAATATCTGCTACGTTAACATTGCTTTGGCGCAGGTTCCCTTGATCAGCTGCACTATCCCCACTAGTCATCAGTCTTATTGGAGTCAGAGATGCAGTAAACATCAAGACCCAATTTAACTAGCAATGGCAAAATAGCAAATAATCATGAGTTTGGGGGCTTCGGGCCATAAAATACAGACATTTACCTTGAATGTTGATTTAAACCATCTATATGTTGTGCCAAATGAAACTTGGAATATATCATCTGAAGTTCAGTGTCCAAATGATAAAAATAGTCCTAAAAACTTTACCTGTGTGCTAAAAAGAGGCTTCAAAGGGGATGGTCCTCTTAGAGTGAGGCAGTTTGCTCTATGCCATCTTCACAAAATCATAGCAATTTAGAGTTGGAAAGGACCTTCAGGGTTTTGTAATCTGGCCTCCTCCCAATGCAGAAATCCCTGCCTGAGAATCACCTCCAGGCCAGAGTTGAGATGTGCTACCTACCAAGGGGATAGCTATTGTAGGGTCACCTTTTAAAGAGCTGGTTCTGTTCCAGGGTGAACCAAGGGATTACTTTCATTGTTGGGCACCTGAAGCTAATGCAAGCCTACCAAGCAAGGTACCCAAATAATCCAGTCTCCCCAGAGGGGGTAGCAATAGAACTTCTAATATATTAAATTGCCTTTGATTTAGGACCATCTTCTTATTTTTTCCACCAGCAACATCCATTGTTATGTTGACCTATTAAGGTGATTACAGAAAGCATTGGTGGCCCAACATATCCCATTTTCATCATTGTCAGCCTCCTGCAATTGCAAGCTTCTGAACATGTCATAAATCCAATAGACCAAATGTCTCCAGGAGCTCAGCAAAGAGGCTACAGCTTTTTTGTTTCCACTTAGGCCAGGGTTGTGGGTAGTAATAAACTCAGCAGTCAAGGCCAGAAATGTGATAATAATAGGAAATGAGAAAAGGGTTAGAGAAAGAAAAGCTAAGTCGGAAAAACGCTCAGCTCTCCTTGCTTTGCTGAGTTTTCAAATTCATTAGCAACCTCAATTATTCAATTCCTCAATTTTAATCTCTAATTAAACATTGCCACAGACACTGTATCCATGGAGGGTTGAATTTAAGTGGCCTCTTTTTAATAATTGTGCAACTATGATCCCTGCATTGTTAACCCAGAGAAAAAGAGGAAAAAATTAGTTTAAAAAAAAAAAAAAGGAAAGAAAAATGTGAGTGCCTAAACTTCACACGAAATGGTAATTGCTGAGGGACAGTATTTTCCCTCTAAATATAGCAGAGATGACTACAAGGCTTCCAACATTGTTCTATAATAATTTCTTAAATCAAAAGCATATTTGCTGATGAGAGTGTGCTTTACCACAGCTATTCTTTTTTAAATAATTAGACAAGTAGGAAAACAATAGGCAAAGGTACAATATGCTGCTGAGTAAATGATACTATTTTTTGCTTATTTCACAAGGTCATAGGATCCTGGACTTCCTTTTTTAAAAAAAAGTGTTATTCAGATGAAGTAATTAAATAAATATAGGCAAAGACATTGGATGGTAGCATTTTGCTATCCGGATCTCTGTTTATTTAAAGAAAAGTCTTTCTGAGAGATGAGGGTGCAACCATGTAGCCTCAGAAGGAAATGTGATTAAAACACAAGTAGGAGGAAAACAGAATACAAAATTGCATCTCTTCCATGACTATAGCCCTGTAAGAACTAGGTTTTTCCATCCAGAATATTGGAAAGGAGCTGTGTCCCAGTGTTTGCCCAGCGTCCTGTCTGCTTCCTAACATACTTTGTAGGTTTTCTCATTCATCTGCCTCAATAGATTGTGGACTCTGGAGGAGAGGGACTTTGCTGCACACTTATCTGTATCCACAGGGATTAGCGCCTTGCCTGACACATAGCAAGAACCAAACAAATGTTTGTTAAACAAATTCACTGCATTAGGGGGATATACTTATGAGAGCATTCTTTCACATTCCCTTCTATAAAACTTTAACCTAGTTTCATAAGAATTATACGTTTTAAAGTCATGAGCAACTATATATCCCGTAAATATGTGCATATAGGTGTGTGCATGCACATATTTCAAATAGATTAATTCAATCCAAAGAATTGGAATAAATGTAAGCCAGAAATGTTAAGCAATGGGATCCTCTTCCTCTATAACAAAGACACGAAAGTGTGTGCCACCTCACCAGGAACTGGATTTCTTTTGTAGGATATCTAGAGCCCTCCCCACAGTGGGTATTTCCTTGCCAGCATCAATGACAGCACCTTTTGGTGGACCAGCTCTCAGGCCAAGTAGCCCCAAAGCCCTGTGCATGCTCCAGGATGATGAGACTACTGGAACAAGGCCCCATAGCTCCTTCCAACTGAAAGTTGATGCCCGTAAGCCAGGATAGTCTTTGCAGAATCCGAGTGCAGAATCCAGCTAACACCTGGGAGATGTTAGTCGTTCTCCTGCATAAGAGAAGAGTGGAGAGGCAGGGCCTAGCCCTATGACCCTTGAGACATTCCATGCTGCAGTTGGGGTGTGCCTGAAGCCACCTGGCAAACAACTGGTGTCACTTTAGCTGCAAACTCTAGGATGGCATTAGTTCCAGGAAAACTCACTGTTTCTTTGTTTCAAGGAGGAAAACCAGTTTTTGAAGGAGTTTGCCCTCTAGAGGCATGAATATTATTCAGGCTATCAAGTGAGGAAGGGATGATTTTCAAACTCTGCCCTTAAAACACATACAGTCATGTAGGGGAGATGAATGGGAATTGCAAACCCATGTTCAAGGGGTCATCATCTGTATGTGGACATCATATATGATGGCTTTAGACATCCAAGTTGTGACTTAAATAGGATAATGGTTCAGGTGCTTTCAGCACCACCAAGATGGTTCCCAGCAGGACCACCATAGTCCCAAGCCATACACCCATGCTTTCTGCAGACAGTATCTTCCATCGTTGCTCACTGAGTTGTTCCTGTGCTCCCTATGACTCTTCGCATTCTCTTCCGGAGAGAATGGAGTTGGATTTGCTGAGACTCTGCAGATTTTCCAGACTAGCAACTATCTCCTCTCCAAGAAACCCCCTGCTCCCCAAGGAAGAAGGGACAGCTTCTTACCACAAGGGTGAAGATGAGTCATTTGTCAATACTTCAACAGAAAAGAAAGTGGTGAGAGCTAAACACCTAAAAGAATCGTTAACTTGAAGCAGGTACTATGTGCTGTGCTGGTTATAGGAATATCCCAGAGTCTTTTTTTTTTTTTTTTGAGACAGGGTCTTGCTCTGTCACCCAGGCTGAAATGCAATGGCACAATCTCAGCTCACTGCAACCTCTGCTTCCCAGGTTCCAGCGATTCTCCTGTCTCACCCTCCTGAGTAGCTGGGGTTACAGGTGTGCGCCACCATGCCCAGTTAATTTTTGTATTTTTCGTAGAGGTGAAGTTTCACCATGTTGGTCAGGCTGGTCTTGAACTCCTGACCTTGTGATCCACTTACTGTTGGTCTTTGTCACTGATTTCTAACTTGAGTATCCTTCAGGTTCCTATCTTTCTATCCTCCCCTTCCAACTTTCCCTTTTTTCCTACAGTTTTACATACAAAAAATCAGTTACTCGAGTTAACTTGCAACTGTTTTGAAAATGTCTTTAAATAAGTGCAATGCATTCCCTCAAACAGAATACTCTGAAAGAGCTCAACAGCCCTGAAGATATACAATCAATACTTTGCCTGAACCATTGATACCCTTGCCCATCACTTAAATATCATTACAGGAAAGATTTCAACAATATCACGCCACATTATACTTTAAAGTTTGACTTTAAAAGATGCCTGGGCTTTGCTGAAAGGCATTAGTAATGGAATTCTTTATCTCTGAGCTTAATTTATTCTGAGGAGAATAGGGCCATTATCTTAAATCTATTTTTTTTCCAACAGAGAAAACAGGCCTCAGAAGTCCAGCACTCACAAAGAAATCATTGTTTAATTACTTTTTTGTTTAACTCTTTGCAGAAGGAAAGGGAATTGGAGAATGAATATGCATTCCTATCAAGTTGTTATCAATAAACATGCAGGCTTTCTTTTTTGTGTTTGTTGTTTCTATTTCTAGACTTCTCTGAATTTCTCACAAGCCAGAACTGCTTGCACTCAAGGAAGACTCTGAGTAGTTCTAAACCCCATCTGAATCACTTTTCCCCTGATCATTGGTGGTGAAGGCGTCTTTGGTTTGAATAATGCAAGTGATCCAAAACCGCAGTTATCCGCAGATAACCGGTGTTATCTATATGCATGATTTTAATTTACCTAAAGGACATTGTGCTACAGATATAATCCTGTTCTAGTAATAGGTGACTTGCTATAAATTAGGCACGTGAGAGCTGTATGTTTACACACATGGGAACAGACACACTCACATTTAGTTTCCTGACCCAAGCAGTGTGTCTCCATTGTGCAAAATTGATTTGGAGAACAGAGAAAGTGACCCACCAGCTAGCTATTCCTTTTACAAAACAACCACTACCATGCAATTAATATGACTATTTGTTACTTCCCCTCATTGCAAATTTGCTGAACTAAAGAGTGGTTTTTTCTTTGTAGAAGATTTGAGCACTAGGAAAGCTCTAAGAAGATGTTGTGTCTAGGAGCTCTTCCAGAGTCTCTATTTGCTTACTTTTTCTGGTCTAAAAACTCAACCACTAGGCCTCAATGACAACATTTTTGGCCAGGTTTGGGGATTACTTGTAAACTACATGGTGTACCCAGTTGTTAAAGAACTTCAGGGGCAACTGCTTCACTAGCCCTAGCTAATCAACCTTCCTACTCAGCCTGGACTTAATCAACCTTCCTGCTCAACCCTTTCACTTGATAGCACCTTTTGCTACAGCTGTTTCCAGAACCTCAGTCCTTGATTTGCCCGGTCAGATATGCCAGTTGGTGACAATGGAATAGCCTTTCAGAGGTTGAGTGGTGATCCAGATTTGAGGAAGCTTTGCCTTCCTTGTCTTTCCTTCAAATTGGTTAGATGGAAGGAGAAAAGTGGGCACCATTTTAATTCTAAGAAGAGGAAGTTAATCAGCGTTCTGCATCTGACTTTCAGCTCCCTCCTTCCTTTCCTTTGTTAGTTAGGATAGGTGACACTTCTTTTCTTTTACGGCTATTATCAGAGATTGTGTGTTTAATAGTTGCTGGGTCACATTTTACAAGTGCAAATGACTTTGATGACCTCCATTTACTTTTTCTTAGCTATCATCATGTCTACAAGGAGTGAAAGGCTATAAAGCATTCAGGCAGGCTCCTGTTTTGATCAGCCTCTCCAGGTGATCATTATACCCAAGTCAAAAAGTCAGTGGACTCCCCAAATGAGAAACATATATATATATATATATATGAAATCTCCCTTTTACAAGATCGTAGTGCATCTCCTGGGTTTTTTCCCATCCTTGTGAGTCAGTTAGTTTGTAATTGACTCTAATCAGCCTTCCACCTTCTGTTAGCCTTTATTACCTATAGTCAAAGGGACCTCAGGAATGCGAGAGACCCCCCCCCCCCCCCGCCAACTCCCTTGCTGCTTTTAAGTCTCAGCATCCCCCTCTGATTCTTCAAGAGGATAAAGGAGGTTTGGAGGACAGTTGGGAAAAGGGGGCCTGGATTGTAGCCATCAAAATCACCACTTAAGTTGGCATTTATGCCATGTTCTAAGTTATGTGCTATTTTTTAAATTGAATATAAGCTGCAAAGACTTGAGTTAGTCATATTTCTCAGCTTATGGCACATCATAACCCATCTAAGAACTCTCTTTTTTTATATTTTCCATCTTCATCTCTGGTCCTCACTTCTGTTTCCTTTCCTTTACCCACAGGTAACTATTCTATGTTTGATAAAAGTCTTCAAAAATATATGTAAAGTACAGGGTGTTATCTATATGCATGATTTTAATTTACCTAAAGGACATTGTGCTACAGATATAATCCTGTTTCTGCTTTCACTTAACACTACTTTTTGGAATTGTTCGTATTGTTAGGTATCTGCCCACTTCATTGTTTCTAATTGCTGCATTCACTAAATTTCATTATCCATTCTGTTTTGATGCATCTCTAGGTTGCTTCTAATTTCCCACTGTGTGAGAATCCTAGCATTCATACCACCAGACAGTACTTATGTGCCTTAGGATATATGCATGCACAATTTCATTAAGTACTGCCATGAATATTCTAAAATACCCGACCAGTTTATATTCTCAACACTGGTTCATGGGAGTTCCAGTTTCCCCACCTGCTCCCCAGTCCTCGGTATCCTTCAGTTTTCTAATTCTTGCTAACCTAATTGGCATAAAGTAGTGTTTCATTGTCCTTGTTACTAATAACTTTGATCCTAACTCTTTACTTCCACCTGTCCACGAGATAGGTGACTGTGGCATCAGAGACTGGAACCAGGACAAACACCACCACCATTCAGGAATGCCTGAAATAAAAAGTTTGGTTCTACAAGGCAGTTGTCCAAAATTCCCAACCCATGTGAGCTCCAGGCTACACAATGACTGCTAAGATTCTGTAGGAATTCAGTGACACAATAGTGCTAGACCAGTGTGGACAGTCCAAGCTCCCACCCACTCCCCCTTCCTAAGCAGAGGCAGAATGGTGTGTCCTCCACAGTCCCAGCAGCAACCCGAGGTGCCATATATCAGTGGATATGTGCAGACTTACTTAGTTTAACATTTCTGTCAAAGTAACCCACAAATGCCATCTTATCAGAGGATCAATTTTATATCAGAGGGTCATTAAATTCTTTTTCATGAGAATAAAATGGGCTTTTGCTGCTGCATGTTGTACTGCTGCTCGTCCGAAACTGGAGATGAAATCAAAGTGGAAGAGATTTAACCAAATTATCTATCTTCAGAAAATAAGCTTTGCTGCAAATGTATTTTTGATGTGGTATTGTGCAACATGGAGAGAAGAGAAATAAAAATACCCTAATGGTCTGTTATATACAAAACAGGAAGAGGCTATGCTTTTAACCCTCTGTGGGAGCTGGTTTCATGTTCTTCTCCTTTTGGGGGTGGGGTTAGGCAGGGTTGACAGGTGAGTGACAAAGGTCCAACTTCATGATGGACTGTTCTGGGGTACGGCTGAATTGCACATTCACTTTTTTTTCCCAAAATAAGAACGCCTGGGGAAGGCTTTCCATTTTCCATAAAGTTAAATACCATAAAGGGAAGCCTGTCCTAAACTGTGTCATCTCCCCCCACATTCCAGGACCAATCTCCTCCTCATGAGATTCCCTGCCAGCCTGGGAAAACACTCAGCAGGTTCTGCCGCCAACCTGGTGTCCTGGGGCCAACTTGCTGCCCTTCCCCATGGGACCACGTGTGCTCCTCTGACCCAGGGTGACCAGAAGGGTTTGCTTTAGTTGTGGAGTTGTTTGTAGACCGTATTCGTGAGATGAGCTTTCTTATTTTAATAACTTGGATAGAAGGAAGAGCAGAGACGAGAGAGGAGAAGGCTGCCTACTAGGGATTGTTGATACTTGGAGGGTCTGCTCTTTCCCTGGCCTCTTAGAATCTTTTGATGCTGCAAACTCTTAGAGTAACAAAAGAAAGGAGTCAGAAATATCAAGCAAAAGAAATGGCAATGCCTGTTAAGGTCCCCACTGCGTGTGGAGCACATGATGATATGTGATTGGGGGTAAGAGTGGAAGCTATGAAAGAGGAAAACATGCGCTTGGGGAACACCTGAGCAGTTACATAGTTCTAGAGTTGGAACACGTGGTGAGAATGAATCCCCACGTGTCAGAGGCTGCCAGAGAGTTTGCTTGTGGCCATGGAACCCCTCCCCTGGGTGTCTGAGCAGAGCAATGGCCCTCAAAAGAATTAAAGTCCCAGCCACTCCCTCCGTCTCCCATGCACTGCATGGTGGGCATTGAAGCCATGGACAGGCCCCACATTCTCTACACAGCTTCCTAGGATATTTGCGTCATCCTTCCATTCACTAGGATACCCTCAGCTCTCCTGCTTCTCAGATTTTGATGTTTTTCTCATTCAGAGTAAAGATCGGAAGTCTGATGACAGGATGCCTGTCTGTAGCTCTGGAAAGGGCATGGGCACCTCGAGAGGACATACAGGAGAGCCATGAAGAGTATCTCAGAGGCCAAGGTCAAAGGTGGAGAGGAGTCAGAGAAGCCCCTGACCTGCTCAGGTTTGCTGGGAGATGCTGCTGTTTCTCATGGACCATGTTCATCCTTGCAGACTAGCAGAGTTCTGTCTTGGATGGTATAGGGTTACTTTCTTAGGTATGCAGCTGCCTAGCAGTGGATTAGAGAACTCACAGAGTCCTGGAGAACTACTTCTCTCTGACTAATGAAGGCCTTGCCTTTAACAGGTCCAGCTTTTTATTTGCTATAAGCTATACATGTGCTCTTCAGGGAAAAACAAGAATAGAAAAAACTACTTGCAAGATAAGTAAAGAGAAATGTAATCCCTGAGTGGGATGAAGGGTGCTTTGAAATGAATGGGGGATAATCCTTTTGTTGTCTATTACAAATGCACTTGATTTCTGCATTATCTAGCTATGAGAATTTGCCATTCGCTCTAGTGACAACACTGCTGCAGTTTCTTCTCTTTATGTCACATTAAGTGAGTGCTGAAAGGAGTGTTTATTGCCTGGGGTCTGAGGCAGCCACCCACTGAGGGCAGCTGGGTCGTGTGGTCACTGAGGTTCCCGACAGAATGAGTTCTGAACCAGGCTCAGGACAGCAGTAAAGGGGAAGTTAGGGAGGTGACCCTGTGAAGCTCCAACCCCCACCAGCTCCAGAGGCTGGGGAATGCAACACTGTATGCACAGGAACCTTCAGTAACCAGAACAGTAGTAACCCTGTCCCTTGCTGGGTCTAAGACCTAGAACTAATGTCTCCCTCTCAGGTTCTGGCCTTCAGTTCCCTTAAAGGGATGGCAGGAAAATCCCAAAGGCTTGACCCAGAGAATTGCTTTGAAAGTTCCTTTCTTCCTCTCATCTCTTCCCTCATGCCCTCTCTGCTTTCCTTCTCCCTTTCCTTCTTTCTTTTTTCCTTTTTTTTTTTTTTTTTTTGAGAGACAGAGTCTCACTCTGTTGCTCAGGCTACACTGTGCAGTGGTGGAATCTCCACCTCCTGGGTTCATGCGATTCTCCTGCCTCAGCCTCCCAAGTACCTGGGATTACTGGTGCCCTCCACCATGCCTGGCTAATTTTTGTATTTTTAGTAGAGATGGGGTTTCACCATGTTGCCCAGGCTGGTCTTGAACTCCTGACCTCAAGTGATCCTCCCGTCTCGGCCTCCCAAAGTGCTGGAGTTACAGGCGTGAGCCACTGCACCCAACCTTCTTCTTCCTTTCACAAGAAGGAAGCTCCGTGTGGGGAAGCAGCCGTCCTGAAGCACTAGGAATGGTCACAGGCTGCAACATTTGAGAACCAAGAATCTCTGTGCCTGGGAGCTCCTTATTTTAAAGCCCGGTCTTTCCTAGGCTAATCCTGTGACTCTTGCAGAGTGCTCCCCTTGAAAATCCCCAGAGAGGATGGAATACACTGTGAATGATCTTATCTCAGGACCTTCCTACATGCCTCTCTCTGCCTAGAATGGCTTTCCCTCCACTGTGTGTCTAGTCATTTCTGCTCATCCCTCAGAGCTCAGCAGAAGTATCACTTCCTCTAGGAATCTCCTGATCCCCACTGAATAGATCCGGCCCACTATTCCTTCATAGCATCTGAACCTCTTTATTATACTTAACATGATTGATCAATTGATTGATTTTGAGACAGGGTCTCCCTCTGTTGCTCAGGCTGGAGTTCAGTGGCATAATTGTGGCTCACTGAAGCCTCGAGCCCTTGGGCTCCAGGGATTTCACCTCAGCCTCCTGAGTAGCTGAGACTACAGGTGTATGTGCCACCACACCTAGCTTCTTTCTTACTTTCTTTCTTTCTTTCTTTTTCCTTTTTTTTTTTTTTTTTTTTTTTTTTTTTTTGAGATGAGGTCTCATTATGTTGCCCAGGCTGGTCTCGAACTCCTGGGCTCAAGGGATCTGCCCACCTTGGCCTCCCAAATTGTCAGGGTTATAAGCATGAGGCACCACGCCCAGCACTTAACATGATTTGAAATAAGAATCACTCAAAGCATTTGCTGCCTGCTGCGGACTCCCCACTCTGTGCTGTAAGCTCTGGAGGCAGGGATGATACCTGTCTTTCTCACCACGACACCCCTACACCAAATACAATGCCTGGATCATAGCTTCAAGTGAATAGAAACTTACCCAGCAAATAAATGAAATGAAGACAACCCTAGCTTTCTCTACTTTGCATATATTCCCCTCAGTTCATCACTTCCTGATTTTTCCTTAAGAGCAAGGCAGGTGCCGGGAGCTGTGGCTCACGCTTGTAATCCCAGCACTTTGGGAGGCCGAGGCGGGCGGATCACGAGGTCAGGAGATCGAGACCACGATGAAACCCCGTCTCTACTAAAAATACAAAAAATTAGCTGGGCGTGGTGGCGGGCGCCTGTAGTCCCAGCTACTCGGAGAGGCTGAGGCAGGAGAATGGCGTGAACCCGGGAGGCGGAGCTTGCAGTGAGCCGAGATCGCGCCACTGCACTCCAGCCTCGGTGACAGAGGGAAGACTCCGTCTCAAAAAAAAAAAAAAAAAAAAAAAAAAAAAAGAGGAAGGCAGGAAGTCTGAGCCCCAACAATGTCTTTCAAACCCACACCACCCTGGGGGGCCGCCCCAACAGGACGAGGTGGACGTGTCAACAGTGGAAATGTATTTCGTCATGTTTTCCAGCTGCACCGGGGCAGAGCCTGCTGAGGCTGCTTGAGTCTCAATACTGTCATACCCGCCATCTCATTATCTACAGCCACATCTAAAACCCACATAAAATACCAAGTCACACACAGCTCTGGGAAAGACATTTTACAGAGACCATCTTATGAGTTTTTAATCTGCCTCCTGAGAACTTACAGTCTAAGAAATAGAAAACTGATTCCAGTAAACATGCCCAGAATATGCTAGCAGCAAGATTAAAACATGAAACTATGAATGTTAAGGTTTTTATAACATGCATCGTTTAACAGGATCACATTTTTCTTAGCAGGAAGGAGCACACTGAAGTGCATTCAGACATGGGAGAGGGAGATTGGCCAGCTAAGGAGATTGGACAGAGTGGATGCGGAGCTTCTAAGTCCAGAGGAAAACAAATGATCAGCTCACGGTGACCCGGGTAGCCAGGCCTTCCACAGGGCTGATTCCACAGTCTAAAACTTCTAGGCCTTCAGGTGGCTGGTTCAATGTTTCCGTTTAGGGCATGAGCTCAGCAACAAATTAAGTGAAGTGTCCCCAATAAATGCTAATAAGCCCCAGGAGGAAACAGGGGCATCCCCATGCATACCAAATGCACTCATTAGCATCCCTGCTATTATGAAGAATAGCAAAATGACCTTGCAATCATTAGACGCTTAAAATGCTATGACTTAAGTTTAGAAGGACACATATTACATTGTAAAACCTAATTAGTGTTACCTTTGCTAATTGCTGCCTGGCATTGAACTGGATAAAATAAATGCATGACGGACGTTCCAGGGCATCAGACGTAACCCCATCACTGTTTTTAAAAAGAAGTAAAATTATAGAAGAGCCTTTTGAAAAGGTGTTTTTAACTGAGTTGTTTGACAGAAGTGAGGGAAGCGTGGGCAGTCCATGCATTTATTTGTATGAATCCTAAATGCTGAAATTTTCTCCCGAGAACACTGTTCTTCTCCTGTACTTCTTTAACGTGAATGCGAGGATGTCAAACAATGGGGGAAATTACGATAGCGTCAAAATCCAACCACAGCATGAAAACAGCTGTGCAGGGATATAGTGAAATCCTATCCCACAGGCAGTTAGAATACTCAGCCCTGTCCTAGCCCGATTCTGCAGCAAGGATGGCAGGCAGTGCTCCATGTCTAGGAGCAGGTTTGTCCACTAGATAAGCTCTACCTGAGCCTCTCTTTTGTCCTCTCTTGAGTAGGTCTCGAGGGCTGTATGCACTACCGTGGAAATGTCAATGAAGCCAGACCCCTTCTCCCATCTGGAGGCTGCCATGGCCACAGTGCTGGGGGCATAGAAGTCAGGTCATGTTGTAGTTTCTACTTGGCTATGGAGATGAAATCAACCAGAGCAAAAGGGGTCATGCCTCCAGCCACACCTGCCCACCAGAAACACACACACACACATAATACATACACACACATACACACACATACACACACGTGCACATGCACAGAGCCGGGCCTTACTTCCAGCTGTGCTCAGCATTTGTAATAAGGTTGTGAAAAGAAAATCATTTTCTCAGGGTTGCTTTTTTTCCTTCTTAAGGATAAATAGTAGCTGATTTTTCAAGAAAAAAAAAAGCTGCCACTTGTGCCTCTCCCAGGGCCCCTCCTGAGCATATCCTAAATGGTACAGATTAAAATTGAGTCATAAAACTGACAAACCACAAGCAGTGAGAAAGACAGTTGGGAGTTCTGCTTCCATGGTGGGTCCTGAGGACGGCTGGGGTCCCCTGGAGTCCCTCAGCTTCTGCTGAGCAGGAGGGTACGAAGGGGATGAAGAAAACAGAGCAGGCAGGGACCACCCTCAGGCGTGGCAGCCCCTCTTAGCTATTTTAAATATTGTTCCCTGTAAAATTTCAATTAGGAAAGGAAAGCTTCTACTGCTAAAAATTATTGGAAGATCACCAAGAAGCCATTGTGGCCAAGGGAGGCTATGTGGCCTCTCTCTGATTGCACAGAGACACTGATAGAGCCAGGACCAGAATTCAGGCACCCAGAGTCCAGCATTCTGTCTCCAGTTGGGCATGGAAGGAAGGGGAAGGGAGCCACCCATTCCCAATGCTGGCAGTGGCCTAGAATTCCTAGGCTTCCTGAAGGACATCAAACCCCAACTTTGTTTTTGCAGATATTCATATGCATTCTAGGCAAGATTTCTTTCCCTGGGCTAGATGTCCCAAGGACCACACTCCTCTGTCCCTTTCGAAGAAAAGACAGACCTCACTGGGGGGTCCTGGATTGTGTCCACTGCTGCTGTCACCCGAGTCTGACCCCAGCCCTGCCCATCTCCAGGGATCGCAGAACCTGCCAGCCAACTTCCTCTGAGTCAGCCGGTCAGGGCTGGATCTTAGAAGCCAAATTGCTTTGGTGTGGTTTCTGAAGTCTGTGCATTTGCCTTAATTGTCAGGCCACTGGCTTCCCTGAGACTGGCTTCTGCCGTTTGCTCCCTGACAGTGATAGTGCTAGCAGGACAGACTGACAGTCAGAGCACCCCGTGCATCTCTTTCCAAGGAATCCATCCATGGCAGGGACTATGGAGCCCTGTCAAATACAGCCACTTTGCAGGCATTTAGTAGGACATGGGCTCACCTCTTGCCTCCTCTTCTGCCTTTCCTTCCAGCTCCTTGCCCTTTACAATAGCTGAAGATTTTTTTAAGTGGAGCTGCTGATAATTAAAATTATATCTTTGTTCCACCAATGTCTGAAACTCTGGGAAGTCATTATCAGAGTCAGACAGTGATATTTTGATATCCCAGAGTCTTTTTGATATAAGGAATAAAGTTCTAAGGCATGAGAAGATAGAGAGCCATGCTATTTCCTAATCACCCTTTATAATTTGCAGTATCTTGGGACGCTTCTCAGATGTTTCCACTGTGGCTTATGTACACTTCAAACCTATGTGCCGTTAAATGCAGAAGCTAGGTACTGAATTAATAAAGGTAGCTTCAAAAGCCCACCTCTTTGGCAGGCTGAAGATCTGAGGGCAAACTCAAAGAGGGTGATGGGCCTTTGAAAATTACTAAGCACAAACAATAAACCTCATTAAATAAAGCCAGCAGAGTGGGCTCAGAAATGTAATGAGCCAAGTGGGGGACCAACGGCACTGGAATCAGCCTGGGAATTAACATATCAGGGAGCTGAGGCTAAGGTTGAAAGAAGGGATTGTGTTTTGGAAAATCATGTGACTCACGTTGAAACAATGCTGAGGACAGTGGTTGGGAGGATGCTGGGGCAGCGCTGGGCACAGGCAGGCCACTGTGGTTCTGAGACTGGGGGACACTCATGTTTGCAGTCATCTACTCTCTCACTCACCCTAGTGGCTTCAGTAGAGTCTACAGAAGGCAGAGTATTTGGGCAGGGCCTGTAAAGAAAGAGAAAAGCTGATAGAAGCTGCTTGGCCATCGAAATGAACTCCATTTGCCGGGATGCACAGCCACTGGACTCCCACAGCACCCTTCCAGGTGCCTTCTGTCCACAGCCAGGGAGCAGGAAACTGGAGGGATTTGGTCGCCATTAAATGGCAAAGTTCTTGATGAGATCCTGTTGAAAACCGAGCAGCAGAGTGGACAATTAGAATGCCAGACCAGCACGTGGAGTTTTCAGAAATAGATGGGAGTTGCTGGATAACAGGTCACATTAGGCCACCACAGGAGCACGCAGGACTGCTCAGCCTCTGGGCCCCAAGCTCTTCCGTCTAGACTCTGGCGTGGCCAGTGCAAGCCCTTTCTCGGCTATTGTTGCTTGTCAGGGCTGACTGTCTTAGGTATGAGGCGTTCTCTGAAGGCTGCTCAGGAAGAAGATCCGTTCTCTTTCATGAACCTGCCGGGAGCCAGAAACCTTTCTCCTCCCACTTTCACCCCTCAGCTCTATCCCCGCCTCCCCAATAATTTTATCTTCATTTTAACACAAGAATTTAACTACTGAGACTGCACTGACCCATCCCCCTAGAATGAAAGGACACAAGATCCTGCACCAGATAGTTATTTGTGATTGTGGCTGGGGGTTTATTTAAACTAATTTTATTATTCATGACACTGACAATTTATGCAGTGAATGCAATTAGAGGCTATGATTGGCTGCCACAGCTAAGGGCTAAAAGTGCCACTTCCTTGGATATGCAAGGAAGAAAGGCGAAGAATATTAGAAAAATAATCAGTCACGGAGATATTTTTTATGAAGTGATTCCCACAAACCTTGATTTTTTAAAAAAAGCTAATTTAATTTCCCTAATACCCTGCAAAAGGTATCTAATTATCCACTCTTAAATTGCTCTCATAATTTTTCCAAAGTTCTGTATTGTTTATGCCTTTGTGAGTTCTCCTTGTCTACATGCAAAGAAGCTGTCGTCTCCATGTGCAGGTTCCAATAAAACCTACTCAAAATGATTCTTCCCGAAGCTGTGCATAGAAGCCCTGATGTGGCCTGTAATATATTTGTCCATTTAATCAGGAAATATTTGAGAAACAAGACTTGAGTGGTAATCATTTAGAGTTGTGGGAGGAGAAGAGGGAATTGACTTTTTTCTTTTCCGTTTTTTTTTTTCCAAGAAGAACAATTTTTTAAAAATCAGTGGACATCAAACCAAAACAAATCATGGCGCCTCCACACAATGGGATATCCCTCAGCAGTAGAAAGGAATGGACTACTGATCACGCAGTAATGATGACGAATCTCAATGTAATTATGCCAAGTGAAAGAAGCCAGAGAAAAGGTTCATATTATGTGATTTTATTTATATGAAGTATTTTTTAAAAAGGCAAACTAGTCTTTAGAGACAAAAAGCAGATCCCTGGTCACTTGAGGGGCAGGGGGAGAATAATGAGGGGGACGGAAAAAGGGAGGGGTCACTAAGGGGCAAGAGAAAACTTTGGTGGGGGTGATGGACGTGTTTGCTGTCCTGATCGTGGTGACGGTTTCCTGAGTATACACACGGCAGAACCCCTCGCCTTGTATACTACTTTAACGACGTTATTTATTGTGTGCAATCATATTTCAGTAAATCTGTTACAACACAGGCACACCCCTTGGGTAAGTCTTGGCTCCACCATTTATCTAAGTATGGGATCTTAATCTCGGTGGACTGTCGATTACTCCGTAAAATGGGAATGATACGGCCTTCCCTGCCCACCCCATAGGAGTGTTAGGAACATCAATGTGAGAAAACAACAGCATCAGCAATCCAGGTGTGTATACATTCATTAACTCACAAATGGGTTTCATCAACTTTAATCACTGTCGACAATGAAATGGGTCAATGCTACTGCTCTACGGCCTGGTCTGTTGTCTTGCCCATAGTCAGTCCACAACGTTTATTGAATTGAGCTGAAGGACACTTAGTAAACCTCGAGCGGCGTCATCTGGTCTAATTACTATCTTTTCTTTTTTATTATTATACTTTAGGTTTTAGGGTACATGTGCACAATGTGCAGGTTTGTTACATATGTATCCATGTGCCATGTTGTTTTGCTGCACCCATTAACTCGTCATTTAGCATTAGGTATATCTCCTAATGCTGTCCCTCCCCCCTCCCCCCACCCCACAACAGTCCCCGGAGTGTGATGTTCCCCTTCCTGTGTCCATGAGTTCTCATTGTTCAATTCCCACCTATGAGTGAGAACATGCGGCGTTTGGTTTTTTGTCCTTGTGATAGTTTACTGAGAATGATGTTTTCCAGTTTCATCCATGTCCCTACAAAGGACACGAACTCATCATTTTTTTATGGCTGCATAGTATTCCATAGTGTATATGTGCCACATTTTCTTAATCCAGTCTATCGTTGTTGGACATTTGGGTTGGTTCCAAGTCTTTGCTATTGTGAATAATGCCACAATAAACATACGTGTGCATGTGTCTTTATAGCAGCATGATTTATAGTCCTTTGGGTATATACCCAGTAATGGGATGGCTGGGTCAAATGGTATTTCTAGTTCTAGATCCCTGAGGAATTGCCACACTGACTTCCACAATGGTTGAACTAGTTTACAGTCCCACCAACAGTATAAAAGTGTTCCTATTTCTCCACATCCTCTCCAGCACCTGTTGTTTCCTGACTTTTGAATGATGGCCATTCTAACTGGTGTGAGATGGTATCTCACTGTGGTTTTGATTTGCATTTCTCTGATGGCCAGTGATGATGAGCATTTTTGCATGTGTTTTTTGGCTGCATAAATGTCTTCTTTTGAGAAGTGTCTGTTCATGTCCTTCGCCCACTTTTTCATGGGGTTGTTTGTTTTTTCTTGTAAATTTGTTTGAGTTCATTGTAGATTCTGGATATTAGCCCTTTGTCAGATAAGTAGGTTGCAAAAATTTTCTCCCATTCTGTAGGTTGCCTGTTCACTCTGATGGTAGGTTCTTTTGCTGTGCAGAAGCTCTTTAGTTTAATGAGATCCCATTTGTCGATTTTGGCTTTTGTTGCCATTGCTTTTGGTGTTTTAGACATGAAGTCCTTGCCCATGCCTATGTCCTGAATGGTATTGCCTAGGTTTTCTTGCAGGATTTTAATGGTTTTAGGTCTAACATTTAAGTCTTAATCCATCTTGAATTAATTTTTGTATAAGGTGTAAGGAAGGGATCCAGTTTCAGCTTTCTACATATGGCTAGCCAGTTTTCCCAGCACCATTTATTAAATAGGGAATCCTTTCCCCATTTCTTGTTTTTGACAGGTCTGTCAAAGATCAGATAGTTGTAGATATGCAGCATCATTTCTGAGGGCTCTGTTCTGTTCCATTGATCTAAGTCTCTGTTGTGGTACCAGTACCATGCTGTTTTGATTACTGTAGCCTTGTAGTATAGTTTGAAGTCAGGTAGCGTGATGCCTCCAGCTTTGTTCTTTTGGCTTAGGATTGACTTGGCGATGCGGGCTCTTTTTTGGTTCCATATGAACTTTAAAGTAGTTTTTTCCAATTCTGTGAAGAAGGTCATTGGTAGCTTGATGGGGATGGCATTGAATCTATAAATTACCTTGGGCAGTATGGCCATTTTCACGATATTGATTCTTCCAACCCATGAGCATGGAATGTTCTTCCATTTGTTTGTATCCTCTTTGATTTCATTGAGCAGTGGTTTGTAGTTCTCCTTGAAGAGGTCCTTCACATCCCTTGTAAGTTGGATTCCTAGGTATTTTATTCTCTTTGAAGCAATTGTGAATGGGAGTTCACTCATGATTTGGCTCTCTGTTTGTCTGTGATTGGTGTACAAGAATGCTTGTGATTTTTGTACATTGATTTTGTATCCTGAGACTTTGCTGAAGTTGCTAATCAGCTTAAGGAGATTTTGGGCTGAGACAATGGGGTTTTCTAGATATACAATCATGTCATCTGCAAACAGGGACAATTTGACTTCCTCTTTTCCTAATTGAATATCCTTTATTTCCTTCTCCTGCCTGATTGCCCTGGCCAGAACTTCCAGCACTATGTTGAATAGGAGTGGTGAAAAAATATGGAACGCTTCACGAATTTGCGTGTCATCCTTGCGCAGGGGCCATGCTAATCCTCTCTGTATCGTTCCAATTTTAGTATATGTGCTGCCGAAGTGAGCACTAATTACTATCTTTTTAATGAACTTCTGATTGGGAACCATGGAATTCTGGAATGATACATGTTGGAATGGGAGGGCCTCATGAGAGTCTTAGCAACACATCCTAAGATAAGTGGGACCTAGCAAAGTCTAGTGCCTGATTCAGGGCCTCTGGTCTAGCCTTTATAAATAACGATTAATGAAGGAAAGAGCAGTGTGGGGTGGCAATCAAGACAGAAGTCCTATAACTTTTGTTGTGCCCTCCTACGCTCTTCCCTGATTTGTAGGCAGCCTGGTAAGAATCTGTCACGGGCCCTTTAAATTCACAGCACAGCAGAGTGGGATTGAGGTGGAAGAGCTGAACTGAGCTTCTTCACTTCAAAGACTCCTCTAGGCCCCAGAGAGCTCTGAATTGTAAATTGTGTGATGTCAGCCTTTGTGGCTGCTGTCTAGTGTCCCAAACTCTCAGAATTTTCTCCCAAGCTTCCTGGCAATCAATTCAGCCCACTTGATCACACACCTGCCTCACTCCAGTATGTGCTGTAGATTTGTTTATATCACTCTTTGCAGATTCCAGAGTACTCTCACCCAGTAGTTTTTACTTTCAGTCCTCCCCTTGGTACTGTGGATGTATAGCATAGGTCCTATTATGATTCCTGTTTATGATTAAAGGAATTGATGTCCACATTAATACAAGATTTGCCCAAGACCATTCGCTGAGCAAAGAGGAGAGATAGGAATCAAGCTTCTACCTTCTGACCCCTGTTCCCACCCCCTCTCTCCTGTGCTGTGCTGTCTCATTCCATCCTGAGGGAGACAGGTGACCTCACCTATGGTTAACTGATTCTGAAGGTTATGCCTATCTTCATTTTTCTAATGTGATGGAGAAAAGTAATGTGACTTACACTGGTTACTCAGTGGTTGAGTAGAGATGAGATCTTGCCAAAGGTAGCCTTCTTTTCACTGTACCGATTCAATTTCCAACATTTAGTTAAATCTAAACATTATTTCAGCCATATGTGTCATTCTGTTGTCTTTACATTATTGGCCACATTGGGGACCCTTGGTTAGTGGGGGTGGGAGACAGGAGAGGCTGGGAAATGAAAACCTACTCAGTAAGCCAGCCCAGATCCCTGCAGTGAGGAGTGGGTTACAGAATAACATGCCTCACAACTTGGTGAGGAGAGAGCAGTGACCCTTCTGACTTCATAAATTTGGAAAAAGAATAGCACAGAAGCTAAATTTGGGCAGCAGGGAGAATCCTCCTTGGAAAGCATGCTGACCATGACCATAATCAGTAATGCTTCTTGCTTCTTAGCCTCCAGTCCCCAAAGCATCTCCCCTCCGTTCCACTGACAAGACACACTTGTCTTTTGGTCTTAAAGTGATGAATGCATGCTTGCTCTAATACTCATGGGCTGCATTCAAAACAGAACCTGGGCAATTATCAGGAGCTTTGGACAGTCAGACTCAGATGTGGCAGATGACATGATACCTCAATTATTCAGAAGCAGTCATTTCCAAATTGCCTTCTAGAATTTGGTGTGCAGTGCGTCTCATGTGGATCCCTTCATGCACCCTTCTGCTGTCCCCCTGTGCTTTTCCTGAATTCTTCTGGGAGGGTAGTCAAGGTGAAACGATCTGAAATAGGGAGACTGAGCACTAACTCACATGTTCACCTTAGATTTTGACTTTCTGGAGCCTGCTCAGAACCATTATCCTTTTTTCTTGAATGTTGAAAGTTTCCTTTTTCCCCTGAGGAGACATTTCTGAAACTGATCACCATTGGAATGTGAATTTTCCTGTCAAGAGTGGGACAGAATAAGGAATGTGACCATTATTCTCAGCTCATAAAAGAGGCCTCCCTCCAGCTGTTATTCAAAAGACAATCTAACCCATTCTGGCACTGGGTCACCCTGCAGACTGGCATTCCCCAGTCAAGGACCAGCCCAATGCTTAGTTCATGGGACCAAGCTGTCAACTGATTGCAGAGCTTGGCTCTCCAGCCCAACTGTTCAATAATGCTCTAATTAACTACAGAAAACTTCAGAGGACCCAGCTAACTATAATTGAGAGATCAACAGAGGCTGCATGAAGTTAGATGTGCATACTAATTACTGAATTATCCAACACCTGTTTTGGAATGTAGCACAAAACATGGCTGTGTTTTCAGGCAGAAGACCTTCAGTTTAAAAATGAAGTTTATCTTTGGTGAACAAAGTTAACCCAGACAAGAAGTAGTGAGCCCACTTCTTGTCTAATGAGCCATATTTTTTTATTAGCACCGGGAGGAGATACAGTGGGGCTGAGGCAGTACAAATGAAGCCAGTCAATGAAATATCCGTGCACTTAGGCCTCAGGAGAGATTCCGAAGAGGCAGCGTGGGGCTGCTGAAAATAGATATTAGTGAGTCCATTATCATCACGCAGGGAGCTATACTTAGGATTTGTACACTTCAGGGCTATCTCCCAACATTGAGACATTTCTGCACCCTTTGCATCCTCAAAGCTGGGTTTGCAGCACCATCTGTAAGTATTCATGGGTCAAAACCACTTAGCCTCCTCACTAGGACTAACAGGAAGGTCATGTGGGCAGGGAGTATCAAAGCACAGCAAAGAGAAAAGAGTGGAAAAGAGTCAAGACATTGAGCTAGAGAAGGGCAGACGAGAACGCAAAATTAAAGTGAAGAACATATTAAATGTGGGAAGAAAGAAAACTCTTTCTTAGTCATATTCCTCATCTTTACTGATTAGGTTCAATAACCCATAATCAGTTAATGTAGACATTGGTAAAATCATGCTTGTCTGTGAGCCTCACACTTTTTTAGATGAAACATTTGTTGCCAAATAGAAAAGTGAAACCTCTTTCAAAGCCCAAAGTACCCTAGAATTAGACAGCACAGTGGGGCATGCCTGAGGCATACAACCTGAGGCAGCTCAGGAGCCAGCCTGCTGCCCTCTGCTCTGTCCTTCAGCTAAGTGATACTCTCTTATTCAGAAAAGAAGGGACTCCCAGTAACCATGAAAGAATTACCTGCAAGAAAAAATAAGGCAGATTCAGCATTTCTGGCTTTTTCTCAGTTATTTCTCAGAGAATAATTTTGATGAAGATAACGATGACGATGATGATTAATATGATCATTGTATTCACAAACAATGCAAACGAAACTTAAATAGATCTTAGGGATGCTGGGATTCCAGGATTAGCTGTACTAAACCTGTCATTCCTAAGAAACCAAATGCATTTGATAAGCATATGCCTGAAAATGTCTGCAAGTGTCCATTTTGAGAACATACTCTATGTTTTCATGTTGCTGTCTTGCTTTCTCTGGGGTGTTCATGAAGCCAACATGGACACTGTAGAAGATGGCACCATACTGAGTTTTTTTATGCTTCCCACTGTGTTCCTATTTTGGGATCCAGTTACCCTTGAAAGATCTTGACTTCACACAGCCCTGCATCTGGGATCTTTCTCAATGCTGAAATGTAAAAAATGAAAAAGTAAGTGGTTGTCCAAGAATGAAGAATATAGTGCCCATGGTCATCTATGGGCATCATATTCCTCTCCCATATGCAAGGTCTTTGAAATAACCCTGTTTCCTACCACTGTCCAATCTGAATCCAAGGGCATTCTGTATTCACTTGGATTTGTGGAAGAGTCTTTATGTTTAAAATACAATATATGAATCTCTTAACCTATTGCCTTTTCACTCAATATTAAGTTTTCAACTCCAAATGATGTTTAATTCTGCAGACTCTGTCATGTGTTGACTGTCTCATTGGAAGCCATTCCATTGCCAAGCGACCATTGGTTGCATTTCTGATATCTACTCACCACTGCAGCTCTGTGCTGAAAGATGGTTGCTATGCTTTTCCACTTCATTAGCCTCCACTGAGAGATGACATCATTGCTTTTGAGCACTTCCACAATCTTGGCAAATCTCCTTATCTCATTTCTCTAGAAGATGCCTCAAAACCTGTCATTTGATGAATCAATTAATTAGTTTCCTGGGTCACGATCCTTGCTTGCTTATGCATTTGTTATTTTACCCCGTGGCATGCTATGTTGTCTTTGACTTTAGAGAGGTGAGACCTTGCATCCCCTTGTGGTGTGTCTGTCGTGAACCCGGTCGGCCTTCCTCAGACCTCTCTTAACTATTTTCCCAGGGATAGCCCCTCATCCTGGCAGTCAGGCTTTGTAGATTTGCACTTCTCTCTGTGTTTGAACTTTGAGCCCAAATTATAAACTTTTTAATGCACATGTATTGGGACATACCTGCAGGTTGGGCTGACTTTATGTCAACATGAGTAAAGATGTGTTAAATAACAGAGGGCTTAGGGAGGCCCATCATTTGGCACACTCTAGAGCCATGCTTCTCCAATGACAATCCTAGAGCTGCTTCCAACAGAGTCATCTGGAGGGATTGTTTAAAATGCAGATTCTCAGTGACCACCACCATGTTACTGAACAGAATTTCTGGGGGTGGACCCAGGCTTTTTAACAAGCTCTGCAAGTGCATCTTATACACACTGAGAACCATGGTACTAGAGAACTTTTTCTAATTAATAGACTTGAACAATTTTGTTTACTTATCCATGTAGGCCCAATGCCTCATAGAGTGTTAAGATTGAATAGCATCATAAGGATCACTGCAATCACTTGTCAATCTCCCCGGATGGCCAGTCATCCTCCACTTCAATACCTGCAGGAACAGGGGTCTCATGACTTTGAGAGGCTTCCATTGTTGAACTGCTCCAGTGATCAGAAAGATCAGAAAGTTCTGTCTCCACTTCTCCATTCCAGTTTTAATTCTGGGTAATATAGAATGGCCATTTTTTAATATAACATACTTTCTAACATTGGATCTTTAATTTCAAACAAGCATTTTTTAGTACCTTTTAGAAATCTATAATCCAGCCCGTGTAAGAGTTCCAAACATAAGCTCTGAGACTAATGCTTGTCCAGGAGATCCTCATAGTGTGAAGTGGGAATGGAAAAAGTCTATGTGTAAGGAAGTAAATGCTAAAATAGAGGTTTTATGGGAGTGCTGACGTAAGAACAATGCATTCTTCCTGGAGCATTCTCCACTGCAGAAAGTGACTTTACCCAAACTTCATCAAAGGTTTGGATTTTTTCCAGGTGGAGAAGATGAATTAAGTACATTTCAAGCAAAGGTGCCAGCATAAGTAAGGTCATGGAAATTGTGATAGTGACCATGACCTTTGGAAGTAATGCAAAGTCCTTTGTGCATGGAACATAGATAGAGAGGGATGCAGGAGAGAGAGGTGACAGGAAGTGCGACGATGAGCATTTGTTGGGAAGAGGCTGTAAAGTTCTTTAACTGCTGTGCTGCTTGAAGATCTCTCTCCTGCCACCTCTGGTGACCTGTCTTGCCTTTCCAAGTTGCCTCAATTTCCTCTTAACTCTTCCTGGCTTCTCAAGAACTCTCTACAGCAGATGATGATCCTCCCGTCTCCTGCTCAGCTGTCAAGGAGTTAGGCTCCAGATTCAGTATCTGACTCAATTAATTTTCAGAAGAGAAGAGTGAATTAAAGTAACAAACCCTACCTGCTGTCACTTAAACGAGGAGATGTATTACTTTTTACTACAATGATATTTGCTACAATGGAAGAGTCATGCACATCCATTGAAGTTAGAGTACTGGCAGAGGGGCTCAGCAGGCAGAGCTACTGGGTCTATCTAAACACTCACCCCTGTTGTCTTTACTGCACAGTCATTGAATGTCCAACAAGTCGTATTTCATGGGTTCTTGAACCCAGAAACTTCAAATGTTTCCAGGTTTGGCTGAGTTTTACAGTTTCTGCAGAAGTGGAAGAATACCACTTAAAATGCACCGTTAGTCAGTCCAAGCATGGGATCGAAAATTTTCTTCCAGTCATTGCAGGCACAAAAGGGGGATTAAAGCAGTTCTTTGCTACACTTTAGGCAGTCAAGAACGTCGAAGATTGGCTCTTGCCTTTGCAACATTTGTTGGCATCACCAGAAAGCATGAAAAATAATGGAAATAAGATTACTGCAGACCAGAGGGTTGAGGGACATAATTCCTCCCTGCATTCTGCGTTCTACTGGGATGCCTCCAGAGTATCTCTTTGTACCAGGAGCCAGAACATTTCTCCTGGTTACAACTGCAGAGGACAGGGTGGACAAACCATCTCCACATTTTGTAACAGCGAAATGCAATTAGGTATGATTTGTGTTGTGAGTTCAGTTAACCAAGGAGGTGAATTTTGTAACAATAAGGATAGAAAGAGGAGGTTCAGCAATGGATTTAGGCCCATTCTTCTGCCCTGCTGCACACAGCAAGGTAAAATTCTAAAATGTGCCCCATTCTGGGAAGAATATCTGCAATCATTAATCTAAAGGAGAAGGAGATGTATGCACCTGCTTACACTTTAACAAGTGGTTGGCAATTTTTAGATACATTTGAAAGCATCCTTCAGTGAAAAGTGTTCTCAGAGAAAGTCAAGAGGGCAGGAGTCAGGGTGAACAAAGTTTCCAGGACCAAAGTGTTCATTTCCTAGATGTTTCAGAGTACAAGGAAATGATCATGGAAAATGACCTGACCAATCAGGGGCCTATTTAGGGCTTGAATTCCCTACACACATACCCATATATATGCACACCCCTACATACACGCACCCCAGGGAGGCTCTCAAATGGGCCTTGTATCCCTGCAAGCACTAATTAGTTCATCCTGATTCCCTAGCAGTTTTGGCACTTGTCCTTTAAAATCAGACACCTGTTGTTTTGGTTTTTTAAAGTTGCACTGGCTGGGCTCAGTGGCTCACATCTATAATCCCAGCAGTTTGAGAGGCTGAGGTAGGCAGATCACTTGAGGCCACGAGTTCGAGATCAGCCTGGCCAACATGGTGAAACCCCGTCTCTACTAAAAATACAAAAATTAGCTGAGCATGGTGGTGGGTACCTGTAATCACAGCTTCTCAGGATGCTGAGGCCTGAGAACTGCTTGAACCTACAAGGCAGAGGTTGCAGTAAGCCAAGATTGCACCACTGCACTCCAGCTTGGGTGACAGAGTGAGACTCTGTCTCAAAAAAAATTAAAATGATTTTTTTAATTGCATTAAGAGCTTTAAGAGAAACTAGCTCAACCAGTGGCTGCGACAGATCTAGGCTGGGACTTCCTATGTTGGTGACCGTGACCAAGGAAAGTACGGCAGGGCTTGACGCTGACTGATTAAACCAGGCCAGTTGGCTGGCAGACCTGGTCCGAATTGAGTTTTCACAATGCCAGCCCGTTTGTGGGCTCTGCAGCCTTTAACAAGGGTACTGATCTGAAGGAACATGGAGAGAGGGAATGGGGTCTGCTGGCCCCAAAAAGAAGCCCCATTAACAGAGAGGGGGAGGGCGAGCCGCATGCAAAGTTCAGCCCATTTATGCCACTTGGTTTCATTCCAGCTAATAAAAGATATATTCCTCCTATCAGGTACATTACAGTGACACTGTGATTGGTGGAGGGGAGCAAAGTACTTGTCAGCAAAGTGAGTATTGGTTGTCACTCCTGTTATCAAGCTGCCTGCTTATTTGCGATTTTATTTTCAGATGTGATTGACAGCTGGATGGCTCTGACGTTCTCAGCACAAACATACAGCCTGTTATTATGCTTGCATTAACATTTTGATAAACACACGGTACAGCATTGGAAAAGTAATTATATGTCGTCACTTCAGTGCTTCATCAAAGAAAAGTTTGCTGTGTAATTGCTCTGTGATTTACCTGGGCAGAACGTGTTACATTCCACAAAGGCTCTTTCTATTTAACAGTTTACATTTACTCTTTAAAATACACAATATCCCTTCCCAGGGGCTTCCTTGGTCTAAAATAAACTTGGCAATATAATTTAGCTTTCCATAAATATACTTAGATTTTACTGTGGAGTACTTTTGCATAATAGTTATTTAATGCTAAGTGTAAATATGCAGTGCATTATATTGGCTGAGCTATGAAAAAAAACACCACAACTTTTGACAACAAGGAAAAATAGGATATTGTTACCTTGGTTTCTGCATTAAGAAAAGGGCCTTTTGCTCTTATATTTATATCCATGCTTTTCACAATGACATCTAATTTTACAATAAAGTGACTTGAGCTGAAACGCCTAGCAGTAGAATCTAAAATATTGGTTCTTGTTAGCGTTTAAAGAGCTCTTCTGATGTGGCAGTGAAAGAGGTATTTTGGAGGAAGGCACAAATGATTGCAGGGTACTTCGGAACCAGAGACGAAGGGGCGATTTGACTGATGTTCTCTCAGTGGGATCCTTCTGAACAGTTGGATGTCTAAGAAGCAAAAGGTGGGGGTGAGTGAGTCAAAGACAACAGTTGTCGAAGAGTCCCCAGCAGAATCTTCAACTAGAAATTGCTTTTGTGGTTGATATTGGGAAGGTACTTCTAGATGCCAGGCTCTTTGTAATTATTGATGAACAAACCCTTACAGCTGCACCCAAGGTCAAATAGGCAAAGCCTTTCCAGGATACTGAAGGATAATTCGCACATCTGTATTGGCTAATCCATTCATCCAAGAAAGGGTAGGCACAGAGAAAGGAAAGAGAGGAGTAGGGCAGCCAAATTGCTTTCACAATACCTCACGTCTTTAGCTTTTCTATCTCAAGGGGTTTCTATAGGCACAAGACTTCCCAATAAATACCATGGCTTCCTTCTTGAATAACTGAGATGGCGGCGGGGTGGTGGGGGAATAGTCTGTTCTGAAATGGGAGCACAAAAGCAGGCTAACCAGTCAGTGAGGGGCATGATGTTGTTTGTCTCTGGAGATAGAAGGTTCTGGGTCATGAGACCAGTTGAGGTCCTTGAGATGTCCTTTACCACTCCTGTAAGTGGTCTCTTGGCCAAAGGATAATTCTCTCAGATGACCCACTCAGAAATGTGCAAAGGTTAAATGACTGAACCACAAATATCAAGGCTATCTCTCCATTCTTTTGAGAGGCCTCATGGCTACATGGAAAGTGGCTTGGAGGTGAGAGAAATGGGAGAAATGGAAGAGATTACAGACTGTACTTGAAAATGAAGGTGAGAAACTCACTGTGAGACCAAAATAAAGAGGAGTGGTGAAAGGATCAGAGGGGAGAAACGATCATGGCCTTGATCAGAAGGGCCTGTAGTTATCCTAATGGCATGACATCAAATCAGCTGGGGCCTGGGAGCAACTGCAACCTCATCAGCTGCTTCTCCGGTACAGCTGGCTGCCACAAAAAAGAAAGAGTTGAAACATGCATTTCCAGATGTGTGGGACGGTTCAATAATTCCACGTTAGTGTATATTAATCCTTTCTGGAAACTGGCATTAACTCAGCTTTAGCACTAGTGTAAATAAACACATCAGCTCTGAGAACAGGAGCTTCTTTGCATAACAGCTGCATGTAGCATCTGCATCCTGGTTATAGGTTCCCTGTACATTACCTCTGTGATGAGCTCCAGTTTCCCTCTTTACATTTAGCTGGACTCAGACTATTTCCTCCTTTTGCTGTCAGTGATGGGAAGAAAGATTCCATTGTAATTGCCGGTTGGCCTGCAGAGTAATGCCCAGTAATTGACAAAGATTGCTTAGCTGCAAGGAAGAAAGATACACTGATTAGGAGAGAGATCGTGTTTAATATTGCATTTAACCTGCACTCTTTTTTCCCCTTTCCTTTTCACCTGAGCCCTGTAAGGGATGTCTCACATTCTTGGCCACGCCATTTCTCTTTGAGGACGAAAAAAGAAGTGCAGCCAGGTCCACAAGGGGACACTTGGTTTCTCGGAGTAATTTCACTGAGTTGGGAGGCTTAAAAGCTTTAATATGGATATATGCTGAACTATCCAAAAACAGAATGTGTGTCCCATCACATTTAATGTACCCTTTGACCTGCCAATCCCAGAGGTGACCAGAGCTTACACCATTTTTCATCTGTGCCTCAAATTACTAGGTCAAATCTTTAGATCTTCATTATTCTTGGTTTTTTTTTCTTTTGCTCCTGAATTCAGGGTTGTGTTGCATTTTTTTTCCTTGAGAAGCACATTGACTTTTATTTTTTTGTAGAGAGCTTTAAAAAATTGCACTGTTAGAAAAAATTTATATATGGGTTAAAATGCATTTTTCATGTCCTTTCATGTTCTATTGATTTTTTTCTCTCCTTTTTCTTACAAAAGAAAGTTTTAGTGCAGTTTTGAAAAACTAGTAGTCAGCAATTGCTCCCTCTCCCAGGAGTAAAAATACTGGACATCTTGCTTAGAAATGCAACAGTATATATTTCTAATGGGGGTGGGAGGTGGTGAGACCGCATTAGTCACCTGCAATACAACTGTTCTCACTACACACTATTTTAATAGCTGCAGGGGACTTTTAACTCTCCACAGTTTTTAACTCTGCAGTGAAGTTTAAATGTCCTACAGGGAGTTTTTGATGTGCCTATGGGATGTTCAATCTGAAGACAGAATAATTTTGTCTAAAAGCTGACACTACCTAGAGAATAAGTATTTATCTGTCTTCCATCAACATACCTACCTGCCTATCTCTCTGTGAATGAAAGGCCATATGGTAGAATTGAAAAACACTGAGTTAGAAGTCTGCGGTATCCAGGTTTTCATCCCACTTCTAAGGCCTTGGACAAGTCACCTCCATATCTTTGATTCTAGGTCCCATCCCTGGTGAAGTGAGAAGCTTGGACTATGTCTCTAGTGGAGAAGGCCAGTCTTAACACGCTGCAACTGTTTTTGCACCTATTATAATAATATTCTGCTTTTCCGTGCACAAAAAAAATGCGGATGATAGGTTCAAGATCCTTCTGTTATTACATGCTGCTGTATGTCACTTTCTCTGTTACATTGTTTCTGTCATGCCTGTGTTTTTATACACCATCCTATGCCCAGAGGTATTTTAGTTACAATTCAACTAAGTTCTCTCCCTGTTCAAAATTACACTTGCACATGCACCAGTTATGCTAGCCAAATAAAGTTGATAAATCAGGATAATTTTTCAAATAAGCCAAGTCAAAAATGCTTTCATCTACATCAATTGATTCCGGAATTATTTTAGCTCTAAATATAATGAATTTCATTTTTGGAGGTAGACCTTGAGTCCATATAGGTGTGGATGGGAAGTTGGGGAGGGAGATGAGTGAGTGGAGGAAAGAGATTCTTTCCATTGCAGGATTGCAGACTTTCACTACAGACTGCTTGGGTTTCAGAGGCCAAATGATCTACTTCCTCTGCCCGGTTACTGACCAAACCCTGCCCAACCTGACTTACATTTAACTTGAATGTACAGAAGCCACAATATTTTGAAAATGCATGTATATACAGAACCCTCTTTTGCTATCGGAGCCCAGTTCCAAATGTAATGCAGCTCTTGGCTGGCTGGCTGGCTGGCTGGAGAAGAGAACTCTTCTCACCAGTGGATTCGTGCCACTGGCTCTCAACTAAGAAGCATAACAGTGTTCCTTCTCAATCAATGGTCTCTTAACAGAGCTGAACGTCTGCTTGGCCTCCCCTTTCTCATTTGGAACATCTGTCAGGTCTCGTTGTCGCCCTGCAAGAGGTCCCCAGCCCTGCTTTGGCCAAGCACCACAAGCAACCTTTATTCTTATGCAGACCTCAGCAGCTTGCACCCCTTCCTTATCTGTTGTTCCTTTTCCTGGGTGCCCAGTAATATAACTCTTTTTTTTATGAGTTCAGTGATAGTCTGTCTTATAGGTTTCTGCAATCTACTGTAAGGGTTATCAATTGTGAAAATTTCGGCTCCATAACGAAGACATTCTTTTTGTATTCATTAAAAACATATTTATGGCCGGGCACGGTGGCTCACGCCTGTAATACTAGCTCTTCACGAGGCTGAGGTGGGCGGATCAGGTCAGGAATTCAAAACCAGCCTGGCCAACATGGTGAAACCCCATCTCTACTAAAAATACAAAAAAATTAGCTGGGAATGGTGGCAGGTGCCTGTAATCCCAGCTACTCGGAAGGCTGGGGCAGGACAATCGCTTGAACCCTGGAGGCGGAGGTTGCAGTGGGCCAAGGTCACACCACTGCACTCCAGCCTGGGCGACAGAGCAAGACTCCATTTCAAAAAAAAAAAAAAAAAAAGCATATTTATGAGTGTGTACTGTGAGCCAAGCACTAGGACAGGTGTATCAGGTGCAACAGTGAGCAGGGATGGCACAGTGCATCCCCACTTGCCAGCTATGTGGCTTCTTTCTCCCTTGGTGTGCTGTAGGATGAAATTATACAGATGGGCACCAAGCATCTTTTTACCACATTGCTATCTCCTTCTCCACATTTTTCCTTTCTCTGGTCAGTGCCTTCAGGCTGAGAAACTGAGTCTAGAGATCATTGCCTCCAGCAGATCTGTTTCTTCTTGAACAACACCTCTGCAGATCAGCCGCAGCAAATCTCGGTCCATGAAAAGAACCCCTTGCCAATGCTTACTCTTGAGAGAAAAGACCTGAGCTTCATTTCAGTTGTCTGTTGAGCTAGCAGTATTGGGGCCAGAAAGTCATGAGGAGCTGGTAGAAGACGGCTGCCCTTTGAAGTCATTATTTCCAACGCTAGGTCACCTCCAATACCCCTCCTGTGCCCCTCCCATCACCAAAGCCAAGCAGTGCCATGCTGCACTTGCTACCTCCAGGGAACCTGAGATTCAATTTCGGTTTCACCCCCCGGCCTTTGCCTGTTTCTAGCATCTCATGATATAGGGACAAGTTCTCTCAAGGGATGCCATATTTTCCCTCAAAGTATTCATTTCATTAATGATCACACTGTGTTATTATGTTTTCCCTGTACTATTCTATAGATCATTTTTATTATGTAGATACAAACTCTTTGATATTGTAATTGTGAAGTACATATTATGAAGACAAATGCATCGGGCATAATGAGAATGGATTGCCAATAAAAGTTGAAAAACAATGAACCATTTTTAAAAGCAAACCCTTATCCAGAGCACTGTCACTTTGAATGCTTGCTAGAAAGCCCACTGGATGGAAGGAGCTTATTTTTAGTCTAATGTTGATAAAGGTTTGACTTTGGTAGCATCTTAATTATCTGATAAAAGCCAGACTCCTCTGCCTTGCTCACCTCTAATGTCTAATGCCTTCTGCTGGCATTAAAATTATTGCCACGACTCCAGAGAGAGAAACGAGAGCTGCATTGCATTTCCAAGATGTGAATTAGAGTTTAAAGAGTCACACAGTTTTGTTTAAACAAATTACAAAAATAATGGGTTGCCCTTAAAAGGTCCATTTCATATATTGTTATCCTTCACTTGTGACACCCCTCGCAGTGTCATTCCCCACATTATGTCTCTCGTTTGTCACTAGGGGAGAAGAGTGGTTTCTGGGGGGTCTCCTCAGTGTTTTTTTTTTTTTCACTTTGTCCCTGGTTCTGAAGAACAGAGAAAGGACAAGGAGAAAATGAGCCAATGGCCTACGCTTTGGACACAAGGTCATACGTGGAGGGTGTGCTGAAGACTATATTGGTTGATTGGTTGACTGGTTGGTTGACTGATTGATTGATTGATTGACTGATTGATTGACATACACTTGCCACCTCTAAAATCACACAGGGTTGGGGGAATGGATTGGGGCCCAGACATGGAGATGAGGAGTCCCCTACAGGACAGCGAGTGTTCTTAGACATAGGGAGGAAAAGGAAGGGGCAGACACAGACCTCTCCCAATTTAGAGGCAGTGAGACACAGGGAAGCATGACATGGACTTGGTCCTTGGCTATATGATCTTGCCCAGGTCTCCACCTCTCTAGGCCTGTATGTCTTAGTCAGAAAATGAGGAGGCTGGACCGGGCTGTGTCTGACGTTGCTTCGCCTTTGACGTTTCATGAGCCTCTGGGGGCTAGAAGCTCTGCAGCCACAATTCCACACACGGCCAACTGGAATGCTTAATTCTGAAAACCTCCCCTCTCAAAAGGAAAGAGTGCCAGTTTAAGTATTTGAGGAAACATTTTGTAGAGGGTTGACCCAGTTCCCACATTAAGAAAATAATGCCTGGGCCCATATGGCTAATTCCTTCCCAAACTGTTTGTTTGCCATCATGCAGACCTACCCTGAAAATAAAGCGTCTAGTCGAGTTTCAGAATCCAAATGGAGCAGAATGCAAATGAGTGAGATAATGGTGAAAAGTACATTTACTTTGAAAATTCTTCCGGGTGCAGTCATCAGCAGCACAAGCCAGCAGTGTTGATTTTTAAACTACACTGCTTCATGATTCGAGCTTCTAATTTTTACCCTGAATAAGAAATGCCTTTTGTTGCAAGCCTTTCCCCATTCCATTCTTTAACTGTTTTGCTTTAGCAAGCACCTACCCTCATAAGCATGGTTGGAGAGCTGAAATATCAGAATTTTCTGCCATGTCTCAAGGGAAAGGACTTTTGACCCTACTGTAAACCATGACCAAGGCTGGGGAAGTTTAGGAGAGTTCCTGAGACCAGGTAGCTAGCTAACTCAGAGACCTTTCGATCTAATGCCAATGGGGAAGGAGAAAATGAGAAAGCAATGAAGGCTTGGCAAATGCTATCAGGCCAGAGGGTTTCATTTAAGTAACGGTTGGGGATAGGTGCCCTTGCATCACCTTAGTACATCAGATCTGCACAGGAAGGGGAGATGCAAAGATGTGGACATTATTGGCTTTGTCTTGACGGTGCAAACCACCAGGCTGGGGAGATAGAATTCTTAGAAAAAAAAGTTTTTAGCAGGAGAGTTAGAAGTGGAAGGTGGTCTGGTTGCCCCAATATGTGGTCCTGCTGATTGCATTAATCGTATAATTCCATACATTGGTGTTCTTGTACACTAGGTAGGCAGTTACTGCTTCTTTGCCTGAACGAGCATTTTTGTCCAAGTACCCAGTCAGCCAAGTGAGGGATACTGTTGCCCAGTGTATGGATGAGGCTGGACAGATGCCTGGACTCCTGGTCACCTAGAGGCAGCTCTTCTTTGCGGACTGAGGTGTTCCGGACATGTGTGCGCAGGATGTGACTCGCCCACTCTTCTCCTCAGCTTTTAATACATTGAAAAATAATTTTTCATGAGCTGGTAATTATATAAAAATTGCTTTTGCTTTAAACAAGAATTATGCTTGACTCTTTTGAGCAAAAAGAAAAATGCACAAAGGGAATCATTAATTTTGAATAAAGACACATACTTTCCTGCAGCCAACAAAGGAGGGAAATGTGAAATCGGTGTTTTCTACAAACAGCCCAGCATCGCTCCCCAATCTGTTTGCTTGATCTATTATCCAGTCACCTGCAAAGTTGAATGTCTTGTTTGGCCTGAATCTGACTTTTATTCTTTTCCCTCTACCTATTTTTTAAGGACTGTGTTATATGCATACCTCAGCCTTCATTTGCATCACATTAAAGTAAAACATTTTAAATTTCTTCACAGCAGAAGTAAATCTGACAGACTTTATGAAGCTATTATACCTGCAGGTATTTTATACTTTTAAAATACATTCTTGTCAAGCTATCTTAATTATATTATTATATGTACTTTTGAACTTGTATTCACTATTCCATGATATATTACACTTTTGACAGAGCCGTCCTAAAAAGCTACAATTTATATCAAAGTTCTTTGGCTGAACAAAGATGTATCTGTTATGGATTCTGGGGGAATTTGTTAATTTCCGTGCCAGAATGTGTAACCACTGAGGGAGCAGGGCGCAGGCTGCTTTAATTTTCCATCCAAGTGATTATGGGAGGAGGACTTGACCTCCAGGCTGTGTAGTAACTCGGCACAGCTGGTGAACAGTGGCCATCACTCAGATGCCCAGGAGGCCTGCTCCCAGAGCTGGGCTACCTTTCAAACCCCAGTTGTCATGGGGTATTATTCAACACACTATGGAAATGGAGAGCTGATCAGTATCTAATTTACTTTCTCATTCATATTCAGCACCATTCTGGCAGCACGGAGCATGATAGTACCCACACTGACAAAGATGAAAACAAGCTCAGGATGGGGTGGGATAGGAGAGAGACAGAGAAACAAAAGCTAGACACTCTGGAGCATTTTTCCAAAGATAACAAGGCCTAAGGTCCCTTAGAGGGGCTGTTTGATTTAAATGATGCAGATGAAGTGAGCCCCCAAATTGGGGCTTAGTCCGGGAGGGTTCTTGGCTTCACCCAGGAAATAATCCAATTGGGAGATGATGGTGAAAGAAATCAGTTTGCAACTTGATTGAAGTGGCAGCATATAGCAACAGCAGAGGAGCCGCCCCTTGCTGAGCAGGGCTACCCTATAAGCCCCGTGTGCATGCCCAGAGTAGCAGCATATGGGCTGCTGACAGCTGTATTTATACCCTCTTTATTTACATGCAAATTAAGGGATGGGTTATTTAGAACTTTCTAGAAAAGGGGCAGGGAGTTTCTGGAACCATACAAGGTACTTTTCAGGTCATTGCCATGGCATATTGACTTGGCATTTGTAAAGTGTCATGACACTACTAGAAGTATCTTTTATGTTAATGAGCAGTAAGTACAACTAGAGGTCACTTTCATCACTGTCTGCTGGTTTTGGCCAGCTTGTTCACTGCACCTTGTCTCTACCAGATCCTGCTCCAATCAGCAAGGTGACAACCTAGGTTGTGACCACTGCTGGGAAAATAAGCTCTGCTGATTTCCTACCTCATAGCCACTGTCTGCATTAAGTACAAAGTCCAGGGAACTGTGGTGAAACCGGAGGATATCCTGAATCACTCCAGTCACACCTCCTCTTCCACTTTCTGATGGCAGGGTGTCCTACAGATGTAAGCTCCATGAAGACAGGCACTGGGGGTTTCTTTGTTCACTGGTGTCTTCAGTGTTCAGTACCTTGATGAAATGTGTTGGATGAAAGTATAGCTGGTTTCAGTGCCAGACTCAGGTCTCCTTTGATCACTCCTCACCTCCCTGCTCCTGATACAAGAAAGACAAGCTCCTTTCTGCCCATTATCATGGAGATGCTCAAACAAAAGATGCAAGGGTGATTCCTGCTTCTTCAAGGGAGAGGCTACTGCAAATGACCAAAAAGGCCTTTTTCCCCTCAATAATCCAAGTTTTCTCATAGTAGACCTACAAGGTAACTCAGCTCTCCTGAAAGAGTTCAGGAGAATGACTACTTTCAGCTTTATTCAGAAGCCTCATACCTGCTCTTGGATAAAAGTTTTTCTTCCTTTCTTTCTTGTGGTTTTTCAAACTCTGTGAAGTGTAGAATTTTGTGCAAATATGAAGCCTTTGAAGATTCAGAGAGGGTAAGTGAGTTACCCAAAGTCACACAGCATAATGTAGCCTGAAACAGGACCTAAACAACCCAGCATGCCTGCCATTTGTGCTGAGGGCCTCCTTCTTGATTTTCTCTCAAAGGTGGTCCTGCATGTCCCTCCCCACTCAGACTTAGAAGTTCTTTATGAGCGGTGAGGGGGAGTCACCTATTTTTGCTTATTCTTCCTTCCAAAGGACACACAACTCAAGCTCGGGTGTCAGAGCAGATGGCAGTGTCCTCAGCATGCTTTGAGTGGCAGCACCCAGCTGTCTGAGGGATGAATTGATTCCGAAGAGTCCATTTGGACCGTATTCGGCATCATCTGCTCCTTTCATCAAGAGGCTCAATGGATGCTCTTGATGTCTGCTCCTGGCTCCAGAGCCCAAACTGAGCCAGCTTCCAGGGCCTGGGCAGACCTGCTTCTCTGGAGCAATGAGATCCAAGCCTCTTGTGGCCATGTAGAACAGTTTTGGTCCAGTCTCTCTGTAAGGTAGGCAGAAAATTCCTGTGCAGGGAACCCACTTCCAGGTCTCGCCACATGCACAGGGGCCCACATCTACACTGGAAGCGGGGAGAGGCAGTGCAGGAACTATGCTCTGGGTAGCTGTCCTCCTCTGTAATGGCAGGAGCTGGGTATGCCTCGTGACCTCTTAGACTCCTGCTCACATTACCACTGCTGCCTTCCCAGATGAGCTGTGCAAATAGATGGTGGCCATGAGTGGAATTGGAAAAGAGGTTGGAGGGAGCTTCTGTCTGTCCAGTTTGGGGCCTGCCAAGCCTGGCATGGTGAGGGTATGGTAGAGCCAGAAGAGGCCACTATGGGGGCCGGGCCAGGAAGCTGCATTCTACTGAGCCATTTACGTCTCACAAGGACCTGCCTTTCAGGAGACTTCCGTCTCTAAAGGCCAGGGATGGAAGCTTCAAGGAGAGCTCTCCAGCTCTTGTTTAGCTCTTTGGTTCAGACCTAAGTGGCAAGCCACTTGACTGGATGGGGCCTCCAGCCAGCCACAGCATTGGAATCCAGCCTGGCTTCTGCAATGCCTTTCATATTGTTGTCCATGACAATCCCAGCTGTCTTGCAGGTCGGCTGTGGAGTACATGGCACAGGCAGCCCTGGCATCTTGAGGAGGGTGTTCAGTGTGGTCCCTGGCAGCATATGAGCCTGGGGCAGACAGGCTGTGGCTTTAGACCGTGAACAGGGAGCCCTGCCCCAGGACATACACCCCTGTGTCCCACACTTGCCCACACTCACTCCTGGTCATTAATCACAGTGCTCATGGGTCCCCTGTTTCAAAGGAGATGCCTGCTGTACATGGACCCAATGAACTTTACTCAAGCTTAGAGGACTGTTTAGGGGCATTTGAAATGAATTGTGGAAACACCATTTGTGAGACCATTTGAAAGGTCACTCAGGGGTGGTACAACAGGATAAATAATGAACCCATTACAAGGTTCTAGTGAACCACTGTGGCCTTGGGAACTGAATTTCATCACTTTGGAAGCCAGAGAAAGGCACTGGAAATAGCTTTGCCTTTGCACAGAGGGGGGTTTTCTTCTGCTTAACTGGATCCAATTAGAAAGTGATTCACCGAACACTTATTCTGTGTGAGGTCTTACAGTAAAGACTCAGTGTGGCAAGACCCCTGCTTTCCAGGACTTTACAATCCTAGTTGGGAGTGGGGTGAGGTCGGGGGTGGGTAAGTTGAACACTGTGAGGAGAGCACCCTGAGGCGGATGCAGCCAGCAACCTGTGAACATGGACGACATGGCAGGGCTGGGTCTAGACACTGGGAATGGGTCCACCTGGTTTACTAGACTTGAGCTGAACCCATTTGTACAATTAGAGGAATGTATTCACCAAATATGCATATCTCTTCAATTATTAAAGACTACCATGTCCTACTTTCAGTCCCCCAGAAATAGACCCTGCAATTCCAGTGCCAGTAATTCATGTCAGAGGTGATCCCTGGAGGCACTGCAGGAGAGTCGGCAGGAAGACCGTGAGGGAAGGTAGGCAGCAACGGTTCCTTATCCAGCAAGTCATGAGTATGGCAGCCAGGTCTCATCCTGTACAAAATAGTCCTCAGAGTCATCCCCACCAAGGGGCAAGGAAGCCGGGTGTTCATCCCCCCACCTCCCTCTGTCATTGGCTGAGGGCTGCAATTGAGGCATTAACTACCCAGGGATTCTGCCATGTCCTGCTAGGAAAAAAATAAAATAAAACCCTCAGGCAGAGGGTCACCCATGTTTACCACAAACAGCTTTTTCTGTGTAGATGCAATGGACTGAATGTTTATGTCCCCTCAAAATTCATATGTTGAAACCTAGTCTCCAAGGTGATGGTATTAGGAGTATTAGGGTGTGGGGCCTTTGGGAAATGATTAGGTCACAAGGGTGGAGCCTTTATGAATGGGATTAGTGCTTTTATAAAAGAAACCTCAGGGAGCTCTCTTGCCCCTCAGGCAAGTGAGGATACAGCCAGAAGGCAGCTGTCTATGAAGCAGGAAACCAGGCCCTCCCCAGACACCTAATCTGCCAGTGCCTTAGTCTTGGACTTCCCAGCCTCCAGAAGTGTGAGAAGTAAATCTCTGTTGTTTGTTAGCCACTCAGTGTGTGGTATTCGGTTATAGCAGCCCCAAGCAGACTGCCAGTAGAGTCGAATGCTGCTAAGAGGATAAGAAAGGGCACTAACAGCATCAAAGACAATAACAAATAATGATCGGCCCCTACATGTGGATGGATTCCGGGCTTATAGTATACGACACTCCTACACTTTACCCTCCTGACCAACCTATAAGAAAGACTGAGCAAGCGTCAGAGCTTAGTAGTCCTCAGGAGTGGGAGAAAAGGCTAAACGAATCCCAGCCCCACCATTACAGTCACCAAAGAGGGAAGGCTGTGAATCAGGGGCAATTTCCTTCTCCTAGTCTTCCACCTAGGGCGATGTGGCCCTCCCTCAAAGCCCCACCAGCCGCACTTTCTCCTGAGCCCTCTCCAGCCTTGCTGATGACCCACATTGATCTACGGGGTCCTCTAATGCCCTTATCCACACGCTGCCCCACACAGCCAAGCCCTCTTCAAGGGCTGCCCTGCTGGACTGCCTGGTGCAGCTTCTTCCAATCTGAGCATTGCCACCTTCTTAACAGGAATGTTTTTCCTTCTCTCTCATCCTCCATGTGTGTGGTATGCCATAGCACATGCTTAATAGACATCTGACTGGTTAATTTGAAGTAGTCTAATATGAGACTCTCCTAAAGACAAACTGGCTATGCTCTCCCACCCCCACTTCACACCCACCTCCCACCCCCAGTCTTCCTTGAGAGCTGTATTACTCAGACATTTCCATAATGGGAAGAGAAAGAAGTGCTCAAGTCAGAGAGCCGTCTGGCCAATCACTGAATGATCAAGTTGATATTGAATGCCTATTGCATGTCTAGCTCTGAGGTTAGGTGCTGTAGGGGATACAGATATATAAGACATGCATGGCATCCATGGGGAGTCCACAGTTTCATTGCAGAACTAAACTCAAACCTAAAAATCAATTACCTTAGAAGTAATACTGGACTGAGCGGCAGTAAAAATTGTGGTTAAAGACTCATAAAAAAAGGCAGAAAGTCTGGGTTCAGATTCTGGCCAACTTACATCCTAGCTGAATGTAGCTTTAAATAAGTATCCAAGAGAGGCTGTGCCTTCATTTCTTTCACCTGAAAATATTAACAGCACATCCCGATGGGCAGTGGCACTCGGTAATCATTCGGTGAAATGTATTAGTATTATTAACTAATACTAGTTTTACCTGTTATCTAATCCCAGTTATTGCTGACTTGAAGTGCTATGGAAGTTTGGGGAAGTGACTCATCAGAAAGGGCTGGCTTAGTTACAGAAAGAGTAACAGATGGAGTGGGTGTTAGGTTGGTCTTTGAGTTTTGGAAATGGGAGAGAGGAGAAACAGCATTCCAAGCTGGAGAATAGCCGGATGGGAAGCCTGATGGCTAAGGCAGGCCGTATGTAGAACCTCGAGGCACCTGGACCCATTGGAGTTCAGGTAATGAGAGGAGAGTCCAGGCACCCGTCCTGAAGACCTGCTACTGAAACGGGAGAAGTTCCTTTATTCCCATAGCAGGCTGTGTGACAGGGGTGTGGCTCGCTGCATAGGTGCCCCGCTGCCCAAACCTCTGGGGGGAGCAGGCAGACTGTGGGAGCGTTTTTTTTTTTTTTTTTTGCTCCAACCCTAAGGCAGCGTGTAGGGTTGAGTGTTTACAGCTCCTGAAGCCCCAGTGGGCATGTGTTACAGTGTGCTCTTTCAGTTTAGCCATCCATTGGCAGCTCATGTTAACCAGCTCAATTAGACCCTTTGCCTTATCTCAAGGACAGAGGGCTTTCTGTATCCTGGGTTCTTGCCTTAGCGTACTGGAAAAATCAGATCCCATGTGGGCTTGGAGGGTGAGTGCAAGGTTTTGTTGAGTGGAGGTGGTTCTCAGCAAGGTGGATGGGGAGGCCACAAGGAGAATGGAGTGGGAAGGTGGTCTTCCCTGGAGTCAGGCCACCCAGTGGTCAGACTCTCCTCTGACCAAATAAATTCTCCTCGGCATCTGTGTCATACTCATTCTGCTGTTGATGGCCTGCCAGCATCTGCCACTGTGTTCTTCTGCTGGTGTGTTCCTCCCTGCTAGGGTCTTGGGGTTTTTATAGACATGGGGGATGGGGGGTGGCAGGAGAGTAGTCTGGGAAAATGCAACATTTGGGTGTGAAAACAGGAGTGGCTTGTCCTCACTTAGGTCCATAGGCAAAGACCAGAGGGTGGAGCCCTCCCCAGGGACCCCATCCTTCTTCCTGCACTTCCCTACCCCCCTCCTATATCACTATCATTGGCAAGGAGCGATTCCATTTGCCCTAGAAAAAGGTGTTAGGTCCTTAGTAGCATGGTAACAGCATGGTTTTGAGAAGATAATTCTTATAGGGGTGCAGGATGGATCTAAGTGCGAGGACCTGGGAATGAGGAGACTATGCACAGGCTGTAGGGAGGCAGCCCGCCCTGCCTGGCCAGCTCGGATGGAAAGGGAAGCGGTATCTCCCTGCAAGACATCAACCACTTTCCTATCCTCTTTCATCCTAACTGTGGGGTAATCTTTGCCTTCTCCATAGTGTTTAGATAAGGAAGAAAACCCAGTCAACCTCCCTCCCCCTTCACTCTCTAGGATCCAGGTCCAGATACACAATGGAAGCATACATATTTCTCTTTCTTCTCCTTCTGTGCTCCAAAGACAGGCTGACACTGGTAAATCACTGCAGCAGGCTTTAAATGATGTATGAAATGAACAATCCCTTCCCTGTGCATTGGGAGCCTCCTGCCCAGCAATGGGCTGTGTCTACTGGGCTGGCTACTGTATTATTCAGCGCAGAGGAGGCAGCCGGAAACTCAGTGGAGGTGAGAAGCTTGGGATCACAAAGAAAAACAAAGTTAAAATTAAAAAAAAGAAAGAAAAAATATGTTCTGAAACATATACAAGTCTTTTTCTCTAGCTCTCACTTAAAAAAAATTCTGCTGAAGTTTTTTTGGAAAGGAAAACTTCTTTTCTGTACTTTGTGCATTTTTCTTCCACCCAAGTCCCTGCTCTCATTCTTTAACTTCATCAATAGACAGAAACAGAGACTTCGTCGATCCCTCAGGGTCCTGTACAATTGGTCATATTTCTGCACGTTTCTCAAAGACCGTGTTCAGTTCAACCTCTTCCTCGTGAGCGTCGGGATGTCCACTGCTGAACAAGATGTGCAGACCTCCATGAGGGACTTGCCCACCTAGCTCCCCACCCCCATGGGATTCTCTGTGGTGGCCCTGCAGGGTGTGCAAGCACGGGGGCATTGTTGCTTCGATAACCTGAGTCTGCTGACTTATACCACAGTATCTGCTAATCCCAGACTAAACACATCAATGACCCGCTCAGCAAACTCTATTGGTACAGAAAGCAGCAGGCAGCCTTGACTCAGAGCAGCCGCCTCTTGCACATCAGACTGAGCTACAAATAGACTGAGAGCCTTCTTAGTCTACGGGGAGGGTGAGCTTGGTCAATTTGCTTTTAGCCGATGAAATAATCATTGACGTTTAGACAGACTTCTAATCTTGGCTCGGAACAGTCAAGAGGCATTTTAGCTACGGATGGCAAATGGGTTCATACAGGGATATATTTAGCAATGTGGCCCGGGGCAGAAGAGAAACTTTTCCAAGCTGGAGGTGCCTTGATGCCTGGAGGCAAGTCACATAATTCCCTGAGCCTTATCACAGGTACCCCAGGTATGGGTGGATTCATGCACAGGTGCTTGCAGGGAGAGGTGAGGAGAAGCTCTCTGATCCGGCGGTGGAAACGTGAATAGGACATGTACTCTGTTCACACCTAAGGCCAGCAGGAAAACAGGCAGGTGAGCAGATGCTGGTGGATGAGCTGCATGGGAAAGATGGTGTGGTATATGCATGATGGACAGGGAGAATCCAAAGTAGCTCTTGTGGCCTGGATTTGAATCCTAGCTCCCTCAGCTTTAGAGGCATGCACTCAAGGCAATTTATTTTCCCTCTATTCCTGTTTTCTCATCTGTAAACAAGGATAATTCTATACCAAATGCATGGGTTTATGGTGAGAGACAAATACACGTGAAACACATAATGCAATTCAAAGTAGGTTACTATTTCTGGTGGAAAAAGATCAAGCAGGTTGATGCTTAATTCAGACTGGAGTCTGTGAAATGGAGACCGCTCAAGACCAGTTCAGACACGTCGCCCAAGTCTCATATTTGCTGCTGACAGGAGTGGGGCAATGCACCTTCCCAGGGAGTAAGAATTCCAGAACTGTGCCACCCTCACCTCTACCGTGTGGCTGTCACATGTCACCACGGCCAGGCAGGCATACTACAAGCTGTGCAGCCCTCCTGGTCCCACACCTGCCTTTCTCCAAGTTTCACAGAGGAAAAAGGAGGGGAGATGCTCCTTTATCAGCACCCTTGGAATTATTTTGGAAGCCACTGTCCCCTCATGTAAGAGACAGAGATCCTGGGATGGAGTGAGGTGCTGGGTTTGAACTTTGGCACTTCAGGTTCTTTGCTGGGTTCAGTTTCCTTATCCCTAAAATGAGAATAATAACTCCACCTTCTCAACTTCACTTCACATGAAAAATAGATAAGGAAGGGCTTTTATAAGTTGCATCCTGCTCTATACTTTGTAATATAAATTGTCCAGTCAGACCCTCTCTTCAGCCAAGTGTTCAGCTTTAAGGAGGATGCCCAGTCGGGGAGGAGCGGAGGAAACCAGTACCCACTTCACCTCCTGTGTCATCTGAACCAACCTGGCCAGCACTGGGTTAACACATGGCGTAGCCAGGTAACAGGGGTCCCCACAGAACTTGTTCCTGGCCCTCTGGCTCTAGGAAATCTTTGGCAGCCAGGCAAGACCTGGAGCCTACCTTTGTTCTGTGAGCTTTGGCATGGGAGGGAGGCAGGGCAGAGGAATACCACCTACTTGGGGTTCCCCAGAAGCCCGTAAAATTCTCCCTGAAAACCTAACTTAAAGTGACTTTAAGGATCCGAGCTTCACTGATTCCATTCCTCTTTGTACCTCTTTGTTCCTCCACTACTACACTGCTACACACATGCACACATGCACTCAAACACACACTCATACACATGCACCCATGCACACCTCCCCACACACTCACACTTCTGGAACCCCACCTTGGCCTGTGCTGTCTTTTCCTGAGCAGCCAGGAAGAGGAGGCTGGAATCCCAGCACAGAACAGCAACTGAGCAGTCCTCCAGCCTTCCCCCACAGGTAGCATGTTCCAAGCCAGCAGCCCAGGTGCTGCAGAAACACCTTCGTGCTGTGTTCCACACTTTCATGTGGGGGAAGCAGTCAGCAAGTCACCAGCAGCCAGCCATCAGCAGGAGGTGCTGACAGCCTTTCAGACAGCAGGCAGAGAACAGGAAAGGGTGGGCCAGTCCCTAACCATCACACTTCCTAAGCCTTGCACTAACACCTTGTCACTCACAGCTCTGGTATCCCAGTGCTGGCTGTCACGACCACGGAGCAGGTGTGATGCTCCGGCTCTCTGTGGTCAGAAAGCCACAGTGAGAAACTGCCAGCAAAGCTCCCATTCTGTCTGCTTCTCAAATGCCTGGCAATGTAGACCAGGCCTCGAGGGTCTACACTGTCAAATGCATCACTCTCTAGCAGATTGATTTCTCTGTGGCTGTTCTGTCTCTCAGCATCATAGAATGCCAGAACTGGAAAGGACCTATTGTGTTATAGATGGAATAATGAGGCCTGATGGAGTTAGGGTGGATGGTGGGAGTAGTCGAGGGTGGATGGTGGGAGTAGTCGAGAGTGGCTGGGGAAGCCAGGTGCCCTGCCTCCTGGTGCAACGCTCATTCTGTTGACGCAGCCTGGAGAGCATGAACCTCTTCATTCATCAGGGCTGCTCACTGCCCAGAAGGGACAGGGGCTAGAGTCCCCTTTCCAAACCTGCTGCCCAAGTGCCCATGAATGTTAAACTAGCACACCTGGTATCTGCTCAGATGGATTCAGATTTACCCAGCGGAAGAAAAGCAGCTCCCAGGAGGAATGGAGTTTTTGTCAATACCCACAGCAGAGGGCTGGCTTCATTTCCAGTAAGAGTCAGTGAAGCTGGGAAAATTACTTATTACAATTTTATTGATATTCACTTCACTCTGCAAATGACGTGGGAAGGTTCTGACAGGATGTCTTAATGGCACTGGCTGAGAATCCATTTGGGTGGATGTGGGTTAATGGGGCTGAAGAGACTACAGGGTTCAACTGCGTCAGCCCTATTACCCTAGCATCTCCGTTATCATCAGGAGCAAAACAACATGTGTAGTATGAACAGCATGATGCTAGGGGAAGAGCTCGGCTCAGGAAACTCTTGAATGTCTTTTCAATTTCCTCCCTCCATCACCTGGACAGCATGGAACTCCTTCACTCAGCTGTGGCTTCATTCCTCGGGGCTGCTGACTGCTCACTGCCAAGAAGGGCAGGGCTGGAGAGGTCCTTTTCCATGCCTAGGTGCCTACGAGCCGTGCTCATGTGCACTCAACTGGTCTGATGGTAAAGGTTTAGAGACAGGTGCCTGGAAGCTCATCTTCTGCAGGAAGGTTTTGTATCACGTGGTACAGTCCATGTACCCCCAGACATCCCTGGCAGCCTTTTGGACATCCACACCTCATGGACTATCCCTCGAGAAGCAGTCAGTCCACACTCCACTTCAGATCCAGGTCAGCAAAGAATTCATAACAGCTAAATGCAGATTTTTTTTGACTGCCAGATAAAACGTGAATATACCAGCGTACATTTGCATAGCTCTCTGTAATTTACAAAGGGCTTTTACATGTATCATTTCATTTGATTCCAACTGATATCCTGTGAAATAAGTAAGGCCAGAGACGTTTTGTGAATTTTTATATTGGTCATTTGCCAGTTTGCACACTCAGATCCATTCCCCACTCTTCCCTGTGAACTCCACCTCCCAAAGCTCCTGGCCAACTGGCTACCATGTAGGTTCAGCCAACAGAAGGCACTGTCAAGGGGTTAGAGGGCAGAGGATGGGAGAAGTAGGGTACTGCATCTCTCTATCTCTGCCCTGTGTGGCCTCTAAGTGAGTAGCTGAGTCTTCTGGGTGGTCCCAGTTCCCACTGGGTGGTCTTGATTCCTGAGTTCAGGAAATACTACCTCCTTCCTTTGTACCTCTAGCCCAGGATTGGCTGCCTACTGTTACTAACCTCTGGGCTGCCTCACTCTCCCTTGCAGACACCTGCATGGGTGCTGTTTTCCTGCCTGCAGCCTAAATGATACATTCCCAGAAATGATGACACCAAGCCTTCAAAGAGGTAAATTAATTTTCCCAGGGCAATGCAGCACTCGAGAACTGTATCCTTAGTACAAAACAAGTTTTCAAACTTCCAGAGCTTTGCCCTTTTCCCTACCCATGTGAGAACAAACAAAACCAGTACACAAATTAATATAAATCTAGAGAACCCAGAGAGAAAGGCCACATACATAAAGCAGGAGGGCACAAAGGAGGGAGAATTTGTTTGCCTCTGGTAGCACCAGGAAAGGCTTTGTATAGGAGGTGGCACGTACCAAGAGTGGTACAAAGATGGTAGTATTTCTGAAACTGCGAGAAGAATCAGGTGTGGGATCACTAAACTTTCAAGGTGTCCACGGCTGCCATCCTGCGTTTGTACCTCTGCCCTCTCCTTGGAGATTCTAAGAGTCTCAGCCTCTCTCCTTTGGACCTCCTGCCCTGGCAGGAGCCTCCTCACTGGCCTGCCACCCATTCTCCACCCTGTGGTTGGGAAGAAGTCTCTCAAACACATAGCCCCCCAAGCCATTCTTCTGTCTAGACACCTTCAATAACTATACGTTGTTTATAAGGTAGGTTCCAACTCTTGAGCCCTAATCCAAGGCATTTGGCTGCCTGGCCCCTCTGCCTCCATGCAGCCTGCTGCCTGGCCACACCCAGAGCAATCACTACATCTTGAGAAGGTCATGCACTTCTCCTCCTTTGCTCAAACTCTCCTCCTTTGCTCAAACTCTTCCCCTCCCTGGAATGCTCTTCCTCCCTTCTTCATTCAGCAAATTCCTTCCCATCACCTGAGGCTCTTAAATATCACTTCTATAACTTTCCCAGCTTTTCTGCCTGAAACATAAATAAAGGCAAACTTCTCTGTGCTCCCAGACCCATTGCCCACGCCTTTATTAAATTTAATCAGATTGTCATGTCATGACACATTTAAGTGTCAGTTCCTACCCTCTGGGAGATCACAGTGTGGTGCTGGAGAACTTGTCTTTTGTATTCCTAGTACCAAGCACCAGCCACTGGCACACCACAAATGCTCGTTACCTGTTTGTTGTATTGAAATTAATTCCAATATCATCCCCGTTCTTTCTCTCCTTATCCTCCTTACCCCCTTCCTGAGTTCCTGCTACTTAAGCTGTTGGTCAAAAATGTCTGTCCCCTTTCAGATTATGCTTCTCAGACAATAGTAGATTGTCAGAGTTAATTACAGCTCTAAAGGTAAATCAGAGCAGAAAAGAAGTAAATGATGAAGAAAATTCCAAAAAAGAAAAGATTGGTTTTCAACCGAGATATGTAGAGACAGAAAGGAGGGTGAGGTAGGAAGGAGTGATATGTTGCCATGGCCAAAAACAGAAATAGCAAGACTCAGGTTAAGGTTGGTGCTATAACAAGCAACCCCAGCTGCCTCATGGACTCTTGCTTCATCCTCCTTCCTCTCTTCAAACCTGGTTCATTTGGAGGTCACTTCCTCTTCCAAGAAGAAGAGGAAGAAACCCTGGGGAGAAACTTATTTCCACAACTATGTTCCTTCCCCAGTTGAGGTGTAGTTTTACCTTTAATGTCAATTCAATTTATGTATGTTTTTGTCAGAGTTATAAGCCTTTTCCATGAGTGTTTATGTGTGTGGCTTCTCTCATTAGATTATGAACGAGCTTTTGCAGCTCAGATATACTTTGGGGGTCCCCTCCTCCTCCTCCTATTGGCCTGGCTTCCTCCTGTCCTTTGAGGCTGCTATCCATTGTCCCGTTCAGTTGCTCTTTGTTTATAGAATGGCTTGTATAGCACCATGATTCAAAGTGTGGCCCCTGGAACCAGATTGCCTTGGTCCAATCCAAGCTCTGCTAAATGTTGCTCAGTGACCTTGAATAAGTTGCCGTGTGTCAGTTTCCTCCTCAGTAAAAATGGGAATAATGATAGAAGCTCCCTCCTGGGCCCATTGGGAGAATTAAAGAAGCTAATATATTCCATATTTGCTTTTATTATCATTACCACTTTTCACCCCCAGATAGCCTGTGTTCCTCTCCTCTTCCCATCCTTGGAACCAAGGACAGGGCTCCTTTCTCTTTGGTATATTATAAAGTCTCCTTTATAAGGCTCTACCTGCAAGGTAGCTCAGCAAAGGTCAACAGTTATCTTTGCAGAACTTCTTTAAGAGTGTTTGTGCCTTAGCAGCACATGAAGTCAATTTGTGGGAAACCAGGAACCCTGTACATAGCTGGAGTCCCCATCCTTCAGGGGCTGCCACTTCTCTCCTAAATGCCACAGCCAGGAGTAGAACCTCAGCCTTGTTTAAACCATGCTTTTTTCCTGAATTAATACTTTTCCTAGGAAAATCCACAGTCCCTTCTAGCAACCTGACATCCAGGTGAAGAGTGTTCTGCCACTCCAGCCATAAACAGCACTATGACTGAGATGGCTTTGAGGACGGTCTTTCCCTTAGTGTAATTTGCAGAAGACACTGCCTATCAGCTGTCTCTGCACAGATCTGTTTACACATCTTTCATCACAAGCATTTCTGCCCCTCTTCTGATCACAGAACCCATACAGAAAACCACACACACACACACACACATCACAGTCACTGCTACTGACCTCTTATGAGATCAAAGCCAAAATATGAGTCTGCCTTGTGAATGACAGATGAGAACTCACACTGGAGGTGTGTGCATGTGGAGAGAGAGAGAGAGAAGAGAAAAAGAGACAGAGAGAGAGAGAGAGAGATTGCTAACTTCTTAGGAGGTCAGAACTGAGAAATTAATCTCTTTTGCTGAAGACAAACAGCACCCAATGGCAAGCATATGCACCCTGCCACATCATCCCAGCCTTTCTGTCCCTCCCACACACTCCCTTCTCAGCACTTATGATGGATCTTTAGTGTATTAAGAAGAAAAATGCATTTGGCAGCACTAATGTCTGCTGTTTAAGTCCTCTGGCCTCTCATAGTCACAGGCTCCAGAGCAGCCGTCAATGGGATGTGTGTCGTCCTTCAAGGTTAATGAGAGAAAAGCTCCCCTGGACAAGTCTAGTCTATATTTGTGTATTCCGCTGCCATGACATGATGGTTGAAATGGACCAAATTGCTTCCCAGCATAAGCCCACAGTCACATTTCTCTGGCCTTCGTACAGGAGGCTCCTGGCACATTTGGCGAGGTAGTTCGCATGGTAAGTGGGGACCTGGCTGGGGGGCCAGCATGTTAGAGTGGTAAGCCCATTGCTTCTTTCATCTGCAGCGTGTGTCCTGAGCCCTGTGGCTGTCTGGGGCAAGGCTGAGGCATGACACAGTGAATTTCCCCGAGGTGTGTGTATACAGAGGATAGCGGTAGGTTTCTCGTCCTTCATGAGCCTCCCACTGCACACAGCCACCTGCAGTCCTCCTTCCATTCACATCCCAGGCAGCTAGAGGGCCCAGCCTCACCCCCCACAGCCTGAAGACTTTCCTCTCACACACGTCGGCTGCCTCCTTTGGAATCAGGCAAGGAAGGGTCTGTGATAGAAAAACGGTCGATTCTGAGGTCTGGAAGACCTAAGTTCGAGTCCTGGAAATGCTGCTTCTGCTTTAAGATGTATGACCATGAAGGAAATACCAGTCTCAGATCAATCCCCAGAGGCAGACCCTGAGCAAGGATTCCTAGGCAGATGCTCCCAGGAGAAACAGGAAGAAGAAAGGGAAGCAGAATAGAGACAGGGATGACGCCAAACAGAAGTGTGATTTTAAGTAAAGTCCCAGTCTCAGCTTGATCCTGCTGGGTAGCTCTAGGATGTAACATACAGCTTAGAGTGTATCGGACTTTCTAAGCAAATACTCATCCTCCCACAGCAATCATTGGCTAAATAAACTGCCAAGCAATTCCCGTTCTCTGCAAGATGGGGCAGGCAGGAGGGTGAAGCACCTGGGCTGGCCCAAGGGCAGCAGACAGCACACAGTCACAGGTGGGGTCCATTGGAGCAAGGCACACAGGTGGGTGGGCTGGGCACCCAGGATTCTAGAAGAGATGTTGGGGGGTTGGGAGGAGCATCGATCGTGTGCTCTCCACCCCCTCACCCCACTGGGCTTCATGTCCCTCAGTGTATGGAGGGGGCAATATGGGTACCATAAAGTTGATGTGAGAATAAAAGGTGGCCTCAAATGCAGATGCTCTCTCACCTCATAGTTGCATGTAAGTGTGAGTGCCTTCTTTCTCATACATCTTCAGGAGACAATTCCACTCAGTTAAACTGGATGTTCATGCTATAATGTTAGGTAAGAAAAAAATCAAAATATAAAATGTTATCCCTGGCATGCTCACCATTTCATGAAAATACAAAATACAGGCCCAGCGCAGTGGCTCACGCCTGTAATCCCAGCACTTTGGGGGCTGAGGCGGGTGGATCACGAGGTCAGGAGATTGAGACCATCCTGGCTAACATGATGAAACCCTGTTTCTACTAAAAATCCAAAAAATTAGCCGGGCGTGGTGGTGGGCGCCTGTAGTCCCAGCTACTCAGGAGGCTGAGGCAGAAGAATGGCGTGAACCCAGGAGGCGGAGCTTGCAGCCAGCCGAGATGGCGCCACTGCACTCTAGCCTGGGCGACAGAGCGAGACTCGGTCTCAAAGAAAAAATATATATATATGTCTGCGTATATGTACGTATATATACTTAGAAAAATGTTATCAGAAAACACTCAATATGCTAATAGTGATTATTTCTGGCTGTTGAGATTATGAGTTATTTTTCATTTTAATTTTATACTTGTCTGATTATTCTATCGTGAGCAAGTGTTACATTTATGTGAAGTCATACTTTAAAACATGAAGACTTAGAAAGATCAAGTAGTTTAATTAAATAATGTGAGAAAAAAATTTAAAGGCCATCTTGTCTTCACTTGTTCCCCATTCCAACATTTCAATGCAGAAGCAAAGTTGCGAGGTAGACAGATTGTTATCTTTGATTAGTTCCCATCCTGGTTACGTGTTTGTATTTTAATGAAGATCTTGGTGGATACTGTGGCTTAAATACAGTTAAACAGGTTTCACTACTGTGGAATTTTCCAGAGCATTTACCATATCAAAGTGCATATGACTCTGCAGAGACACATAGCCCACAAAGTGTTCCCCAAACTTACTTTGCATTGGAACCCTTTCTGAAAGGTGCGTTTGAGGGACTTTCATCCCAGGGACCAACTTTGGGAAATACTAGGCTTCAGGCAGAGGGAAGATGGGGCTCTCCAATGTCCTTTTCAAGAAATTTGAGGGCAAGAACACCTTTTGGTGCCTCCAAATCTCCCTATGTAGCTCCTGCTGGGTCCACAGGCCCTGTTCCCTCCTGCATGCCCACAGCCTAGACCAGGTCCAGGGAAACCTTGATGAAGGAGCCCAGAGGGCATAGAGATGGTGGTGGGAGGGAAAAGGGCACAGACCATCTCCTAGAGTCATAGGCTGGTCGTGTCAAGTCTGGCATTAGACCTCACCCAAACTCACAGCCAGGGAAGCAAAGGAGGATAAGCTCTCAGGACTGGAAAGGCTGGTAATGGAGCCGATGGGCAAGCCTGCCCCATCTGGCCACCAGAGCCTCACCTCTCACTCAGTCTCACACATGGTGGGGCATAATGCTACTTTTCATGAAGCAGTTCTGAGTTGAAGAACAGCAAATTTGAAAAATAAGTGTATTAGTTCGTTCTCACATTGCTATAAAGAACCACCTGAGACTGGGTAATTTATGAAAGAAAAGAGGTTTTATTGACTCACAGTTCTGCAGGCTGTCCAGGAAGCATGGCTGGGGAGGCCTCAGGAAAGTTAAAATCATGGTAGAAGGCGAAGGGAAAGTAGGCACGTCTTAGATGGCTGGAGAAGGAGGAAGAGAGAGAAGGCACAGGAGCTGGAGTTCCCCACTTTTAAACAACCACATCTCCTGAGAACTCACTATCACAAGAACAGCAAGGGAGAATCTGCCCACATGATCCAATCACCTCCCACTAGGGCCCTCCTTCAACATAGGGGATTACAGTTTGATGTGAGATTTGGGTGGCGACACAAATCCAAACCATATCAACAAGGTTGCAGGAGGGGCTAAGAGCAGTTTCTCTAAGAGCCGATTTAACACCATGATGATGATGAAGTTTCCAGGCTCACTGGGATGACTCCTGCCTCTGCCCTGCCCTGGGCCTTCGGTCTGGGGCTGAACATCTTTGTGCCTCAGACTCCACATCTGTACCACAGCCACGACTTAGAGACAAGAGTGAATCTACATCTGTGAAGGACTATAATGAGGGCTGTAGCTAGTTATTCCAAGTAGAGAGAAAGAGATTGAAATGACTGCAGAGATGAATTGGACACTTTGTGCACTGTTGGTAAGAATGTAAAAATGGTGCAGCCACTTTTGAAAACAATATGGAGGTTCCTCAAAAAATTAAACACAGAATTACCATAGGAACCAGAAATTCAACTTCCAGGTATATACCCAAAGGAATTGAAAGCAGAGATTGAAACAGATATTCGTACATCCATGTTCATGGCAACATTATTCACAATAGTCAAAGGTGGAAGCAACCCGATCATCTATCAATGGAAGAATGGATAAACAAAATGTGGTCTATATTTACAATAGAATATAATTCAGCTTTAAAAAGGAAGGAAATTCTGGCCCATGCTACAACATGGATGAACCTGGAATACATTCTAAGTTAAATAAGCCAGACAAAGAAGAACAAAATTATATGGTTCTACTTATATGGTATCCGTGGAGTAGTTAAATTCGTAGAGACAAAGTAGAAGGGTGGTTGTCAGGGGCTGGAGGTAATGGGGATGAAGAGGTAGGATTTAATGGGTACAGACTTTCTGGAGATGGGTGGTAGTGGCATATTCATATTGCATAATACTATGAATGTACAATGTACTTAATGCAACTGAACTGTACCATTAAAGTAGTTTAAATCATAAATTTTATTTTAGTGCATTTTAACACAATTTTTAAAAAGAAGTATCAACTATTAAAGAGAAAAATGGAAAACAAAAAAACCACACCACACACACACGCAGACACACACACACACACACACAAAAGAAACTTATTACCGGAAGAGTTTAGGCCTTATGTTAACAGGAGCTTTGTTTTTACTAAAAAAAAAAAAAAAAAAGATCCGCAATCTAGACTGGAGAACTCTTTTCCCTGAATGCTTTAAGAGGAGACTTGTGTGAGATGATTCATGTGCACTATTTGTTGATGCAAAAGGTTGAATAATTAACATTGAAGATCAGTCTCCATGCATTTATTAATATTTTCTGCCCCACTATTAATATCATTAACTAGAGACTGAGAAATGTATTCTTAGTCTCTGAAATGTAAAGTCCCTGTCATATACTTAGAATGAAACATACAGAAAAGTTTTATGCAAAACTGAGCCGGAGACCTTGAAAGGAGGTCAAGGAAGTTTTGTTTTGTTTTTTAAGTTTACGTGTAACTTATTTTGAGAATTACTTTTTCAGAATTGCTATAACTCCATAAAAGCATATGCAGGGTGTCAAAAACTTGGCGAGAGCATGGGTGAATATGAAGAGCTGTCTTAGGCTGGGGAAGCTGTGGGTGGATGTTTTTCCTATTTCAATTTCTTTTGTAGCATCAAATATTGTTTCAGTAATAAGTAAAATTGACAAAATGATAAAAATAACATTTGAGAAACTAAACTCATGAAAAGCATATTAAAACTGACATCACTTCTTTTACCCATTTAAAAATGTAGAAATGGAGAGTGAAGTTAGATAAAAGCAGAATGTACATCTTGTTATAAATGAAAACAGTCTCATACTAGAGATTCAGATTACGGCCACAAGATAACTCCATGGCAGTTCACAGAATCAATAAAACTCCAGTTTGTTTGGAAAGCCAAGTTTCCTATATGCCAAAATACATATTTTGTAAATTGCTTAATTTACATTTGAAAAGATCAAATCTTAATTCTTCAAGAAGCTGAGTAGAAGGATTGAGAGACACTGAAGGAAAAAAACACACACAGCGTTTTAAACAGCCTTTTTGGTTCAGCAGTATACACAGTTTGATTGAAATTGATAGCATTTGGAAAAAGGAAGTATTTTTCCCATTTAAAAAAAAAAGGTAGCAACAACACAAAAAAACTTGCATGACACAAAAAACTTCAGTTACATGAAGTTCCTGTTGTGAGCTTTTAGTGACTCTAGGAAGGAATAACAGGTTTCCCTGGAGAAATAACATCCCGAGGAACTTGGCAAATGACATAGAGCTTCTGATTCCTGGACGTTCTCTGAGGGCGTCTTGGTTCCAGTCCAGCGGAGGATGGCGCAGCCTCTGCTCAGGGAGTCCACCTGCCTTCCAGAGCTGGGCAAGAAGCCAAGAGCAAAGAGCCTGCCATTGCCATGCCAGGGGACCTTTAGTACAGTGCCTTGACCCCATGCCTCAGCTTCTCCTTTGAAAATTAGTGTGATAAAAGGACAACAGGTGTTTTCAGCTCAGATGTAATGTCTTAAATTTGTATAGGGATTTGGAGCTTATCAAGTGCTTTCTTTGCTCACCTCATCATGATGCTCTCAGCTCTCATCGTATTAAAGTGGAGATATTTCAAGCTTCGGAGTCACAATGCTGGTTGACCTTCCCAGAGGACTTACTGTCTCCAGACACTATATATATGGCACATAGTTGGTGCTCAGAAGTAGTCAGTTTCCTCCTTTCCTACCATGCAAACTGGTATGAATAACATTTTGTTATGCAAATGGGCTCAAGAGAGATTAGATGATTGGTCTCAGGCTAGATAAGTAATAAATAGTAGAGCTAAGATTATAGCCACGATCGGGTGCTGGTGGCTCACACCTGTAATCCCAGTGCTTTGGGAGGCTGAGGTGGGTGGATCATGAGGTGGAAAGATCAAGACCATCCTGGCCAACATTGTGAAACTGCGTCTCTACTAAAAATACAAACGTTAGCTGGGCGTGGTGGCACACACCTGTGGTCCCAGCTACTTGGGAGGCTGAGGCAGGAGAATTGATTGAACCCGGGAGGCAGAGGTTGCAGTGAGCCGAGATTGCACCACTGCACTCCAGCCTGGGAGACAATGTGAGACTCTGTCTCAAAAAAAAAAAAAAAAAATTATAGCCACAATCTTCTGAATCCATGCGCTCCTGGAAGAGTGGCAAATGGAAAGCCAGCAGAGTCAGGCAAGGAGGCCGCAGGTGCAAAGGCCTCTGTGCCTGACTTCCGCCCGCCTCACTCTCCTCAAGGTAGAGGAGCCACGGTCTGCTTTACAGCAGCTAGTGAGCTGCCTGGCTTGTTTATATGAGTTGCCTGGCTTGTTTATATGCTCCATCTGCCCATGTGGACTTTGATGGCCCCAAGGGAGCTGAGAGAAATGATACAGCTTTATGCTGTCCCATCAAAAATGGGCAAATAAAGAGCTTGCCTCCCTGCCAGGATGTCTTAATCGCTTTCACTGGAAGCCTGAGTCCACAATTTGCATCCTGCAGTCTAGGAAAGACAGAAAACCACACTGGGAGATAGAGAAGGTGGCCTGAATCAAGGCACCTTGGTCTTGGTGGGGGTTCAGGATGTGGTTCCCAGGGCCAGGCAGGGAGGACATTCGAGATGGTCTGTCTGTCTGAAACACACTGTGTGGCTTAAGAGTCGGGGAGTAGATATTGCTCCAGAGTGACTCCCATGGCCTTCCCCTCAGGAATTTCAACAATAAATCACATCCTTTCATTTACATATAAATATTTGCACATGTAGCACCAAGGTGACCTCGCTGAGAAAGCAGCAATCAAGAGAGGCACCTTCCCTGCATGGACCCAGTCACATATGCACCCCAGATGTCTGAATAGGCTTTTCAGGGCCAGTAGTGTACAAGTGATGCTCTGACCTCTGGTCTCAGACTTTTTCCAGTGAACCACCAGCACATCATCTAGGTGAAGTGACCCACACACTCTACCAAAATATGGCTCTTTCATTCACTATGTCACCTTAAAGCACAATACACATTCACACAACGGCAGTCGGGTCCTAAGTGTAATTGGACATTGGCAGAATGATCTGAGATCAAAGCCTTCTTTATACAGAATTCTTTTCCTACCTAACCCCACCAGGGACTGTTCACGGCCCTATCACCTTCAGAGAGAATAGCAGTTAACATCTTATAGTGCCAAACCCATTCTTAGCTGAGAGGGACTTTACCAAGAGAGGCCTCTAATTCCCTAAATCTTAGGAAGGACTCTAACCTTCCTAAGTTGGGCCTCAAACTCAAGTTCGGTCAAGTGTCCTTGCCTTTTATTGAGAGGAGCCTTTAACAGTCTCTGTCTTAGAAGAGACTCCAACTGCCCTAATTTGGGCCCCTAACCCAATCACATCCTTTATCTGGGTACCCCACCACCTACCCAAAGTCCAGCAATCAGTGCTGCAGTCTATTTCCTTTGGATTGGGGGTCTCCTCAGTATCGTCCCTTCCGTGGTTTGCCAGAAAGATGTTACTGCACCACACTGCTTACCCAAAGTTAGCATTTGGGTCGGGATTTTCTCAGTATTGTCTCTTCTGTGGTCACCAGAAAAGATGTTACCAGACCCCCACCACTTGCCCAAAGTTAGCCTTTGGATCGGGGGTTTCCTCACTATTGTCCCATCTGGGTCACCAGGAAGATGTTACTGGAAAGGGGTCCCCATCCAGACTCCAAAAGAGGGTTCTTGGATCTCGTGCAAGAAAGAATTCAGGGTGAGTCCACAGAGTAAAGTGAAAGCAAGTTTATTAGGAAAGTAAAGGAATAAAAGAATGGCTACTCCATAGACAGAGCAGTCCTGAGGGCTGCTGGTTGCCTATTTTTATGATTATTTGTCGACGATATGCTAAACAAGGGGATTATTCATGCGTCCCCTTTTGAGCCCATGTAGAGTAACTTTCTGATGTTGCCATGGCATTTGTAAACTGTCATGGCGCGGGTGGGAGTGTAGCAGTGAGGATGACCACAGGTCACTCTTGTTGCCGTCTTGATTTTGGTGGGTTTTAGCCAGCTTTTTTATTGTAAACTGTTTGATCAGCAAAGTCTCCATGACCAGTATCTTGTGCTGACCTCCTATCTCATTCTGTGATTAACTTACTGGGAAAATTATTTTAAGGCTAAATAAAGCGAAATAAGTTAGCCTTATTTTACCCAGCCCCTATTCAAGATGGAGCTGCTCTGGTTCAAACACCCCTGACAGTCCCACTCACTAGCCGTCAGGACTCTAGTTATCGCTTAGGAATGCTTTGGGTTTATTGCATAACTGACTAGGCTGGAAGTCTCTGTGGGATGAGACTGGGCAGATCACAATTGAAAGCAGGACTTTGGGAATGGAGTCTCTCCCCAGTAGGATATACGTCAGAGTGAGTGAGCTCACCCACTCCAACCTCCCATGAAATCTCACTCGCTGGAGGCATTTCTCATGCACCTTTACACTTGGAGATCTTCCAGATTGCCTTTGACTTCGAGGCAAGCTCAAAGCCTGTCTCCAGCCCTGCAAACTTGCCTTTCATACTGATGGGGACACAGTTTGAACTGCATCAGTGGGTTTTCCATTAGTGTTTTTTTCTTGTTTTTGTCTTGCTCAGAGACCATATCTTCCTCCCAGAGAGCTGCTCTGTGTCATCGCTTGCTGCTCTGATCATGCAGGATATTGTCCTAAAGGGCAGGCGAGAACGACGACACTGTTATATAGAAATGTGAGCCAGCCCCTCAGTTTGACTTTGGATTGTGTGCAGTTAGGCAGGGAGTCCAGGGATCAGATGAACTCAGAACTCACAAGTTCCTCACAGCACCAAGTAAAGGCCCTGCATTTACAGAAAGAAAAAAAAAAATCTGTGATGCTTGGTCCTTCTGAACTTGACCCATATTCTCTCCGATGGAGAGGCCAGCTCTCAGTCTGACTGAAAGGATATGATATTGAGTCAAACTCATGGTCGGCCTAGTGTTCTATGACAGGGTTCAAAGGGACATTGGCCATTTGGCAGGTGGCAGTCCACTTTCTGTAAATAAATGTGTCCTCATTATCAATAACATTAACTGGCCCATTACAGCCCCCTAATTGTGGCTCCATCACCTCCATGTCACCTGTAGTGGGAATGAGGTCTTTAGTGTCATTTTATAAACCAACACATGCAGGCCAAGCCAGGTCTGACCCTGAAGCTCTGCAGAGGCAAGACCATCTGTCCCACATGATCATTGTGTTCCTAGGATGAGGTCCCAAGTGAAAGTGGATGGAGGATATTGGGGGACTTAGTCTGAAAAAGAAGAGGATGAACCCCAATATGGTCATGGTCTTGCAGTGGATATATGCTTATGGTGAGAAGAAAGGGGCCAGGTGTCAGCCCTCTCCACTTAGAACAGAGTAGATAGAAGAGGATTTACATTACAGAACCCTGAGAGATTTAGACTTGATAGGAAGGGAGGTTTTTTTTCATGGCAAAGAGAGTTACATTCTAAAACGAGTTCATAGAAATTCCTTAGAAGTTCATACATGGCCGATTGAGCAGGGGCATCCATGTGGAAAGGGACAGACTGGACCTGACATCGATGTGCTGTCTCTGTCTGTTGTCCTGAGTGCAGAGTCCAGATAGAGCTCCTGACAGAGCTGGCCCTCCAAACAGCAGCCCCACACAGGCAGGCTCAGCAGCTCCCCTTCCCCCCTCACCACCTCCTCTGAAAGCGCTCTCTTCTCTCCTCTGCCGTGCCTCTTCTCTGCTGCAGAGCTCAGTGGACACGCATCCACTCCTCACCCTACTCCATCCTCACCTGGTGCAGGGCCTGCTCAGGGCTGATCCAGAGCTGGAGAAAAAAAGGGAAACAAGGTTACTCCCTAGGACTGTTATTGTGCTTCCTTATTTCAACCCAGTGGCCCACCTTGACGATGCATGAAGCCTTTGTCTTTTCCTGAAGGATTTAAGTAGAGAAAAGACAACTATTGGGTAGGTGAGCATGACTAAGACCTTTGGGGCCTGCTGAGATTCAGAAGACCACTGTTGACAATAATGAAAGAGGATGCCTAGACACTGACTGTGACAAAGATGACATTGTAGGGTGCACAGGAGCTAATAAGTCTCAGGTTTGTTGCTGCAGTTAATTGCAATGTAATGGATATAACTTTCTTTCTTTCAATAAATAAACATTTATCAAATACTTACGGCATTTGGTCTTGGGAATACAAGATCAATAAGATGGACCTCTGCGTTTGAGGACACAGCCATCCTTTGGGCCAGACTAACCTGTAAACAAATAATGAATTACAGCAATCTTATGGTGCCGTAGAGAGATTTATTCAATAAGCTCAGACACCACAGGAGAGACTTTTTTTAGGAGGGATTTATTTTTGAACGCCTTCTACATGCCTGGCATTGTGCTGGCTGCTGGGGATATGTGGAAAAGAAGCAGACATAAGCCTTGCCCTCCTGGGGCTTCCAACTAGGTTAACACGCCTCGCTCTGCCTGCGGAGTTCAGACAAGGCTCCATGAAGGAGAAGACCCAAGTTTTGAAGCAAGAAAGCTGTAGTTGTTCCAGACAAAGGGGATGAGGGCCCTCTAGACAGAAGGAACAGAATATACAAGAGGACAGTAGACCCCTTTATCTGCAGGGGATATGTTTCACGACCCCCAGGGGATGCCTGAAACCACTGATAGTCCCAAGCCCTATATACACTGTGTTCTTTCCTGTGCATACATACCTATGATAAAACTTAATTTATAAATGAGGCACAGTAAGAGATTAACAACAATCATATAATAGAACAGTAACAATATACTGTTGACAGTTTCACGAATAGAAGATTCATTCTTACTATAGATGTTAGCAACCTGAGTGTATCATTTTTTCCTTCCTTAAGTCGAGAACTTTCACTTTTTCACTTATAGAAAGCACTTTACAGCTTCTCTTTGGCATCTCCAAATTGCCAGCATCACTAATCTTGCCCTTTGGGGCCATTATTAAGTAAAATAAAAGTTACTTGATCACAGTCACTGTGATACTGTGAAATTCAACCTGAAAACCCAGAGGGCTACCCAGTGACTTACAGGCAAATAGCATAGACAGCCTGGAGAAATTGCACAGACAGATGATTCAGGTTCTCAGCAGGATGGAGCTGTGCCGCACAAGATTTTATCATGCTACCCAGAATGGCATGTGATTTAAAACTTAGGAATTTTTTGTTTCTGGAATTTCCCACATATATTTTCAGTCCACAGTTGTGAGAGAACTGACATCGGAGCGTGAAACCTTGGATGAAGGGGGACTAACGTGTGTAGGTGGGAAAGCGTGGCCTTTTGGAAGAGGTTTATAAAACTTCCCTGTTATTTTCTAACTCCATCCCCATCTGCCCTTTCAACTCAGATTCTCAGATCCTAGGAGTAATGGAAAATAAGACTATGGGGATGTGGCCTGAAAACATTAACTGAGATCCTTAGACTCGACCCTGGGCGCTGAATGTTCTTGAAATCTTAGATTTCCAATGAGCCAATCCCTATGCTCATGAGCTTCCTACAGAAATCATATATAAACCAACAAGCAACTAGTCCAGATTTCCTTAGGTTCTAGAGTTGAAATATGCATGAGATGCCTCTTTCCACTAAAAGAAAGATCAAAATGATAACTCTGTGCTCAAACTCTGCATCTCCAATATAGTGTGAAAAGATAGAGATTACTAGGGTCAGGAGACACCCATATAACTTAATTTCCATGATGAATCTTATTTTTTAATGTATCGCTCTGCCAGGCCAGATTTCTCAACGTTCATGTCCCTAGTGAGAAGTCCATTATGTTTCTCTAGCTGTGTACACTTTCCTTCCGGCAATCAAGAGTATAGAATGCACTCTGTACGAAGTGCATGCAGCAGGAAGAGGATTCATCCATGTCCACTTAAATATTCATGACAGCTTGCATTTTGGTTCAAAACGACACTTGTTTATTTAGATAAGATTTAATTTATTCATAATTTACCTAAATTTGCAGGAGCGTGCATGTACATTTTAGCATATAAGTAGCATAATACATAAAACATTACCGAAGCATGCAAATTGTACAGTGACAGCAGAGGAACCCGCCTGGATGTTTCAGGGAGATAACACACTTCCACCACAGCAAAGACCTTCACACAATGGCCTCGATTGTTTGCCTGTAATATGCTGACTCATCATTGTCTTTTTACCCAAGGCAAACCTGTCATTAAAAACAAAATGTATGTAATATAAAGTGATGTTGAAGAACAGCTTTCTGTAACCAATGTGGCGTTTTCTCCTCTCCTCCCTGATCAGGAGTCATTTCCTTCACTGATACACGTCCAACCCCTTTTCCTCCAGCCCCCCAAACAAAACCGAACAAAACTTTTCAATGCCCTTTCCGTTCCCAGTTAATGACAACCTTACATTTATATTCATTTATTCAACTAATAATCTTCATCCACGTGTTGCATGTAAACACTATTCTAGGCTATTTCAGCGGCCTCATAGGGTGTCTTACCTTTCTCCCCCAAAAGACAATGAGCTCTCTGAAGGCAGGTGTCTTCACCCCAGTATTGCTGCACCCAACCTCGACTATGGTCTATTGTACATGATCAATACATGTTGATGATCTTGATCATTATGTTTCAGCAGCATATGGAAATTTCTAGAAATACAGGCACAAAGGCGCTCTCCATGAACGCTGTTTCCGTGAAAAAATTTTCATGGCTCATTGCTGGCTAGAGGCTTGATGTACTCTTCACCCTGACCCGTACAGAAGAAGAAAAGCCAAGTCCTCCCATGGAGGCAGCCCATGCACTACCTCTTCCTCCTTGGTATGCAGGTCTCTCCAGCCTCAGCACTGTTTACAGGCTTGGGAGCAGGAATGTGAGAGACACAATCTGAAGTGAGCATAAGAAGATTTAAAGGAAGGGAATTTGTTTGGAGCCTTTGCTACCTAGAGGCATTAAAACTTTATCATGCCAAACAAGTCCCGTTTTTCTTTATTTATGGATCATATATTTCCCCCCTTTATTACTGCCATACGTTTTTCCAGCCTGACAGCTGATAACACTGAAAATTCACTGCTAGCAAAAAATTCCATTTACCACTCTCCAAGATAATAATTTCAGAATTAAAGGAAAAAAATACATATACATCTATATGCAAAAATATCCACATTTATTGTTAGCCCTTGAACTCATACTCCATGCTGAATATGGAATCAGGGTTTTGAGAATCACACTTGATCAGAGGGAAGTGCTTTAAAAAACAGAAACCTCAGATGTCCCCTCTTACCCATTAACTATTAACAGGGAAGAAATATCAAAGCAGGTTATCTTGGTTTCTCCAGAGTTGGCAAAATTTAATTTCAATTTGTCAAATGTGCCACTATGGCAGAGATTTCTTTTTCCCCATGATTTATTAGAAATGTTATAGAAGGTGCAGTCTGGCCCTAGAGTGATTTGAGCCAGTCTTCTTGTTGAAGTTTCTTTTCCTTTGGCTCACTATCCAAATTCACAGGAAGGGGAAAAATAACCTAAGAGATAACAACCACAAGGGGGAAAAAGAAAGAGAGAAATCAATGTATTTTAAACGTGATGACAGGATGGGTCATTGAAATTGCTCCTGCACATTGATTTAAAGCATGCCCAGTAGAAACCTCTATTATATTAACAATCCTTTCCCTTCATTTCAATCATTGTAGTTGCTGTATCTTATTACCTTTCAGACAGATGATGTCCAAATATAATGTTGAGGGAGTTTTTTTGTTGTTATTATTTGTTAGAGGGACGACGGGCAATGACTTAGAGTTCTGGGGACAGGATTAGTAACATGAATAACGTGAATTCCAAATAACCCAAGATAATGATAAATCAACTACACATTTAACTACAGATTATATCCTAGATGTATTTCTGTACATGGCAGTTCTTTGGGGCTTTAGGAGTGTAGAGAGATAGGATGTATGCCTGGACGTAGACTGTGAGCTGTTAGAAATGGATAGCAAGTTGCTGTCCCATGTGAAATAAACAAAGCTTCCATTGTGAGAGGTAGTGTTATGCTTTGACAAAATCACCTTTAATCACAATAGTTTGTCACTGAGGTACTGTTGCCAGACCACTGACATCTTTTGTAAAATTACTTTTAGTTAGCCTACCTATGCTTCAGTTCAGAGGAGATGGAGTCATTATTCCCTGTGTTGCTGTGACACTTTCACAGCAGAGTAAGTCCCTGGATGCAGCGAGGATTGGAAGAGGTGGGAAGGGGAGTTCTTTCAAATCTGGACCTGTGTCCGAGACAAGATCCGATTCCCTCGTAATTATTGTGGAAGTAATCCCATGATAGAGACTCCTACCCACCAATTCACCAGGTTTCTATTCCACTCTGAGTCTAGACATGTCCTTATCTAACAAGCTCACAGTTTTGAATTCAGAGTTTTGAAATATTATCTCAGCTATATTTGATAGTTTTCTTTTTTGTACTCAAGGAAAAAGAAAGGAGATTAATTTGTATTAAACATTTACTAGCTGTCAGACACAGAGCAAGTGTTCTGACATGTATTGTCTCCCTCAGGGTTCTAAGGCTGATTATATTAAACCCATTTCACAGTTGAATAAACTGGATTTTAGATGAAGTTGTCATTTACCCAAGGCCACACACTTGTTAAAGACCAAGCTTGGATTTGAACCCAATTGGCCTTTTAATCTAAAAGTTCTATTCTTTCCTCTAAACCACACTACTCTGAAGCTGTTTGTTAGTTCATTCATTCAACGCCCCTCCCCCCAAAAAAATACTTAAAAGTATCTTCTATGGGTCAGGCCCATAAATGTCTGAGGGACTGAAAATACCAAAGCAAGGACCACACTGACCCAACCATTAGGGGTCTCAAGTTCTGTTAGAAGACAGCACACAAATAAGTTTGTTGTTCTGTAAGAAGAGCTACAGCAGAGTCAGGTACAGGGTGTCATGAGAATATCTGTGAGGCTTCCATGACTACCAGGTTCAGGGAAAGCTTCCTGGAGGATGCAGCCCTAAGTCAAATCTCTCCATGCAATACTTGCATGCTTCATCCCCCTGGATAATATCCACCTTGTGCACTAGGAGATGATAACTCTTTTACTGACTCATTCTGCAATGAGGAGTTAAGGAAAAAATTCTCAACATTTTCTCTTCTCTCCACAAGTCATATACACAACAAAAATTTGGCTTTCTTGCTACCATATTCTTTCATTTGGTAAATAAGAAAAAGAAGAACTTTATCCTCTAGGAGTCTCAGACAGGCACCTTTAACCAGATTGCCAATACAGTAAAGATGTTTTGAGCTGTTTGGTTTAACTTAAGTTCAGGCACTCTGTTCACCTTCCGTATATCGGCTTGGCTCAGATCCTTATCATATACTTTAGAATCCTTGTAAGGGCACAAAGGCTGTTTATCAAGGCTTTGTTGGAGTCAGGATTTATATCAGGGAGGAACCTTAAAGGTATCAGATTGAGTAGTTTTCCCGTGGCATCTTTCTGTGAGTTATGCCAACTGAACCATTAGAATGAATGGGTCCCTCAAGAGACGACATTACTTCTGACATCAACTGCAAGGGCAAAAGGGTCCCCAAGCCACTGTCAGGTTTGATAATTTTTGAGAAGTACTTACAGAACTGACTGAAAGCTATTGTATGCACAGTTAAGGTTTATTGTGGGAAAAGGATTAAAATAAGCTACAGGAAGAAGAACACAGGAAGGCATCTGGAGAAGTACAGAATGCAGAGCTTTGTCCATCGTCTTCCCCTGGAGTCAGGACATGTTACTTTCCTGGTATCAATGTGTAACAATTCATACCAAGTATCGCCAGAGACAGGGCAGCTTACCTGAGCCTCCGTGTTCAGAGTTGTTACTGGGGCCCCACTACGGAGGCAAGCTTGATTGATTGATTGCCCGTATGGGTGAGCTCAGTCTCTAGTGCACTGGTGCCTTGTGAGCCAAAGCTCTCACCCTAAATCACATTACTAGACTATCCAAGTGTGAACCAAATCCCCTAGGCAAAGGAAGGCACTAGAGACACTAGCAAAGGTCCTGGCAGAAGCCAGACCTCTTTAGGGGATTACGTTCTTTACAACACCACACTTCAATACCCATCTCCTAGGTACCCTCCTTCATGTAGAATCTATGTCCCCCTCTGAGCCCCCATAACACTTTTTCCATGCCTCTGTTCACACTGATGATATTATAAATTCCTTGGGGCTAGGGACCACATCAAAATTCTCATTCTGCCTCCAATACTCAGCACATATAGGATCAAACACGTAGTGGGCATTTCGTAAATTTTAGTTGTGTTTGTTTAAAATTTGATAGGGAAGTCCATCTTTGGATTTGCAAAGAGCTCGAATCTTTCTGGCTGCTCTGCTTTTCTTTTCTGGCTGACTTACGGTTTGTTTTAATGTAATTATTTTCCTACATTCGAGTTCAGGACATCACACATTGTTAAAGTTTCTACCAGCCTATTTATTCCTCGGCTATACCTTAGCATCCATGAGGGGTCAAAGAACCTTCTTAAACCTGAGCAAGTGCCGCATTCCTTCTTGGGCATGTCAGTGATGTTTATAGGAGAAAATTATTCCCAAGCCCTGGGAGGTATAGAGCCTAAATCAGCTCTTTTTTTTTTTTAATTGTCTTCTGCATGGGGTGTCATTATTAAAGATAAGTCTTCAGGAGAATTCAACTCACTGAGGATTAATCACAGTCCTTTCACTGGGAAACTCCACAATGGTAGAAACAGAAAATTTCAAACAAAATTATGTTCTGGAAAGTAGGGAAGTGGCAGGGAAACCACTGCAAAACACATGACTGGAGGCACCTGGGTTGTTTTCCCCCTCATATCTGTTTGTTGTCCTGTGTTTGTTGGCATGTGGGTGGAGCTGCCATGCTCTGAGCACGGTCAGTAGGAGGAACACTGACAAAAAAGCAATGATTTGTTTGCTGTGAGCTTCTAATTATGTGCCAGCTGTGGTGCATTCCTTGTGTGTCTGGAATGGTGGCACAGGCCAGGGCTGCAGGGCCAGCTGCACAGATGAGAGTGCTTTGGCAGTGCCATTCTATGCAGTCCAGCATGGGGTGCGCCGGTGAGGAAGGCCTTCAAGGATGTTGCTGAGACTCCTGTCCTGAGAATTCTCTTCTTTACAAATCAGATAGGGCAGGACTCTTAGACGTCAGAATTTCAAACTAATCGCATCTCAAAATAATTTTTGGTCATGGCATTCACAGTGCTCTTGAGTGATCTGATTTCTAATGTTTCCTCAATAGTGAGCAGATGAGATGATCTCCAGTGTCATCAGTTTTTTCTCTTTCCAGCCGGGAGCCAGAGTCTGATAGAAAGGATTCTTGGGGCTTCTGAAAAGGCAAATAACTTCCATATTGTATCTATGAGTCAGGCTTTTCTCTTAGGCCCACACTGGATAAGATGTTAATCACGATACCGATTAATAGTTTCAGCCTAGCTCTGACTCATTTTGGTGGCTGCAGTTGTGTGGAAAGTAAGCCCTGGAAATAAATCAAAGGCCCACCGAAATTCTGGGCCAAATGACCTATGACAACCTCACCTCCCAGCTTGCAAAACACAGATAATGTGCTGAGATTGGAAAGCACTAAAAAGTGCCTCCAGGCATTAGAGGCGAACCTCAAACTGCAACTTAAATTTCTTTATGTATTGCAGCAGGTTACATTTTGGTGATATTTGGGCTATTTCTGGTATATAATTATAAAGTAGAAAAAGAATCTTAAATGAATAGAAGACAAACTTTCTCCCAAGCACTGGTACGTTTGGGTCAATGCATTTGTAGACACGGACGCTGAGAGCAACAGAAGTTGCAAGAAAAGATGTGGTCGATGCCAAGGGCTGAAACAAAACGCAGACTTGCAAGGGAATAAAGCTTCAGGAAGCAGCAGGGTGTTAATTCTTCCTCCTAAATCTGGAGTCAGATATAGGCTGAACCTTATTTTCAGGAATATAAGACTTAATCAGACCTGCAAAAACAATGAGCAAAGAGAATATGACCCTCAGGAAGATGGGCAATGTGTGATTTGAAATCAAGGTTTGTTGAACAGCAGCAGGGAGCTGTGTGTGTCTGCAGCCTGTCTGCCTATCTGGAGACATGCAGTGCTTGGGGGCTAAAGGTGTGAGGCCGTACATTCATTGTACATATTAGCACATCACCAACTGTCTTCATAAAGAAATTCCAATTTGCATGTTTCAGCATGAGGAAACACTTGTGTGACTCCCATTCCCCGGCTCTCCAAAGGGAGGGCTGCTGATATTCAAAGGCTACCAGTTAAGTGGGAGCCACAGATGAGTGGATAAAGAGACACACACTTGGCTAATACAGCAAATGGTGTGCAGGTGGAGGTGATCAAATGCATCTCTGTCAACAGGGTTGCATCTGGCTGTGCAGACCTGCAGTGGGCAAACTGGTCTCAGAGCCACCAGTGAATCCAGTCTGCTATAAATTATTTTAACTTGCACTTGTGTGTGCCTTTTTGTAATGTGTGGGTGTGCCTACTTCATGCTTCTAAGGGCTCATTAGCTCTGTAAATAAAATACTTAACGGAGGACAGGGAAAACTGGGTCCCCCATTAAGGCAAGCTTGCTTCATCCTTGTGCCTCTTGCAGGAAGAAGGGTGGTGCTGGGTAACAAATCACTTCTGTTTGAAATAGTTGGAGACGAGCATCTAGGAGACCAGATAAGAGAACCTGAATGATCCTATTATGAGGATAACAGCAATGAGAAGAGTCTATGGACAGCTGCACACAGACACATTCCGTTGATTTAAAGGTGGTGTGGCAGCCTGAAACGCGGAATTCTCTGCTTCAGACTGCTTCAATGCAGTCCTTTAACATTATTTTAACATAGCTTGATCTGTGCACCATAGTGAAGTCTACTCGAACAAATCCATGTTAAAGGGAATATGCCATCTGCACACCAAACAGAAACACGAAACAAACACTGTTAGATCCTTGAAGAATCGAAGCACAAGAAAGGAGTCCAGACCAAAAAGGAGTAGGTTTTCTATTTCCCCAGTTGCTGCCTCCTGAGCCACACTGACCCTTTCAAAATCCATGTCCGCTCATGAAAACATTCCTAGCGTGCAAGCCCAAGGCCATTTCTGAGAGCAGAGCCCTTCCAAAGAAGACCCTTCAGGACCACACCTTTGCAACAGTAATATTGTGGCACCACAAGCTTATCTTGCAATCTGGTTCTGCCATAATGAGATATAGAGCACTAGCTCTGAGTGGTTTTGATTGTGCAAGGAACCTGCTGTCTTCAAATACAGTCCCGCTTCAAGCTTTCCTCACGATAATCTCAGCTCTGGGAAAGGGAGGAGGTTGCCTTTAGGTACAAGCATTTCCAGGGGTCTCCTTATAGAAACAGGTTTATTTTAAAGCTATTGTAACTTTCACATGTTTGTTTGTTTCCTCCATCACATTTATCTCCCTGGTGTGTAATCATTGTGAGCGATTCACTTTCAAAGCAAACATACATTGACCCCTTGGCCCTACGTTAGTAGATGCTCAGTGTGCACATTTAATACAGCACTGAGCCCAAGGGAGGAATGTCTCTTCACACAGTGTGCACACCTAGGATCATCCTT